>NC_092335.1:335747500-336997500 GCF_046630445.1 Rutidosis leptorrhynchoides
AGAACAACTTTTAAATCAAAGTTTAACATAGTTTTTAATTAACTAACCCAAAACAGCCCGCGGTGTTACTACGACGGCGTATATCCGATTTTACGGCATTTTTCGTGTTTTCAGGTTTTAAATCATTAAGTTAGCATATCAGATAGATATAGAACATGTGTTTAGTTGATTTTAAAGTCAAGTTAGAAGGATTAACTTTTGTTTGCGAACAAGTTTAGAATTAACTAAACTATGTTCTAGTGATTTCAAGTTTAAACCTTCGAATAAGGTAGTTTTATATATATGAATTGAATAATATTATGAACATCATTACTACCTCAGGTTTTGTGGATAAACCTACTGGAAATGAGAAAAATAGATCTAGCTTCAAAGAATCCTTGGATGGCTTGAAAGTTCTTGAAGCAGAATCATGACACGAAAACAAGTTCAAGTAAGATTTCCACTCGAAATAAGATTGTTATAGTTATAGAAATTGAATCAAAGTTTGAATATGAGTATTAACTTATATTAGAAAGATATCTTACTGTAAATAAGAAAGATTTCTTGAGGTTGGATGATCACTTTACAAGATTGGAAGTAAGCTAGCAAACTTAGAAGTATTCTTGATTTTATGAACTCGGAACTTATAGAATTTATGAAGAACACTTAGAACATGAAGATAGAACTTGAGAGAGATCAATTATATGAAGAAAAATGAAGAATGAAAGTGTTTGTAGGTGTTTTTGGTCATTGGTATTTGGATTAGATATAAAGGATGTGTAATTTTGTTTACATGTAAATAAGTCATGAATGATTACTCATATTTTTGTAATTTTATGAGATATTTCATGCTAGTTGCCAAATGATGGTTCCCACATGTGTTAGGTGACTCACATGGGCTGCTAAGAGCTGATCATTGGAGTGTATATACCAATAGTACATACATCTAAAAGCGGTGTATTGTACGAGTACGAATACGGGTGCATACGAGTAGAATTGTTGATGAAACTGAACGAGGATGTAATTGTAAGCATTTTTGTTAAGTAGAAGTATTTTGATAAGTGTCTTGAAGTCTTTCAAAAGTGTATGAATACATATTAAAACACTACATGTAAATACATTTTAACCGAGTCGTTAAGTCATCGTTAGTCGTTACATGTATATGTTATTTTGAAACCTTTAGGTTAACGGTCTTGTTAAATGTTATTAACCCATTGTTTATTATATCTAAAGAGATGTTAAATTTTTACATTATCATGATATTATGATATATAATATATCTTCGTATGATATATATACAGTTAAATGTCGTTACAACGATAATCGTTACATATATGTCTCGTTTCGAAATCATTAAGTTAGTAGTCTTATTTTTACATATGTAGTTCATTGTTAATACAATTAATGATATATTTACTTATCATTTAACATAATTAACCAAGTGTATTAATATCTTAATATGATTCATATGTACTTAGTAAGACGTTGTTATAACGATAATCGTTATATATATCGTTTTCGAGTTTCTTAATTTAATAGTCTCATTTTTATGTATATAACTCATTGTTAAAATACCTAATGAGATACTTACTTATCATAAAATCATGTTAACTATATATATAACCATATATATGTCATCATATAGTTTTTACAAGTTTTAACGTTCGTGAATCACCGGTCAACTTGGGTGGTCAAATGTCTATATGAAACCTATTTCAATTACTCAAGTCTTAACAAGTTTGATTGCTTAACATGTTGGAAACACTTAATCATGTAAATAACAATTTCATTTAATACATATATAAACATGGAAAAGTTCGGGTCACTACAGTACCTACCCGTTAAATAAATTTCATCCCGAAATTTTAAGCAGTTGAAGGTGTTGACGTATCTTCTGGAAATAAGTGCGGGTATTTCTTTTTCATCTGATCTTCTCTTTCCTAGGTGAACTCGGGTCCTCTACAAGCATTCCATCGAACCTTAACAATTGGTATCTTGTTTTGCTTAAGTCTTTTAACCTCACGATCTATTATTTCGGCGGGTTCTTCGATGAATTGAAGTTTTTCGTTGATTTGAATTTCATCTAACGGAATAGTGAGATCTTCTTTAGCAAAACATTTCTTCAAATTCAAGGCGTGGAAAGTGTTATGTACAGCCACGAGTTGTTGAGTTAACTCAAGTCGGTAAGCTACTGGTCCGACACGATCAATAATCTTGAATGGTCCAATATACCTTGGATTTAATTTCCCTCGTTTACCAAATCGAACAACGCCTTTCCAAGGTGCAACTTTAAGCATGACCATCTCTCCAATTTCAAATTCTATATCTTTTCTTTTAATGTCAGCGTAGCTCTTTTGTTGACTTTGGGTGGTTTTCAACCGTTGTTGAATTTGGATGATCTTCTCGGTAGTTTCTTGTATTATCTCCGGATCCGTAATCTGTCTATCCCCCACTTCATTTCAACAAATCGGAGACCTGCACTTTCTACCATAAAGTGCTTCAAATGGCACCATCTCAATGCTTGAATGGTAGCTGTTGTTGTAGGAAAATTCTGCTAACGATAGATGTCGATCCCAACTGTTTCCGAAATCAATAACACATGCTCGTAGCATGTCTTCAAGCATTTGTATCATCCTTTCGCTCTGCCCATCAGTTTGTGGATGATAGGCAGTACTCATGTCTAGACGAGTTCCTAATGCTTGCTGTAATGTCTGCCAGAATCTTGAAATAAATCTGCCATCCCTATCAGAGATAATAGAAATTGGTATTCCATGTCTGGAGATGACTTCCTTCAAATACAATCGTGCTAACTTCTCCATCTTGTCATCTTATCTTATTGGCAGGAAGTGTGCTGATTTGGTGAGACGATCAACTATTACCCAAATAGTATCAAAACCACTTGCAGTCCTTGGTAATTTAGTGATGAAATCCATGGTAATGTTTTCCCATTTCCATTCAGGGATTTCGGGTTGTTGAAGTAGACCTGATGGTTTCTGATGCTCAGCTTTGACCTTAGAACACATCAAACATTCTCCTACGTATTTAGCAACATAGGCTTTCATATCCGGTCACCAAAAATATTTCTTGAGATCCTTGTACATCTTCCCCTTCCAGGATGTATTGAGTATCTGGTTTTATGAGCTTCTCTAAGTACCATTTCTCTCATATCTCCAAATTTTGGTACCCAAATCCTTTCAGGCCTATACCGGGTTCCGTCTTCCCGAATATTAAGATGCTTCTCCGATCCTTTGGATTTTTCATCCTTTAAATTTCCCTCTTTTAAAACCCCTTGATGCGCCTCCTTTATTTGAGTAGTAAGGTTATTGTGAATCATTATATTCATAGATTTTACTCGAATGGGTTCTCTGTCTTTTCTGCTCAAGGCGTCGGCTACCACATTTGCCTTCCCCGGGTGGTAACGAATCTCTAAGTCGTAATCATTCAACAATTCAATCCACCTATGCTGCCTCAAGTTCAGTTGTTTCTAATTAAATATGTGTTGAAGACTTTTGTGGTCGGTATATATAATACTTTTGACCCCATATAAGTAGTGCCTCCAAGTCTTTAATGCAAAAACAACCGCACCTAATTCCAAATCATGCATCGTATAATTTTGCTCGTGAATCTTCAATTGTCTAGACGCATAAGCAATTACCTTCGTTCGTTGCATTAATACACAACCGAGACCTTGCTTTAAGACGTCACAATATATCACAAAATCATCATTCCCTTCAGGTAATGACAATATAGGTGCCGTATTTAACTTTTTCTTCAACAATTGAAACGCTTTTTCTTGTTCATCCTTCCATTCAAATTTCCTCCCTTTATGCGTTAATGCAGTCAAGGGTTTTGCTATTTTGGAAAAATCTTGGATGAATCTCCTGTAATAACCAGCTAGCCCTAAAACTTGGCGTATGTGTTTCGGAGTTTTTGGGGTTTCCCACTTTTCAACGGTTTCAATCTTTGCTGGATCCACCTGAATACCTTCTTTGTTCACTATGTGACCGAGGAATTGAACTTCTTCCAACCAAAATGCACACTTTGAAAACTTAACGTACAGTTTTTCTTTCCTTAACAACTCTAGCACTTTTCTCAAGTGTTCTTCATGCTCTTGGTCATTCTTTGAGTAAATAAGTATGTCATCGATGAAAATAATGACAAACTTGTCAAGGTATGGTCCACACACTCGGTTCATGAGGTCCATGAACACAGCTGGTGTGTTAGTCAACCCAAACGGCATAAACATAAACTCGTAATGATCGTAACGCGTCCTAAAAGCAGTCTTTGGAATATCATCCTCCTTCACCCGCATTTGATGATACCCAGAACGTAAATCAATCTTCGAATAAACCGACGAGCTTTGTAGTTGATCAAATAATTCGTCGATTCTCGGTAGTGGGTAGTGGTTCTTGATGGTAAGTTTGTTCAACTCTCGGTAGTCGATACACAACCTAAATGTACCATCCTTCTTCTTGACAAACAAAAACAGGAGCTCCCCACGGTGATGTGCTTGGTTGAATGAATCCACACTCTAAAAGTTCTTGTAATTGGCTCTAAAGTTCCTTCATTTCGCTAGGTGCAAGTCTATATGGAGCACGAGCTATTGGTGCAGCTCCCGGTATAAGGTCTATTTGAAATTTAATGGATCGGTGTGGAGGTAGTCCCGGTAATTCTTTCGAAAATACATCGGGAAATTCTTTTGTAACGGGAACATCATTGATGTTCTTTTCTTCGGAATTGACTTTCTCGACGTGTGCTAGCACAATATAGCAACTTTTTCTTATTAGTTTTTGTGCCTTCAGGTTACTAATAAGATTTAACTTCGCGTTGCTCTTTTCTCCGTACACCATTAAGGGTTTTCCTTTTTATCGTATAATGTGAATTGCATTTTTATAACAAACGATCTCTGCTTTCACTTCTTTCAAACAGTCCATACCGATTATCACATCAAAACTCCCTAACTCTACTGGTATCAAGTCAATCTTAAATGTTTCGCTAACCAGTTTAATTTCTCGATTCCGACATATATTATCTGCTGAAATTAATTTACCATTTGCTAATTCGAGTAAAAATTTACTATCCAAAGGTGTCAATGGGCAACTTAATTTAGCACAAAATTCTCTACTCATATAGCTTCTATCCGCACCCGAATCAAATAAAACATAATCAGATTTATCGTCAATAAGAAATGTACCCGTAACAAGCTCTTGGTCTCCCTGTGCTTCTGCCGCATTAATATTGAAAACTCTTCCACGGCCCTGCCCATTAGTATTCCCCTGATTCGGGCAATATCTAATAATGTGGCTCGGTTTTCCACATTTATAACAAACAGCATTGGTATTACTTGCTCCGACACTATTCGTTTCGGCATTACTTGTTCCGGCATTATTTGTTCCTTTAGTTCTGTTAAACTTTTGTCCGTAGACCTCATACTTTGTCGCGCTATGACCATTTCTTTTACACCTGTATCAAAATGTCGTGCAAAACCCCTGATGATTTTCTTCACACATATGACATGGCTGTTTTTGGTTTTTGTTGCTGTTGTTATTATTGAGGTTGTTGTTGGGATTGTTATTGTTGTTGAAACGGTTGTTGTAGTTATTATTGTTGTTGGGATGTTTGTTGTAGTTATTGTTAGGATTGCGGTTATTGTTGCGATTGTTGTTGCGGTTGTTGGAATAGTTGTTGCGATTGTGGTTGTAATTGTTGTTGTTGTTGTACTGGTGACTCTTGTCACCGTTTTCCTCCCACTTCCTCTTGAGTTGTTTCGTGTTGGCTTCTTCGGCCGCCTGCTCTTTAATTCTTCCATCAATCTGATTTATGAGTTTATGAGCCATTCGACTTGCCTTCTGTATAGAAGCAGGCTCGTGTGAACTCAGATCTTCTTGAATCCTTACTGGTAACCCTTTTACAAATTCGTCGATCTTCTCTTCTTCATCTTCGAATGCTCCCGGACACAATAGGCACAACTCTGTGAATCGTCGTTCATATGTGGTAAAGTCAAACACCTGTGTTCGTAACTCTCTAAGTTCTGCCTTGAGTTTATTGACTTCGTTTCTAGGACGGTACTGCTCGTTCATCAATTGCTTGAATGCCGACCACGGTAGTGCGTAAGCAGCATTTTATCCTACCTGTTCAAGATAGGTGTTCCACCACGTTAACGCAGTACCTGTGAAGGTATGCGTAGCGTACTTAACTTTGTCCTCTTCAGTACACTTACTTATGGCAAACACCGATTCGACTTTCTCGGTCCACCGTTTCAATCCAATTGGTCCTTCGGTTCCATCAAATTCCAAAGGTTTGTAGGCAGTGAATTCTTTGTAGGAGCATCCTACACGATTTCTTGTGCCGTTAGCTGCATTGCTAGATTCAGAGTTATTGTTGGTATGTAGCGCAGCCTGTACTGCGGCTATGTTTGCAGCAAGAAAGGTACGAAATTCCTCTTCGCTCATATTCATGGTGTGTCGAGTAGTCGGTGCCATTTCCTTCAAAATAGCCAACTGAATCGAGTTAATCATACAGAATATTAAGAGTGGTCAATAGTATTTCGTAGCATAATATGAACTCATTTATAAAAGTTTTTTCATCATATTAGCGTTTTATAAGTTTAAATTCGGGTACTACCTACCCGTTAAGTTCATACTTAGTAGCTAATATACAATTCAACTACTACAATTCCATATGAAAAACTGATTATAATAATATATCACATATAAATATCCTTCAAACTTACAACATCGCTATATTACATATAACATGAAATATAGTACACTTTGATACGGGACAGTTTTGAAGATAAATCTAGTTAATACGCAAGTTGTTCAGTAAAGGAAATAAAGACACGTAATTCATAAGTCCAGAAACAAGTCATGCATTCTGGTTTTACTAAGACGACTTCCCATCCTTGGTCTTGTGGAAAATAACCGTTATGACCATTGGCTAGGCATCAAGTTGTAATGTCGTCAAAAGGACGAGGGTTTCGTAATTTCCAACAGCCCCGTAATAATCTAAAAACCTTGTTTCTCACCCCAACTACTGAATTCGTCACTTGTGGGAAGGTTTTATTTAAAAGTTGCAATCCGACGTTCTCTTTCTCACTTTGGTAAGAAGCGAACATCACTAACCCATAAGCATAACATGCTTCTTTATATTGCATGTTAGAAGCTCTTTCTAATTCACGAAATCCTATGTTGGGATATGTTGAGTCAAAATAGGTTCTTAACCCGTAGCGTAAAATTGCATTTGGGTTCCCCGCATTTAACGCTTTAAAGAAAACACGGTGTAACTTACGGTCTCCCCAATGTGATATACCCCACCTATCAAAGGAAAGCCTTTTATAAACTAAGGCATTTCTGGAAAGTCTTTCAAATGTTTGACAAGTTAATTTTGCCATAACTAAATGTGCTGATGAATTCTGACCGACTCTAGACAAGATTTCCTCAATCATATCCTCTGGTAGGTCTTCTAAAATATTCGGTTGTCTACCCTTAACATCCATTTTGTTTTTATACTGTAAAATAGACAAGGATTAGATTCGTAAAAGATAATTAACAAACAATACAAGCAATTTTTACATAGAACATAAAAGTACAAGCACACTACAATACATATAATACACAACATGATTACAACCCTCTAATCTGAATCACTGGTTTCTTCTTCTTCGGACTTGGTTCGTTTTCCTAATTTTCTAGGAATATATGGTGTTCCTCTAATACGAGCCGTCGTTTTCCATAATGGTTTAGAAAAACCTGGTGGGTTTGAGGTTCCCGGGTCATTGTTACATTTTAGGAAATACGGATGTTGTCGATACATATAAAGTTCATCGGGGTTGGAATCGAGTTTCTCTATTTTTATACCTTTTCCCTTATTATTTTCTTTCGCTTTATTAAATTGGGTCGAGGTAATTTCTATAACATCATCGGAATCCTCATCGGGATTCGATTCATCGAAAAATTGGTAATTTTCCCAATATTTTGCTTCCTCAGCTGAAACACCATTGACCATTATTAACTTTGGTATGTTGGTTGAGGATTTTCTTTTATTTAATTGATTTACTATAGGTATCAATATTTCTTCCTCCGGAACCTCTTCTTCTTCCGGTTCATCCTCTTCCGATTCATCCTCTTCCGGTTCCTCCTCTTCCGGTTCCTCCTCTTCCGGTTCCTCCTCTTCCGGTTCCTCTTCGGAAATTTGTGAATCTTCCCAAAATATATTCGACTCTTCATTATTATTAGGTGAATCAATGGGATTTGTACTAGAGGTAGACATCTATCACACAATATCAAACACGTTAAGAGATTAATATATCACATAATATTTACATGTTAATAATATATAGTTTCCAACAAAAGTGTTAAGCAATCGTTTTTAAAGAAAACACGGTCGAAGTCCAGACTCACTAATGTATCGTAACAAACTCGATAAGACACACTAATGCAAATTTATGGTTCTCTAAGACCAACGCTCGGATACCAACTGAAATGTCCCGTTCATATTGATTATAAACGTTCCATATTAATTGATTTCGGGTAATGAACGTATGGTGAATCCATAGGGAATGGTCTTAGGGTGCTAGTAAACATACTCCCTTTATCTTTATCCTATCTTTATACACTATCGCATCATATCACTTTAACATTCTTTACCCTTTTATTGATTAAAAAATCACCTATTTATTGTATACCGATATGACCTAAACGGACGGTTTTATTTATGCGGTGTTGTTAGGCCGCAAGGCGTCAGAATCAGCTATCGAGTGTGAGAGAGAGAGAGAGAGAGAGAGAGAGAGAGAGAGAGAGAGCCATAGTTAGTAATACCAAGGGGTGACACAGATAGTGTACTCTAAATTGGGGTTCGCGACTTCCCAATAACAGAGCCAATAACTACATTCTATTAGTTGGAAAAGTGATTGAGTTTAAAACATAATCGGAAAGCATCTCAACAACATACACAAGCCATAATATTATTTCGGCATTATAACTGACTATATCATAGCATACACAAAGGATAACTACTCGTTAATCATGGCAACAGTATCAGAAAGCATAATAATGGAAAACATTATATAAAGACAATGGCTAGAAGTACCAGTAGATTAAACGAGTTCCGAATACAAAAGTGACAACTTCAAACTCCAGACCGCTCCTATACAATCTTCGACATTCTTCTCTGGGTACTAGGTTTTGAAATGTCCCGTTCATATTGATTATAAATGTTCCATATTAATTGATTTCGTCGCGAGGTTTTGACCTCTATATGAGACGTTTTTCAAAGACTGCATTCATTTTTAAAACAACCATAACCTTTATTTTATCGATAAAGGTTTAAAAAGCATTACGTAGATTATCAAGTAATGATAATCTAAAATATACCGTTTACACACGACCATTACATAATGGTTTATAATAAGAATATATTACATCAAAAAATAAGTTTCTTGTATGCAGTTTTTACATAATATCATACAAGCATAGACTCCAAATCTTGTCCTTATTTTAGTATGCAACAGCGGAAACTCTTAATAATCACCTGAGAATAAACATGCTTAAAACGTCAACAAAAATGTTGGTGAGTTATAGGTTTAACCTATATATTATCAAATCATAATAATAGACCACAAGATTTCATATTTCAATATACATCGCATACATAGAGATAAAATTCATTCATATGGTGAACACCTGGTAACCGACATTAACAAGATGCATATAAGAATATCCCCTATCATACCGGGAAATCCTTCGAACATGATAAAAACGAATTCGAAGTACTAAAGCATCCGGTACTTTGGATGGGGTTCGTTAGGCCCAATAGATCTATCTTTAGGATTCACGTCAATTAGTAGATCGGTTTACTAATTCTTAGGTTACCAAGCAAAAGGGGCATATTCGGCTTCGATCATTCACCCATATAATGTAGTTTCAATTACTTGTGTCTATTTCGTAAAACATTTATAAAACTGCATGTATTCTCATCCCAAAATATTAGATTTTAAAAGTGGGACTATAACTCACTTTCACAGATTTTTACTTCGTCGGAAAGTAAGACTTGGCCACTGGTCGATTCAAGAACCTATAACAAATATGTACATATATATCAAAGTATGTTCAAAATATATTTACAACATTTTTAATACGTTTTAATGTTTTAAGTTTATTAAGTCAGCTGTCCTCGTTAGTAACCTACAACTAGTTATCCATAGTTAGATGTACAGAAAAATAAATTGATATATATTATCTTGACCAAATCCACGACCCAGTGTATACACGTCTCAGGCTAGATCACAACTCAAAGTATATATATTTTTGGAATCAACCTCAACCCTGTATAGCTAACTCCAACATTACTGCATATAGAGTGTCTATGGTTGTTCCAAATAATATATATAGATGGGTCGATATGATATGTCAAAACATTTGCATACGTGTCTATGGTATCTCAAGATTACATAATATATTAGAATATATGTATAATACAATATAAGTTAGTTAGGATATGATTAATATAGATTTGTTACCAATTTTCACGTAGCTACAACAAGTAAAAATATTCAATCTTGTTTTACCCATAACTTCTTCGTTTTAAATCCGTTTTGAGTGATTCAAGTTTCTATGGTTTCATATTGAACTTAAATTTATGAATCTAAATAGAAAAAGTATAAGTTTATAGTCAGAAATACAGGTTACAAGTCATTTTTGTAAAGGTAGTCATTTCAGTCGAAAGAACAACGTCTAGATGACCATTTTGGAAAACATGCTTCCACTTTGAGTTTAACCATGATTTTTGGATATAGTTTCATGTTCATAAGAAAAATAATTTTCCCAGAAGAACAACTTTTAAATCAAAGTTCATCATAGTTTTTAATTAACTAACCCAAAACAGCCCGCGATGTTACTACGACGGCGTATATCCAGTTTTAAAATGTTTTTTGTGTTTTCAGGTTTTAAATCATTAAGTTAGCATATCATATAGATATAGAAAATGTGTCTAGTTGATTTTAAAAGTCAAGTTAGAAGGATTAACTTTTGTTTGCGAACAAGTTTAGAATAAACTAAACTATGTTATAGTGATTACAAGTTTAAACCTTCGAATAAGGTAGTTTTATATATATGAATCGAATGATGTTATGAACATCATTACTACCTCAGATTTTGTGGATAAAGCTATTGGAAATGAGAAAAATAGATATAACTTCAAAGGATCCTTGGATGGCTTGAAAGTTCTTGAAGCAGAATCATGACACGAAAACAAGTTCAAGTAAGATTTCCACTCGAAATAAGATTGTTATAGTTATAGAAATTGAATCAAAGTTTGAATATGAGTATTACCTTGTATTAGAAAGATATTTTACTATAAATAAAAAAGATTTCTTGAGGTTGGATGATCACTTTACAAGATTGGAAGTAAGCTAACAAACTTGGAAGTATTCTTGATTTTATGAAACTAGAACTTATAGAATTTATGAAGAACACTTAGAACTTGAAGATAGAACTTGAGAGAGATCAATTAGATGAAGAAAATTGAAGAATGAAAGTTTTTTTAGGTGTTTTTGGTCGTTGTTATATCGATTAGATATAAAGGATGTATAATTTTGTTTACATGTAAATAAGTCATGAATGATTACTAATATTTTTGTAATTTTATGAGATATTTCATGCTATTTGACAAATGATGGTTCCCACATGTGTTAGGTGACTCACATGGGCTGCTAAAAGTTGATCATTGGAGTGTATATACCAATAGTACATACATCTAAAAGCTGTGTATTGTACGAGTACGAATACGGGTGCATACGAGTAGAATTGTTAATGAAACTGAACGAGGATGTAATTGTAAGCATTTTTGTTAAGTAGATGTATTTTTATAAGTGTCTTGAAGTCTTTCAAAAGTTTATGAATACATATTAAAACACTACATGTAAATACATTTAACTGAGTCGTTAATTCATCGTTAGTCGTTACATGTAAATGTTGTTTTGAAACCTTTAGGTTAACGATCTTGTTAAATGTTGTTAACCCATTGTTTATTATATCTAAAGAGATGTTAAATTATTACATTATCATGATATTATGATATATTAATATATCTTAGTATGATATATATACAGTTAAATGTTGTTACAACGATAATCGTTACATATATGTCTCGTTTCAAAATCATTAAGTTAGTAGTCTTGTTTTTACATATGTAGTTCATTGTTAATACACTTAATGGCATTTTTACTTATCATTTATCATGATTAAACATAGTGTATCAATATCTTAATATGATTCATATGTATTTAGTAAGACGTTGTTATAACGATAATCGTTTTATATATCGTTTCGAGTTTCTTAATTCAATAAACTCAATTTTATGTATATAACTCATTGTTAAAATACCTAATGAGATACTTACTTATCATAATATCATGTTAACTATATATATAATCATATATATGTCATCATATAGTTTTTACAAGTTTTAACGTTCGTGAATCATCGGTCAACTTGGGTGGTCAATTGTCTATATGAAACCTATTTAAATTAATCAAGTCTTAACAAGTGTGATTGCTTAACATGTTGGAAACACTTAATCATGTAAATAACAATTTCATTTAATATATATAAACATGGAAAAGTTCAGGTCACTACAGTACCTACCCGTTAAATAAATTTCGTCCCGAAATTTTAAGCAGTTGGAGGTGTTGACGTATCTTCTGGAAATAAGTGCGAATATTTCTTCTTCATCTGATCTTCTCATTCCCAGGTGAACTCGGGTTCTATACGAGCATTCCATCGAACTTTAACAATTGGTATCTTGTTTTGCTTAAGTCTTTTAACCTCATGATCCATTATTTCAACGGGTTCTTCGACGAATTGAAGTTTTTCGTTAATTTGGACTTCGTTTAACGGAATAGTGAGATCTTCTTTAGGAAAACATTTCTTCAAATTTGAGACGTATAAAGTGTTATGTACAGCTGCGAGTTGTTGTGGTAATTCAAGTCGGTAAGCTACTGGTCCGACACGATCAATAATCTTGAATGGTCCTATATACCTTGGATTTAATTTCCCTCGTTTACCAAATCGAACAATGCCTTTCCAAGGTGCAACCTTAAGCATGACCATCTCTCCAATTTCAAATTCTATATCTTTTCTTTTAATGTCGGCGTAGCTCTTTTGTCGACTTTAGGAGGTTTTCAACCGTTGTTGAATTTGATTGATCTTCTCGGTAGTTTCTTGTATTATCTCCGGACCCTTAATCTGTCTATCCCCCACTTCACTCCAACAAATTGGAGACCGGCACTTTCTACCATAAAGTGCTTCAAACGGCGCCATCTCAATACTTGAATGGTAGCTGTTGTTGTAGGAAAATTCTGCTAACGGTAGATGTCGATCCCAACTGTTTCCGAAATCAATAACACATGCTCGTAGCATTTCTTCAAGAGTTTGTATCGTCCTTTCACTCTACCTATTAGTTTGTGGATGATAGGCAGTACTCATGTCAAGACGAGTTCCTAATGCTTGCTGTAATGTCTGCCATCCCTATCAGAGATAATAGAGATTGGTATTCCAAGTCTGGAGACGACTTCCTTCAAATATAGTCGTGCTAACTTCTCCATCTTGTCATCTTCTCTTATTGGCAGGAAGTGTGCTGATTTGGTGAGATGATCAACTATTACCCAAATAGTATCAAAAGCACTTGCAGTCCTTGGCAATTTAGTGATGAAATCCATGGTAATGTTTTCCTATTTCCATTCCGGGATTTCGGGTTGTTGAAGTAGACCTGATGGTTTCCGATTCTCAGCTTTGACCTTAGAACACGTCAAACATTCTCCTACGTATTTAGCAACATCGGCTTTCATACCTGGCCACCAAAAATGTTTCTTGAGATCCTTGTACATCTTCCTCGTTCCAGGATGTATTGAGTATCTGGTTATATGAGCTTCTCTACGTACCATTTCTCTCATATCTCCAAATTTTGGTACCAAAATTCTTTCAGCCCTATACCAGGTTCCGTCTTCCCGACTATTAAGATGCTTCTCCGATCCTTTGGGTATTTCATCCTTTAAGTTTTCCTCTTTTAAAACTCCTTGTTGCGCCTCCTTTATTTGAGTAGTAAGGTTAGTGTGAATCATTATATTCATAGATTTTACACGAATGGGTTCTCTGTCCTTTCTTGTAACATCCCGACTTCAATTCACCAAAAACATACTAAATTTTTTTTTTATGCTGTAGCACAACTGGACAGCGTCCAGCACTTAAGACCAGGACGGTGTCCAGCATATCTGGACGGAATCCAGATTACCTGGAAGCTGCTGTCCCCTGGGTCCAACTCACGTGAGCGGAAATCCCGCTTCCCGACACTTTTAAATGAAAACCTTTTTACAACGTATTACAATATAATAAAATAAGAGGTTTCCATCATCAAAACAAGTTTTACAACATCGGGCCCACATCGACCCGTTTTACGCATTTCAGTCATAAATACTTGTTTCGACCAATACAAGTTTAATTTCCAAACGACACTAGAGCATGGTGTTTGGGGTTAAACTACCCAAATCTTGGCTGAACTTCCAAAAGCTACCCAAAAAGCATCCCCTATCAAAATAAGCGGGAGATCACTAATCCAACCGAATACCTTTGCCTTTGTCCACGCCGGAGCCTAAAAAGGTAAACAACGAGAGGGTAAGCTAATGCTTAGTGAATGCAATAGTTATACACGTACATATATAAAATACCTACTTGCACACTTACACAAATACCACATACATGCTAACAACACAAAGGGCTTATCATCTCAAGTACGAGGCTATTAACCTCCTATATCACAAGCTAGCATAACAAGGCATATATATGTATAAAACTCGAACCATATAATATATGCTTACAACTCAACACAATAACCATGGTTAACCAATCATACAAGGGAATGGCGCCCGCGAAAGGCCATCGGAGTTCACAACATCCGTTAGTATACTTAGCACCTCGTATAATTAACCCCCGGGTGGCATCTTAATACCTCGATACTTCACCCTCGGGTGGCGTCTTAACACCTAGACACTTCACCCTTTATTATGGAGTGGCGTCTTAACACCTCGACACTTCACTCCTAGGTGGAATCTTAACACCTCGATGCTTCACCTCGAGTGGCATCTTAACACCTCGATGCTTCACTCGTCACGTGAAACGTGGTGTCTTAGCACCTCAACACTTCACATTTCACGCTACAACAAATAGATACATTATATACCTACGCATATAATTATTCCACTCACCTAGAGTCTTTTGTGAAAGATACCCAAGCTTGCAACTTCAATGTAACGTACCTATTACATTTAGCACATAATCAATCACAACTCAAGTTGGTCAACCGACTCATTCAACATTCTAGAGTCTTTTGACCCAAGGTGCAATTCCGACCCATTTTGCACCCTTAACCCTAATAATGGGTCAACTTCAACAAAAACCCTAACTCTAGCCATTTATGGCCTTAATACACTTTTAATCACAAAGTTAACTCATTTTCACACTTGCAAGACAACCTAGGTCATCAAAGACCCATTTGACCCATTTCAAGGTCAAAACACCCATTTGGGTCACCCACAACCCAAATGACACCCACTTACATTAACTACAAGTGTACTAAGTGGTTTACTTAACCTTTAACACCCATTTACACAATTTAACCTTTTAAAACCCTAGGTTAATCATCATTTGGGTCTTCATGACCCAAACTTACCCCAAACCCCCAAATCACTAACAAAAGGGTTTTATGTGCAACACTAACCCAAACCCTAACCCTTAAACTAATTAAAGTAAAGAAATCAAGGTTAAGACTTACCAACACAATCAAAACGTAGCTAGTGAGGAGATGGACAACTTTAATGCTCGAGCTCTAACCCGAAACAAGCTTCTTCTTCCTTAAATGGAGCTTTCGTACACTAGAATCTTACTCTCTCTTTAGATTTTAATGGAAGAAGATAAGGTAGTTGAAAGTGGAGTGAATGAGGCTCCACCAACTGATCTTGGGCCTTTAAGTCGTTTCCTAAGTGAAATTACCAAAATGCCCACTTCAAAATATCTAAAAAACACAATATCAAGTCTGCCAGCTATTTTGGAAGGCGTCCAGAATATTGGACGGCATCCAGCCCTTCAATATGGGATGGCGTCCCGCCCTTTTGGACGGCATCCCACTCTGCTGAGAAAACAGGATCTTACAACTCTCCCCCACTTGAATCTTATAAGTTCTCACCTCTTTATTTCGTAATCTTTTCACCTTTTCGTCAAGTATTGCAACTGGCTCCTCAACATACTCTAACTTATTGTTTAGCTCAATTTCGTCTAATGACACCCATGAAGAATCATCCGCAAGACACTTACGGAGATGGGAAACATGAAATGTATTATGAATCCCCGCAAGTTCCTCGGGTAATTCCAAGCGATATGCGACTTCGCCCACACGAGCTAAAACTTTAAATGGCCCAATAAACCGAGGAGCTAACTTTCCCCTTTTTTCGAAACCGAATAATGCCTTTCCATGGCGAAACCTTAAGCATCACCATGTCGCCCTCTTGGAATTCGATCATTCGCCTACGTTTATCGGCATACGACTTTTGTCTATCTTGCGCCTTTTTCAAATGATCCCGAATCACATCAATCTTGCTATTCGTCTCTAAAACCAAATCGGTACTCCAGATTTCCTTTTGTCCCACTTCACCACAACAAATTGGAGTTCGACATCTTCGCCCATAAAGCATCTCATACGGTGGAATCCCGATACTAGTATGATAACTATTATTGTACGAGAATTCCACCAAAGGTAAGTGCTCGTCCCAACTACCACCGAAATCTATAATACACGCCCATAACATATCCTCTAATGTTTGATTCGTACGTTCGGTTTGACCGTCCGTTTGAGGATGATACGCCGTGCTCAATTTTAATTGTGTACCCATATCGTCATGAAACTTTTCCCAAAACCGAGATGTAAAATGGGTATCTCGATCCGAAATAATAGATATAGGAACCCCATGTCGAGCGACTACCTCTTTGATAAACAATTTAGCCAAGGTCTCCGACGATATCGCTTCCCGAATAGGAAGAAACAAAGCACTTTTTGTCAATCGGTCAACTATCACCCAAATCGAATCAAATTGGGTTCTCGCCGTTTTAGGTAACTTTGTGATGAAATCCATGGTAATGTGCTCCCATTTCCACTTCGGGATTTCTAACGGTTGCAACTTACCATACGGCTTTTGGTGCTCGGCTTTAACTTGCAAACACGTGATGCATTGCTCAACATACTTTACAACATCACGTTTCATGCCCGGCCACCAATACTCTTTTCTTAAGTCAAGATACATTTTCGTCACGCCCGGATGAATGGAATACTTTGACTTATGTGCTTCATCAAGTAGCACTTGTCGATAATCACTCATCTTAGGCACCCACACCCTTCCTTGAAAAGATAACAAACCACGCGAGCCCATAGTAATGAACTCCGATTGACCCACTATTCGTTCCACATGCTTGTTGTGAACGTAAGCCTCTATTTGAATTACACCAAGTTTTTCAAGAAAATCGCTAGTAATAATCATACGTAACAATCCCAATCGTAACGCCGGGTGGTGACTCTTTCTACTTAACGCATCCACGACCACATTCGCCTTGCCCAGATGATAAAGTATTTCACAATCATAATCTTTTACCACATCCATCCACCTGCGTTGGTGATAATTCAAATCTCGTTGATTGAAGAGATGTTTCAAACTTTATGATCCGAATAAATCATACTCTTGACACCATACAAGTAATGGCGCCATATTTTCAACGCATGCACAACCACCGCCAACTCAAGATCATGAGTCGGATATCTCGTTTCATGTTCCTTTAATTGTCGAGAGGCATAAGCGATGACTTTACCTCTTTGCATTAGAACACATCCGAGCCCATTTAACGAAGCATCACAATAAACCGTCATGTCTTCCACTCCTTCCGGTAATACTAACACCGAAGCTTGACACAACTTCTCTTTTAACAATTGAAAAGCAATTTCTTGCTCGTTCTCCCAATTAAATCTCGCGTTCTTCCTTGTCAACTTCGTCAATGACGAAGCGATCTTAGAAAAGTCTTGGATAAATCGATGATAATAACCGACCAATCTGAGAAAACTTCAGACCTCCGTAGGTGTAGTCGGTTGTCTCCAACTCTTCACCATCTCTATCTTCTCCAGATCTACTTGAATGCCGTCTTTGTTCACAATGTGGCCAAGGAATTGAACCTCCCTTAGCCAAAATTCATATTTGGAGAATTTAGCATACAACTTCTCCTTCCGCAACGTCTTCAACATACCTCGCAAATGATGTTCATGTTCCTTCATACTCTTCGAATAGACAAGTATGTCGTCGATGAACACAATTACCGACTTGTCCAACATAGGTTGGCACACTCAGTTCATAAGATCCATGAATGCTGCCGGTGCATTCGTAAGACCAAAAGGCATAACTACAAACTCAAAATTCCCATAACGCGTTTGAAAAGCCGTTTTCTCAATATCTTCCTCACGGACCCGCATTTAGTGATAGCCGGACCGTAGGTCGATCTTAGAGAAATATGTTGCACCTTGGAGTTGGTCGAACAAATGGTCAATCCTAGACAATGGATAACGATTCTTTATCGTCACTTTGTTTAACTCCCGATAATCGATGCACATCCGCATACTACCATCCTTCTTCTTCACAAATAAAACCGGAGCGCCCCAAGGCAAAGCACTCGGTCGGATAAAACCCTTTTCAAGTAGCTCTTGGGTTTGATTTAACAACTCTTGCATTTCCGTCGGCGCTAAACGATAAGGAGTTTTAGCAATGGGGGTAGCCCCGGAACCAACTCAATGCGAAATTCAACTTGTCTTTCCGCCGGAACACCCGGTAACTCATCCGGAAAAAAGTCTTCGAATTCACTAACCACCGGAATTTCACGAATGGGTGGTGGCTCATCACGAGTATCAACAACATGGGCAAGAAAAGCCATGCCACAACTAACAAGGAAACGATGTGCCCGTGCAAAAGTGCATATCGGCACAAGTCTTCTACGCTTATCACCGTGAATGATTAATTCTCCCCCACTTGGGGTCTTCACACGAATAAATTTCTCATGGCATGCAATATCGACTCTATTATGATCGAGCCAATCCATACCAACAACGATATAAAAATCACCCAAAGTCATCGGGATGAGGTCGATTTTAAAGTTTTCAGCACCAAACACAACATCACAATTCTTACACATATCAACCACTAGCACCGTCTTGCCGTCCGCTATTTCGACTTCTACCGGACGACTTAACTTAGCCAACGGTCTACTAAGTTTAGGTACGAATTTTGGAGATACAAACGACAAATTGGCACCACTATCAAAAAGTATCCGTGCCGGATTAGAGTTAACCATAAAAGTACCTGAGACAACTGTAGTGACCCGAACTTTTCCGAACCTTTCTATGATTATATGTTTAATGAAAACTATATTTACATGATTAAATGTTTCCAATATGTTAAGCAATCAAACTTGTTAAGACTTGGTTAATTGAAACGGAAATTTTGTAAACATCTGATTACCCAGTTTGACCAATGATTCACGAACGCTATAAGTTGTATATGACATGATGATACATAAATGAATAAATATATATGTTTAACATGATATAATGATCATCAAGTATCTCATTAAAAATAGTAACAATAAGTTATATACTTAAAAAGGAGACTATTGACGTATGAAACTTGAAACGATACATATAACGATTATCGTTATAACCACGTCTTACTAAATATATATGAAGCATATTAGTACATTGTTATATTATATATAACATGATAATATTCTAATTAAATATTTCATTAAGTGTATTAACAATGAACTACATAAGTAAAAACAAGACTACTAACTTAAGGATTTCGAAACGAGACATATATGTAACGATTATCGTTGTAACGACATTTAAATGTATATATCATATTAAGATATATTAATATATCATAATATCATGATAATATAATAATTTAAAATCTCATTTGATATTATAAACTTTGGGTTAACAACATTTAACAAGATCGTTAACCTAAAGGTCTCAAAACAACACTTACATGTAACGACTAACGATGACTTAACGACTCAGTTAAAATGTATATACATGTAGTGTTTTAATATGTATTCATACACTTTTGAAAGACTTCAAGACACTTATCAAAATACTTCTACTTAACAAAAATGCTTACAGTTACATCCTCGTTCAGTTTCATCAACAATTCTACTCGTATGCACCCGTATTCGTACTCGTACAATACACAGCTCTTAGATGTGTGTACTATTGGTACATACACTCCAATGATCAGCTCTTAGTAGCCCATGTGAGTCACCTAACACATGTGGGAACCATTATTTGGCAACTAGCATGAAATATCTCATAAAATTACAAAAAATATGAGTAATCATTCATGACTTATTTACATGAAAACAAAATTACATATCCTTTATATCTAATCCATACACCAATGACCAAAAACACCTACAAACACTTTCATTCTTCAATTTTCTTCATCAAATTGATCTCTCTCAAGCTCTAACTTCAAGTTCTAAGTGTTCTTCATAAATTCTACAAGTTCTATTTACATAAAATCAAGAATACTTTCAAGTTTGCTAGCTCACTTCCAATCTTGTAAGGTGATCATCCAACCTCAAGAAATCTTTGTTTCTTACAGTAGGTTATCATTCTAATACAAAGTAATAATCATATTCAATCTTTGGTTCAATTTCTATAACTATAACAATCTTATTTCAAGTGATGATCTTACTTGAACTTGTTTTCGTGTCATGATTCTGCTTCAAGAACTTCGAGCCATCCAAGGATCCGTTGAAGCAAGATCCATTTTTTTTTCCAGTAGGTTTATCCAAGGAACTTAAGGTAGTAATGATGTTCATAACATCATTTGATTCATACATAAAAAGCTATCATATTCGAAGTGGTAAACTAGTAATCACTAGAACATAGTTTAGTTAATTCTAAACTTGTTCGCAAATAAAGTTAATCCTTCTAACTACACTTTTAAAATCAACTATACACATGATCTATATCTATATGATATGCTAAATTAATTATTTAAAATCCGGAAACACGATAAACACCATAAAACCGGATTTACGCCGTCGTAGTTACAACTGGGGGCTGTTTTGGTTTGGATAATTAAAAACTATGAAAAACTTTGATTTAAAAGCTATACTTCTCGGAAAATGATTTTTCTTATGAACATGAAACCATATCCAAAAATCATGGTTAAACTCAAAGTGAAAGTATGTTTTTCAAAACAGTTATCAAGATGTCGTTCTTTCGATGAAAATGACTACCTCTTTTAAAAACGACTTGTAACTTGTATTTCCGACTATAAACCTATACTTTTTATGTTTAGTTTCATAAAGTCAAGTTCAATACAAAACCGTGGCCGCTTAAATCACTCAAAACGGATTAGAAACGAAGAAATGGCGAGCAAAACAAAATTGGTAAAAACTACTCATTTTAGCTACGTGAAAATTGGTAACAAATCTATTCCAACCATAACTTAATCAACTTGTATTGTATATTATGTAATCTTGAGATACCATAGACACGTATACAATGTTTCGACCTATCATGTCGACACATCTGTATATATTTCAGAACAACCATAGACACTCTATATGTGAATGTTGGAGTTAGCTATACAGGGTTGAGGTTGATTCCAAAATATATATAGTTTGAGTTGTGATCAATACTGAGATATGTATACAATGGGTTGTGGATTGATTCAAGATAATATATATATCGATTTATTTCTGTACATCTAACTGTGGACAACTAGTTGTAGGTTACTAACGAGGACAGCTGACTTAATAAACTTAAAAAATCAAAATGTATTAAAAGTGTTGTAAAAGTGGCCAAGTCTTACTTCCCGACGAAGTAAAAAATCTTTGAAAGTGAGTTATAGTCCCACTTTTAAAATCTAATATTTTTGGGATGAGAATACATGCAGGTTTTATAAATGATATACAAAATAGACACAAGTACGTGAAACTACATTCTATGGTTGAATTATTGAAATCGAATATGCCCCTTTTTATTAAGACTGGTAATCTAAGAATTAGGGAACAGACACCCTAATTGACGCGAATCCTAAAGATAGATCTATTGGGCCTAACAAACCCCATCCAAAGTACTGGATGCTTTAGTACTTTGAAATTTATATCATATCCAAAGGGTATCCCGGAATGATAGGGATATTCTTAAATATGCATCTTGATAATGTCGGTTACCAGGTGTTCACCATATGAATGATTTTTATCTCTATGTATGGGATGTGTATTGAAATATGAAATCTTGTGGTCTATTATTATGATTTGATAATATATAGGTTAAACCTATAACTCACTAACATTTTTGTTGATGTTTTAAGCATGTTTATTCTCAGGTGATTATTAAGAGCTTCCGCTATCGCATACTTAAATAAGGACGAGATTTGGAGTCCATGCTTGTATGATATTGTGTAAAAACTGCATTCAAGAAACTTATTTCGTTGTAATATATTTGTATTGTAAACCATTATGTAATGGTCGCGTGTAAACAGGATATTTTAGATTATCATTAATTGATAATCTACGTAAAGCTTTTTAAACCTTTATTGATGAAATAAAGGTTATGGTTTGTTTTAAAATGAATGCAGTCTTTGAAAAACGTCTCATATAGTGGTAAAAACCTCGCAACGAAATCAATTAATATGGAACGTTTTTAATCAATAAGAACGGGACATTTCAACAACTTCGTTGGATTGTTTGGCTTCATCATTGGTCATCAAATAGTTGCGACCCCTAGCCGTACGCGCCGCCTTCTCTAGACGCTTAACATTATCGTTTTGCAAGTCGGGACACTCCGGCTTCTTATGCCCTTCTTTACCGCAATTAAAACAAGTGAGCTTGTTTCCGGAAGACGGTTTCGGACAATCATGAGCCGTATGACCCGGTTGCCCACAATTGTAGCACGAAAAGGAAAAAACCACCGAAAGCGCCCTTCTTCACGCTATTGACACTTTCGGAACCCTTTTTGTTCTTGTTCTTCTTGTTTGAAAAGTTAGAATAACTAGAACCTTCAAACTTTCTCTTAGAAAAAGTGAAATCACTTCTCCTTGGAACCTCCGGCTCAAAACCCCGAGCCAATTCAAATAACTCTTCAAAAGACTTAGCCACTCCTTGACTAATCTTACCCTTATACTCATCATTCATGGTACGGTAGAAATCTTTCATTAGCTTGTGAACGTCACCAACATATTCCGAACAAAAACGAGTCTTTGCCAAGAAGTTAGACTTGAGAGTAACCAAGTCCATTGAACCTTGTTGCAAGTTGTGCAACTCATCCCAGATTCTATCTATATCGGAAGAAGTTCGGTATTCTTTGAAAAATTCCTTCTTAAACTCTTCCCACGTCAAATTCATATATTGCTCCTCACCGTACAAGTTGATTTTATCATCCCACCACAACTTAGCTTCTTCCCGCAACATACTAGAACCATACCTCGCCTTCTTCTCGGGAGGACATTCCGCGATACGGAAAGCTCCCTCGATATCGGAAATCCAACATGTACTTTTTAACGGATCTCGCACCCCATTAAACATCGGGGGTTGAGCATCCTTAAAATTTTTGAAATGGAAGTCCCGCCTTCCATTCCCACCATTACCATCACCCCCTTTACCACGAGGATGAATGTTTCTAGCTTCTATGCCTCCTCGATCGCGGCATTCATTCGCTCATTTATCATTTCGGTCACTTGCCCATCAACCGAATCTTGGAAAACCTTTCGAACATCGTCGAGAAAATCCTTCTTTAGCCTCTTAAAGATGGCCTCAACCTTGGCCGTGAGTTCAACGTCCTCACTCGTACTTCCGTCATTGGTGTCGTGTCCATTTCTCATCTTCATTCTATAAAACGAAGTAAGTTAAACAACGAAATGAAAGGACTTAATACATATGCATATACATATATACTACACTATCCCATCTTGCTCAAAAATCGTCGTACATCGCTCGTTTGACACGATTTGAACCCGTAACAATGGTAGCTAATCATTGTTACGCGAGCACGTCGTATTAACTTGTTAGTACAATGCCTATCTTGCTTGATGATTGCTAAAACAACACAAAACAATTAGTGCAAGGTTAATTCACATAAACCCTAGCACTAACAATTCCCGTTCCGACCCAAAGTCATATAAGTCCCGCATAAAGTGCACACACATTAAAGTCTAAGTCTAGGCACCTATCTCAAGTCACCTAAATCCCTTAGACCATGCTCTGATACCACTTGTAATATCCCGACTTCAATTCACCAAAAACATACTAATTTTTTTTTTCTTCTGTAGCACAACTGGACGGCGTCCAGATTTCTGGACGGCGTCCAGTACTTAAGACCAGGACGGCGTCCAACATATCTGGACAGCATTCAGATTGCCTGGAAGCTGCTGTCCCCCGTGTCCAACTCACGTGAGCGAAAATCCCGCTTCCCGTCACTTTTAAACGAAAACCTTTTTACAACGTATTACAATATAATTAAATAAGAGGTTTCCATCATCAAACAAGTTTTACAACATCGGGCCCACATCGACCCGTTTTACGCATTTCAATCATAAATACAATTTTCGACCAATACAAGTTTAATTTCCAAACGACACTAGAGCATGGTGTTTGGGGTTAAACTACCCAAATCTTGGCCGAACTTTAAAAAGCTACCCAAAAAGCATCCCCTATCAAAATAAGCAGGAGACCACTAATCCAACCGAATACCTTTGCCTTTGTCCACGTCGGAGCCTAAAAAGGTAAACAGCGAGAGGGTAAGCTATCGCTTAGTGAATGCAATAGTTATACACGTACATATATAAAATACCTACTTGCACACTTACACAAATACCGCATACATGCTAGCAACACAAAGGGCTTATCATCTCAAGTACGAGGCTATTAACCTCCTATATCATAAGCTAGCATAACAAGGCATATATATGTATATAACTCGAACCATATAATATATGCTTACAACTCAACACAATAACCATGGTTAACCAATCGTACAAGGGAATGGCGCTCGCGAAAGGCCATCGGAGTTCACAACATCCGTTAGTATACTTAGCACCTCGTATAACTAACCCCCGGGTGGCATCTTAACACCTCGATACTTCACCCTCGGGTGGCGTCTTAACACCTCAACACTTCACCCTTTATTATGGAGTGGCGTCTTAACACCTCGACACTTCACTCCTAGGTGGCATCTTAACACCTCGATGCTTCACCTCGAGTGGCATCTTAACACCTCGATGCTTCACTCGTCACGTGAAACGTGGTGTCTTAGCACCTCGACACTTCACATTTCATGCTACAACAAATAGATACATTATATACCTACACATATAATTATTCCACTCACCTAGAGTCTTTTGCGAAAGATACCCGAGCTTGCAACTTCAATGTAATGTACCTATTACATTTAGCACATAATCAATCACAACTCAAGTTGGTCAACCGACTCATTCAACATTCTAGAGTCTTTTAACCCAAGGTGCAATTCCGACCCATTTTGCACCCTTAACCCTAATAATGGGTCAACTTCAACAAAAACCCTAACTCTAGCCATTTATGGTCTTAATACACTTTTAATCACAAAGTTAACTCATTTTCACACTTGCAAGACAACCTAGGTCATCAAAGACCCATTTGACCCATTTCAAGGTCAACACACCCATTTGGGTCACCCACAACCCAAATGACACCCACTTACATTAACTACAAGTGTACTAAGTGGTTTACTTAACCTTTAAGACCCATTTACACAATTTAACCTTTTAAAACCCTAGGTTAATCATCATTTGGGTCTTCATGACCCAAACTTACCCCAAACCCCCAAATCACTAACAAAAGGGTTTTATGTGCAACACTAACCCAAACCCTAACCCTTAAACTAATTAAAGTAAAGAAATCAAGGTTAAGACTTTGATAGTGCTCCAAATGAACATATATTTAGTAGCAATATCCTTCCAATATGTAAAGTTTCAGTTGCAATTGTTCTATTTTCAAGTAATATTCGTTTAAATAAATAAGTGCGAAGACAAAAGGCGAACACGAAGATTTGAAGACGCAAACATCCAAAAAGCTCAAATGTACAAGATACAATCCAAGTGGTTCAATTTATTGATAAGAAACGTCTAAAAATGACAAAAGTACAAGTTACGGAACGCAAAGTACAAGATATTAAATTATACGAAAGGACGTTCGAAAATCCGGAACCGGGACCTGAGCCAACTATCAACGCCCGACGCAACGGACTAAAAATTATGAGTCAACTATGCACAAGAATATAATATAATATTTAAATAATTATATAAATTATTTATATATTATATATATTTATTAAATTACGTCGACAAAGCTAGGATCCAAAATATTGTGAGCTGGATTTCGGACCTCCGCACTCGCGGAGCTGTGAAGGCTTAAACCTCCACGATCGCGGAGCACACCAGGATCAAAATTTCCTATAAAAGGCACGAGCTTGCTGCCGAGTTCAACACGCCAAAAATCAATCTCTCTCTCTGATATATAATATATGTATATATAATATAAATTAGTTTAGTTTTATATTAGATTAGTTTAGTTAATGTAATGGTTAATTAGGGTTTTAAAGTCGGAGCTCTGTCCGTGTAACACTACGCGATAAATAATCAATGTAAGCTATGTTCTCCTTTTTAAATTAATGTTTCGTACTTTAGTTATTATTATGCTTATTTAAGACGAAGTAATCATGATGTTGGGCTAAAATACTAAAATTGGGTAATTGAGCTTTGTACCATAATTGGGGTTTAGACAAAAGAACGACACTTGTGGAAATTAGACTATGGGCTATTAATGGGCTTTATATTTGTTTAACTAAATGATAGTTTGTTAATTTAATATGAAGATTTACAATTGGATGAACCTATAAATAACCACATACACTCGATCGGACACGATGTGCGGGATATTTATATGTACGAATAATCGTTCATTGAACCGGACACGGGAATGGATTAATAGTCTATGGACTTATTAAAACAGGGGTGAAATTATATACAAGGATACTTGGCGTAATTGTTAACAAAGTATTAAACCTTGGGTTACACGCAGTCGATATCCTGGTGTAATTATTAAACAAAGTATTAAGACCTTGTTACAGTTTAAGTCCCCAATTAGTTGGAATATTTGACTTCGGATATAAGGATAATTTGACGAGGACACTCGCACTTTATATTTATGACTGATGGACTGTTATGGACAAAAACCAGACGGACATATTAAATAATCCAGGACAAAGAACAATTAACCCATGGGAATAAACTAAAATCAACATGTCGAACATCATGATTAAGGAAATTTAAATAAGCACAATTCTTTTATTTTCATATTTAATTGCACTTTTAATTATCGCACTTTTATTTATTGTCATTGTATTTAATTGCACTTTTAATTATCGTACTTTTTAATTTTCTCGCACTTTTATTTATCGCAATTTCATTATCGTTATTTACTTTACGTTTTAAATTAAGTTGTATTTATTTTTAATATTTTACATTAGGTTTTAACTACGACTAAAGTTTTAAAATCGACAAACCGGTCATTAAACGGTAAACCCCCTTTTTATATATTAGTATATATTATTATATATATTTTGTACAAATATAGTTATTTAAAATATAGTGTGAAATAAGCCATCTCCCTGTGGAACGAACCGGACTTACTAAAAACTATACTACTCTATGATTAGGTACACTGCCTATAGTGTTGTAGCAAGGTTTAGGTATATCCCATCTGTAAATAAATAATTAAAACTTGTGTAATTTTTAATAGTTTTTCCTAGTAAAAATAATACTATTTCGTACCCCTTCGCTTTAACATCAAGTTTTTGGCGCCGCTGCCGGGAACTTGGCGAAATGCTATATTTTAATATATATTTGAAAAAAATATTTATATATAATTTTTAGAAAAACAATATAAAACTAAAAAAAAAATATTTAAAAAAATCTGAAACTGCGAATTTGAACCTGCATTACTCCGCGGTCGGGGAGCCGCTCTGGCAGGAAACCTTGGACTGCATTAAATACGAATTAGGGTTTTAATTTTATATTTATTATTATTATTATTAGGGTTTAATTATTATATAGTTTTAATATAATTTGTATTTTAAGTTTTAGTTTTTATTATTTACATATTTATATTAATACTTTTATAAAATATAATATAAAAATAATATTTTTATAAAATTTTTATTTTTATCATTTTAATTATAATTTGTATTTTTATCATTTATTCGTTCGTAATTAGTTTTAAGATTAGTTTTTGCCGTAGTTTATTTTTATTTCTAGTTTTTTTTTAGATTTGCCGTAAAATCCCTTAAGTGCTTTTCCTTTAGATTAAGATTTAGGCGCTTTAGAATTTTACGACGTCGTTTTTCGCTTTAGATTTTAAATAGATTTTAGTGCCTTTTAAGTAATTTATGTTTTCCGAATAAAATTGCATTTACCTTTAGACCTTTAGGCGCAACTTTTAATTCTTAGTTTTTAGACTTTTAAGTTTCGACGCGCTACTTTCTTATTTTTATTTTTCGACGCCTATTATTTTTCAGCCTTTTATTTTTCAATGTTTTTCGACGCGCTCTTTTTCTTTCTTATCTCTCGGCACTCTAGTTTTTAGGGCATAGAATTTTTCTATTTCTTCTCTAAAATTTCTTTAAATTTTAACGAAAAATTATTTTAAGTGGTTAAATTGATAGACATCCAAATTTTCTGCTTCGTAGCAATAGTTGGATTTGTTAGTGGCTGAGTTGTGAGCTTCCGATTTAAAGGGTTCTGGCTCCCTGCTGCATCTATTGGCTATTCGAAATGTGGGCAAAAGCAGAAAAGTCTATTAATTTGATAACTTATATAATTTTTATTTTTATAACTAATAGGATAATTAAGTAAATGGACCACATTGTAGCTAAAATTTGGTAATAAGCGCATTATGGAAAATCTCGAGAATATTTTGGAAACTCTTTATGACATCCGAAATCAATTTAATCAATACTCTCAAACGGGTGTTGATGACAATTCGTTCGGTCAATCTTGGATCATGAATGACGAAACAATAACTGGTTATGAAATCTATGGAGATTATCACTCAACATGGGAATGTTATTATTACGTTCCTATGGAAAATTATGAACCCATGGAACCTGAATGGAACGATTATGAAGAGTACAATTCAAATTGGGATTATTCCCAAGAATATTTCCAAACTCAACAACCAGAGGACGAGGAAAATTATGTGTCTGAAAATTCTTTAGATTATATGAAAATCAAACTCGAAGAACTTGATGCTCAAAATGAACAAATGAGAGAGTTTGTAAATAGGCAAGCTGAAACTCTATCAGATTACACACCTGTTAATCTGATGAGTATTGTGCAAGAAAATCTCATATCATCGAATTCTGATGAATTCGAGAGCTCCGAAATCACCAACTATCCCGATGATACTTTTTATTCAGCTTTACCAATTTCACAACATATCGACACATTTGCCTCTACCAACGAAATCATCGATCCATCAATGGATGAAGAAGAAGTAAGGGTGACAAATTGGTACTCTTGGGAAAATGATAACGTTGAAAATTTTACCCCCGAGACCAAAGTGGTGGAACCAATAAGTACCGTTAATGAAGAAGAATTTGCTTCGATCCCGAAATTCACCATTCCACAACCTTTCAACCCATTATTCTCAATAGACGAGTCATCCATCGAAGATGAACTACGAGCTGTAATAGATATTGACACCTCGAATTTCACCCAAATGGGTAATAAAGGTGAAACCTTTGATCCCGAGAATTAACGGAAGGAAATGTTAGGAATTGTCCACCCTATAGTATGTATGTCGGTGTATAACGATCCATTTGGCCAAGAACCAAAAAAGAGACATATCCATTTACTAAAAGCTACACTTAAAAAAGAATTAAGTAGTGACAATCGGGTGATTCTAAACTTTAAACCCATTGATATATTATACACCACCCGAGATGTAAATAACTGGCTCACTATTTTAATTCGTGGAACTTATTCTACCGACTTCACAAATCAACAGCTAAGTGTGGGGAAGTCTAACCCCACTTAACGTTAAATTAGGGGTTCGAGTTAGTGCATAACTCGTTAATAAAAATGCACGATTAGGGTAAAATACGCATTTTCAAAAATTTGCAAACAGTTCAGAAAAACAACCGTTTTTGAAGAAAAACATGTGTGATAAAACAAGAAGGAATGAACGATTAGATGCGCCATCTATCATTCGACGAGCTTTGTAATTACAAACTGGGTATTTTCAATTACTTTTCTACACTAATCACCCTCATGAATTTATAATTAGAGTCCGATTTCATGCAAATGAGGACATTGCATGATCTCAAGTGTGGGGAAGGGTTATAAATTCTCTCGGGTTTGCACTTGGTTTATTTTCTAAATTTTATGAAAATTTTTAAAAAAATTTCAACTAAATGAATTCAAAATCATGTTTATACATATTTATGAACGATGAAAACTAGGTGTTAATACCGAAATTATCGTTACCTCGGAAAGGACATAAATTGAGAAACAACTAAATCGCTTGAATTTATTTATTAAGATATAAAAAGACGCATGAAAAAAGCCAAGTGTGGGGAGAATGTACCAAGTTATTCAATTAAAAACTATCTATCACATGTTTCTGTAAAGTTATTGCAGGTGCTTTTATTTTGGGCTGAATTAACTGTTTTACCCGATTTATTGTAATACTTTTGAAAGAAAGATGGATCTACATGATGAATCAATTCCATCATTAAAAGGAAGTAAAGTCTTCCGTAAAAGACACACGCTTCTTGATTTAGGTCAAGAAGTTGTCGTCCAGACCAGCTGTAGGTTGACGAAAAATCTAGAAAAGTCATCTCTAAAATTAGCAGGAAATCCACGGACCTCAGCATCAAACAGGGTCGCCATGTGGTCAGACTTATCCTAACCATGAGAGGATCTGTCTCGTAAAATGGCGAGGGTGCCGTGCAAATTAGCTTGATAAGACTAATGAATCAGACCCCCAGAAAGGATAATCTCCTTAAAGATTAAAAATCAGCTTTTAAGCCTGATATTACACAATCCTTGAGATTGACCTTAAAGATTGAGAATTACAAACTCATGGAATTCAATGATATCTAAACTCGAGCTTGAACGAGAAAGTATTTTGATCAAAATTACAAACCGATTTGTTTTCTGAAAACCTATTTTCAATGCGTTCATTACCATTTAACGTAAAATCCTAGGAATTTACCTGGAATTCATTAGGTCACCTGAACCAAATCGGGTATCAACCGTAAGAACGGTGGTTGCATAGCATGGTCAAAGACAGGACCTTGTGCCAGATCGAAAAACTATAGGGTGAGCTTTACTATTGCTCCTACAAAGGATAGTAATTGCATCCGACACGTTGTAGACCATGAACATCTGCATGTCAGGGGACATTGCCTTAACAGTTGGTTGTTCAATGCTTTCCTTTAAAACCGGACGGTAGTTTACTGAAAGGTAATATACGGAGCAAGTATACTGGACGTGTTGCTTTCCTAATACAAGGTTAGCAAGTGGGTGACACAAAACCGCAAGTTTTGAGCTAAAATTTTCAAATCTGAAACCCACCAAACCCACAAAAATATTTTGCAAACACCGGTGAAGGGTTATTCCGGAAAACTTATCTAGGATAAAAGCTAGATTTAATTTTCAAAAAGATCAAATGTTTTCATAAAGATCCAAATTCCTAAAGGATCTAAATTTTTACAATCAAGTGGAACTGTAAACCACATCGTTACTATCATTGTTTATACCGCCGTATCAAAATCACTAATGTATAAAGTGTGAAGAATAAAGAAGTGATTCGTGTGATTTAATTTCAAGTTCTGTATTGCTTGAGGACAAGCAACGTTCAAGTGTGGGGATATTTGATAGTGCTCCAAATGAACATATATTTAGTATCAATATCCTTCCAATATGTAAAGTTTCAGTTGCAATTGTTCTATTTTCAAGTAATATTCGTTTAAATAAATAAGTGCGAAGACAAAAGGCGAAAACGAAGATTTGAAGACGCAAACATCCAAAAAGCTTAAATGTATAAGATACAATCCAAGTGGTTCAATTTATTGATAAGAAACGTCTAAAAATGACAAAAGTACAAGTTGCGGAACGCAAAGTACAAGATATTAAATTATACGAAAGGACGTTCGAAAATTCGGAACCGGGACCTGAGCCAACTATCAACGCCCGACGCAACGGACTAAAAATTATGAGTCAACTATGTACAAGAATATAATATAATATATAAATAATTATTACGTCGACAAAGCTAGGATCCAAAATATTGTGAGCTGGATTTCTGACCTCCGCACTCGCGGAGCTGTGAAGGCTTAAACCTCCACGATCGCGGAGCACACCAGGATCAAAATTTCCTATAAAAGGCACGAGCTTGCTGCCGAGTTAAACACACCAAAAATCAATCGCTCTCTCTGATATATATAATATATATATATATATATATATATATATATATATATATATATATATATATATATATATATATATATATATATATATATAAATTAGTTTAGTTTTATATTAGATTAGTTTAGTTAATGTAATGGTTAATTACGGGTTTTAAAGTCGGAGCTCTGTCCGTGCAACACTACACGATAAATAATCAATGTAAGCTATGTTCTCCTTTTTAAATTAATGTTTCGTACTTAAGTTATTATTATGCTTATTTAAGACGAAGTAATCATGATGTTGGGCTAAAATACTAAAATTGGGTAATTGGGCTTTGTACCAAAATTGGGGTTTAGACAAAAGAACGACATTTGTGGAAATTAGACTATGGGCTATTAATGGGCTTTATATTTGTTTAACTAAATGATAGTTTGTTAATCTAATATGAAGATTTACAATTGGACGAACCTATAAATAACCACATACACTCGATCGAACACGATGGGCGGGATATTTATATGTACGAATAATCGTTCATTGAACCGGACACGGGAATGGATTAATAGTCTATGGACTTATTAAAATAGGGGTGAAATTATGTACAAGGACACTTGGCGTAATTGTTAACAAAGTATTAAACCTTGGGTTACACGCAGTCGATATCCTGGTGTAATTATTAAACAAAGTATTAAGACCTTGTTACAGTTTAAGTCCCCAATTAGTTGGAATATTTGACTTCGGATATAAGGATAATTTGACGAGGACACTTGCACTTTATATTTATGACTGATGGACTGTTATGGACAAAAACCAGACGGACATATTAAATAATCTAGGACAAAGAACAATTAACCCATGGGAATAAACTAAAATCAACACGTCGAACATCATGATTACGGAAGTTTAAATAAGCATAATTCTTTTATTTTCATATTTAATTGCACTTTTAATTATCGCACTTTTATTTATTGTCATTGTATTTAATTGCACTTTTAATTATCGTACTTTTTAATTTTCTCGCACTTTTATTTATCGCAATTTCATTATCGTTATTTACTTTACGTTTTAAATTAAGTTGTATTTATTTTTAATATTTTACATTAGGTTTTAACTGCAACTAAAGTTTTAAAATCGACAAACCGGTCATTAAACGGTAAACCCCCTTTTTATATATTATTATATATAATTATATATATTTTGTACAAATATAGTTATTTAAAATATAGTGTGAAATAAGCCATCTCCCTGTGGAACGAACCGGACTTACTAAAAACTATACTACTCTATGATTAGGTACACTGCCTATAGTGTTGTAGCAATGTTTAGGTATATCCCATCTGTAAATAAATAATTAAAACTTGTGTAATTTTTAATAGTTTTTCCTAGTAAAAATAATACTATTTCGTACCCTTTCGCTTTAACATCAGATTTACCAACACAATCAAAACGTAGCTAGTGAGGAGATGGACAACTTTAATGCTCGAGCTCTAACCGGAAACAAGCTTCTTCTTCCTTAAATGGAGCTTTCTTACACTAGAATCTTACTCTCTCTCTAGATTTTAATGGAAGAAGATAAGGTAGTTGAAAGTGGAGTGAAGGAGGCTCCACCAACTGATCTTGGGCCTTTAAGTCTTTCCCTAAGTGAAATTACCAAAATGCCCACTTCAAAATATATAAAAAAACACAAAATCAGGTCTGACAGCTATTCTGGACGGCATCCAGAATATTGGTCGGCGTCCAGCCCTTCAATATGGGATGGCATCCCGCCCTTTTGGACGGCGTCCCACTCTGCTGAGGAAACAGGATCTTACATTTCTGCTCAAGGCGTCGGCTACCAAATTTTCCTTCCCTGGGTGGTAACGAATTTCAAAGTCATAATTATTCAACAATTCAATCCACATGCGCTGCCTCATGTTCAGTTGTTTCTGATTAAATATGTGTTGAAGACTTTTGTGGTCGGTATATATAATACTTTTGACCCCATATAAGTAGTGCCTCCAAGTCTTTAATGCAAAAACAACCGTGCCTAATTCCAAATCATGCGTCGTATAATTCTGTTCGTGAATCTTCAATTGTCTAGACGCATAAGCAATTACTTTAGTTTGTTGCATTAATACACAACCGAGACCTTGCTTTGAGGTGTCACAATATATCACAAAATCATCATTCCCTTTAGGTAATGACAATATAGGTGCCGTAGTTAACTTTTTCTTTAACAATTGAAACGCTTTCTCTTGTTCATCTTTCCATTCAAATTTCTTCCCTTTATGCGTTAATGCAGTCAAGGGTTTTGCTATTCTGGAAAAGTCTTGGATGAACCTTCTGTAGTAACCAGCTAGTCCTAAAAACTGGCGTATGTGTTTCGGAGTTTTTGGGGTTTCCCACTTTTCAACAGTTTCAATCTTTGCTGGATCCACCTGAATACCTTCTTTGTTCACTATGTGACCGAGGAATTGAACTTCTTCCAACCAAAATGCACACTTTGAAAACTTAGCGTATAGTTTTACTTTTCTCAGCAACTCTAGCACTCTTCTCAAATGTTCTTCGTGCTCTTGATCATTCTTCTAGTAAATAAGTATGTCATCGATGAAAACAATGACAAACTTGTCAAGATATGGCCCACACACTCGATTCATGAGGTCCATGAACACAGCTGGTGCGTTAGTCAATCCAAACGGCATAACCATAAACTCGTAATGACCGTAACGCGTCCTAAAAGCAGTCTTTGGAATATCATCCTCTTTCACCCGCATTTGATGATATCCAGAATGTAAATCGATCTTCGAATAAACAGACGAGCCTTGTAGTTGTTCAAATAAGTCGTCGATTCTCGGTAGTGGGTAGCGGTTCTTGATGGTAAGTTTGTTCAACTCTCGGTAGTCGATACACAACCTAAATGTACCATCTTTCTTCTTGACAAACAAAACAAGAGCTCCCCATGGTGATGTGCTTGGTCGAATGAAACCACGCTCTAAAAGTTCATGTAACTGACTTTGTAATTCTTTCATTTCGCTGGGTGCGAGTCTGTATGGAGTACGAGCTATTAGTGCAGCTCTTGGTATAAGGTCTATTTGAAATTCAAAGGATCGATGTGGGGGTAATCCCGGTAATTCCATCGAAAATACATCGGGAAATTCTTTTGCGACGGGAACATCACTGATGTTCTTTTCTTCAGGTTTAACTTCCTCGACGTGTGCTAGAATGACGTAACAACCTTTTCTTATTAGTTTTTGCGCCTTCAAATTGCTAGTAAGATTTAATTTCGCGTTGTTCTTTTCTCCGTACACCATTAAAGGTTTTCCTTTTTCACGCATAATGCGAATCGCATTTTTGTAATAAACAACCTCTGCTCTCACCTTTTTCAACCAGTCCATGCTAATTATTACGTCAAAACTCCCTAACTCGACTGGTATTAAATCAATTTTAAACGTTTCATCCCCCAGTTTAATTTCTCTCTCCCGACATATATTATCTGCTGAAATTAATTTACCGGTTGCTAATTCGAGTAAAAATTTACTATCCAAAGGCATCAACGGGCAACTTAATTTAGCACAAAATTCTCTACTCATATAGATTCTATCTGCACCCGAATCAAATAAAACATAAACAGATTTATTGTCAATAAGAAACGTACCTGTAACAAGCTCCGAGTCTTCCTATGCTTCTGCTACATTAATATTGAAAACTCTTCCACGGCCCTGCAAATTAGTATTCCGCTGATTCGGGCAATTTCTAATAATGTGGCCCGGTTTTCCACATTTATAACAAACAGTGTTGGTATTACTTGCTCCGACACTATTCGTTTCGGCATTACTTGGTCCGACATTATTTGTTCCTTTAGTTCTGTTAAACTTTGGTCCGTAGACCTCACACTTTATCGCGCTATGACCATTTATTTTACACCTGTTGCAAAATGTCGTGCAAAACCCTGATGATTTTCTTCACACCTATGACATGGCTGTTTTTGGTTTTTGTTGCCGTTGTTGTTATTGAGGTTGTTATTGGGATTGTTATTGTTGTTGAAACGGTTGTTGTAGTTGTTGTTGTTGTTGTTGGTGGTGGGATGTTTGTTGTGGTTATTGTTAGGATTGTAGTTATTGTTGCGATTGTTGCGGTTGTTGGGATAGTTGTTGCGATTGTGGTTGTAATTGTTGTTGTTGTTGTTATACTGGTGAGTCTTGTCACCGTTTTCCTCCCACTTCCTCTTGAGTTGTTTCGTGTTGGCTTCTTTGGCCGCCTGCTCTTTAATTCTTCCCTCAATCTAATTTATGAGTTTATGAACCATTCGACTTACCTTCTGTATAGAAGCGGGCTCGTGTGAACTCACATCTTCTTGAATCCTAACTGGTAACCCTTTTACAAATGCGACGATCTTCTCTTCTTCATCTACGAATGCTCCCGGACACAATAGACACAACTCTGTGAATCATCGTTCATATGTGGTAACGTCGAACCCTTGTGTTCGTAATTCTCTAAGTTCTGCCTTGAGTTTATTGACTTCGTTTCTAGGACGGTACTGCTCGTTCATCAATTGCTTGAATGCCGACCACGGTAGTGCGTAAGCTGCATTTTTTCCTACCTGTTCAAGATAAGTGTTCCACCACGTTAACGCAGTACCTGTGAAGGTATACGTAGCGTACTTAACTTTGTCCTCTTCAGTACACTTACTTATGGCAAACACCGATTCGACTTTCTCGGTCCACCGTTTCAATCCAATTGGTCCTTCGGTTCCATCAAATTCCAAAGGTTTGCAGGCAGTGAATTCTTTGTAGGAGCATCCTACACGATTTCTTGCGCCGTTAGCTGCATTGCTAGATTCAGAGTTATTGTTGGTATGTAGCGCTGCCTGTACTGCGGCTATGTTTGCAGCAAGAAAGGTACGAAATTCCTCTTCACTCATATTCATGTTGTGTCGAGTAGTCGGTGCCATTTCCTTCAAAATAGCCAACTGAATCGAGTTAATCATACAGAATATTAAGATTAGTCAATAGTATTTCGTAGCATAATATGAACTCATTTATAAAAGCTTTTTCTTCATATTAGCGTTTTATAAGTTTAAATTCGAGTACTACCTACCCGTTAAGTTCATACTTAGTAGCTAATATACAATTCAACTACTACAATTCCATATGAAAAACTGATTATAATAATATATCACATACAAATATTCTTCAAACTTACAACTTCGCTATATTACATATAACATGAAATATAGTACACTATGATACAGGACAGTTTTGAAGATAAATCTAGTTAATACGCAAGTTGTTCAGCAAAGGAAATAAACACACGTAATTCATAAGTCCAGAAACAAGTCATGCATTCTGGTTTTACTAAGACGACTTCCCATCCTTGGTCTTGTGGAAAATAACCGTTATGACCATTGGCTAGGCAGCATGTTGTAATGTCGTCAAAAGGACTAGGGTTTCGTAATGTCCAACAGCCCCGTAATAATCTAAAAACCTTGTTTCTCACCCCAACTACTGAATCCGTCACTTGTGGGAAAGTTTTATTTAAAAGTCGCAATCCGATGTTCTTTTTCTCACTTTGGTAAGAAGCGAACATCAATAACCCGTAAGCATAACATGCTTCTTTATGTTGCATATTAGAAGCTCTTTCTAATTCACGAAATATTATGTTGGGATATGTTGAGTCAAAATAGGTTCTTAACCCGTAGCGTAAAATTGCATTTGGGTTCCCCGCATTTAACGCTTTAAAGAAAACACGGCGTAACTTACGGTCTCCCCAATGTGATATACCCAATCTATTAAAGGAAAGCCTTTTATAGACTAAGGCATTTCTGGAAAGTCTTTCAAATGTTTGACAAGTTAATTTTGCCATAACTAAATGTGCTGATGAATGCTGACCGACTCTAGACAAGATTTCCTCAATCATATCCTCTGGTAGGTCTTCTAAAATATTTGGTTGTCTACCCTTAACGTCTATTTTGTTTTTATACTGTAAAATAGACAAGGATTAGATTCGTAAAAGATAATTAACAAACAATACAAGCAATTTTTATATAGAACATAAAAGTACAAGCACACTACAATACATATAATATACAACATGATTACAACCCTCTAATCTGAATCACTGGTTTCTTCTTCTTCGGACTTGGTTCGTTTTCCTAATTTTCTAGGAATATATGGTGTTCCTCTAATACGAGCCGTCATTTTCCACAATGGTTTAGAAAAACCTGGTGGTTTAGAGGTTCCCGGGTCATTGTTACATTTTAGGAAATACGGATGTTGCCAATACATATAAAGTTCATCGGGGTTGGAATCGGGTTTCTCTATTTTTATACCTTTTCCCTTATTATTTTCTTTCGCTTTATTAAATTGGGTCGAGGTAATTTCTATAACATCATCGGAATCTTCATCGGGATCCGATTCATCGGAAAATTGATAATCTTCCCAATATTTTGCTTCCTTCGGGGGAAATACCATTGACCATTATTAACTTTGGTCCGTTGGTTGAGGATTTTCTTTTATTTAATCGATTTACTATATGTATTAATATTTCTTCCTCCGGAACCTCTTCCTCTTCCAGTTCCTCCTCTTCCGGTTCCTCCTCTTCCGGTTCCTCCTCTTCCGGTTCCTCCTCTTCCGGTTCCTCTTCTTCCGGTTCCTCTTCGGGAATTTGTGAATCTTCCCAAAATATATTCGACTCTTCATTATTATTAGGTGAATCGATGAGATTTGTACTAGTGGTAGATATCTATCACACAATATCAAACATATTAAGAGGTTAATATATCACATAATTACATATTAATAATATATAGTTTCCAACAAAAGTGTTAAGCAATCGTTTTTAAAGAAAACACGGTCGAAGTCCAGACTCACTAATGTATCCTAACAAACTCGATAAGACACACTAATGCAAATTTCTGGTTCTCTAAGACCAACGCTCTGATACCAACTGAAATATCCCGTTCATATTGATTATAAACGTTCCATATTAATTGATTTTGTCGCTAGATTTTGACCTCTATATGAGAAGTTTTTTCAAAGACTGCATTCATTTTTAAAACAACCATAACCTTTATTTTATCGATAAAGGTTTAAAAAGCATTACGTAGATTATCAAGTAATGATATTCTAAAATATACCGTTTACACACGACCATTACATAATGGCTTACAATAAGAATATATTACATCAAAAAATAAGTTTCTTGAATGCAGTTTTTACGTAATATCATACAAGCATGGACTCCAAATCTTGTTCTTATATTAGTATGCAACAGCGGAAGCTCTTAATAATCACCTGAGAATAAACATGCTTAAAATGTCAACAAAAATGTTGGTGAGTTATAGGTTTAACCTATATATTATCAAATCATAATAATAGACCACAAGATTTCATATTTCAATATACATCCCATACATAGAGATAAAATTCATTCATATGGTGAACACCTGGTTACCGATGTTAACCAGATGCATATAAGAATATCCCCTATCATTCCAGAAAATCCTTCGGACATGATAAAAACGAATTCGAAGTACTAAAGCATCCGGTACTTTGGATGGGGTTCGTTAGGCCCAATAGATCTATCTTTAGGATTCGCGTCAATTAGTAGATCGGTTTACTAATTCTTAGGTTACCAAGCAAAAGGAGCATATTCGGCTTCGATCATTCACCCATATAATGTAGTTTCAATTACTTGTGTCTATTACGTAAAATATTTATAAAACTGCATGTATTCTCATCCCAAAATATTAGATTTTAAAAGTGGGACTATAACTCACTTTCACAGATTTTTACTTCGTCGGGAAGTAAGACTTGGCCACTGATCGATTCACAAACCTATAACAAATATGTATATATATATCAAAGTATGTTCAAAATATATTTACAACATTTTTAATACATTTTAATTTTTTAAGTTTATTAAGTCAGCTGTCCTCGTTAGTAACCTACAACTAGTTGTCCATAGATAGATGTACAGAAAAATAAATTGATATATATTATCTTGACCCAATCCACGACCCAGTGTATACACGTCTCAGGCTAGATCACAACTTAAAGTATATATATTTTTGGAATCAACCTCAACCTTGTATAGCTAACTCCAACATTACTGCATATAGAGTGTCTATGGTTGTTCCAAATAATATATATAGATGGGTCGATATGATATGTCAAAACATTTGAATACGTGTCTATGGTACCCCAAGATTACATAATATATTAGAATACATGTATAATACAATATAAGTTAGTTAGGATATGATTAATATAGATTTGTTACCAATTTTCACGTAGTTACAACAAGTAAAAATATCCAATCTTGTTTTACCCATAACTTTTTCGTTTTAAATCCATTTTGAGTGATTCAAGTTGCTATGGTTTCATATTGAACTTAAGTTTATGAATCTAAATAGAAAAAGTATAAGTTTATAGTTGGAAATACAGGTTACAAGTCATTTATGTAAAGGTAGTCATTTCAGTCGAAAGAACAACGTCTAGATGACCATTTTGGAAAACATGCTTCCACTTTGAGTTTAACCATGATTTTTGGATATAGTTTCATGTTCATAAGAAAAATCATTTTCCCAGAATAACAACTTTTAAATCAAAGTTTATCATAGTTTTTAATTAACTAACCCAAAACAGCCCGCGAAGTTACTACGACGGCGTATATCCAGTTTTACGGTGTTTTTTGTGTTTTCAGGTTTTAAGTCATTAAGTTAGCTTATCATATAGATATAGAAAATGTGTCTAGTTGATTTTAAAAGTCAAGTTAGAAGGATTAACTTTTGTTTGCGAACAAGTTTAGAATTAACTAAACTATGTTCTAGTGATTACAAGTTTAAACCTTCGAATAAGATAGCTTTATATGTATGAATCGAATGATGTTATGAACATCATTACTAATTCAGGTTTTGTGGATAAACCTACTGGAAATGAGAAAAATAGATGTAGCTTCAAAGGATCCTTGGATGGCTTGAAAGTTCTTGAAGCAGAATCATGACACGAAAACAAGTTCAAGTAAGATTTCCACTCGAAATAAGATTGTTATAGTTATAGAAATTGAATCAAAGTTTGAATATGAGTATTACCTTGTATTAGAAAGATATCTTACTGTAAATAAGAAAGATTTCTTGAGGTTGTATGATCACTTTACAAGATTGGAAGTAAGCTAGCAAACTTGGAAGTATTCTTGATTTTATGAAACTAGAACTTATAGAATTTATGAAGAACACTTAGAACTTGAAGATAAAACTTGAGAGAGATCAATTAGATGAAAAAAATTGAAGAATGAAAGTTTTTGTAGGTGTTTTTGGTCATTGGTATATGGATTAGATATAAAGGATGTGTAATTTTGTTTACATGTAAATAAGTCATGAATGATTACTAATATTTTTGTAATTTTATGAGATATTTCATGCTAGTTGCCAACCATATGTGTTAGGTGACTCACATGGGCTGCTAAGAGTTGATCATTGGAGTGTATATACCAATAGTACATACATCTAAAAGCTGTGTATTGTACGAGTACGAATACGGGTCTATACGAGTAGAATTGTTGATGAAACTAAACGAGAATGTAATTGTAAGCATTTTTGTTAAGTAGAAGTATTTTGATAAGTGTCTTGAAGTCTTTCAAAAGTGTATGAATACATATTAAAACACTACATGTATATACATTTTAACTGAGTCGTTAAGTCATCGTTAGTCGTTACATGTAAATGTTGTTTTGAAACCTTTAGGTTAACGATCTTGTTAAATGTTGTTAACCCATTATTTATTATATCTAAAGAGATGTTAAATTATTACATTATCATGATATTATGATATATTAATATATCTTAGTATGATATATATATAGTTAAATGTCGTTACAACGATAATCGTTACATATATGTCTCGTTTCAAAATCATTAAGTTAGTAGTCTTGTTTTTACATATGTAGTTAATTGTTAATACACTTAGTGACATGTTTAATTATCATTTATCATGATTAAACATAGTGTATCAATATCTTAATATGATTCATATGTATTTAGTAAGACGTTGTTATAACGATAATCGTTATATATATCGTTTCGAGTTTCTTAATTCAATAAACTCAATTTTATGTATATAACTCATTGTTAAAATACCTAATGAGATACTTACTTATCATAATATCATGTTAACTATATATATATATAATCATATATATGTCATCATATAGTTTTTACAAGTTTTAACGTTCGTGAATCACCGATCAACTTGGGTGGTCAATTGTCTATATGAAACCTATTTAAATTAATCAAGTCTTAACAAGTTTGATTGCTTAACATGTTGGAAACACTTAATCATGTAAATAAAAATTTCATTTAATATATATAAACATGGAAAAGTTCGGGTCACTACAGGTTTCCCGCACGGAGTCGAAGACCTTGAAAGTATGACTAATATTGTAGAAAGAGAGAGAAAGAAGTGAATTGAAGTGTTTGTAAAAGTGGATGACAAAGACCCTTTAAATTGACTTAAAATTTGCCTGCAAACGGCTAGCAGGCCGTTTGTAGAGGCCGTTTGCAAAGTGGCCCGTTTCTTGTGCCAGTTTGCTTTGGCCGTGTGGCAGGCAATTTTCCATAGTGGCAGGCCATTTGGCAAGCCGTTTGGCCTACCCTGGTTTGCTGTAACCTAATTTTTTGTTTCACCGTTTTCGCTCTAGAATCTTCATTTTAGCTCTAATTCTCTTGATTCTTTTTGCATCGTCTTTGTAATCACTTGTTCTTCAATTTTAACCGAAGAAGCGGGTATTTTGGTGATAAAGCTTGGAACTTTATTGTTTTTGGGCCTTAATACTGGGGTGAAAATGTGACTTTTTAGCCGATATCAAATATCCCACACTTATACTTTGCTTGTCCCCAAGAAAACTTCTCGTTTTTACCTTAAGAAATCTTTTTGGAGTTTCTTTTCTAATAGCCTAAGCATTTTGCTTTTTATTACAAGAGCAAAAGGTAAGGTAAGTTATCTATGTTAGGGTTGAAACTATCTCTGTAAGCATGCGAGGAGGTTACATGACTTAGGCTAGCTTTCACGGGTCACTCAAATCACACAAGTGTTTAGGGTTCCCTATAGATCTAAGACATGAATTCACTCATAGCCAGTCATGTTGCACCCATCGTCATAGGCTTGATAAAAACTCAAATCCTTGCTACTAATGTGAGAACGGTAGTAACCATAGCTTCTAGGTCATTTGTCAAAAGGAATTTTTGGAGTGGTTTTGAAGTTGTTTTACAGGGTGAGAAATGGTAATATAGTTTTTAAAGACTTTTATTCGGGATTTCGGAAAATTTAAGATAGATAGGAGTGCTGATATTTTTGAAACGCACTTTTGAGCATTTGTGGTCAAGTTCTTTTTCGGCGTTTCTCTTTATAAGTTCTGCTCCTTTTTCAGAACTTTGAAAAATTATATATATATATATATATATATATATATATATATATATATATATATATATATATATATATATATATATATATATATAGAGAGAGAAACTTACTGCGGGTAAACGTTTTCAAGACCTTTGCCATGATACTTGAGAGGTTTAAAACATCGGGTTTTCGGAAGGAATCTCATTTTCTGGATTTTTCGAGTGATAGTAAAGATGATGTGGATAAGTTGATGTGGTAGAAGTAGTGGAGGTTTGAAAGGCTTATTTTGACAAATGACTAGCTCTTCTGATTATAATCGAATCAAATTTCATTACTTGGAAATGCAGATCTGGAGCAAGTTATGATTCTGAGTACAGAAATCGGCACTCTTAACGGAAAATAGCGAAGCATTAAAGATGAATGCTGGTTTTATTTGGGGTGCCTCACCATAATCAATTTAGGTCGATAATGCCTAGTCATGCAATGCTCTATTAGAGATTTGGTTCGTCCCAACAAGATTTCTGTCTTACTTAAGCCTTAATTTTATTTACAAACATTTCAGGTTTTCAAAAATACTTTTTCGGAAAGGCTTTCTCTTGTTAAAAATTTTGAAAGTTTGCTTAAGAACTCAGTATCTTTGTGATGAGTTATTTTAATATAGCATAAAAAGATATTACCAACATCCCACACTTAGACGAACATTGTCCCCAATGTTCCTAATGTATCCTACACTTAGGAGTTTTAGTTAAAGATTTAGGACTATTTGTCTAGTGTTTATTTGGGTTGGGATCCCACATTTAGTGATAATCTAGGATGTGGCATAACCTAAAATTTTGAGCTAGTAATGTGAAGAGAGGAGTACCCCTAGTGGATGAAGATATGTTGTTTCAGCAATCTTGGAAGTTACGTCCTTTATTGATCGGCTCATTTGTCATCCTTTATTCTTTTACTCTACTTTATTGCACGAGTTGCCTCCCGAGAAGCGCTTTTGTTTAAGGTCATTGGCTCGACCGTAATGATGCTTAAAAATCAGACATTCCCCTCTGGTAGTTGTGATCTTGGTCTTCTAGAGGGAATGTGAGTCTTGGTGGATAAATCCTGAGAAAGTGTCGGATCAAAAGTGGTAGAAGATCCGGTACTTTTCTTGAAGATCTTAGAAAGAGAGATAATGTGCATTTTCGACTCGTGACAAATCTTGAAGTCCGATAAGAATATGATCCACTGCTCTGTTGATTGATACATGAATGTCAATCATCGAGATGGTGCTGGTGGTGATTACTTCTCTAATAGGATGTTCATTTCGGAGATCTTCAAATAGTGTCAGAAATTGTATCTTCAGTATCTCAAAATCTTTTGAATGGTGGTCTCCACAGTAGGAGTCTGTAGCCTTGCACATATTAGTCAAGAGACGAAGCTGAAAAGAAGTGAAGAGCAGTCCTGACCCAAGCATTAATGTCACCGTCTTTGAGTATATCTCCCAACATCCACCTTTGAATATGAAACTAGGGTCCGTGGATTCGTGGAAGATACGCGCTATATGCTTCGTAACATAGGTGGAAATGTTGACTCGGTCTGGTTCAAGATGTGAGAATGGATTGTTGTGTATTCTTTCTTCTGCTACTACGTCTTGTAACTCCTTGCTTATCAGATCAGCGTGGTGATCAATTGTTACGCAAATCACTAGCCTCTCTGTTGTGATTTCGAAATTATCTCTTTCCAAGAGAGCGAAGAGGCTGTGAATATCTTCGATCATTTGCAAATCAGAGTGGTAAGTCGGGCGCCTGGTGGATAGGTCCATATGCTTCTGGATGATTTGCTGAGAAGGGAAGTGCAGATCTGGCTAAGGCGTTGTAAACCTTAGAGTAAATGATCTTCTGATCTCGACATAATCTTGTCTCTAGAATAGTGCGAACCACTGAGTTGTGCTCTCGTTGCCTTTCTTCGCGGTAGATATGATCATGAAGGGTATTGATAAAGTCTTGAATGCGCTCTTCTAAGATTTTAACATTATTGTCTTCTCTCTGTAGATAGAGGTTGTATTCGTCTCTGATAGCCATGATTCGTTCTGTTAATCATAGCGTGAAATTAATTGTTGATTTACTGATGGCTTTGAGAATATCTTCAAATTCATCAGTGTCATTGATGAACGTTATCATGTCGGTGTGAGTAGATATGACCGAAATCCGATCTGAAGAAGAGTCCAGCTCCTCCTGATCTGGTTCAGATGAAGAATACGAGTTTTCCAGAATGTCTTCATGTTGCTCTTCCTTGTCATCATCGGTATAATAATCTTCTGAGGATTCGTTTGATGAATGGGCTTCTTCAGTATTCTGGTTTTTCACTTCGACACTTGCAGGGTCAATTTCTATATCCTTAACCTCAACCTTATCAGTTTTCTTCTTGAAACGAAAGATTAAACTGTGATCTTCTGTCTCAAGCCTCATTACTTCTTCATGACATTCCAGGCTTGGAGAGGGTATCATCACAGTTTCTTTTACGTCTCCCATTTCCTCTTCTTCCTCAGGTTTTTCCTCTTCCTCTATTTCTTCGTTGGGATCCTCTTCTTCTGTTTCTAGGTCGTCTGCAGACTGTGATTCGACACCCATCTCGATATCATCGGCTAGTGGTAGAGACTCATAATCGAAAGTGATCCGTCTGGTGGAAATAGTAAACATCTCTACCTGTCCAGAAAGATCGGTATGTCGGTCAATTTTGAAGGTAACGCTCTCCCCATGTGATCGCAAGATCAAGGTTTGATTGTACACATCAATGACAGTCCTAGCCGTATTTATGAAAGGTATTCCTAACACTATTGGTGTGTGTAGGTCTTTCTTAATGTCCATCACTACGAATTCCATAGGATACAAGAATTTGTTGTCTTCACCAAGACGTTCTCAACTATGCCCTTAGGATATAGAATTGTGTGATCGGAAAGTTAGATTGTCATTTTAGTTGGTGACAAGTCTCCTAACTCTAATCTCTTGTAGAGAGAGAGTAGGGGATTAGGTTGATACTTGCTCCTAAATCTGCTAGCGCATGAATGGTTCCAGACTGGTAGATTGAACACTGGAAAATGAATCAGCACGTATCTCCTAGCTTTTATGGTAGAGAGTTTCTGAGTAATGTCGAGCATTCTTCACTCAGTGAAATTTTGTTAGAATCTGGTATCCTTTCCTTTGTAGAGAGAAGCCTTTGGATGTATCTCTTTTGGTTGGGGACCTTAGACATGGTGTCCAGGAATCTTCCATCAAGTTTGAAAGAATCAAGCTTGGATGGTTCCTCCTGTAGCCTTCGGGGTAACGTACACGTACTGGAGTTGCAGTGGACAGCTTCTGAGTATATGTTGTTTTGTTCTTGATCCTAGCTGACCTTCTCTGTGGTTCTTCCTCTGGGATTATGGATTTGCTTAGCTTTCTCTATGTGGGGATTTTGGATAGTATTACTAGGTAATCTCCCTTGTTGTTGGGTTTCAAGTCGTTGTGATAACTGTTCGAGCTGCGTTTCTAAACTTGTTGTAAGACCCAAATATTTATGGTACATAATGTATTTATGGTGTACGATGCGTGTATGAGGTGTACGAAGCATGTACGTGTTGCTTGCTCAAACGTCGAAGGAAACTGGACGTTGTCTGAAGTGACAAGGTGTGTACGTATCTTTTCAACCCCAAATAAATTTGAGTTGATGTTTCAAAGCCTTACCATTGGAAAGAAAATTTTATTACGTTTCCAACGATATTTGATTCATCAAAAACGGAGCTACGGTCAAAAAGTTATGGCCAAAATAAGTTCCTGAAAACTGACCTGAAGGTTGGAGCGGCGCTCCGATCGCGTCAGAAGCAATTTTCAGCTTTTTTAAAAGGTTTAAATGAGGGTTACTTTGGTCTTTTCAATTGGGTTCGGTTTAGGGTCACCAAAACTGATCTAGAACTCCATTGGAGCTCATTTCTCACCCACACAAACACTCTCATCCATATTTAGAGAGAGAGGAAGAGTTCTAGAGTGAGAGAGCTTGATTTGGAGAAGAAGGAGTCGAATTCTAGCCAAAGCTCGAGTTTTAAAGTTGTTCATCTCGCTCTTAGCTATGTTTTGGTAGTATTGGTAAGTTCTAACTCCGAATTTCATTTGTTAGATTTGATATTCAAGTTAGGGTTTGAGATTGTTAGTTGTAAAACCCATTTGGTTGATGAAGAGGGTTTATGGAAACTTGCTATTTTGATATTTGGTGGATTTTGGGTTGGTTAATGATTTAACCATGTTTAAGACTTGTAAATGGTGTATAATCACTACTGTTAGTGATTATTGGTGTTTTGGAAACCATTAGGGTTCTTATGGTTGACTAATTTTGACTAGAGTCAAAATTAGGGTTTGTTGATGATTATGACTCAATTGCCGATTTAATAAGGTTTATAAACTTAAAATGGATAAAGTTGAAGCATAGAACCTAGTTAAATATGTTTTGGTGTTAAAACTTGCTAATAGCGTGATATTGACTTCTTATGGGTCAAATTAGAGTTTAAGTGTCATTTTGGGCAAGATAGGTGTTTAACACCTATGATTGGGTTTGATTGGCATATTAGGACCATTCTCACTTGTGTTAGTGATTATTGGTTAGTTTGGGCGGGGTTTGTGCTTGGAAGTGCATTTGGGTCGAAATTGCACTAGTTGTCAATTAAGGTTGATTTGTATATCCACCCTAATTGTGTTACTTGTTATGTGATAAATGGATTAGGTACATTCCATCGGCGATTGCGGATTATTCGGTATCATTCTTTAAGGCAACAAGGTGAGTGTTAATATCCTATATGCATATGTATGTGTAGGATGGGTGCGGGTCGGGTGAAGGGGTTCTCGCTTATAGAGCTCGCTTCTCGTATAGGTGGAATTGTTGGACTTGTGTATAGGTCCAATTAGCACGGTTGTGCGTTTTGGTTGACCACTTTGGCGAGGTGCACACTTTATGTGTACGTTATTACATGGGCGTGTGATGTGAAATTATATAACCCCAATGACGAAGGGTTAATATAGTGAGTGGAATAATTATATGCGTAGGTATATAATGTATTTATTTGTTGTAGCGTGAGATGTGAAGTGTCGATGTGCTAAGACACCACATTTCACGTGACGAGTGAAGTGTCGATGTGCTAAGACACCACTCAAAGTAATGTGACGGGTGAAGTGTCGATGTGTTAAGACGCCACCCGGGGTGAAGTTTCGATGTGTTAAGACACCACCCGGAGTGAAGTATCGATGTGCTAAGATGCCACTCCAAGAGAATAACGGGTGAAGTGCCGATGTGTTAAGGCGCCACTCGAGGTGAAGTATCGACGTGTTAAGATTCCACCTCAAGTAAAATGAAGAGTGAAGTGTCGAAGTGTTAAGACACCACTCAGGGTGAAGTGTCGACGTGTTAAGACGCCACCCGGGGTGAAGTATCGAAGTGTTAAGACACCACTCGGGGTGAGGTGTCGACGTGTTAAGACGCCACCCGGGGTGAAGTATCGAAGTGTTAAGATGCCACCCGTGGGGTTAGTGTACGAAGTGTTAAGTGCACTAACGGTTGTTATGAACATCGATGACTTGTTTTGCGAAGTCATTCCCTTGCGAAGATTTGGTTAACCATGGTTATTGTGTTGTAAGCGTAAGCAATTATGTTATTCGAGATATATATATATATATATATATATATATATATATATATATATATATATATATATATATATATATATATATATATATATATATATATATATATATATATATATATATATATATATATATATATATATATATATATATATATATTGTATACATATAATGTTGTATTGTCGTGATGTAGCTAACCCTCCGGGTGTAGCTTATTGGCATTGTTCACATCGTTGTTGGTGAACTTATATTTTGTTGATGTATCTTTAGCTCGTTGCTTAGTGATCTTACGGTATGCTTAGACTAGCTTGCCTTTATGCTTGGATGCTTCGGTATGCGGTATTTGGTTTTGTGTGGCGTGTCCATTTTATGCATATATATGTATGTAGTATATTCTCACTCACTAAGCGTTAGCTTACCCTCTCGTTGTTTACCTTTTTATAGATTTGCATGGATGCGGTGGCTCGGGTAAGCGTGGGAGTAGTGGACTCGCGTAGTTTCTTTAGAAGGCTTGCTTTTGGATTGATTAGGATTGGGTAGCGTATCCCCAATCGCCATGCTCGGCTTTATTTTGTGTTAAAAGTTGTGTGGTCGAAAACTTGAAATTGGTACTTAAAGGTTAATTTGGGCATATGTGGGCCCGGTGTCGTAAAACCCTTTTTATTGATGGAACGTGTTAGTTTTAACTATTATAATATGTTGTGAAAACCATTTAGTCTAAATGTGTCGGGAAGTGGTCAAACATTTTCGAATTTGGGACTTTTTGGGACATCAGCCTGCCCAGGCCCTTTTGCGTGCGGCGCGGGGTCATGGCTCGCCGCGCCATTTGCTGCACAAAGAAAAAAAAAATTTATTCCGCGTTATTGGTTGGTTAACGGGTTGGGTTGTTACAAGTGGTATCAGAGCATGGTCTAAGGGATTTAGGTGACTTGAGATATGTGCCTAGACTTAGACTTTTGTGTGTGCTTAATTTTGTGGCGGGACTTGTAGGAGTACGGGTCGGAATAGGTTATAGTTAGTGCCTTGTTTGTAGGTGGACTAACTTTTATATTAGTAATGCGGATAATATTAATATACTTTTGTGTTGTGATAATAATTCTCGAGTGTGTTTATATCGCGTAGAATTTTGTTTGTGTTTGTTTATATCATCGAGGGAGGCGGTCGTTGTACTAACAAGTTGATATGGCGTGTATGCGTAATAAGGACTTGCAAACCTTATTACGGGTTCAAATCATGTCTAACAAGTGATGTACGACGAGTGTTTAGCAAGATGGGACGGTGTTGTGCGTGTGGTCTATACATTCGTGATCTAATCGTTTGCATCCCTTAGAATGAAAATGGAAGATGGATGCGGAACGAGTGAGCCTATTCACGAAGGGAAGGATGAGTTAACGTTAAAGATTGAGGCCGTGTTTGAACAATATGTCTCGGTTTTCACCGGCAAAGTTAGAGAAGTAACCAAGGAGTTGGTCGAAGGACAAATGACGGAAATGGTCCGAGACCAAGTGACTAAAGTTGTAAAGGAAGAGTTTGAAAAGAGGTTTCCCAAACCTCGAGGTAGCGATGATGAAGATGTACTTACAAGGTTAGGATTACATGGTGTTCATGGTAAGAGGGCACGAAGTACGCCTGAAGGTGTTGGGAATGTGAAGAAGAAGAGTAAGAAGGGTTACAAGCTCACGTGCTTTAAGTGTGGGGAACGGGGTCATTTGGCACAAGATTGTACGGTGGTGCCTTTAGGCTCAATCAGGTGTTTCGTTTACCAGATGGAGGGACACCGGTAGTTAGAGTGTTCCGAATCGCATGACGATCGGGTTAGGAGGTTAGAGCGCGAATACATGATGGGAAGTGGAACACGGAAGCCCAACAGCGCTACATCAGGTACTTTTAGTACGGAATTATATGTTGTTCGTTTGTAATAACATGCAGTATGTGCGTAAGTCTTAGCTAAACTTTATTCTACGTTGGAGATAATTCGTAGCGAGGGAGCGGTTTACGTTTATGGTTCCGGTTTGCTCTCAGTAGAGTGTATAAGTGGTGTGTTGTGCCTTGACCCTATGGTGCGAATCCTTGGGTGCTTAGGCATTTTGGTTAGTATCGGGTCGTTAAGCTCATTCGAGTGAGACCCTTAAGGTCTCAATTGTGTTGTGCATGTTATTGATATGGGTGACGTTCCTAATGGAAGTACCCTATGGTGACTTCGGATTATCGGGCGAAGGGCGTAAGACTTGGTGCAACCAAGCATCCCTTAGTATTGGGAAATGTTTCTACCAAACCATGGAAATGGGTTTTGGTGTTCGGCCGTTAAGCGCGTGTTCGCTTTCGCGTTGAAGTTGATGAACCATGAGGTTCATCGGGTGGATTGAAATTCTTGAAATCGAGTGTTGATCTCGATGTATGTTGGTAAAGGAGTCTACGTGACGCGACGTTAGGTGCCTTTTTATACCTACTAGCGTGGTGTTTGACTCCGATTGTGTTGCGGTTACATTGTACTTAGGGTACCGAAGTGAAACCCTTAGGTACATGAGTGATCGAGTGAAATTTGACAAACTAAAGCAATTGGATGATTGCGAGTGTATAGTTCACGTAATTTGTGGTACACTTTTTTTTCGAAGTGTTTAAGGATAGGTTAGGATCCTTGGTATGCTCAAAGTTGAAGCAAGACATGGTGATGGGTCGTGTGAGCCCAATTGTTGGTAAAGTCTACCTTTGGTAGCATTGTACGAGTTGTAGATATAGAACGTAGTTCCAAGTGGGGGATTTACACTCCCGCACGAGGAGATCTTTAGGGTGAGAATTCGGATAATGCTTATGGTAGATCCGAAACTTGTGTTGGGACCTAGTTTGGTCGATTTATGGTAGAGTACAATTTCGGTTAAATTGTACTTATGATTTTGGATTTGAATTATCACCGGGGTGGTAATGTGGTAAATCTCGTTGAGAGATAAAGGACGTGTTTGGCGAGCAAGGTGAAATCCCTTGGTTAAGGGATGTGTGTGTGGCGGATTCTCTTTTGGAGAATTTTTGTTTTGTGCCTATGTTCGATATAGGTGGTTCTTGCTCGATTGTGTGAATGGTTAGTGGTATCCGTTAGGATTCACTATGGCGTAGCAGAGCGCGATATTACGTTACTCGTTGTTCGAGGCCAAAAGGGTGTTGATTGGTGAAGCATGACCTTCGGGGTCCGCTGACTTCATCATGGTATTGTTGATTGGTGAAGCATGACCTTCGGGGTCCGCTGAATTCATCATGGTATTGTTGATTGGTGAAGCATGACCTTTGGGGTCCGCTGACTTCATCATGGGTGTAGTGTATTATCGGTGAAGCATGACCGTTGACGGGGTCCGCTGACTTCATCCGGTGTTGAGTGATCTATTGGTTTTTTTATACACCGATGGTGGGTTCATAAGGACCGTGTGGTGTGATCTATCGGTTGTTTTATACACCGATGGTGGGATCGTGAGGACCCTGTTGTGTGATTGGTGATTGCGATAGCCGTGTTTCGCTCATATATTGTTACGGGTGTGACAATAGTCGATTTTGGACACCTTAGGATTAGCGTTGCCATAGTCGTTTTGAGCGCTTTTGGTTTTAGCCGTTGCTTATGATGTTAGGATAGTGGCGTATTGGTTGTATTGCACACTACAAAGGATGTTTAGTGGTAAGTGTAATCCGTAAGGATTCATGTGGTTCGATCTTCAACGTTCGGATTGTTGACTTTAGGTTGAGACTTGGTCGCTTTTAGCGTGGTCCTTGGTAAAGGTACGCTAAGGAATTGATATCTCGGTTCGAGATTGGTCGAGTTTTTCCCGATATGGGGAAAAGAGCAGGTTTTAGTGCTCGAATGGTGGTTTTTTTAAATCGCGGGTGACGATTTAGTTGTTAAAGGCGATTCATTGGGAAGGATTGCCTAAGAAAGTCGGATTGGAACATATGTTGAGGACCTTTGAGTGTAGGTCCGGATGGTTAAGTGACGAGGATCACGAGGACGTGATCGAGTTTAAGTGGGGGAGAGTTGTAAGACCCAAATATTTATGGTACATAATGTATTTATGGTGTACGATGTGTGTATGAGGTGTATGAAGCATGTACGTGTTGCTTGCTCGAACGTCGAAGGAAACTGGACGTTGTCTGAAGTGATAAGGTGTGTACGTATCTTTTCAACCCCAAATAAATTTTGAGTTGATGTTCCAAAGCCTTACCATTGGAAAGAAAATCTTATTACGTTTCCAACGATATTTGTTTCATCAAAAACGGAGATACGGTCAAAAAGTTATGGCCAAAACAAGTTTCTGAAAAATGACCTAAAGGTTGGAGCGGCGCTCCACCTTATGGAGCGGCGCTCCGATCGCGTCAGAAGCAATTTTTAGCTTTTTTAACAGGTTTAAATGAGGGGTACTTTGGTCTTTTCAATTGGGGTCGGTTTAGGGTCACCAAAACTGATCTAGAACTCCATTGGAGCTCATTTCTCACCCACACAAACACTCTCATCCATATTTAGAGAGAGAGAGAGGAAGAGTTCTAGAGTGAGAGAGCTTGATTTGGAGAAGAAGGAGTCGAATTCTAGCCAAAGCTCGAGTTTTAAAGTTGTTCATCTCGCTCTTAGCTATGTTTTGGTAGTATTGGTAAGTTCTAACTCCGAATTTTATTTGTTAGATTTGATATTCAAGTTAGGGTTTGAGATTGTTAGTTGTAAAACCCATTTGGTTGAAGAAGAGGGTTTATGGAAACTTGCTATTTTGATATTTGGCGGGTTTTGGGTTGGTTAATGATTTAACCATGTTTAAGACTTGTAAATCGTGTATAATCACTAGTGTTAGTGATTATTGGTGTTTTGGAAACTATTAGGGTTCTTATGGTTGACTAATTTTGACTATAGTCAAAATTAGGGTTTGTTGATGATTATGACTCAATTGCAGATTTAATAAGGTTTATAAACTTAAAATGGATTAAGTTGAAGCATAGAACCGAGTTAAATATGTTTTGGTGTCAAAACTTGCTAATGGCGTGATATTGACTTTTTATGGGTCAAATTAGGGTTTAAGTGTCATTTTTGGCAAGATAGGTGTTTAACACCTATGATTGGGCTTGATTGGCATATTAGGACCATTCTCACTTGTGTTAGTGATTATTGGTTAGTTTGGGCGCCGTTTGTGCTTGGAAGTGCATTTGTGTCAAAATTGCACTAGTTGTCAATTAGTGTTGATTTGTATATCCACCCTAATTGTGTTACTTGTTATGTGATAAATGGATTAGGTACATTCCATCGGCGATTGCGGATTATTCGGTAGCATTCTTCAAGGCGACAAGGTGAGTGTTAATATCCTATATGCATATGTATGTGTAGGATGGGTGCGGGTCGGGTGAAGGGGTTCTCGCTTATACAGCTCACTTCTCGTATAGGTGGAAGTGTTGGACTTGTGTATAGGTCCAATTGGCACGGTTGTGCATTTTGGTTGACCACTTTGGCGAGGTGCACACTTTGTGTGTACGTTATCACATGGGCGTGTGATGTGAAATTATATAACCCCAATGACGAAGGGTTAATATAGTGAGTGCAATAATTATATGCGTAGGTATATAATGTATTTATTTGTTGTAGCGTGAGATGTGAAGTGTCGATGTGCTAAGACACCACATTTCACGTGACGAGTGAAGTGTCGATGTGCTAAGACACCACTCAAAGTAATGTGACGGGTGAAGTGTCGATGTGTTAAGACGCCACCCGGGGTGAAGTGTCGATGTGTTAAGACACCACCCGGAGTGAAGTATCGATGTGCTAAGATGCCACTCTAAGAGAATAACGGGTGAAGTGCCGATGTGTTAAGGCGCCACTCGAGGTGAAGTATCGACGTGTTAAGATGCCACCTCAAGTAAAATGAAGAGTGAAGTGTCGAAGTGTTAAGACACCACTCGGGGTGAAGTGTCGACGTGTTAAGACGCCACCCGGGGTGAAGTATCGAAGTGTTAAGACACCACTCGGGGTGAAGTGTCGACGTGTTAAGACGCCACCTGGGGTGAAGTATCGAAGTGTTAAGATGTCACCCGTGGGGTTAGTGTACGAAGTGTTAAGTGCACTAATGGTTGTTATGAACATCGATGACTTATTTGGCGAAGTCATTCCCTTGCGAAGATTTGGTTAACCATGGTTATTGTGTTGTAAGCGTAAGCAATTATGTTATTCGAGATATATATATATATATATATATATATATATATATATATAATATATATATATATATACATATAATGTTGTATTGTCGTGATGTAGCTAACCCTCCGGGTGTAGCTTATTGGCATTGTTCACATCGTTGTTGGTGAACTTATATTTTGTTGATGTATATTTAGCTCGTTGCTTAGTGATCTTATGGTATGCTTAGACTAGCTTGCCTGTATGCTTGGATGCCCCGGTATGCGGTATTTGATTTTGTGTGGCGTGTCCATTTTATGCATATATATGTATGTATTATATTCTCACTCACTAAGCGTTAGCTTACCCTCTCGTTGTTTACCTTTTTATAGATTTGCATGGATGTGGTGGCTTGGGTAAGCGTGAGAGTAGTGGACTCACGTAGTTGCTTTAGAAGGCTTGTTTTTGGATTGATTAGGATTGGGTAGCGTATCCCCAATCGCCATGCTCGGATTTATTTTGTGTTAAAAGTCGTGTGGTCGAAAACTTGAAATTGGTACTTAAAGGGTAATTTGGGCATATGTGGGCCCGGTGTCGTAAAACCCTTTTTATTGATGGAACGTGTTAGTTTTAACTATTATAATATGTTGTGAAAACAGTTTAGTCTAAATGTGTCGGGAAGTGGTCAAACATTTTTTCATTTGGGACTTTTTGGGACAGCAGCCTATCCAGGCCCTTTTGCGCGCCGCGTGGGGTCATGGCGCGCCTCGCCATTTGCTGCACAAAGAAATTTTTTTTATTCCGCGTTATTGGTTGGTTAACGGGTTTGGTTGTTACACTTTTGAGCAGAGCCAATTGATTTCTCATTAGTATCTCCGTCTGGTCTTGTCTAGATGTAATTCTCTGATTCAACTGTTGTTCTCCTTGGATGAACTGAGTCAACTGATCATCAGTCCCTAGAGTAGGTTAGTTACTTTCGTAATTTGGGTGGTTGGAGAATTTTCTTCAGATGGTGGACCAGTGAGTGGAAGTGGTTGATCGAAGGTCAATTGATATTATTGGGGTGGATAAAGTGGGTAACGATAGGGAAAAGGCTGGTTGTTTCTTTGGAATTGGTTAACCCTAGGTTGTTGATTGAATCCGGGTTTTCATTGACGAGCTGGGTATTGAGCGTAACAGACTGAACCGTCAGGGTTCTCGTACTCAACTTGATATCCTTTAGTGGGTTGCGGGTTGGTACAATTAACACAGGCCTGGACCTGGTTAACTTGCTGCAGATGGGTCTTCAATTCGCCGAGTTGTTTGGCAAGAGATTCCATCTTGTCCATGAGAGATTTGATGGCCTCTGTTTGATTGTTAAGTGCGAAGAGTGGTGCAGATGATGAATTTATTTCACCACTGTTCCAGTCATGATGATGCATTGTCATGTTCTCGAACAACTCCCATGCTTCGTCTGCGATTTGGTTCATCAGATTTCCCTTGAGCTGCGGCATCGATCGTCGTTCTATGATTTACCGTAAGACCATTGTAGAAGGTACATATTGAAGGTTTTTCGTATGCCCGAGAGACATATTTAATTAATGTGGCTAATATGTTATGATTCAAGTCGGGTCATACCCAATAACAAGCTTACCGACACCTTAAACGTATTCAAGCTTAACGATTAAATCATTAAGTAAATAAGCGACACTTGAATTTTAGAAAATCGGTTTTTCTAAAATGTTATCACTTGAGATAAATTATTTGGATAATTTATATATACTTGTTTATAAAATTAAATGATTATATTGTGTTATATTTTATAAAAGGTTTATAAAATATAAAAGTAACATAAAAGATATACATGTTTTATATATATATCAAGGTGATATATATATAAAACCATTGTTATATATATAAGATATAGTGCAGATTTTTGTCTATCCAAGACTCACATGCTAGTCTTATTTTGTTACTTTTAAGGCTACACAAGTCCATATAGGCATGGGCAACTCATGTACCAAAAAAGGACTTATTCTCTCAAGTGAAACAATAGATAAATGAGCTAAAAAAAACTGCACAAAGGGGAGCTGCTGTCCATTTCTGGCCGTGAAGTTTTTAGTTCATAAAGGGGTTCTAATTTTTTTTTACAAGCTCAATTAAGTGTCCAAAAATCCTAACCACATATAGGAAGGTGTTGGTGATTGAAAGCATGGGGTATTACTTGCTTGAGGCTTCAAGTTAGAGGTTTTATTCCATCATCTTTATCAACCATATTGCTGTCCAAATTCAGCTCCTAACTCATCTTAGAGGAGGTATAATCTTCTTCCTTCTTTGTTATATGTAAGCATTATTTCATAACTTGATAACTATATGGAATTCAATTAAAATGGTTATGCATATAAACTTGTTTTCTTAGTAATTATGCTTCCGCTTGTTATAACTTAAAACGAATTGGTTTCATTATTTTATTAACATTAAGAAACTTGTTATTATGTTGAATTCCATCAATGGTATCTAGAGCCGAAGTCTATGAAATATGCTTCTTATATATGGTCTTTAAAACCCACCAACTTTGCATTCTATATACATGCATGAAAGTAGAATGTAAAAATACTCGGGTTTGGGTGGGTTCATGATTTTGGCCGAATTTTAAGGGTTCCAAAAGTGGGTTTGGAACTTGCAAATTGGTCATATTTGTTGTATATTGTAGTTCACAATCAATGCCTTGACCTTATGTTATATGCATGTGTGTTTGAATGGATATTTGTTTGGTTGAATGTATGTAATATTCATTCAATTTGGTTTGTAAAATTAATTATTCATTTGGTATGTAATATTAATTTTGGTTATGTAATTTATTTTATATTTGGCATGTAAAATAGATTAGGATGTATTTTCATTTTCTAGACAAAATGTATTAGGTTATATAATTTTTGTAAAAAGAAATGAAGATTCAAGATGATGAAGGAAGAACACAAGATGGAGCATATGGATGCAAGATTAAGTGGGAGATTTTGAAAAATCTCTTACTTTGTGATCTAACCCTTTAGGTGACACTTGTTTTCGGCTAAACAAGTGTCCACCACCTTGGCTTGATTGTGAACATTGTTGTTATGCATGCTTGTATGATTATTGTGTTTGTATGTTTGGATGATACAAGTAAAATCACATGTTAACAACTTGCAAAATGACATTATAATTGGTTATATTAGAAACAACATAAGGACTTAATAAATGGTTATTAAGAACAACAAAAGGATAACATATAAAATGGTTTATACAAGTTTATTTGATATAAAACATGACATGAAAAATGGACTTTCAAATGGACCACACACTAAATGCATGTTAGTGTATGGAAATTGTGTTTTCTTATACTAGAATAAAGAAAACCTAAAAATCCCTTTAATACTAAAACAAGGCAAACAAGTTAAACGCCATCCTTTTGTGTGACACTTAGGCATATTAGGGAACACATGATGGGATAAAGGTCACCTAACCATTATGAGCAAACTAATATGATTAAGGTAAATTTCGCATACAAGTGGGATAAAGGTCACCTAACCGCTTGTTTGTTAAATTTACAAGTTTACACAAGTAGGACGACTTGATTTGGGAATCATGAACTTAGGGTCACCGAAGCATGACGAATAAATAGGTGTTGATGGGATAAATATTCCATGCAAAAGGATTGCATGATCCCATAATTTAGAAGTTGCAAAAGGATTACAATTGTCATTATGACTACCTAGCTAAATCAAATAACGGGATAAAGGTCACCTAACCGAAATTTGATTTACCGTTGGATTCTAATATTTAATAAGTCAATTAAAATATAAAAGGGTATTGTTTATTAAATTTAAAATCAATACTTAAATGAACTTTGTTAAATTTTGTAGATGGCCGCCAATAACAACAACAACACGCAAAATGCACCAACTAACTTACACAACTTATCGTTAAGGTCTCTCCTCGAGAAAGACAAACTCAACCATACGAACTTTATGGATTGGTTCCGCAATCTTAGGATTGTCCTTAAACTTGAGGATAAGGCGTATGTGTTGGAAGACCCCATTCCCGATCAACCCGACGAGGATGATACGGAAGGCATGGCTTATTGGGATAAGTATTGCGCCGATTCGGTGCAAGTCGCTTTCCTAATGCTTGGGACTATGATACCCGAACTCCAAAAGGATTTCGAGCATCATACTGCATACGACATGATCACGCAATTGAAGGAGATGTTCCTTCAACAAGCATGTGTTGAGCGCTTTGAGACCGTTCGAGCGCTTCATGCATGTCGTATGGACGACTCCCAATCCGTTTCATCTTATGTCCTCAAGATGAAAAGCCTCATTGATCGCGCAAACCGTCTTAATCTCAACATATCTAATGAGCTAGCCACGGATCTTATCCTAAACTCCTTGTCAAAGAGGTTTGACCTGTGAGAACTCATCCCACATCGGTGGGGGAGGAGAACGAAACACCCCTTATAAAGGGTGTGGATACCTCCTCTAGTGGACACGTTTTGAGGGTGAGTCCCGAGAAACAAAACCGTGAGCCACCGTGCGTCGGGGCAAAGCGGACAATATCCACTACGGGTTGTACTCGGGCTGTTACATGACCAATTTGTAATTAATTACAATATGAATGGGATGGATAAGACCATTGGCGAACTTCATGGCATGCTTAGGACGGCGGAAACTAGCATGGGTAAGAGGGCTTCACCCGTGCTAATGATCAATGATGGTGGGTCCAAAGGTAACAACACCTCTAAGTCAAAGGCGGCTAAGAGAAAAGGACCTGCCCATCAAGGCAAGGGAAAGGGGAGGATGGTTACCCCAACCAAAAACAAGAACAAGAAGCAAAAGGTTGCCGGACAAGCAAACCCCAAGGAAGACCCATGCTTCGGTTGCGGTGAAATGGGTCACTGGAAACGCAACTGCCCGGTCTACCTTAAGGAGTTGAAGGAAATGAGGGATGCGGTATCCTCAGGTAATATATATATATGGTATATATATAGAGCTTAGTATTACTTCTTCTAATACATGGGTATTAGACACTGGATGTGGAACTCACATTTGCAATTCTTTGCAGGGGTTCAAAAGAAGTAGCAAGCAAGCGGGAACATCAAGTCTCTTTATAGGTAATGGAGCTAAAGTGCAAGTGAAGGCTCAATTAGACTTTGTATTAAAGCTTCCAAGTGGTTTGGAACTTATTTTAAACAATGTTTTGTATGCACCGGATTTATGTCGAAACATTATTTCAGTTTCTCGTTTAAAACAATGTGGTTTTTATCTTAATTTTGTTAATGATGATATCCACGTTTATTTAGATAATGTATTCTATTTTAAGGCTTCGCCTTTAAATGGAATTTATGAATTGGTTCATAATGACACATCATCTAGTACCTCAATATACCATACTAGCACCAAGAAACTCAAAAGGGATTTGAGTGATTCCTACTTATGGCATTGTCGCCTTGGTTACATAAACAAGAATCGAATGCATACACTCTAAAAGAATGGCCTTTTGAAATCAAATGAACTAGACTCGTTTGATGTATGTGAATCTTGTTTACAAGGCAAAATGACTAAAGCACCTTTCAAAGGGACCTACGAAAGGGCTAAGGACTTATTGGGATTAATACATTCGGATGTATGTGGACCCTTTAAGCCCATAACTAGGAATGGTGAAAGATACTTCATTACTTTCATTGATGACTTCAATCATTTCGGATATGTCTACTTCTTAAGACATAAGGACGAAACTTTTGAAGCATTCAAAGAGTATCAAAACGAAGTACAAAATCAACTCAATAAGACAATCAAGGTACTTCGTACCGATAGAGGAGGTGAATACCTAAGCGATGCCTTCCAAGATCATCTTAGAAGTTGTGGGATTATCTCGCAACTTACTCCACCCGGGACACCACAGCTTAATGGTGTGTCCGAAAGGAGGAACCGAACCCTAATGGATATGGTTCAATCTATGATGGCTAGAAGCTCGTTACCTCTATCATTTTGGGGTTATTGTCTATGCTCCGCGGCTCGTATTTTAAATATGGCCCCAACCAAGAAAGTGGAACGAACTCCTCACGAGATGTGGTTTGGAAAACCTCCTTCTCTATCATACTTAAAAGTGTGGGGATGTGAAGCTTATCCTAAGCGTTACGTCCCTAATAAGTTGAATGCTCGATCCACGAAGTGTATCTTCATAGGATATCCCAAGGATGATATGGGATACTATTTCTATGATCCATCCAAGCAGAATGTATTTGTTACTCGAAAGGCGGAATTCCTTGAAACTAAGTTCCTTATAGAAGGAAATAGTGAAAGGAAGATAGATCTTGAGGAGGTTCAAGATCAATTAGATGATACATAATTGGTTGACACTAGCAATCAACATGAAAATGTTGAAAATGATCAAATGGATGATCAAAATATACAAGACGTTCGCAAATCTGGTAGGATTAGTAATCCACCTGAGAGATATGGGTTTCTCATGGATGGTTGCTATATGGTTGATTTGGATGAACCAACAAACTACCAAGATGCTTTATCAAGGATTGATAAAGATAAATGGCAGGAAGCCATGAACGCTGAGATGCAATCCATGTATGACAACCAAGTTTGGGAACTTGTTACACAACCGACTGGCTCAAGGCTAGTTGATTGTAAATGGCTTTTCAAAATGAAAACCGACATACATGGAAACTTGGATACATATAAAGCTAGACTTGTAGCAAAAGGTTTCACTCAAACTCAATGGGTTGACTATGATGAAACTTTTTCACCCGTGGCAATGCTAAAGTCTATTAGGATATTATTTTCCATTGCTGCTCATTATGATTATGAAATATGGCAAATGGATGTCAAGACCGCTTTCCTAAATGGATATCTTGTGGAAGATGTCTATATGGTTCAGCCTGAAGGTTTTGTTGATCCGAAATATCCTAAAAAGGTATGCAAGTTAAAGAAGTCAATCTACGGATTGAAACAAGCATCTAGAATGTGGAATCATCGTTTTAATGAGGAAGCCGAGAAATTTGGCTTCATTAAAAATGGTGATGAAGCTTATGTATATAAGAAAGCTAGTGGGAGCACTATCATGTTCCTGGTACTATATGTAGATGATATATTGTTATTTGGAAATGATATTCCGGTAATGCAAGGAGTTAAAACTTGGCTAAGTAAATGCTTCTCCATTAAGGATCTTGGAGAAGCACAATACATTTTGGGGATTGGGATCTACAGGGATAGATCCAAGAAATTGATAGGTTTGAATCAAAGTGCATACATTGAAAAGATCTTGAAAAGGTTCAAGATGGGGAACTCTAAGAAAGGTTTGGTACCTATTCAAAGAGGAACGCTCCTTAGTTCATCTCAGTGTCCCACCACGAAAGATGAACAGGAGAGAATGAAGAAAGTCCTATATGCGTCTGCTATTGGGTCAATCATGTATGCAATGATATGTACTAGACCGGATGTGTCATGCGCTCTTAGCCTGACAAGTAGATACCAGAATAACCCAAAAAACAGTCATTAGATTGCTATTAAAAGTATATTAAAATACCTTAGGAGGACTAAGGATATGTTTCTTATATACGGGTCTGGTGAGGAGGAACTTGCAGTAAAGGGTTACGTGGACGCGAGTTTCCAAACTGATCGAGATGATTCTCGATCACAATCCGATTATGTCTTCACGTTAAATGGAGGTGCGGTCTCTTGGAAGAGTTCAAAATAGGATGTTGTTGCATTATCCACTACAGAGTCGGAATACATTGCCGCCTCATTGGCAGCTCAGGAAGCTGCATGGATGAAGAAATTCATCGACGACTTAGGAGTAGTCCCTTCCATTCGGGACCCTCTTGAGATCTTTTGTGACAACGAGGGTGAAATTGCTCAAATCAAGGAACCTCGTGCTCACCAAAAGACCCGTCACATTGAGCGGAGATTCAACTACATAAGAGATGAAGTTGAAAAGGGAAAGATATGTATTCGCAAAGTTCACACAGATCTTAATATAGCGGATCCTCTCACGAAGCTCTTACATGGAGCATAACATGCAGGACATGTTTGTTCATTAGGGCTTCGATATTCTAGTGATTGGTCATGATCTGTTTTAATTATTCTAAATTCCGTAGTCGATCACATTCGTGGGAACAAGTGTGAGGTTTAGACTATTATGAACTTGGATTGGTATACATTCACGGATTGAATGTGGGGCAAGGTTTCTACCAAGGTTCATAGATATTTATGGGATGTAAAAATTGGAAGACCCGCCATCAAGATTTACTAAATGGAGCCTTTGTGGTTGATCACATGTAATTTTGAGTAAAGGCGAATATCATTGTATCCTCTGACCTGAGATACATATTGGGTTCGAATATTTACCAAGTATTGTGCCTTGATTCTTTCCTTCGCTATTTTGAAATATGGTAGTTCATAAGGAAGAGTTCAGGTATAATGCAAGGTGTATATTTAGGACGTATGTAGTCAAGATGGAATTTGTCCCTCTTATTCGTTGAGAGTCAGATGTCTAAGGCCTGATAAACTTAAATCTAAAAGGGTGTGATCACTCTGTATCCCTTGGATTTAACATGACATCTAGGATGAAAGGATATAATGAAAAGAGTCACCTATTCATATTCGAGATGGGAACTCGAAAAGGATGATGTTATTGAATGGCACATAGTCACAACATATTGGGGGTGATAGACGGTAGTTAGGTGGTGTCCGTCGCTTGCATTAATTTCTTATGTTTCTCGTGCAAGTGGGAGATTGAAGGTTTTTCGTATGCCCGAGAGACATATTTAATTAATGTGGCTAATATGTTATGATCCAAGTTGGGTCATACCCAATAACAAGCTTACCGACACCTTAAACGTATTCAAGCTTAACGATTAAATCATTAAGTAAATACGCGACACTTGAATTTTAGAAAATCGGTTTTTCTAAAATGTTATCACTTGAGATAAATTATTTGGATAATTTATATATAATTGTTTATAAAATTAAATGATTATATTGTGTTATATTTTATAAAAGGTTTATAAAATATAAAAGTAACATAAAAGATATACATGTTTTATATATATATATCAAGGTGATATATATATAAAACCATTGTTATATATATAAGATATAGTGCAGATTTTTGTCTATCCAATACTCACATGCTAGTCTTATTTTGTTACTTTTAAGGCTACACAAGTCCATATAGGCATGGGCAACTCATGTACCAAAAAAGGACTTATTCTCTCAAGTGAAACAATAGATAAATGAGCTAAAAAAAAAACTGCACAAAGGGGAGCTGCTGTCCGTTTCTGGCCGTGAGGTTTTTAGTTCATAAAGGGGTTCTAATTTTTTTTTACAAGCTCAATTAAGTGTCCAAAAATCCTAACCACATATAGGAAGGTGTTGGTGATTGAAAGCTTGAGGTATTACTTGCTTGAGGCTTCAAGTTAGAGGCTTTATTCCATCATCTTTATCAACCATATTGCTGTCCAAATTCAGCTCCTAACTCATCTTAGAGGAGGTATAATCTTCTTCCTTCTTTGTTATATGTAAGCATTATTTCATAACTTGATAACTATATGGAATTCAATTAAAATGGTTATGCATATAAACTTGTTTTCTTAGTAATTATGCTTCTGCTTGTTATAACTTAAAACGAATTGGTTTCATGATTTTATTAACATTAAGAAACTTTTTATTATGTTGAATTCCATCACATATTTGGGCTGACCGTTCTAACTGGTGATTAGGGCATTTCTTCAGCAGAGTTTTGAATCGCTCCCATGTAGTGTAAAGAGATTCATCATAACTTTGTTTAAATTTAATGATGTCATTCTTAAGTTTGGTTTTTTTGGAAGGAGGAAAATATTTGGTTAGGATTTTAGTAGCCATCTCCGTCCATGACGTGATGGAATCCCTTTCCAATCCTTCAAACCATGTTTGTGCATGATGAGTGAGAGCATAGGGGAACAAGTATAGCCGGACTATATATTGTCCTATCCCTGGCTGTTTATAGGAGTTCGAAAGAGAAATGAATTTATCATGGTGAGAGTTAGGATCATCATTCGGTAATCCATGAAATTGACAGCCATTTTGGATGAGGTGTATAATGTGACGCTTTAATTCAAACGCGTGTCCTTGAATCTCTGGGAATCTGATTGGTCCTCCTCGACCTTCAACCGAGGGTTTGGTGTTTCTGCTAAATTAACGCGTAACGCCATTCGATTTCTGATTCGTTCTTCCTTGCTTGTGATGTGCGTAGAGGTGTATACGAAATAGTTATATTTTTACTACAAAATACTATTAAATACAATACAATTTTACACAAGTTATTTATTTATTTATAGAGTGGATATACCTAAACCTTGCTACAACACTTATAGGCAGTGTACCTAATCGTATAGTAGTGTAGTTTTTAGTAAGTCTGGTTCGTTCCACAGGGAGCTAGCCAAGTTTAACGCTATATTTTTTTAAAACTATATTTGTATAAATATAAATATAAGTAGTATTGTTATTATAAAAGGGGGTTTTTACCGTTTAATGACCGGTTTGTCGATTTTAAAACTTAAGTCGCAGTTAAAACATAATGTAAAATTTTAAATAAATAAAAGACTTAATTTAAAGCGTAAAGTAAATAACAATAATTAAAGTGCAATAAATTAAAGTGCGATAAATAAAATGACGATACATAAAATTGCGATAATTAAAAAGTGCGATAATTAAAATGACAATAAATTAAAGTGCGATAATTAAAAGTGCAATTAAATATGAAATAAAGGAATTATGCTTATTTAAACTTCCGTAATCATGATGTTTGACGTGTTGATTTTAGTTTATTACCATGGGTTAATTGTCCTTTGTCCTGGATTATTCAATATGTCCATCTGGTTTTTGTCCAAAACAGTCATTCAGTCATAAATATAAAGTGCGAGTGTCCTCATCAAATTATCCTTATATCCGAAGTCAAATATTCCAACTAATTGGGGACTTAAACTATAATTACACCAATTTTCCTTGTATATAATTCACCCCTGTTTTAATAAGTCCATTTACTATTAATCCATTCTCGTGTCCGGTTAAATGAACGATTATTAGTACGTATAAATATCCCGCCCATCGTGTCTGATCGAGTGTATGTGTGAAAGGACCCGTTCATATACATTATAAACGATTCACAATAGTTGATTACATCGCGAGGTATTTGACCTCTATATGATACATTTTACAAACATTGCATTCGTTTTTAAAAGACAAACTTTCTTTACATCGAAATTTGACAGGCACGCATACCATTTCATAATATCCACTATCCAACTATAAGTTGACTTAATAATAATCTTTGATGAACTCAATGACTCGAATGCAACGTTCTTCGAAATATGGCATGAAAGACTCCAAGTAATATCTTTAGAATGAGTAAACGTACAGCGGAAAATTTCTTTAATACCTGAGAATAAACATACTTTAAAGTGTCAACCAAAAGGTTGGTGAGTTCATAGGTTTAATTTCTATATAATAATCATAATGTTTAATAAGCCACAAGATTTCATTTAATTAAATGTGTAGGATCATTACAACTGCAAAAATCATTCATACGATGAGTCGCCTGGTAACCGACCTTAACATAGAGCGCTTAAGATATGTGGCAGCATACATTCCACTATTCAAATGTATGACAAGAACCCTTCGAAGTACTAAAGCATTTCCACTATTCGAAAATGGGGGTGGTTGGTGCCCGTAGATCTACCTTTAGGATTCGCGTCAATTAGTGTTTTTCACTAATTCTTAGGTTACCAAGCATAATAATAATAAGTACAGATATCCGGTATAACAAAACCATCGTAGAATGTAGTTTCATGAACTTGTGCTTATTTGTAAAACATTTATAAAAGCAGTGCATGTATTCTCAGTCCCAAAAGAATATATTGCAAAAGCATTTAAAATGGAGCAAATGAAACTCACCATACTGTATTTCTTAGTAAAAATACATATAACGTCATTGAACAAGTGCAAGGTTGACCTCGGATTCACGAACCTAAATTAAGTATATGTATTTATATGTTGGTCAATATTTGTCTCAACAAATTAGGTCAGGTCATAGTGTATCACAATCCTAATGCTCGAGTCTAGTATGCAAAAGTCAACAAAAGTTAATTTGATTCAAAATGATTTCCAAAATTTATACATGATTATTATATAGTTTAAATATCGTCGTTTTATATTTGTAAATATTTTTAAAAGATTTTATTAGAGTAAATAATATAATTCATTTATTATTAAAATTTATATAATAAAAATATACTTTTATATATCTTGAGTAATAAAATTTATAAAGTTCATTTAATATAATATGATAGGTAGTATTAACGTAATTATATTACTCGTAGTAAAATATCTTTGTATTACATATTTATTTGATAAAATAACATTGATAATAATAATAATAAGCAAAACTTTTATTATTTTGTAATAATAATTATTATTATTCTATTAATAAAAATATCAATATTTATATTTACTAAAAGTGATATTATGAATAAGCGATAATTCTAATTATGATAACTTTAATTTTTACGATACTTTTTAATATTAATTTTAAAATAATAACTCTATTTAAAATGATAATAATAATAATATTTTATAATAACAATGACATTTCTATTAAAATGATAATTTTTGTTAAAATGATAGTTTTAATACTAACGATACTTTTAATAATAATAGTAATGATAAAAATAATAAGAAAGATAATTTTATCTAAATCAATATCTTATAATATTTTAATTTCATCATGATACACATACTCATTATTTCCTAATCGTTTCGTTTAATAGCTTTTAATCGACTTTTATATCGTGTTCATAATAATGATAATAATAGTAATCAAAATAATTAGGTGTTACTAATACTAGTTTTAATTACAATAATACTAATAATGATAATTACTATGGCATTATTAACGATAATACTAATAATTATTTTAATGATAATATAATAATAATAATAATAATAACAATAACCATTTTTAAATAATGATATATATATTAATAATAATAATAATAATAATAATAATAATAATAATTAGATAATAATAAAAATACTAATTATAACTTTAACAATAATAACGATAGTATTAATAAAAATAACAATTTTTAATGATAATTCCTTTTATTGATAAAGATAAGATAAAACTAGAACGACGATAATAACGACGATAATAATAATCATTTTTAATAATAATACAAAAATTCGATTGACTATAACTTCAAATCTGTTCATCGAAACCATCCGATATCTAAATGAAAAGTTCTTAATTTTTCGCTAGCTTTCCAACGACATGCATATCTTATACCTTATCTCAACCGCATACGTAACTAATTCAGGATTCAACATATCCTATCTAATAGCAATATCAAAAGTACATGTATACATAATCCTATATTCTCAAGCACTAGTCAGGGATACACTATTAGTATGTAAAAATTTAATTATGAGTACTCACATATCAATATTGAGATTCAATATTGTAGGAAAGGTATGTAGACGCAACGAAGATGATAAACACTAGTTTGACTCACGATCAATACTCCCGAACTATACCCATAACCTCCATAGCTATAACCCATAATTTCTTTAGCTCTATCCCGCTCGAAAAACAATTTCGAAATCACTCGAACAGTACTCCGTCGTAATATTTTATGTATACTAATAATATCTTGAAATAATATGGATTAAATATATATATATATGTAAATCGATTGAGAGAGTTTAGAGAAAAATATTTTCAAGTTTCTGTGAAATAATAAAATCAATTGAATTCTATTTATAATAGATTTTTGAATTATTAAAGTGAATTATTAAAGTATGAATTATTAAAGTGAACTATTAAAGTATGAATTATTAAAGTGAATTATTAAAGTATGAATTATTAAAGTGAATTATTAAAGTATGAATTATTAAAGTGAATTATTAAAGTATGAATTATTAAAGTGAATTATTAAGGTATGAATTATTAAAGTGAATTATTAAAGTATGAATTATTAAAGTTAAAGTCAAGTAAAAAATAAAGTAAAGGTAAAGTTTAAGTATAAATATTATGTATAAAACTATGTACGTATAATACGCGTATAAATATATATAATATTAATTTAAATCGTTATATATATTTAATAAAATAAAATATAAATATCGTTATCTTTATCATACTGGTTAAGTAATGAGTTATCAAAAGTAGTTGTAGATATTTATAAAAGTTATATACATTTTAATAATAAAGTTCTTTTTAAACTGAAAACGTTTTTGTACGTTTGAAACTAAATCAAATAAATATGATAATTTTGTTTTCCAAAACTAAATATATTTAAGAATCATTTTGTTTAAAGGTTAAAATAATGGAAATCGTTATATCATAAAACGTTTTAGAAAAGTGGAATCATATATATTCGTAATAGGTTTCAAGTTTTTTTTTTAAATTACATTCTGTTGGTGAAACATGGGATAAAGTTCAAAGGTTAAATAAATGTATGAAATCATCTTAATGAAAAATGTCGAGTTACTTAACTTGTCGATATCCAACATCTAAGTTATTTACACTCCACGTTCTAACTTATAAATCACTTTATCATTTTCCGAATGTTGTCAAAAAGAATAGATTTCTTAAATCACAGTGGACCTCATAACATAGACCCGTAATCATATCACAATGTATATGATAAATCAGTCATTTGATATTATCTTCTAATTCCATCGATAAACATATTAAAATAAATACGTTCATGTACAGTATTATTCGTTTAATACTTTATTAATATTCTCAAGTTATAATATATATATATATATATATATATATATATATATATATATATATATATATATATATATATATATATATATATATATATATATATATATATATATATATATATATATATATATATATATAACGGTTCGTGAATCGTCGGAATTTGGTCGAGGTTATAATGAATCTATAAACACAATTTAAAATTCTTGAGATTTAACTTAACAAACTTTGTTTATCGTGTCGGAATAATATAAAGATAAAGTTTAAATTTGGTTGGAAATTTTCGGGTTGTCACAATGTGGTTATTTATAGGTACGTCCAATTGTAAATCTTTATATTAAATTAACAAACTATCATTTAATTAAACAAATATAAAGCCCATTAATAGCCCATAGTCTAATTTCTACAAGTGTCGTTCTTTTGTCTAAACCCCAATTATGGTACAAAGCCCAATTACCCCGTCTTAAATATTTAGCCCAACATCATTATTACTTCGATTTAAATAAGCATAATAATAACTTAGCTACGAGACATTAATTTAAAAATGTTGAACATAACTTACAATGATTAATAATAGCGTAGCGTTACACGGACAGAATTTCGACATACACCCTTACAACATTCGCTAACATACCCTTATTATTAAACTTTAATATTAAAATTATAATTAAAATATAAATATAAATATATATCGTGTGAGGGAGAGGAAAGAAAAAGATGTATATAGTTCGACCAAAAACTGCGAAATTTATAGGATGTGGCCACCAACTTCTTTCCATGCGATCGCATGGAAATTGTTCTTCCTGGCCATGTGATCGCATGGCCCTCTTTTACAGCTCAGGAACCTTTATTTTCTTGTTTGTCGACAGTTTTATATATAATATAATATATATATATATATATATATATATATATATATATATATATATATATATATATATATATATATATATATATAATTTTAAGAATTAATTATATATTATATTATATTCATTTGCATAGTTGACTTGTAATTTTTAGTCCGTTGCGTCGAGCATTGAGAGTTGACTCTGGTCTCGATTCCGGATTTTCGAACGTCCTTGCTGAAGCGACCCGTCCTAATCCATCCGGACGAAGTCCTTATCGATCATAAACGATTCACAATAGTTGATTTCATCACGAAGTACTTGACCTCAATATGATACATTTTACAAACATTGCATTCATTTTTGAAAAGACAATATTTCATTACATCAAAAGTTGACGGCATGCATACCATTTTATAATATATCTAACTATAATTGATTTAATAATAATCTTGATGATCTCAACGACTAGAATGCAATGTATTTTGAACTATGTCATGAATGACCCCAAGTAATATCTTTAAAATGAGCAATTACACAGCGGAAGATTTCTTTCGTACCTGAGAATAAACATGCTTTCAAGTGTCAACCAAAAGGTTGGTGAGTTCATTAGTTTAACATAAATAATTATTTCATAATTTTAATAGATCACAAGATTTCATATTTCCATTTCTCATAAACATACGTCCCATGCATAGAGACAAAAATATCATTCATATGGATTGAACACCTGGTAACCGACATTTACAATATACATATAAGAATATCCCCATCATTCCGGGATCCTCCTTCGGACATGATATAAATTTCGAAGTACTAAAGCATCCGGTACTTTGGATGGGGCTTGTTGGGCCCGATAGATCTATCTTTAGAGTTCGCGTCAATTAGGGTGTCTGTTCCCTAATTCTTAGATTACCAGACTTAATAAAAAGGGGCATATTCGATTTCGATCATTCAACCATATAATGTAGTTTCGATTACTTGTGTCTATTTCTTAAAACATTTATAAAAGTGCATGCATTCTCAGTCCCAAAAATATATATTGCAAAAGCATAAAAGGGGAGTAATGAAACTCACGCATATAAATATTGTAAAACAGTTAATTAAGCATTTCCATGTATTCTCAGCCCAAAAATGTAAAGAGTAAAAGGGATCAAATGAAACTCACCTAATGTATTTTGTAGTAAAAATACATATGACAATATTTAACATCTGAACAATGTAGGTTTGGCCTCGGATTCACGAACCTATATCATTTATATATATATTAACACATATAAGGGAAATCGAACAAATTATGTATTGATATTAATAATATATATATATATATATATATATATATATATATATATATATATATATATATATATATATATATTATTTTAATTGTTATATATTTTTATATACTTTGTATATATGTTTCATATAAATATTTGTTTGATAGAATGATAATAATAAAGTTAGTGAATAACATGTTGTTATATTTTGTGATAATAATAATAATCATATTAATAATAATAATATTAATAGTATACATAAAATAATAGTAATAAAAGTAATAATGATAGTAATAATAATAATCTTAAAAATTTTGATAATCTAACTAATACTAATAAAATAAAAATGATAAATTTGATAAAAATGATAATTTTAAATATAATAATAATAATAATAATAATAATAATAATAATAATAATAATAATAATAATAATAATAATAATAATAATAATAATAATAATAATAATAATAATAATAATAGAAACTACCTTAAAAAGCTCCAAAAAGAAATAAACTGACTTAGCCCGGGCTCGAACCCGCAACCTCTTGAAACCCGACAACACTCCTAAGCCATCCATCTGCCTTCTGATTTTCTAATTTAACTTCTAGCTCATCCTATTTAACCCGATTAGCTGTACGACCCAACAGGAGTATTTGAATTTCGACCCACTGCAGTTAACCAAGCCCAACAATAGGATTTCGGCCCAATTTAGGATTAAATAAGCCTGCTATTTAAAAAAAACAGAAAACTGGAGTATGGAAGGATTGAACACAGGACCTCTAGCTTAAACAACAAATCACCAAACCATTCCTCTACTCTATCATATCTGTGTTAAGATCCCGAAATAAAAATATAATCTGTATTTTTAATTGTTTCTTCTTCTTCTAAAACTAAAACCCAGAACTATTCATCAACCTCAAAAATTATCATCTTAGCTATTTCATCTCATCATCCAAGCGTAATCTTATCATTCTTATCATGATCACCATGATCATCATAATCATAATCATCATATCAATTATAAAAGAAAATTCATCATCGTCGTAAAAGAAAAAAAAAATATAAAATGACTATTCTTCATCATCATCATCATTAATCACGCTCATAATCATCATTAAATATCGAACAAAACAAAACCATAACAGGTTCGAGCAATATACTTCGACTGTTCATCATCTTAAAAAAAAATTCATCATCATCGTGAATGAATGTTACAGGTGGATGTGGGTTAGTTTGAGGTCTACAATTGAACAGAAACAGGGACTAGTAGCGAACGTTAGAAACATAACACTCTAGCAACAACCTTAAATTATTAAGTGAAGTAGTGTGTTATCGATGGTGGTGGTGGAAAACAGATAAACAATGGCTGCAGTAGTAGCATGATGCAGTCTTAAATGTGATGGGTTAAAGTAACTTAATTACAGTAGCAGCTCACGAGTAGCAAAGACACGATAGCTCTTTGAAACCTCGTAATCGTGTGTAGTTCACAAAGAAGAAGGAGAGAGAGAAAAGAGAAGAGAGAGAGAGTGACGGTGGAGGGTGGTGAAGGTGATTTATAACGGTGTTATGAGTGATTGTAGGTTGATGGTGGAGTGACGGTTTTAGAAGGTGGTTAAAGACTGCAAGATAGTGATGGTGGTCGGTGAAGGTGGTTCCCGTATAGTGGTGATGATTCTCGTGGGTTTATACGTTTACAATAGTATGAGTGATTGGGTTTGATGACGGTTGTACGAGAAAGAAAAATCAAGGAGGAGAAGGATAGAGAGAGATGGCGTTTGATGTGATTGTGGTGGTTGTTTACGGTTGTTCACCATGGTAGAGGTGACATGGTGATTACGGTTGTTGCAAAAGGATGAAGGTGGTGATGAGCTTTTGATCACAAAATAAAGAAACAAGAAGAAGAAGGAAGAGTAATATATACTCAGAGTCTCCTTTGATGAAGTAATAATAATAGGCATAAATGTATAAGGTTATATAATATGGATATATATAATAAAATAATATACATCAATCTCATTTATCATATAATGTCAAAAGGAAACAGTAATTAGTGCAGAGAATTGAAATGGATCTTTTAAAAACAGTAAAGCAGCCGTTTCATTTAACTTACTCTACCGACACTTTTTCCCGGATGGCTATATTGTGTCCATTGCTAAACAGTTAACGTATAAAAGTGTTCCTAAAAAATCCCAAATTTTTAGATTAAATATATTTAATTATTTCACGCATTAACTGTTTGAAACCTGATAAAAAAAGTTCAATAATTATTTATTTTCTGTTCCAATTTATATGTACGGAGTACTAATATTTAAACTTAAAAATGTAAAAATACTTTTAACAAATCTAAAATCTTTGTAATCGATTTACAGTTCAACTTTTATTTTAATCCATCATAAACTTATATTAAATCTATATGAACGCTAACGAAATGTCAACCGAGTATTACTGACGTTTACTAATTAAGCTCGAAATCATTTATATTCCCTTTCTATATATAAACAGTTTTAAAATAGCAAAGTTAATTACTAAAACAAATATATTATATATTTTTAAACAAATAGATTTAATATAACTTTATATATTTACAAGTAATACTTATACACATATTTATATATATCTATATATTTTATAGTTTCCATTAATCGCATTTTATTTTATTTATTTTATAATATAAATCCTAATAATCATATTATATAATATTCTAAATTATATTTCAAATTATAAATACCTATTTAAATATATATGTTATCTATTTACAAATAGTTGTTCGTGAATCGTCGGGAATGGTCGAAAGTCAAACGAAATTATGGAACAGTTCAAAATATTTGTGACTTAACATTACAGACTTTGCTTATCGTGTTGAAATCATATAAGATTAAGTTTAAATTTGGTTGGAAATTTCCGGGTCATCACAGTACCTACCCGTTAAAGAAATTTCGTCCCGAAATTTGAGTGAGGTAGTCATGGCTAACAATAAAAATATTTTCATGACGAATATGAGTTGATAACAAAATTTTTATCATCGCTAAGTAACTGAATAGAATAATTAAATTACTCGAAGCGTATGAGAGAAACTATCGCAAAAGATTTGAATAGAGATTCGCCTTAGCTTTTGACCTAGTCAGGGTTGAATTCCGGAATTTAAAAGATTAAAGAAAATCTTGGAAATCTGTAAGATTTGATTCTTCAGCGAATAAGAAAATTAAGATCTCTATAATTAATGCGGAAATCTGCCTTGATTTCTTTGTCTGGTATTTTCACTATAAATGAACTTTTTTCGTTCCATTACTTTCACCATTCCTATACTTTCTTCCTCTGTTCCTACTTCTAAAATATTGTGAAAATGCTCCATCCAGTTCTGATTCATGATATTTTCCTATCTATGTATCTATCATCCTTCTTTTCAATCTTCTACCAGAAAATCTGTTTACTTCTACTAGTGCCTTGGGGGGAATACTATTCTTAATTATACCGTGTCTTTATGTTACTATTTATATTAATATCCACGGTTTGTAACTTCTGTGTTGTTATTGGGTTTTATAGCTTCCCTTATATTTCAATGTCCCTGCTTCTGTCTCCTATATTTATTGTCATCTACAGTTAATGCACTCTCTTATTTGCTGCGATTTATACCCCCTTTCTATTTCGGAGCTTCATGATTTTGTTTACTTTTCGCAAGTAACGGTCCAGAATTCATAGGTATGGAGTTTCGAATTATCATAATATACAAGGTAGAAAGGAAATGTAGTAGCATGATTTGTTTTGTCGAATTACCTATATTACTAAGAATAGAACTATCAAGAATATATTTTCTTGATATGTTCAGAAGTTAAGCAGAATGAAGAAGTTATGTAACATGGCACATGATGACGTTATAATCTGTGAATCATCATGTTCCATTTAGAAACTCAGCATGACTTACGATAATATAATCACATTGATCAAGTGTCATTATATTATACTAACTCATGCATCAATTCCCAACATTACTTCAATAACATTCATATTTTAAGCTCGAAAGTTTACAGAATATAAAAACTAACAGTTTCTATATAATGTAATACTGATAGTACGAAGAGATTAATGATTTCAGATAAGAATAGTTATAAAAATTATCTCCAGAAATATGGAGGATATTTATAATGAAAGATACGATAATATCTCGGAATATCTAAGATCAGAGGATGATAGAAACTATTGTCTGCAAGGGTTTAGAGTAAGGAGCAAGATATTCACTAAAGACTTTAGCAGACATTGAATCATTTGGATTCTTTGAAGTCAAACTTATTCTTTGTGATTTGTCCATGGCTTTCTTCATAGTTTCGCATAATCTGCTTTTCGGTACTAAATTTTCTATTGAATGTTTCCAATATAATGATACACATGAAGCATGAAAAGGTATGTAATTTCGGACGAGAATATTTAAGAAAATATCCTCAGAAATATCGAAAATATTGATGATGATATTTTGGAATTTCTAAGTTCGATGGTTGATGGAGAAAGATTTTCCGCAATATTTTAACATGACTTCGGAGCAAGATATTCTCTAAAGATTTCATCGGGTCCAGAATTACCTGGATTCTTTGAATATAGTGTTTGGTCCTTGCATTTGTCCTTGGTCTCCTTCGTGGTTAGCTCAATCCGTTTTCCAGTTCCAACTTTTCTGCGCTTTTCCAACATACTATTCTTTATCATCAAACTTCCGATGATTAAGGTCGTTTTACAGTTGTCTATGGTTTCTGCTGCTTCATTCAGCTTTTTCAACATTCAGAGTATTGATTTGTGACTAAGTGCTTTTCAGAATTTCAGAATAAGAGATCATAATTCTAAGAGATAAATGTCATACATATAACTGTTGATGTAGATATGCTGTGAGTTTTCAAAGTACTGATTGCTGATTCTCGGTAACTGTTATGGCAGATCTCGTTACAAGATGCGGATGAGTATATGATAGGGTTTCAATGAATAAATATAATGATTTGTCAGAGAGATTTAAGGCAAAAAAAAAAAAACAACGAGGTTGCTGGTACGTCTTCTGGTTATATGGTGGAATATAAAAGAACTCTCGGTTATCAAAAGGGTAATTGTATATATCAGGATTATAGTAAGGCTATTTCGAATGAAAAGTCGAAGTTGACTTGCTGGAGCTGTGACAAAATTGGCTACTTTGAAAAGGGATCGCAAAGTTATTTTTGCTAATAAATGCCAAAGGATCTGACGCAGCGGCTACGTGTTAAACTTTTACTCAGTTGCCGAGAGTTTCTCAGGTGCATAACTATATGCATAGATGAATTGCGGTTGATTCATCCTATCGATTGAGGTGTTTTCAAGAATCATGAAAGGTTTGAACGCAGATTGTAATCGTGATGATACGAATGGGGTTTAAAATGAAATCAAGTGGCAAACTTGAAGAATTGTTTAATTTCATATGTTATAATCAATATTTTAATTCATTTTAATTGTCCAGTGTTGGTAGTCTACAGTTGATAGTCCACAGTAACTGTCCAATAATTCATATATAGTTTAATATATAATATTCGAATTAATTAATACGTATCGTGACCCGTATACGTCTCAGACTCGATCACAACTCAAAGTATATATATTATTATAGAATCAACCTCAACCCTGTATAGCTAACTCCCACATTACTGCATATAGAGTGTCTATGGTTATTCCAAATAATATATATAGATGGGTCGATATGATATATCAAAATGTTGTATACGTGTCCCGATATTTAAAGTGCATAAAATAAATAACAGAAATTAAATGACGATAAATAAAATTGCGAGAATATAAATTGCGATAAATAAACTGCGATAAATAAATTGGGATAAAATAAAATGTAATACAGAATTAACAGTTAGCTAGGAACAGTTAGCTAGGATTTTGTTAGCGTGGATTCTTAACAAAATTTCCCATAGTTAATTAGTCTGTTTCTAATAAATTTTATTTTATCAAATGTTTTCTTCATTATGCCACTTGTTGGATTCTGATAGTTCAAAATCTAAATTTAAAATTGAATGAAAATGGTTATTCTGCGGTGAACGAATACGGATACCGGTGGATGTAATTAGGATAGTGAATAACTGTCGAATCAGATTCGAAGAATATACAGTGTAACTTATTAATGTGAAATTTAAATATTCCTCGGGTATTACCTACCCGTTAAAATATTTTCACCATTAACAGTTTGTACAAAAGAATTTTTAATTACAATCTTTATGAAAATACAAATATATATATATATATATATATATATATATATATATATATATATATATATATATATATATATATATATATATTTTCTTCAGATGTAATCATGGATTTAATGAGTCAATATGATATTAAACTCATTTGATTTATCGTTAGAACAAGAATATATAATCTCTAACATATTAGAGATTACATAATCGCCATGTCGAACGAAGATAAATGATGTAGAATGATACGTAGAACGATGATTATACTCAAGGTACAGAATGAGATTTCGAAGCTGGTGATGCAGATGTTGTTGTTGGTGGTACTAGTGCTGTTGGTGCTGAGGTTGGTGAGGTTACTGGTGTTGGTGATACTGTTGGTGCTTGCAATTTGTGTACCGTGCTCTCTAAAGTTAACACTCGAGCTCGGAGTTCTTTAACTTCTTCTACTAACCCTGTTTGGTTATCAGTGTGAGGTAGAGATCAGATATCTTCTCTAGTTCTGTTAATGGTAGTCTCAAGATGAAAAATTCTGGCAAAAAGGGTATAAACAGTGTTGCGAACAGGTTCGCCGGTGAGCGGGTCAAGTACTCCAAGGTTAGGTGGTAGATTCGATTCATAATATGGAGTACCTTCTTCCCTTCTCCATAGGGTGAGTATGTCGCAAACCTACCCCCATTTTCTCCAGTAATCACGGTAGCTGATTGGTTGGTGTGCTCCTGTCACGCTATCTTCGGAGTTAGAGGAACTTGGTCGATTCGTAGAGGCCATCTTACGCGATCTCAGGAAAGGTTTTTGGTATGAAGACTTTAGTGACAGCAATTGATGGTTGGATGGTATTCTCAATGCATAAATTGCATAGTTATATATATAGTACCAGGATCCCTTAAATTAAGGAGAAATTTACGAGAGATATCAGGCAAGGTCTACAGTAACAGATACGCTAAGATATAAATTTATCTATACACTATTCATGCAATCAATGCAGTAATATGTGTCTAGACTAGGAATGATAAGCAGGTAATTTCTTAAGGATGATAAGTAGATGATTTCTGACTAGAAATGATAAGCAAAACGTTTGACATGCAGACACGGTCGAAGTCCAGACTCACTAATGCCTCCTAACGACTTATCAGTTAGACACACTAATGCAGACCTGGTTCGCTAAGACCTCTGCTCTGATACCAACTGAAGCGACCCGTCCTAATCCATCCGGACGAAGTCCTTATCAATTATAAACGATTCACAATAGTTGATTTCATCGCGAGGTACTTGACCTCTATATGATACATTTTGCAAACATTGCATTCGTTTTTGAAAAGACAATATTTCATTACATCGAAAGTTGACGGCATGCATACCATTTTATAATATATCTAACTATAATTGATTTAATAATAATCTTGATGATCTCAACGACTCGAATGCAACGTCTTTTGAACTGTGTCATGAATGACCCCAAGTAATATCTTTAAAATGAGCAATTACACAGCGGAAGATTTCTTTCGTACCTGAGAATAAACATGCTTTCAAGTGTCAACCAAAAGGTTGGTGAGTTCATTAGTTTAACATAAATAATTATTTCATAATTTTAATAGACCACAAGATTTCATATTTCCATTTCTCATAAACATACGTCCCATGCATAGAGACAAAAATATCATTCATATGGATTGAACACCTGGTAACCGACATTCACAATATACATATAAGAATATCCCCATCATTCCGGAATCCTCCTTCGGACATGATATAAATTTCGAAGTACTAAAGCATCCGGTACTTTGGATGGGGCTTGTTGGGCCCGATAGATCTATCTTTAGAGTTCGCGTCAATTAGGGTGTCTGTTCCCTAATTCTTAGATTACCAGACTTAATAAAAAGGGGCATATTCGATTTCGATCATTCAACCATATAATGTAGTTTCGATTACTTGTGTCTATTTCGTAAAACATTTATAAAAGCGCATGCATTCTCAGTCCCAAAAATATATATTGCAAAAGCATAAAAGGGGAGTAATGAAACTCACACATATAAATATTGTAAAATAGTTAATAAAGCATCTGCATGTATTCTCAGCTCAAAAATGTAAAGAGTCAAAGGGATCAAATGAAACTCACCCAAAAATGTAGGGTTGGCCTCGGATTCACGAACCTATATCATTTATATATATATTAACACATATAAGGGAAATCGAACAAATTATGTATTGATATTAATATATATATATATATATATATATATATATATATATATATATATATATATATATATATATATATATTATTTTAATTGTTATATATTTTTATATAATTTGTATATATGTTTCATATAAATATTTGTTTGATAGAATGATAATAATAAAGTTAGTGAATAACATGTTGTTTTATTTTGTGATAATAATAATAATCATATTAATAATAATAATATTAATAGTATACATAAAATAATAGTAATAAAAGTAATAATGATAGTAATAATAATAATCTTAAAATTTTTGATAATCTAACTAATACTAATAAAATAAAAATGATAATTTTTATAAAAATGATAATTTTAATAATAATAATAATAATAAAATAATAATAATAATAATAATAATAATAATAATAATAATAATAATAATAATAATAATAATAATAATAATAATAATAATAATAATAATAATAATAATAATAATAATAATAATAATAATAATAATAATAATAATAGAAACTACCTTAAAAAGCTCCAAAAAGAAATAAACTGACTTAGCCCGGGCTCGAACCCACAACCTCTTGAAACCCGACAACACTCCTAAACCATCCATCTGCCTTCTAATTTTCTAATTTAACTTCTAGCTCATCCTATTTAACCCGATTAGCTGTACGGCCCAACAGGAGTATTTGAATTTTGGCCCACTGCAGTTAACCAAGCCCAACAATAGGATTTCGGCCCAATTTAGGATTAAATAAGCCTGCTATTTAAAAAAAATAGAAAACTGAAGTATGGTGAAATGTCCCGTTCTTATTGATTAAAAACGTTCCATATTAATTGATTTTGTTGCGAGGTTTTGACCTCTATATGAGACGTTTTTCAAAGACTGCATTCATTTTAAAACAAACCATAACCTTTATTTCATAAATAAAGGTTTAAAAAGCTTTACATAGATTATCAAATAATGATAATCTAAAATATCCTGTTTACACACGACCATTACATAATGGTTTACAATACAAATATGTTACATCGAAATCAGTTTCTTGAATGCAGTTTTTACACAATATCATACAAACATGGACTCCAAATCTTGTCCTTATTTTAGTATGCAATAGCGGAAGCTCTTAATATTCACCGGAGAATAAACATGCTTTAAACGTCAACAAAAATGTTGGTGAGTTATAGGTTTAACCTATATATATCAAATCGTAACAATAGACCACAAGATTTCATATTTCAATACACATCCCATACATAGAGATAAAAATCATTCATATGGTGAACACCTGGTAACCGACATTAACAAGATGCATATATAAGAATATCCCCATCATTCCGGGACACCCTTCGGATATGATATAAATTTCGAAGTACTAAAGCATCCGGTACTTTGGATGGGGTTTGTTAGGCCCAATAGATCTATCTTTAGGATTCGCGTCAATTAGGGTGTCTGTTCCCTAATTCTTAGATTACCAGACTTAATAAAAAGGGGCATATTCGATTTCGATAATTCAACCATAGAATGTAGTTTCACGTACTTGTGTCTATTTTGTAAATCATTTATAAAACCTGCATGTATTCTCATCCCAAAAATATTAGATTTTAAAAGTGGGACTATAACTCACTTTCACAGATTTTTACTTCGTCGGGAAGTAAGACTTGGCCACTGGTTGATTCACGAACCTATAACAATATATACATATATATCAAAGTATGTTCAAAATATATTTACAACACTTTTAATATATTTTGATGTTTAGTTTATTAAGTCAGCTGTCCTCGTTAGTAACCTACAACTAGTTGTCCACAGTTAGATGTACAGAAATAAATCGATAAATATTATCTTGAATCAATCCACGACCCAGTGTATACGTATCTCAGTATTGATCACAACTCAAACTATATATATTTTGGAATCAACCTCAACCCTGTATAGCTAACTCCAACATTCACATATAGAGTGTCTATGGTTGTTCCGAAATATATATAGATGTGTCGACATGATAGGTCGAAACATTGTATACGTGTCTATGGTATCTCAAGATTACATAATATACAATACAAGTTGATTAAGTTATGGTTGGAATAGATTTGTTACCAATTTTCACGTAGCTAAAATGAGAAAAATTATCCAATCTTGTTTTACCCATAACTTCTTCATTTTAAATCCGTTTTGAGTGAATCAAATTGCTATGGTTTCATATTGAACTCTATTTTATGAATCTAAACAGAAAAGTATAGGTTTATAGTCGGAAAAATAAGTTACAAGTCGTTTTTGTAAAGGTAGTCATTTCAGTCGAAAGAACGACGTCTAGATGACCATTTTAGAAAACATACTTCCACTTTGAGTTTAATCATAATTTTTGGATATAGTTTCATGTTCATAATAAAAATCATTTTCTCAGAATAACAACTTTAAAATCAAATTTTATCATAGTTTTTAATTAACTAACCCAAAACAGCCCGCGGTGTTACTACGACGGCGTAAATCCGGTTTTACGATGTTTTTCGTGTTTCCAGGTTTTAAATCATTAAGTTAGCATATCATATAGATATAGAACATGTGTTTAGTTGATTTTAAAAGTCAAGTTAGAAGGATTAACTTTTGTTTGCGAAAAAGTTTAGAATTAACTAAACTATGTTCTAGTGATTACAAGTTTAAACCTTCGAATAAGATAGCTTTATATGTATGAATCGAATGATGTTATGAACATCATTACTACCTTAAGTTCCTTGGATAAACCTACTGGAAAAGAGAAAAATGGATCTAGCTTCAATGGATCCTTGGATGGCTCGAACTTCTTGAAGCAGAATCATGACACGAAAACAAGTTCAAGTAAGATCATCACTTGAAATAAGATTGTTATAGTTATAGAAATTGAACCAAAGTTTGAATATGATTATTACCTTGTATTAGAATGATAACCTACTGTAAGAAACAAAGATTTCTTAAGGTTGGATGATCACCTTACAAGATTGGAAGTGAGCTAGCAAACTTGAAAGTATTCTTGATTTTATGAAACTAGAACTTTTGGAATTTATGAAGAACACTTAGAACTTGAAGATAGAACTTGAGAGAGATTAATTAGATGAAGAAAATTGAAGAATGAAAGTGTTTGTAGGTGTTTTTGGTCGTTGGTGTATGGATTAGATATAAAGGATATGTAATTTTGTTTTCATGTAAATAAGTCATGAATGATTACTCATATTTTTGTAATTTTATGAGATATTTCATGCTAGTTGCCAAATGATGGTTCCCACATGTGTTATGTGACTCACATGGGCTGCTAAGAGCTGATCATTGGAGTGTATATACCAATAGTACATACATCTAAAAGCTATGTATTGTACGAGTACGAATACGGGTGCATACGAGTAGAATTGTTGATGAAACTGAACGAGGATGTAATTGTAAGCATTTTTGTTAAGTAGAAGTATTTTTATAAGTGTATTGAAGTCTTTCAAAAGTGTATAAATACATATTAAAATACTACATGTATATACATTTTAACTGAGTCGTTACATGTAAGTGTTGTTTTGAAACCTTTAGGTTAACAATCTTGTTAAATGTTGTTAACCCACTGTTTATAATATCAAATGAGATTTTAAATTATTATATTATCATGATATTATCATGTATGAATATCTCTTAATATGATATATATACATTAAATGTTTTTACAACTATAATCGTTACATATATGTCTCGTTTAAAAATCTTTAAGTTAGTAGTCTTGTTTTTACATATGTAGTTCATTGTTAATATACTTAATGATATGTTTACTTATCATAGTATCATGTTAACTATATATATATATATATATATATATATATATATATATATATATATATATATATATATATATATATATATATCCATATATATGTCATCATATAGTTTTTACAAGTTTTAACGTTCGTGAATCACCGGTCAACTTGGGTGGTCAATTGTCTATATGAAACATATTTCAATTAATCAAGTCTTAACAAGTTTGATTGCTTAACATGTTGGAAACATTTAATCATGTAAATATCAATCTCAATTAATATATATAAACATGGAAAAGTTCGGGTCACTACAGTACCTACCCGTTAAATAAATTTCGTCCCGAAATTTTAAGCTGTTGAAGGTGTTGACGAATCTTCTGGAAATAGATGCGGGTATTTCTTCTTCATCTGATCTTCATGCTCCCAGGTGAACTCGGGTCCTCTACGAGCATTCCATCGAACCTTAACAATTGGTATCTTGTTTTGCTTAAGTCTTTTAACCTCACGATCCATTATTTCGGCGGGTTCTTCGATGAATTGAAGTTTTTCGTTGATTTGGATTTCATCTAATGGAATAGTGAGATCTTCTTTAGCAAAACATTTCTTCAAATTCGAGACGTGGAAAGTGTTATGTACAGCCACGAGTTGTTGAGGTAACTCAAGTCGGTAAGCTACTGGTCCGACACGATCAATAATCTTGAATGGTCCAATATACCTTGGATTTAATTTCCCTCGTTTACCAAATCGAACAACGCCTTTCCAAGGTGCAACTTTAAGCATGACCAACTCTCCAATTTCAAATTCTATATCTTTTCTTTTAATATCAGCGTAGCTCTTTTGTCGACTTTGGGCGGTTTTCAACCGTTGTTGAATTTGGATGATCTTCTCGGTAGTTTCTTGTATAATCTCCGGAACCGTAATCTGTCTATCCCCCACTTCACTCCAACAAATCGGAGACCTGCACTTTCTACCATAAAGTGCTTCAAACGGCGCCATCTCAATGCTTGAATGGTAGCTGTTGTTGTAGGAAAATTCTGCTAACGGTAGATGTCGATCCCAACTGTTTCCGAAATCAATAACACATGCTCGTATCATGTCTTCAAGCGTTTGTATCGTCCTTTTGCTCTGCCCATCAGTTTGTGGATGATAGGCAGTACTCATGTCTAGACGAGTTCCTAATGCTTGCTGTAATGTCTGCCAGAATCTTGAAATAAATCTGCCATCCCTATCAGAGATAATAGAGATTGGTATTCCATGTCTGGAGATGACTTCCTTCAAATACAGTCGTGCTAACTTCTCCATCTTGTCATCTTCTCTTATTGGCAAGAAGTGTGCTGATTTGGTGAGACGGTCAACTATTACCCAAATAGTATCAAAACCACTTGCAGTCCTTGGCAATTTAGTGATGAAATCCATGGTAATGTTTTCCCATTTCGATTCCGGGATTTCGGGTTGTTGAAGTAGACCTGATGGTTTTTGATGCTCAGCTTTGACCTTAGAACACGTCAAACATTCTCCTACGTATTTAGCAACATCGGCTTTCATACCCGGCCACCAAAAATGTTTCTTGAGATCCTTGTACATCTTCCCCGTTCCAGGATGTATTGAGTATCTGGTTTTATGAGCTTCTCTAAGTACCATTTCTCTCATATCTCCAAATTTTGGTACCCAAATCCTTTCAGCCCTATACCGGGTTCCGTCTTCCCGAATATTAAGATGCTTCTCCGATCCTTTGGGTATTTCATCCTTTAAATTTCCTTTTTTTAAAACTCCTTGTTGCGCCTCCTTTATTTGAGTAGTAAGGTTATTATGAATCATTATATTCATAGATTTTACTCGAATGGGTTCTCTGTCCTTCCTGCTCAAGGCATCGGCTACCACATTTGCCTTCCCCGGGTGGTAACGAATCTCAAAGTCGTAATCATTCAACAATTCAATCCACCTACGCTGCCTCATATTTAGTTGTTTCTGATTAAATATGTGTTGAAGACTTTTGTGGTCAGTATATATAATACTTTTGACCCCATATAAGTAGTGCCTCCAAGTCTTTAATGCAAAAACAACCGCGCCTAATTCCAAATCATGCGTCGTATAATTTTGCTCGTGAATCTTCAATTGTCTAGACGCATAAGCAATCACCTTCGTTCGTTGCATTAATACACAACCGAGACCTTGCTTTGATGTGTCACAATAAATCACAAAATCATCATTCCCTTCAGGCAATGACAATATAGGTGCCGTAGTTAGCTTTTTCTTCAATAACTGAAACGCTTTCTCTTGTTCATCATTCCATTCAAATTTCTTCCCTTTATGCGTTAATGCAGTCAAGGATTTTGCTATTCTGGAAAAGTCTTGGATGAACCTTCTGTAGTAACCAGCTAGTCCTAAAAACTGGCGTATGTGTTTCAGAGTTTTCGGGGTTTCCCACTTTTCAACAGTTTCTATCTTTGCCGAATCCACCTTAATACCTTCTTTGTTCACTATGTGACTGAGGAATTGAACTTCTTCCAACCAAAATGCACACTTTGAAAACTTAGCGTACAATTCTTCCTTCCTCAATACTTCTAACACCTTTCTCAAATGTTCACCGTGTTCTTGGTCATTCTTTGAGTAAATAAGTATGTCATCAATGAAAACAATGACAAACTCGTCAAGGTATGGTCCACACACTCAGTTCATAAGGTCCATGAACACAGCTGGTGCATTAGTTAAACTAAACGGCATGACCATAAACTCGTAATGACCGTAACGTGTTCTGAAAGCAGTCTTTGGAATATCATCTTCTTTCACCCGCATTTGATGATACCCGGAACGTAAGTCAATCTTTGAATAAACAGACGAGCCTTGTAGTTGATCAAATAAGTCGTCGATTCTCGGTAGTGGGTAGCGGTTCTTGATGGTAAGTTTGTTCAACTCTCGGTAGTCGATACACAACCTGAATGTACCATCTTTCTTCTTGACAAACAAAACAGGAGCTCCCCACGGTGATGTGCTTGGTCGAATGAAACCACGCTCTAAAAGTTCTTGTAATTCGCTTTGCAGTTCTTTCATCTCTCTGGGTACTAGTCTATAAGGAGCACGAGCTATTGGTGCAGCTCCTGGTACAAGATCTATTTGAAATTCAACGGATCGATGTGGGGGTAATCCCGGTAATTCTTTCGGAAATACATCGGAAAATTCTTTTGCAATGGGAACATCATTGATGCTCTTTTCTTCAGTTTGTACTTTCTCGACGTGTGCTAGAATAGCATAGCAACCTTTTCTTATTAGTTTTTGTGCCTTCAAATTACTAATAATATGTAGCTTCGTGTTGCCCTTTTCTCCGTACACCATTAAGGGTTTTCCTTTTTCTCGTATAATGCGAATTGCATTTTTGTAACAAACGATCTCTGCTTTCACTTCTTTCAACCAGTCCATAGCGATTATCACATCAAAACTCCCTAACTCTACTGGTATCAAATCAATCTTAAATGTTTCGCTAACCAGTTTAATTTCTCGATTCCGACATATATTATCTGCTGAAATTAATTTACCATTTGCTAATTCGAGTAAAAATTTACTATCCAAAGGCGTCAATGGACAACTTAATTTAGCACAAAAATCTCTACTCATATAGCTTCTATCCGCACCCGAATCAAATAAAACGTAAGCAGATTTATTGTCAATAAGAAATGTACCCGTAACAAGCTCCGGGTCTTCCTGTGCCTCTGCCGCATTAATATTGAAAACTCTTCCACGGCCTTGTCCATTCGTGTTCTCCTGGTTCGGGCAATTTCTAATAATGTGGCCCGGTTTTCCACATTTATAACAAACTACATTGGCATAACTTGCTCCGACACTACTTGCTCCGCCATTACTCGTTCCGACACCATTTGTTCCTTTCGTTCTATTAACCCCTGGTCCGTAGACCTCACACTTCGCCGCGCTATGACCATTTCTTTTACACTTGTTGCAAAATTTGGTGCAGAACCCCGAGTGATTCTTTTCACACCTTTGGCATAGCTGCTTCTGATTGTTGTTGTTGTTGCGGTTATTATTGTTGTTGGGATGATTGTTGTAGTTGCTGTTGTTGTTGTTGTTGGGCCGTTTGTTGTAGTTGCAATTGATGTTGCGATTGTTGGGATAATTGTTGCGATTATTGTTGTAATTGCTGTTGTTGTTGTATTGGTGATTCTTATCACCGTTTTCCTCCCACTTTCTTTTGACTTGCTTCACATTGGCCTCTTCAGCAGTCTGTTCTTTAATTCTTTCTTCAATTTGGTTCACGAGTTTGTGAGCCATTCTACATGCCTGTTGTATGGAGGCGGGCTCATGTGAACTTATATCTTCTTGGATTCTTTCCGGTAATCCTTTCACAAACGCGTCGATCTTCTCTTCCTCATCTTCGAATGCTCCCGGACACAATAGGCACAATTCTGTGAATCGTCTTTCGTACGTGGTAATATCAAATCCTTGGGTTCGTAACCCTCTAAGTTCTGTCTTGAGCTTATTGACCTCGGTTCTGGGACGGTACTTCTCATTCATCAAGTGCTTGAATGCTGACCACGGTAGTGCGTACGCATCGTCTTGTCCCACTTGCTCTAGATAGGTATTCCACCATGTTAACGCAGAACCTGTGAAGGTATGCGTAGCATACTTTACTTTGTCCTCTTCAGTACACTTACTTATGGCAAACACCGATTCGACCTTCTCGGTCCACCGTTTCAATCCGATCGGTCCTTCAGTTCCATCAAATTCCAAAGGTTTGCAGGCAGTGAATTCTTTGTAGGTGCATCCTACATGATTTCCTGTACTGCTAGATCCAAGGTTATTGTTGGTATGTAGCGCAGCCTGTACTGCGGCTATGTTTGAAGCTAGAAAACTACGGAATTCTTCTTCATTCATATTCACGGTGTGTCGAGTAGTCGGTGCCATTTCCTTCAAAATAGTCAAATGGAACAAGTTAATCATACAGAATATTAAGAGTAGTTGATAGTATTTCATAGCATAATATGAACTCATTTATAAAAGCTTTTTCTTCATATTAGCGTTTTATAAGTTTAAATTAGGGTAGTACCTACCCGTTAAGTTCATACTTAGTAGCTAATATACAATTCAACTACTACAATTCTATATGAAAAACTGATTATAATAATATTTCGCGTTCAAACTTTTACACAATATTTTACAAACTTACAATACCGCTAATTTTACATATAGCATGAAATATAGCACACAATAAATTTGATACAAGATGGTTGTGAAGATAATTCTAGCTAGTACACAAGTCGTTCAGCAAAGGCAATAAAGACACGTAATTCATACGTCCAGAAACAAGTCATGCATTCTGGTTTTACTAGGACTACTTCCCATCCTTGGTCTTGTGGAACATAACCGTTATGGCCGTTGATAAGACAGCGTGTTGTAACGTCGTCAAAGGGACGAGGGTTACGTAATGTCCAACAGTCCCGTAACAATCTAAAAACCTCATTTCTTACCCCAATTACCGACTCCGTCACTTGTGGGAATGTTTTGTTTAATAGTTGTAGCCCGATGTTTTTGTTCTCACTTTGGTGAGAAGCGAACATTACTAATCCGTAAGCATAACATGCTTCTTTATGTTGCATGTTAGCCGCTTTTTCTAAATCACGAAGTCCAATATTCGGATGTATTGAGTCAAAATAATTTCTTAACCCATTGCGTAAAATAGCATTTGGGTTCCCCGCAATATATGCGTCAAAGTAAACACATCGTAACTTATGGATTTCCCAATGTGATATCCCCCATCTTTCGAACGAAAGCCTTTTATAAACCAAGGCATTCTTGGAACGTTCTTCGAATGTCTTACAAACTGATCTCACCTTAAATAGTTGTGCCGAAGAATTCTGACCGACTCTAGACAAGATTTCATCAATCATGTCTCCGGGTAGGTCTCTTAAAATATTGGGTTGTCTATCCATTTTGTGTTTTTATACTGTAAAATAGACAAGAGTTAGATTCATAAAAAAAAATACTTATTAATACAAGCAATTTTTACATATATCATAAAGCATAAGCACACTATATTACATATATTACACCACACGAATACAACTATCTTATTCCGACTCGCTTGTTTCTTCTTCTTCGGTTTTGGTTCGTTTTGCCAAGTTTCTAGGGATATATGATGTTCCCCTAATACGAGCCGTTATTTTCCACATTGGTTTAGAAAAACCTGGTGGTTTAGAGGTTCCCCGGTCATTGTTACAACTTAAGGACTTCGGGGGTTGACGATACATATAAAGTTCATCGGGGTTGGAATTAGATTTCTCTATTTTTATGCCCTTTCCCTTATTATTTTCTTTTTCCTTTTTAAATTCAGTTGGGGTAATTTCTATAACATCATCGGAATTCTCGTCGGAATCCGATTCATCGGAGAATTGGTAATCCTCCCAATATTTTGCTTCCTTGGCGGAAACACCATTGACCATAATTAACCTTGGTCGGTTGGTTGAGGATTTTCTTTTACTTAACCGTTTTATTATTTCCCCCACCGGTTCTATTTCTTCATCCGGTTCCGATTCTTCTTCCGGTTCCGATTCTTCTTCCGGTTCCGACTCTTCTTCCGGTTCCTCTTCGAGAACTTGTGAATCAGTCCACGAATCATTCCAATTTACATTTGACTCTTCATTATTATTAGGTGAGTCAATGGGACTTGTTCTAGAGGTAGACATCTATCACATAATATCAAACGCGTTAAGAGATTAATATATCACATAATATTCACATGTTAAAAATATATAGTTTCCAACAAAATTTGTTAAGCAATCATTTTTCAAGTAAACACGGTCAAAGTCCAGACTCACTAATGCATCCTAACAAACTCGATAAGACACACTAATGAAAAATTCTGGTTCTCTAAGACCAACGCTCGGATACCAACTGAAATGTCCCGTTCTTATTGATTAAAAACGTTCCATATTAATTGATTTCGTTGCGAGGTTTTGACCTCTATATGAGACGTTTTTCAAAGACTGCATTCATTTTAAAACAAACCATAACCTTTATTTCATAAATAAAGGTTTAAAAAGCTTTACATAGATTATCAAATAATGATAATCTAAAATATCCTGTTTACACACGACCATTACATAATGGTTTATAATACAAATATGTTACATCGAAATCAGTTTCTTGAATGCAGTTTTTACACAATATCATACAAACATGGACTCCAAATCTTGTCCTTATTTTAGTATGCAATAGCGGAAGCTCTTAATATTCACCTGAGAATAAACATGCTTTAAACGTCAACAAAAATGTTGGTGAGTTATAGGTTTAACCTATATATATCAAATCGTAACAATAGACCACAAGATTTCATATTTCAATACACATCCCATACATAGAGATAAAAATCATTCATATGGTGAACACCTGGTAACCGACATTAACAAGATGCATATATAAGAATATCCCCATCATTCCGGGACACCCTTCGGATATGATATAAATTTTGAAGTACTAAAGCATCCGGTACTTTGGATGGGGTTTGTTAGGCCCAATAGATCTATCTTTAGGATTCGCGTCAATTAGGGTGTCTGTTCCCTAATTCTTAGATTACCAGACTTAATAAAAAGGGGCATATTCAATTTCGATAATTCAACCATAGAATGTAGTTTCACGTACTTGTGTCTATTTTGTAAATCATTTATAAAACCTGCATGTATTCTCATCCCAAAAATATTAGATTTTAAAAGTGGGACTATAACTCACTTTCACAGATTTTTACTTCGTCGAGAAGTAAGACTTGGCCACTGGTTGATTCACGAACCTATAACAATATATACATATATATCAAAGTATGTTCAAAATATATTTACAACACTTTTAATATATTTTGATGTTTTAAGTTTATTAAGTCAGCTGTCCTCGTTAGTAACCTACAACTAGTTGTCCACAGTTAGATGTACAGAAATAAATCGATAAATATTATCTTGAATCAATCCACGACCCAGTGTATACGTATCTCAATATTGATCACAACTCAAACTATATATATTTTGGAATCAACCTCAACCCTGTATAGCTAACTCCAACATTCACATATAGAGTGTCTATGGTTGTTCCGAAATATATATAGATGTGTCGACATGATAGGTCGAAACATTGTATACGTGTCTATGGTATCTCAAGATTACATAATATACAATACAAGTTGATTAAGTTATGGTTGGAATAGATTTGTTACCAATTTTCACGTAGCTAAAATGAGAAAAATTATCCAATCTTGTTTTACCCATAACTTCTTCATTTTAAATCCGTTTTGAGTGAATCAAATTGCTATGGTTTCATATTGAACTCTATTTTATGAATCTAAACAGAAAAGTATAGGTTTATAGTCGGAAAAATAAGTTACAAGTCGTTTTTGTAAAGGTAGTCATTTCAGTCGAAAGAACGACGTCTAGATGACCATTTTAGAAAACATACTTCCACTTTGAGTTTAATCATAATTTTTGGATATAGTTTCATGTTCATAATAAAAATCATTTTCTCAGAATAACAACTTTAAAATCAAAGTTTATCATAGTTTTTAATTAACTAACCCAAAACAGCCCGCGGTGTTACAACGACGGCGTAAATCCGGTTTTACGGTGTTTTTCGTGTTTCCAGGTTTTAAATCATTAAGTTAGCATATCATATAGATATAGAACATGTGTTTAGTTGATTTTAAAAGTCAAGTTAGAAGGATTAACTTTTGTTTGTGAACAAGTTTAGAATTAACTAAACTATGTTCTAGTGATTACAAGTTTAAACCTTCGAATAAGATACTTTATATGTATGAATTGAATGATGTTATGAACATCATTACTACCTTAAGTTCCTTGGATAAACCTACTGGAAAAGAGAAAAATGGATCTAGCTTCAATGGATCCTTGGATGGCTCGAAGTTCTTGAAGCAGAATCATGACACGAAAACAAGTTCAAGTAAGATCATCACTTGAAATAAGATTGTTATAGTTATAGAAATTGAACCAAAGTTTGAATATGATTATTACCTTGTATTAGAATGATAACCTACTGTAAGAAACAAAGATTTCTTGAGGTTTCTATAAGATTTCTATAAGATTGTTATAGTTATAGAAATTGAACCAAAGTTTGAATATGATTATTACCTTGTATTAGAATGATAACCTACTGTAAGAAACAAAGATTTCTTGAGGTTGGATGATCACCTTACAAGATTGGAAGTGAGCTAGCAAACTTGAAAGTATTCTTGATTTTATGAAACTAGAACTTTTGGAATTTATGAAGAACACTTAGAACTTGAAGATAGAACTTGAGAGAGATTAATTAGATGAAGAAAATTGAAGAATGAAAGTGTTTGTAGGTGTTTTTGGTCGTTGGTGTATGGATTAGATATAAAGGATATGTAATTTTGTTTTCATGTAAATAAGTCATGAATGATTACTCATATTTTTGTAATTTTATGAGATATTTCATGCTAGTTGCCAAATGATGGTTCCCACATGTGTTATGTGACTCACATGGGCTGCTAAGAGCTGATCATTGGAGTGTATATACCAATAGTACATACATCTAAAAGCTGTGTATTGTACGAGTACGAATACGGGTGCATACGAGTAGAATTGTTGATGAAACTGAACGAGGATGTAATTGTAAGCATTTTTGTTAAGTAGAAGTATTTTTATAAGTGTATTGAAGTCTTTCAAAAGTGTATAAATACATATTAAAATACTACATGTATATACATTTTAACTGAGTCGTTACATGTAAGTGTTGTTTTGAAACCTTTAGGTTAACAATCTTGTTAAATGTTGTTAACCCACTGTTTATAATATCAAATGAGATTTTAAATTATTATATTATCATGATATTATCATGTATGAATATCTCTTAATATGATATATATACATTAAATGTTTTTACAACGATAATCGTTACATATATGTCTCGTTTAAAAATCTTTAAGTTAGTAGTCTTGTTTTTACATATGTAGTTCATTGTTAATATACTTAATGATATGTTTACTTATCATAGTATCATGTTAACTATATATATATATATATATATATATATATATATATATATATATATATATATATATATATATATATATATATATATATATATATATATATATATATATATATATATATATATATATATATCCATATATATGTCATCATATAGTTTTTACAAGTTTTAACGTTCGTGAATCACCGGTCAACTTGGGTGGTCAATTGTCTATATGAAACATATTTCAATTAATCAAGTCTTAACAAGTTTGATTGCTTAACATGTTGGAAACATTTAATCATGTAAATATCAATCTCAATTAATATATATAAACATGGAAAAGTTCGGGTCACTACATATGGGAGGATTGAACACAGGACCTCTAGCTTAAACAACAAATCACCAAACCATTCCTCTAGTCTATCATATCTGTGTTAAGATCCCGAAATAAAAATATAATCTGTATTTTTAATTGTTTCTTCTTCTTCTAAAACTAAAACCCAGAACTATTCATCAACCTCAAAAATTATCATCTTAGCTATTTTATCTCATCATCCAAGCGTAATCTTATCATTCTTATCATGATCACCATGATCATCATAATCATAATCATCATATCAATTATAAAAGAAAATTCATCATCGTCGTAAAAGAAAAAAAATATAAAATGACTATTCTTCATCATCATCATCATCATTAATCACGCTCATAATCATCATTAAATATCGAAAAAAACAAAACCATAACAGGTTCGAGCAATATACTTCGACTGTTCATCATCTTCAAAAAAATTTCATCATCATCGTGAATGAATGTTACAGGTGGATGTGGGTTAGTTTGAGGTCTACAATTGAACAGAAACAGGGACTAGTAGCGAACGTTAGAAACATAACACTCTAGCAACAACCTTAAATTATTAAGTGAAGTAGTGTGTTATCGATGGTGGTGGTGGAAAACAGATAAACAATGGCTGCAGTAGTAGCATGATGCAGTCTTAAATGTGATGGGTTAAAGTAACTTAATTACAGTAGCAGCTCACGAGTAGCAAAGACACGATAGCTCTTTGAAACCTCGTAATCGTGTGTAGTTCACAAAGAAGAAGGAGAGAGAGAAAAGAGAAGAGAGAGAGAGTGACGGTGGAGGGTGGTGAAGGTGATTTATAACGGTGTTATGAGTGATTGTAGGTTGATGGTGGAGTGACGGTTTTAGAAGGTGGTTAAAGACTGCAAGATAGTGATGGTGGTCGGTGAAGGTGGTTCCCGTATAGTGGTGATGATTCTCGTGGGTTTATACGTTTACAATAGTATGAGTGATTGGGTTTGATGACGGTTGTACGAGAAAGAAAAATCAAGGAGGAGAAGGATAGAGAGAGATGGCGTTTGATGTGATTGTGGTGGTTGTTTACGGTTGTTCACCATGGTAGAGGTGACATGGTGATTACGGTTGTTGCAAAAGGATGAAGGTGGTGATGAGCTTTTGATCACCAAATAAAGAAACAAGAAGAAGAAGGAAGAGTAATATATACTCAGAGTCTCCTTTGATGAAGTAATAATAATAGGCATATATGTATAAGGTTATATAATATAGATATATATAATAAAATAATATACATCAATCTCATTTATCATATAATGTCAAAAGGAAACAGTAATTAGTGCAGAGAATTGAAATGGATCTTTTAAAAACAGTAAAGCAGCCGTTTCATTTAACTTACTCTACCGACACTTTTTCCCGGATGGCTATATTGTGTCCATTGCTAAACAGTTAACGTATAAAAGTGTTCCTAAAAAATCCCAAATTTTTAGATTAAATATATTTAATTATTTCACTCATTAACTATTTGAAACCTGATCAAAAAGGTTCAATAATTATTTATTTTCTGTTCCAATTTATATGAACGGAGTACTAATATTTAAACTTAAAAATGTAAAAATACTTTTAACAAATCTAAAATCTTTGTAATCGATTTACAGTTCAACTTTTATTTTAATCCATCATAAACTTATATTAAATCTATATGAACGCTAACGAAATGTCAACCGAGTATTACTGACGTTTACTAATTAAGCTCGAAATCATTTATATTCCCTTTCTATATATAAACAGTTTTAAAATAGCAAAGTTAATTACTAAAACAAATATATTATATATTTTTAAACAAATAGATTTAATATAACTTTATATATTTACAAGTAATACTTATATACATATTTATATATATCTATATATTTTATAGTTTCCATTAATCGCATTTTATTTTATTTACTTTATAATATAAATCCTAATAATCATATTATATAATATTCTAAATTATATTTCAAATTATAAATACCTATTTAAATATATATGTTATCTATTTACAAATAGTTGTTCGTGAATCGTCGGGAATGGTCGAAAGTCAAACGAATTTATGGAACAGTTCAAAATATTTGTGACTTAACATTACAGACTTTGCTTATCGTGTCAAAATCATATAAGATTAAGTTTAAATTTGGTTGGAAATTTCCGGGTCATCACACTTGCGTACTATTTAATATCTTGTACTTTGCATTTTACAGATCGTACTCTTGTAACTTTTAGACGTTTCTCATCAATAATTTGAACCACTTTGATTGTACTTTTACTTTTTAGCTTTTTGGTCGTTTGTGTCCTCAAATCGTCGAATCTGTCTTTTGTCTTCACCTTTTATTATTTAAACGAATATCACTTGTAAATAGAACAATTGCAACGAAAAGCTTGTCTTTCTTGAGGGATAAAGCTATGAAATATATGTTCGTTTTTAGCATTATCAAATATTTCCACACTTGACCGTTGTTTGTCCTCAAGCAATATAGTCTTGAAATAAAAATACTAGAATCACTTCTTTATTCTTCACACTTTGTACATCAGTGATTTCTATATGGCGGTATGAACAATGATAGTAACGTTGTGGTTTACAGTCCCACATTACTATGAAAATTTAGATCCTTAAGGAAATTGGATCTTTATGAAAGCATTTGATCTTTTAAAAATTAAATCTAGCTTTTACCCTAGATAAGTTTTCCGGAATAACCCTTCACCGGTGTTTGCAAATTGTTTTTTTGGGTTTTGTGGGTTTTAGATTTGAAAATTTTAGCTCAAAACTTGCGGTTTTGTGTCACTCACTTGCTAACCTTGTATTGGGAAAGCAACACGTACAGTATACTTGCTCCGTATATTACCTTTCGGTAAACTACCGTCCGGTTGTAAAGGAAAGCGTTGAACAAGCAACTGTTAAGGCAATGTCCCGTGACATGCTTTTAATTATGGTCTATAACGTGTCGGATGTAATTACTATCCTTTGTAGGAGCAATAGTAAAGCTCACCCTATAGTTTTTCGGTCTGGCACAAGGTCCTGTCTTCGACCATGCTATGCAACCACCGTTCTTACGGTTGACACCCGATTTGGTTCAGGTGACCTAATGAATTCTAGGTGAATTTTTAGGATTTTACGTTGAATGGTAATGAACGCATTGAAAATAGGGTTTTCAGAAAACAAATCGGTTTGTAATTTTGATCAAAATATTTTCTCGTTCAAGCTCGAGTTTAGATATCATCTGTAATAACCCGACTTTTTCCGTTAACTTTTCGTTAAGAACTTAACAACCGTTGCTTAAAACTTACAATTTTGTATGTATTTTTTTAAAAATATACTATTATTAATATTGGTTATATTTTAATTTTTAAAACACTACGGTTAGTGAAAACGAGAAAAATATATTTTAAGACAACAAAACGTATGATTATTAATTTTAATAGTTATTAGCGACCCCGACAAATCGTCAAGTGACGGCGTCGACTACGTAGGTCCCATTACCTGGTCATAAGTCTTTAAAACAGACGTTTGACCCAAAATATGTCGCATCCATTCAAGTGTAAAGATTGTTTCAAAGTTTACAAAGATAATTGACCACAAGTTAAGTTACAACGTTATAAGTACAAATGAAAACTATGCGACACAGTTTAAATAAGTTCAAAAGATGCTCCAAAATGCATGTATACTCGACATCCAAGCAAGTATCAAAAGAGTGCGGAAGCATGTATCACTAAGCATTCAAGACCTGAGAAAACATAGAAGAATCTGTCAACGAAAACGTTGGTGAAATCATAGGTTTAGTAAGTATTAAACGTTGTTTTTGAACCACAAGATTTTGTATTTCCATAACGTAGATTATCCAAATCATTTGCATTCCAAAAGTGTTGTTATACGCGAGCACTCAATTATTAAAACTTAACCAACGTTACCCCATCACACAGTGCTAGAACCCACACTAAAACACAAAAATATATTTCATCCGCATAACGGTAGCGAACCGTCCGAATGAGGGTTTGTTAAACCCGTATGGCCACACAATATAAGTTCTCGCTTACACCCTGCAAGTGTAACTAATGATAATCGAATTGAGGCATTTTTGTTCTAACTCGCACGTGGAATGTTTGTTTTCACACTTGTTTCAAAACATAAAAGTAAGTAGTACAAGATGTAACAAAGTATATGTTTTCTCAGCCCACGATTTAAAAGTATAAAAGTTGTTGAAAAGGTGGGACTATGATCTCACCTTGAGTGTACGAGTAGTAAAGTACTTCAACAAGTAAACGTGTGCAAAGAACAATGCTAGTCTTGACCTAAACAATAGGTTGTATCAATAACGGCAAGCAAGATAGGTCAAAGATGTTCAATTAGTCCTATGGCTCGTTAAGACTCGATCATAATAGCATGTGAATCAAATTGTCATGTTTCATGCAAGGTACAAGTATAAAAACATGTTAGAACGATTGCACAATTATTTGGTTAAGTTTGATTAAAAGTCAACTTGGTCGGGTCAAAGTCAACGGAAAAGTCAACGGGGTCGGGTTGGGTATCCGACAATTTTTCTAAGTTATATAATCATATATGAGCATGTTGGCCAAGTTTCATGTTAATCGGAGGTCCGTAGCATAGCAAACATTTTTATGTCAAATGACCAAAGCAAACAGCCAGTTTTAGTACAATGGGACGGCGTCCCAAATGGCTAGACGGCGTCCCACAATGAAGGGTGGGACGGCGTCCTGATATCCTAGACGGCGTCTAGGTTCAAAAGGTGGGACGGCGTCTAGGAGGTTGGGACGGCGTCCCAAAAGGCTTACAGGTCCTGTTTGCAGAAAACACAAGGCACGAGCCAAACTTCAATCAATCCTAGTTTATGATCCGCAAACAATCAAGACATGTATTTTATATCACCGGAAAGCTCTTTCGACAAGGAACACAACTAGATACATTTCCTAAATCAAATTTATCATTTTAGACAACAAAAATCTCGTCGAAAGTTCGTTAAACGTTCCAAAACAAGGTTTCAAGTTCATCAATTGCAATTCAAGTTTCGGGAATCCAATTTATACATATGATATGCCGTTTTGAAGGTAATGAAACATGTAATACAACTAAACACTTATCAATAACATTAACAAGCATTCAATGCATCAAAAGTTCGTTTTAAGAGTTGTCAAACCCTAACCAAAACCTCAAAATCACTAATCATGTTAATGTAAGGTTTTCGTGTCAATCCACACACCAAAACGAAGCTATTGAAGTAACTAACACTTTGAACACACAAACATTAACATCTAAATACATTTCATCATCCAAAATCAAAGATTAAGCATACACTTTTCATTTTCAAGCTAGTTACACCAAAACATCAAGATCGAGCATACAAATCATATATTCATGTTATACACGAGCCATAGACACTAACTAACAACATATCAAGTCAAAAACACGAATTTGAGAAATCTAGAGTTTTAGAAATGTTACCCAAAATCGGTGTAGTTAGTATCAAATCGTAGAGGATGACGAGAGGATTAAGAATATGTAGTCGGATTTGTTGTGAGCTTCCAAGATCAAAATTAGATGATGAATTTTGTGTTTGTGTTCTTGAGAGAAAAGGAAGAAAGAAAAAGAGAAAGAAGATGGTGAAATGAAGTGTGTGGTGGTGAGGAGTCACTAGTTAGCCAAGTTTACCCGAGTGGCGAGATTAGTCCCTCAAGTTTGTTGTCGGGTGCGGCAAATAACCAAACGAATATTTTTAAAACGCAAGTTAACGAGAGATGTTATAATCGAGTAACGGGATTATCATGAACACTAGTTAACGAAGTGCACGAGTATAGGTGACAAAGGATGTTATTTAAAAAAAAAGACGGTGTTAAAATAATTTAACGGAAAAACGCGGGATGTTACATTATCCACACCTCAAAAGAAATTTCGTCCCGAAATTTAGTTGGAAGTAGTAGTCGATGTCTCTTACTCGAGACCTAGCGTTGTTCAATCTACGGAGCAGTGAAGATACATCCTTAGGCATTTCCACGAATCTGAATAGTCGGGGTGTTACGTAGTAGTAAGGTTTGGTTTTACGATCCACAAGTTCAGCCGGTTTTCCTATGAAGAGTAGTTTGTCATCAATAGTTGGTGCATCTAGAAGGATTGCAAGTTCCTGTTCCGCAGGACACGTTTCTAAGTTTGTTACACGAAATGTAAGGTAAACGGAAACTTAATTGAGTCGGCAGTTCTAAATGGTAGGGAGCGGTTCCAATACGCCCCAAGATTTCAAAAGGATCAATATTGCGGATATAAATTTCCTCGATTTCCCGAAACGGATTACACCTTTCCAAGGTGTGGTTTTCAATATTACACGGTTATTGACTTTAAATTTGAGAGATTTTCATCTAACATTAGTATAACTCCTTTGGCAACCACGGGCCGTCTTGAGCCCTTCTCGGACTTGAACTATCTCAAAGGTTATTTCTTGAATGAGTTCGGATCCGGTGATTTGCTTGCCACATGCTTTGGTCCAACGAATAGGGGTATGACATTTGCGGTCATATAGGGTTTCGGAAAGTGCGCGTGAACACACGAGTGGTAACTACTGTTGTAAGAGTGATCTACTAAAGGTGACAATACGAGTTTGTGACATGTCTTTCCAAGACGTAAATCGTTCGTTTGCTCGGTTCGTCTGTTTGTGGGTGGTACGCGGTACTCATGTCTAAGCGGGTTCCCAAGGTTTCTTGTAAAACTAGAAGTGAAACGAGTATTTGGATACGGAATAATTTACAAAGATACACCGTGTTGGAATAGAATCTCTTAAGACACGTTTGAACAAGTTAGTTAGGGTTCGAAAAATGTTCGTTAGGACTATTCATCCTCGTGGCGAATACTTATGTAATATGAGGAGTTTCTCTATCCATGGAGAAATGTTACAAGGAGTTTCTTTAAACGGAAATGCGAACGGTAAAGATAGGAGTGAAATGAGGTCTTAGAATAGGATGAGTTTACATCTCAAGGTCGCCGTATTGTGCATCTAGTTGTCAAAAGTTGAAGTTTGAAAGAAAATCGAGATAGTACACGTAGTTGTATAGTTCGGGGTTGAATAGTAGTTGGCCGATTATCAGAAACACAAGGACGTTATGTCAAATAAGAGTGATGTATCCTTGGATTGCGTGTTATCTTAAATTCCAGTAATATCATACGGTAACGGTGAAATAACACAGGTATGTAGTGTGGTACGGGATGACGAGAAAGTTGATCGGATCCTCAATTTAGTATTCGAATCCTTCGTGCAAAAATAACGAATTTCAGTTCCGTTGATTTCGAGTCGAGAGAGTATGCCTTTCGGGCGTTTAAGTAGAATTATTTCCATATTGAGTTCCGTTATGTGCTATACGAATTTAGCTAGAAAGGTTTGCGTGCAAAATTACGTTTAAGGTTCGAACACGGAGAGGTTTAAAGTTTTCCTTAGTGAGTTAACGAGGTTAAAGTCGTGTAACACGAGAAAAGTCAGAAATGAATCTTCGGTGATAACAGGCGAGATCTAAGATTTTACGAATACAAGTCTGAGTTGGGAGAGTTTCCTGATTACATGTGGCTTGATTTCGAGATTGATTGTAATGCCTTGACCATTAACATCATGGTCTAGAAAATTGGACTTCGTTCAACAGAAATTCTCACTCGGAGAATTTGGTATAAAGTTGCTCTTTTCTCAAAAGTTCGAGCGTAAGATGGTGATGTTGTTCGTTTTCCTTCTTTACTTAAATAAGTTAAGATGTCATCTATAAATACGATAACAGATTTGTCTAGATAAGTTTGCATACGTGGTTCGGGAGGTTTATGGATACGGACGAGCCTTGGAAAAATCGAATGGTACTAAGAGAGATTTACAACTAACGTTGCGAGTTCGGAATTGGCTTAGGAGACATCGTCTCCCTTAACCCCCAATTGATGATAACCAGAACGGAGGTCGATTTGGAATACACGGGATCCACGCAAATAATCATGAGGTAATGGATACGAGGAAGAGAGTATTGGTTTCCAACCGAAAGTTACTTAGTTCACAATAATCTATACATAAATGTAGGGCAACAATTTCTCCTTAATGAATAGGTTTTGAGTTCCTTAGTTCTATAGGTGTCGAGTCCAATTTCTTAACGCATATCCTCCGATAAAATTTATAGGCACACAATATATTCCGTCGGTCACTTAAATCGTCTAAGTAGTATCTGGGGGAAAGAGGTGGAATCTAAAGAGCACGAGTCAAATCCTTGGTTATAAAACGTCTAACGGTACTCGAATCGAATAAGTATGAAATATACGGTTTGTTGTGAAGAAACGTACCCGTGACTAGTCCATCATCGTCTCGGGCATCCTAGGTGTCGATGTTGTAAGTTCAACGGCGCGCGTTGGTTTTTGCTTTATTCTTTGGGCATTCATTCCTAAAATGACCCGATTGGCCACATTTGTAGCAAATACTCGGCTTCGGTGCGTCGGGCCCCTTTTGAGTGACGGGGGCGGTACTTCCACAATACTTGGCAATATGACCACTTCCTTGGCACCGATGGCAAATTAGCTTGCCACATTCACCAAAATGATGCTTGTGGCATTTGTTGCAAAAAGGTCGTGTCCCGGCATAACTTTTCTTGCCGACGGGGGTGAGAGGTTCCTTGGCAAAGTTGTTGTTGTAGTTGCTCGATTGGGGGGCTTCCCATTTTCTTTTCTTGTCACCCGACTCATCCTCGGCTTTAGGTGCCGGCACTTCAATCTCGTCTACCGTTTCGATCAATTGACGGGCCATATTCAGGGCCTCTTGGTGATTACTGGGTTTGGATGACATTACTCCTTGTTTGATGCTCTTGGGAAGACCATCCATGTAAAGTTCAACCCTTAGAGGTTCGGGGGTCACGAGGTTTGGGCACATCAAGGATAGCTCAGAAAATCGTTGGTTATATGCCTTTAGGTCATTCCCGACCGCTTTTAAAGTTCTTAGTTCGTGTTCGAGCTTACGGGTCTCTTCGCGCGGAAAGTATTCGGTGATCATCTTTTTCTTTAAGTCGGCCCATGAGAGAGTGTGAGCTTCATCGATACCCACCGACAGCACATACGTATTCCACCATGTGAGGGCGATACCGGCGAAAGTGTGGGTGGAATATTTGACTTTGTCTTGGTCCCGACAACCGCTTATGCTAAAAACGGCTTCTGTTTGCTCAAACCATCGGGTGAGCACAACCGGTCCTCCGGTCCCATCGAAGGTGTGAGGTTTGCACCCCATGAAAGTTTTGTAGGAGCAACCCTCGTTTGAATTACCGGCTCCAGGGTTGTTGTGGTTGTGGTTGTTATTGATGTCGGAGGAGATACTAGCCATAGCCGCACCTATGGCGGTGGCTATCATGCGTTGAAAAGCTTGTTCGGAAGTTTCATTACGTGGCCCGCGACGGGGAGGCATTGTTCCTTCAAGACACAAGAATATCGTTGATTAGTATTCTCAATAATACTAATCATGATAGGGAATGATGATGTAGAGAAAATTTTCCTTGACTTGCCTTAAATTCTTTATGTCATAATGTCGGAATGTCCATATGAATCACCGTAATATAATCCCGGAAATTATATTACCCTGATTCTCATGTGCATTTAACATTACCTCATAAAGTCAAGGTGGCGCGTCAACAAAATTTATCAACGTAAGATCAAGATCGAATACGAGTTAGATATGATAGAAGAGCTCGAGTATAGATGCACAAATAGTCAAGTAATTCTTACTTCAGTCTATATGCCGGTTGTAGTCTAGATTCACCTATGTACCCTATGACTCGGGGTGGACACAAATGAACTCTAAATCCCTACAACCAAGGCTCTGATACCACTTGTAGCGACCCCGACAAATCGTCAAGTGACGGCGTCGACTACGTAGGTCCCATTACCTGGTCATAAGTCTTTAAAACAGACGTTTGACCCAAAATATGTCGCATCCATTCAAGTGTAAAGATTGTTTCAAAGTTTACAAAGATAATTGACCACAAGTTAAGTTACAACGTTATAAGTACAAATGAAAACTATGCGACATAGTTTAAATAAGTTCAAAAGATGCTCCAAAATGCATGTATACTCGACATCCAAGCAAGTATCAAAAGAGTGCGGAAGCATGTATCACTAAGCATTCAAGACCTGAGAAAACATAGAAGAATCTGTCAACGAAAACGTTGGTGAAATCATAGGTTTAGTAAGTATTAAACGCTGTTTTTGAACCACAAGATTTTGTATTTCCATAACGTAGATTATCCAAATCATTTGCATTCCAAAAGTGTTGTTATACGCGAGCACTCAATTATCAAAACTTAACCAACGTTACCCCATCACACAGTTCTAGAACCCACACTAAAACACAAAAATATATTTCATCCGCATAACGGTAGCGAACCGTCCGAATGAGGGTTTGTTAAACCCGTATGGCCACACAATATAAGTTCTCGCTTACACCCTGCAAGTGTAACTAATGATAATCGAATTGAGGCATTTTTGTTCTAACTCGCACGTGGAATGTTTGTTTTCACACTTGTTTCAAAACATAAAAGTAAGTAGTACAAGATGTAACAAAGTATATGTTTTCTCAGCCCACGATTTAAAAGTATAAAAGTTGTTGAAAAGGTGGGACTATGATCTCACCTTGAGTGCACGAGTAGTAAAGTACTTCAACAAGTAAACGTGTGCAAAGAACAATGCTAGTCTTGACCTAAACAATAGGTTGTATCAATAACGGCAAGCACGATAGGTCAAAGATGTTCAATTAGTCCTATGGCTCGTTAAGACTCGATCATAATAGCATGTGAATCAAATTGTCATGTTTCATGCAAGGTACAAGTATAAAAACATGTTAGAACGATTGCACAATTATTTGGTTAAGTTTGATTAAAAGTCAACTTGGTCGGGTCAAAGTCAACGGAAAAGTCAACGGGGTCGGGTTGGGTATCCGACAATTTTTCTAAGTTATATAATCATATATGAGCATGTTGGCCAAGTTTCATGTTAATCGGAGGTCCGTAGCATAGCAAACATTTTTATGTCAAATGACCAAAGCAAACAGCCAGTTTTAGTACAATGGGACGGCGTCCCAAATGGCTAGACGGCGTCCCACAATGAAGGGTGGGACGGCGTCCTGATATCCTAGACGGCGTCTAGGTTCAAAAGGTGGGACGGCGTCTAGGAGGTTGGGACGGCGTCCCAAAAGGCTTACAGGTCCTGTTTGCAGAAAACACAAGGCACGAGCCAAACTTCAATCAATCCTAGTTTATGATCCGCAAACAATCAAGACATGTATTTTATATCACCGGAAAGCTCTTTCGACAAGGAACACAACTAGATACATTTCCTAAATCAAATTTATCATTTTAGACAACAAAAATCTCGTCGAAAGTTCGTTAAACGTTCCAAAACAAGGTTTCAAGTTCATCAATTGCAATTCAAGTTTCGGGAATCCAATTTATACATATGATATGCCGTTTTGAAGGTAATGAAACATGTAATACAACTAAACACTTATCAATAACATTAACAAGCATTCAACGCATCAAAAGTTCGTTTTAAGAGTTGTCAAACCCTAACCAAAACCTCAAAATCACTAATCATGTTAATGTAAGGTTTTCGTGTCAATCCACACACCAAAACGAAGCTATTGAAGTAACTAACACTTTGAACACACAAACATTAACATCTAAATACATTTCATCATCCAAAATCAAAGATTAAGCATACACTTTTCATTTTCAAGCTAGTTACACCAAAACATCAAGATCGAGCATACAAATCATATATTCATGTTATACACGAGCCATAGACACTAACTACCAACATATCAAGTCAAAAACACGAATTTGAGAAATCTAGAGTTTTAGAAATGTTACCCAAAATCGGTGTAGTTAGTATCAAATCGTAGAGGATGACGAGAGGATTAAGAATATGTAGTCGGATTTGTTGTGAGCTTCCAAGATCAAAATTAGATGATGAATTTTGTGTTTGTGTTCTTGAGAGAAAAGGAAGAAAGAAAAAGAGAAAGAAGATGGTGAAATGAAGTGTGTGGTGGTGAGGAGTCACTAGTTAGCCAAGTTTACCCGAGTGGCGAGATTAGTCCCTCAAGTTTGTTGTCGGGTGCGGGAAATAACCAAACGAATATTTTTAAAACGCAAGTTAACGAGAGATGTTATAATCGAGTAACGGGATTATCATGAACACTAGTTAACGAAGTGCACGAGTATAGGTGACAAAGGATGTTATTTAAAAAAAAAGACGGTGTTAAAATAATTTAACGGAAAAACGCGGGATGTTACAGTTATTATGTTATATAATAATTGAGTTTTGAAAATCAACTGTATTAATTAGGATATTCTTAAACTAAACGCGAGAAAATTAGTTTAAACATTCATGTTTTCAGTATCTAATTTAAAAATATAATAAATAAGTATTTTATGAAACACATCAACTAAGTATAACGTCAAGATTCTAAAAGGTTTTGAACAATATATAAATGTATTTTTTTAAATACAAAATAAATCAATTAAGTAAATCATATTAAAGTAAAATACATTGGGTTTTAGATAACGGATAAGAATTTAATATAACCCGTGACCATACAGTTAAAAATTGTGACATCTATAATTATAATTGCAAATAGATATAATACCCGTGTTTATCAAATTATTACACCCGTGATATCTTATAACTACCCGTGACTACTACAGTTTAAACCGTGACTTCCCTTTTCTACTTATATTTCTGATCTAGATTCATTTCACCAAAAAAAACACACATACGTATCTATCTTATTCTCTTATCAAGAACACATATTACTATTCATCATCATCATCATCAATCTTTCATCCTCAAGAACACCTTCAATAATCACTTGATTATAAAATCGTTTACATATTCGGACTCCTCTCGAAGAGCTCTACACATCTATACCAACAATTTCTTGATTAGAGTAAGTTTCAAAAACTCTAAATTTTGGGTTTTCATGTTTTTGTTACATATTAGGGTGGATATAGTGTCTAGTGCTCAAGTCCATGTTTGCATGCTTGATTTTAGTCGATAATATGATCGTTTGTTGAATTATTGTTAAATCCCGTTTTTATATTGTATGATACTGATATGAATATGTTATAATCAGTATATAAAAGTTATATAATTGAATAGCTCTTGAAAAATAGTTAATTTTTCATATAGATATTGCATGAATTCGATTTCTAGATCAAAAGTTATGATTAATTGAATTCGGTTTGAAAATTCGTTTTTGAAATTGAGATTCTGGAAAATTTGAGTTTACAATCTGTTCTTGACATGATGATATTTGAAAAGAGCTTAAAAAATTATTTTTCATTTAGATATCACGCGGATTCGATTTGTATGTCAAAAGTTAGGATTAGAATAAGGTACCTTTCGGATAGGCTGAAAAAGTACGTTTTTGACATGGTTAACGAGGTGTAATTTAAAACCTGGGTTGATACGATTGTAGACTTCAAAAAGCTATTGAATTTAGACTCAAGAATCGGGTCATTTCGATTTTTCTTGAACCCTATACGCTCGTTCAAAGTTTGGTACATTTTAATAAAAATGCTGTTTGAATTCTGAAAACTGCACGAACCACTGTTAACGTTTTCTGTAACTGGGTCTGATCTGGGTCGTACCAGGTTATGGAAATTTTTCTGTAGATTCTTCACTTAAAATCGCCACATCTCCAATTGGCGGTGACTGATTTGGAGTTGCGATGATTTTTCTAAAAATCACAGAAGTTGCTGCTGTAAACCGCGTTTTAAACTTGTATTTTTGCAGGTATTTCGTGTTATAAAAATAATGACCAATATTAGATACTTGAGACTTTTTGTTATAAACTTAATACACTTATATTAACTATTTCATATAGTGTGGTGTGTTCTAAAGTGGTAATTTTGTATAAGTATAAACCATGTAATTTAAACCGTCCGTTTGGACACTTGACCCGTTTAAGCCTAAAAATGTCAAAATGGGAAACGGTCAACTTGGACACGTCCGATATATCAATTTAAGTAAGTTTGAAGATTGTAATGTTTTAAAAATGTGTTTTGGCATGTTTTGGTCAAAATGGGTATATATGACCCATTTGGGTCATACGTGTCTACTTTGACCAATATGCGAAATTTTGAGGATCAAAGGTATGTAACACGTCTAAAATATCATTTTTAAACTTATGACATGATTTTTACATGCTCAAGTATTATAGTTTGGAATTTGAGTTGTCAATGGAATTTTTTTTATTATTTTAGTGAAAGTGTCAAAATGACTCTCGTGCTCACTTTGTAGGCTCGTAAATTATAAATGATTAAGTTATGGTGAAAGCTATTAATTGGGTCAGAAATTAGATATGAGATGCTTCAAAATGATATAAGATATGTATGATTTTTGTCGAGTCAAAACTAGTTTAAAACGAGCATGAAAACAAGATGTTGGGGCTGACTTTTAGTCTTGGTTAAGTGTCAAAAATGACTCCTGGGCCTACTTTGTGGACTTGTAATTTGAAATCAGTTAAGTTTGGATAAAAACAATTATTTGGTATTGAAAGTATTTGCGACAAACTTTAAAACGATATATTATTTGTATAATTTTGTTGAGTCTAAACAGGTATAAAACAAGCGAGAAAATGGGCAATCGTTGCTGATTTTGAACACTTAACAAAAATTTTATCAGCATTTTATGTTTCGGGAGACTGTTTTCGCGAGGTCATAACTTTAAAACCGTAACTCCGTTTTTGTCAAATAAACTGTCTATAGAAAGGTGGGATGACATAATTTCCAATGGTCACGACCTAAGGTATTATATCAAATTTGGTAGGACCCGGAATTAGCTGCAAAATACTAAAAAATACATATATGTAAATAATATAAATTTTTCTAAGTAAAAATGAATAACTTAAGTTTGACCTATGTTTGACTACTTGACCAACTTGTGTAATTTTATGCGGTTGTTGACTTGTGTTAACCATGTTGACTGTGTTTGACTTGCGTTTGACTTACATTTGACTTACTTTGACTTGCGTTGACTTTTGTTGACTTTTGCTAAATTTTGCTAAATTTATGAGTCGGACTTGAGCAATAGGACTATACGAACCCTATGACCTGACCTAGCTTGTTAGACATTTATTAACCAACATATATTCTTTAGGATGAGGTCTACGGTTACTTGCATTCCGAGTATTGGTTACATCTACGTGAATTGTTTATTGGGCTACAAAGGTGAGTTTCATTTGCTCCCTTTTTAATTGCTTTTGCAATATATATTTTTGGGCTGAGAATGCATGCGCTGTTTAATAAATGTTTTACGAAATAGGCACAAGTACTGAAACTAATTCTATGTGGGTTTAAACCAGAAATATACCCTTAGCTTGGTAACATTAAACTACTTGTCTATGTACGGTAGGCGCGAATCCTAAAGATAGATCTATTGGGTCTGACAAACCCCATCCTGACAATGGGATGCTTTAGTACTTCGAGGTTATTTTAAACACACCTGATCTGGTGTACTTCAGAGGGTAAAACATGAATGTTAAGGCTTGTTACCGGGTGCCTACAACTTATAGAATACTTTTATGCACTTGCGAGTGTACATATATTTATAAACGGAAATCTTGTGGTCTATTGAAACTATTGATAACTATTGTTATGATAAACCTATGAACTCACCAACCTTTTGGTTGACACTTTTAGCATGTTTATTCTCAGGTTTTTCAAAAGTGCTTCCGCTGTCTGCTTGTTATTTGCTCAAGGTGCTGCATGGAGTCTTTTATGCCATATTTTCAAAAAGACATTGCATTCAAATATTATTGTTATAATCTGTTATTAAATAAATTGATGATTTAGTCATTTTGTATAAGTTGTCATATATATTTGGGATATGTCTATATTTTGGTAAACTTTCTATGTATAGAAAGTATGTTTTTTTTTTTAAAAAAAAAATGAATGCAATGTTTTATCAAAACGTATCATATAGAGGTCGAAACTTCGCTGTGGGACCGTAGATAACGTACCGCGTCAATAGCAATTTTGGCGGGTCGTTAGAGATGGTATCAGAGCGTTGGTTCTAGGGAATTAGGTGCATTAATGTGTCTAACCTGGACCGTTAGGATACATTAGTGATCTAGTCTAGAACCGTGTCGTTATACTTATATGTGATTATGTGCATATTCTGACATTAATATAATATTATTATTACTATCGGTGAGAAAGTATTTCTCCTTTTGATTACAAGCCTTCTCATGCTCAAACGAGTTCATTTTCAACACCCCGGTCATTGAAAAACCAGGAAGCCTCATTCAGGACTTTCGAAATTTTTGACATTCCTACATGAGTTATTACTTATATATTTTTATAGATATCATATGTGTTATATTATGTGCTTATATGCTTCGATTCAGAAACTCCTGACATCTCGAATTGTAAATCGGAAGAAGTCTTATCCGACTCACGAAGATTCTCAATAGTTTCAAAGACAGTCTTATGCCATTACCCTTTCAATATTATTAAATTAATTAAATATTATATTCTCGTACTATTTTTAGTGCACCCCTTTTTGAAATCATTTTGATTTATAAATTTTGGAAAACGACACTTGTTTTATATCTATAAATATTTTCGAGTAATGTTGAAATGGAAGCATGAGTTAGTGTAATATAATGACGCTTGATCAACGGTAAGTCATGTGGAAGTTTTAATGGAACGTGATGGTGGTAATGCTTGATCAACTTTACTTTCACCACGTACCATGTTACATAAAACCTTTATTTTTTTTGCTGACATCTGAATATACTGAGACTCTATATGTGACATCATTCGAGTCACCCGTAATTTCCTTCTCATCTCTGTCATATCACACTTGCACTCCGAGCAGTTTATTCAAAGGTATTCGTATCAAAAGACTATGATCTCGTTTTACCTACAAGATGCTCGATCTTTCTACGTCAAGACGAACATTTCTATCCTCACTTGTTTCTTAAACGCCGTTTAATCACACCAACTAAAATTTCGGGACGAAATTTTCTTTAAGGGGTAGGTAATGTAATAACCCGACTTTTTCCGTTAACTTTTCGTTGAGAACTTAACAACCGTTGCTTAAAACTTACAATTTTGTATGTATTTTTTTTAAAATATACTATTATTAATATTGGTTATATTTTATTTTTTAAAACACTACGGTTAGTGAAAACGAGAAAAATATATTTTAAGACAACAAAACGTATGATTATTAATTTTAATAGTTATTATGTTATATAATAATTGAGTTTTGAAAATCAACTATATTAATTAGGATATTCTTAAACTAAACGCGAGAAAATTAGTTTAAACATTCATGTTTTCAGTATCTAATTTAAAAATATAATAAATAAGTATTTTATGAAACACATCAACTAAGTATAACGTCAAGATTCTAAAAGGTTTTGAACAATATATAAATGTATTTTTTTAAATACAAAATAAATCAATTAAGTAAATCATATTAAAGTAAAATACATTGGGTTTTAGATAACGGATAAGAATTTAATATAACCCGTGACAATACAGTTAAAAATTGTGACATCTATAATTATAATTGCAAATAGATATAATACCCGTGTTTATCAAATTATTACACCCGTGATATCTTATAACTACCCGTGACTACTACAGTTTAAACCGTGACTTCCCTTTTTTACTTATATTTCTGATCTAGATTCATTTCACCGAAAAAAACACACATACGTATATATCTTATTCTCTTATCAAGAACACCTATTACTATTCATCATCATCATCAATCTTTCATCCTCAAGAACACCTTCAATAATCACTTGATCATAAAATCGTTTACATATTCGGACTCCTCTCGAAGAGCTCTACACATCTATACCAACAATTTCTTGATTAGAGTAAGTTTCAAAAACTCTAAATTTTGGGTTTTCATGTTTTTGTTACATATTAGGGTGGATATAGTGTCTAGTGCTCAAGTCCATGTTTGTATGCTTGATTTTAGTCGATAATATGATCGTTTGTTGAATTATTGTTAAATCCCGTTTTTATATTGTATGATACTGATATGAATATGTTATAATCAGTATATAAAAGTTATATAATTGAATAGCTCTTGAAAAATAGTTAATTTTTCATATAGATATTGCATGAATTCGATTTCTAGATCAAAAGTTATGATTAATTGAATTCGGTTTGAAAATTCATTTTTGAAATTGAGATTCTGGAAAATTTGAGTTTACAATCTGTTCTTGACATGATGATATTTGAAAAGAGCTTAAAAAATTATTAAGTTTTCATTTAGATATCGCGCGGATTCGATTTGTGAGTCAAAAGTTAGGATTAGAATAAGGTACCTTTCGGATAGGCTGAAAAAGTACGTTTTTGACATGGTTAACGAGGTGTAATTAAAAACCTGGGTTGATAGGATTGTAGACGTCGAAAAGCTATTGAATTTAGACTCAAGAATCGGGTCATTTCGATTTTTATTGAACCCTATACGCTCGTTCAAAGTTTGGTACATTTTAATAAAAATGCTGTTTGAATTCTGAAAACTGCACGAACCACTGTTAACGTTTTCTGTAACTGGGTCTGATCTGGGTCGTACCAGGTTATGGGAATTTTTCTGTAGATTCTTCACTTAAAATCACCACATCTCCAATTGGCGGTGACAGATTTGGAGTTGCGATGATTTTTCTAAAAATCACAGAAGTTGCTGCTGTAAACCCCGTTTTAAACTTGTGTTTTTGCAGGTATTTCGTGTTATAAAAATAATGACCAATATTAGATACTTGAGACTTTTTGTTATAAACTTAATACACTTATATTAACTATTTCATATAGTGTGGTGTGTTCTAAAGTGGTAATTTTGTATAAGTATAAACCATGTAATTTAAACCGTCCGTTTGGACACTTGACCCGTTTAAGCCTAAAAATGTCAAAATGGGAAACGGTCAACTTGGACACGTCTGATATATCAATTTAAGTAAGTTTGAAGATTGTAATGTTTTAAAAATGAATTTTGGCATGTTTTGGTCAAAATGGGTATATATGACCCATTTGGGTTATACGTGTCTACTTTGACCAATATGCGAAATTTTGAGGATCAAAGGTATGTAACACGTCTAAAATATCATTTTTAAACTTATGACATGATTTTTACATGCTCAAGTATTATAGTTTGGAATTTGAGTTGTCAATGGAATTTTTTTTATTATTTTAGTGAAAGTGTCAAAATGACTCTCGTGCTCACTTTGTAGGCTCGTAAATTATAAATGATTAAGTTATGGTGAAAGCTATTAATTGGGTCAGAAATTAGATATGAGATGCTTCAAAATGATATAAGATATGTATGATTTTTGTCGAGTCAAAACTAGTTTAAAACGAGCATGAAAACAAGATGTTGGGGCTGACTTTTAGTCTTGGTTAAGTGTCAAAAATGACTCCTGGGCCTACTTTGTGGACTTGTAATTTGAAATCAGTTAAGTTTGGATAAAAACAATTATTTGGTATTGAAAGTATTTGCGACAAACTTTAAAACGATATATTATTTGTATAATTTTGTTGAGTCTAAACAGGTATAAAACAAGCGAGAAAATGGGCAATCGTTGCTGATTTTGAACACAACAAAAATTTTATCAGCATTTTATGTTTCGGGAGACTGTTTTCGCGAGGTCATAACTTTAAAACCGTAACTCCGTTTTTGTCAAATAAACTGTCTATAGAAAGGTGGGATGATATAATTTCCAATGGTCACGACCTAAGGTATTATATCAAATTTGGTAGGACCCGGAATTAGCTGCAAAATACTAAAAAATACATATATGTAAATAATATAAATTTTTCTAAGTAAAAATGAATAACTTAAGTTTGACCTATGTTTGACTACTTGACCAACTTGTGTAATTTTATGCGGTTGTTGACTTGTGTTAACCATGTTGACTGTGTTTGACTTGCGTTTGACTTACATTTGACTTACTTTGACTTGCGTTGACTTTTGTTGACTTTTGCTAAATTTTGCTAAATTTATGAGTCGGACTTGAGCAATAGGACTATACGAACCCTATGACCTGACCTAGCTTGTTAGACATTTATTAACCAACATATATTCTTTAGGATGAGGTCTACGGTTACTTGCATTCCGAGTATTGGTTACATCTACGTGAATTGTTTTTTGGGCTACAAAGGTGAGTTTCATTTGCTCCCTTTTTAATTGCTTTTGCAATATATATTTTTGGGCTGAGAATACATGCGCTGTTTTATAAATGTTTTACGAAATAGGCACAAGTACTGAAACTAATTCTATGTGGGTTTAAACCAGAAATATACCCTTAGCTTGGTAACATTAAACTACTTGTCTATGTACGGTAGGCGCGAATCCTAAAGATAGATCTATTGGGTCTGACAAACCCCATCCTGACTATGGGATGCTTTAGTACTTCGAGGTTATTTTAAACACACCTGATCTGGTGTACTTCAGAGGGTAAAACATGAATGTTAAGGCTTGTTACCGGGTGCCTACAACTTATAGAATACTTTTATGCACTTGCGAGTGTACATATATTTATAAACGGAAATCTTGTGGTCTATTGAAACTATTGATAACTATTGTTATGATAAACCTATGAACTCACCAACCTTTTGGTTGACACTTTTAGCATGTTTATTCTCAGGTTTTTCAAAAGTGCTTCCGCTGTCTGCTTGCTATTTGCTCAAGGTGCTGCATGGAGTCTTTTATGCCATATTTTCAAAAAGACATTGCATTCAAATATTATTGTTATAATCTGTTATTAAATAAATTGATGATTTAGTCATTTTGTATAAGTTGTCATATATATTTGGGATATGTCTATATTTTGGTAAACTTTCTATGTATAGAAAGTATGTTTTTTTTTTAAAAAATGAATGCAATGTTTTATCAAAATGTATCATATAGAGGTCGAAACCTCGCTGTGGGACCGTAGATAACGTACCGCGTCAATAGCAATTTTGGCGGGTCGTTAGATCATCGAATTCCATGAGTTTGTAATTCTCAATCTTTCAAAGTCAATCTCTAGGATTGAGTAATATCAGGCTTAAAAGCTGATTTTTAATCTTTTAAGGAGATTATTCTTTTCTGGGGGTCTGATTCATTAGTCTTATCAAGCTAATTTGCACGGCGCCCTCCCCATTTTACGAGACAGATCATCTCATGGTTAGGTTAAGTCTGACCACTTGGTGACCCTGTTTGATGCTGAGGTCCGTGGATTTTCAGCTGATTTTCGAGAAAACTTTTCAAGGTTTTTCGTAGACTCTACAACTGGTCTGGACGACAACTTCCTGACCTAAATCAGGAAGCGCGTGTCTTTTTCGGAAGACTTTACTTCCTTTTAATGATGGAATTGATTCATCGTGTAGATCCATCTTTTTTTTCAAGTATATTATAAGAAATTGGGTAAAACTGATAAAATTGTCCAAAACAAAAGTATCTTCAGTTATTTGTACAAAAATATGTGATATATGTTTTAAATAACTTGGTAAATTTTTCCCACACTTGGCTTTTATTTTCCTTTCTTTGCCTTTTTATTGTCCTCTATTCCATTTTAAATGAATTCTAACATTTTAGGTTGTTTTTCAATTTATGTCCTTTCCGAGGTAACAATAATTTCGGTGTTAACACCTAGTTTTATCGTTCATAAATATGTATAAACATGATTTTGAATTCATTTATTTGAAATTTTATTTTACTAGAATTGGGTAGTCAGTATATAAGACTAGGGCTGTTCTTTATTATCAGAGAGCACTAGATTCTAATACAACTACTGCGTTACTAGTATTTTTAATGGTAACCAAGTGTTTAAGTCAAAAATTTTTAAAATCCGAAAGAATTTAACCCCTTCCCACACTTAAGATCTTGCAATGCCCTCATTTGCAAGAAATCAGTAACAATATAAATTATTGAGGGTGATTAGCGTAGAAAAATGATTAAATTTTACCAAAGTTTCCAAACATATTGGCGTTTGTTTGCTGAATGATAAATGGTGCACATCATTTGTTCATTCCGTCTTGTTGTTACATCACATTTTTTTTTCGTTTTGTCGTCAAAATTAGTAGCTTTTGCTGAACTTAATGCCAGTCTTTGAAAATGCGCTGTTTTACCCTGTTGTGTACAATTGACAATATACATACATACAAATAATAACATGCATGGTAATTTGAAATGGGACTTAACATCCCACTTTCAAATCAAATATGAAATATTAGTACAACATAATAAAAATATTAAACATTACATTAAAAGTATCACAATATAATATGTTTAAACATAAATAAATAAAAATAATAAAAAGATAAAAATCATAGAAATAACCAACGGAACTATATAAATCTGGATAGGGGTTCCAGTTCATGTCGTCGGGCGGGTTCCATGGTTGGTTATAGGTGTACTGATAGGCCTGGTTAGGGTCGTAGAGAGTAAATGGTGGTCGCATATCGGGCTGGTGTGGAGGATAGTAAGCAGGTCGGGTCGGTACGTAGTGATCCTGAGGTGATAGCTGGCTCATGATCTAATGCTGATGATAGTGCCATCTATCATGCTGTCATTGCCTAGAATGCTCGTACACATCCTGGGCGTGCCACTGCTCGTATCGACTATGTCTATCCTGGTTTGTCATTTCTCCCTCATCTATACGCTGGTAGACGTCAGTCATAGCCTCCCTAATGACATCCCTAATGTCATCTGCTTCCTCCATTTCCTCATTTGAACCTCTCTTTACCTGAGGATGATTACCATCATATGGTATCGCCTGATTGCGTCTGCTCTTTAATACCTTAGCACCCTGATAGACCTTCAATCCTAAAGTATCATCCTGTTCCCTACATACCAAAAGTGGACCCCTTGATCCCTATCTATACCCAAATACTCTCCAATGAGAGTAACAAAAATACCTCCTCCTATTATTACCCCATCCTGTATTCTTGCCACTACTTTGGATAGATAAAAACCAACACATTAGGGGATATTAACAAAGCTTCTATTGTTTCGAATACACTTAAGGTAAAATAAGTCATGTAAGGTCATCTTCTCCTTGTTTTTACCTCTTTGTGTAATCGAATTAGCCAAAAATCTATGTATAATACGTAGCTCTGCTTTGTTAATATCTAAGTAGGAGTGTCTTCCTCCTAGCGAAAAAACATTATAATCTGCCTCCAGACGGCGTTTGTGTCAAAATTCCTATCTACCCGCTCCCCATGATAAATCAAATTTGTACAATCGAGTAGTAGTAATTCACCAGGAGTGTAAATTTGTAAAGCCCTAGCCATGTCTAGCATGGACATACTGTACATCCTACGGCCAAGTATAAATCTAAGAAAACTTCTATCATCTAACCTATCTACATCCGCATTTAACGCTATAGTACTCATAATCTCAACACACAATTCCTTATATACAGGCCTACGAATGGTGAATAAATATTCCCAATTAGGAAAAGAAGAGCTACCATACCTTTAGATCAGATGCAGTCTAACTGAGTTAACTAGTTGGACCCTTTCCAAAGGCTCCCAATCGATTACCCTAGGTACTTCTACATTTTTCGTTACCAGTTTGAATTTGTTACTTTGATACGTCGGGTAATCTCTCCAACTTCGATCAAATCTAAAATTGGGATGCAACTGTTCTTCATAATCATCGGGTGTGCTACTATCGGATGAATCAGAAAAATTACGTAGGAATTAATATATTCTTGTTGTGGATCATAATATGGTACATGTTGATCAGGTTGTTGTTGTTTTTCCTGTTGTTGCTCCGGTTCATATTGCATTTCTGGTTCAGGTTCTGGAGCAGGTTGCCTAGATGATGATGATGCACCATCAGTATCGATAAATCTCTGCAAAACACATTAAACACAAAATTTGTGCATCCAAATATGCATTAGTGTTAGCAAAATAACAACTTGAAACAATTACAATAACATGTTCAATCAAAATTAAACTTATACACATTTTCACAATTCTACACTTTTCAAATAAGCATATATGGAAATGTTTACAAAGTTCATAAGCATTCAACTCAAATAACATGTTAAAACAACCATTACTAGCAATTAAACAAGTTTCAAATGGCATTTACATTAATTTAATCAAGTTCATGAATTTTAGACCTAAAAAGTCCACTTTAATTCTCAAAAATCATGTTTAGGGTCAATTTTTGGATCATTTAGCTACCTAAACATGTTACACTACTTAATTTAGCAATAATTCATGACAAAATCGGCCATAACCTGTTTATATCAAAAAGCCCCAAATTGCTCAAGAACACAAACCCTAGATTTCTAAAAATTTTGAAATTTTTGACTTTAAATCATGTTAAATAGCATCAATCTAGGTTATACATGCATAATATACTAACAATTTAACTCTAATTAAACTAGAAATTAACAAAATCAAATTAGGTAAATTATAGCTCAAGAACACTAAATATCAAATTTAAAGAGGTTTAGGGGTGAAATCTTTACCTTCTTTAAAAAGCTTCTGAACAATTTCATGATTAGAGCGGATTATTGCAAGAAATTTGGTTGATTTTGGTAAAAAATGAAGATTTTAGGGGTGTTTTTGCAATGACCCGGAATTTTCCGACCAAATTATACTTATGAGTTTAATATTTACATAAATTAAACCATACCAACATGATAAGTAATCCAAATTGTTGAGACTTGTGTTTTTGAAAAGAGTTTTACACAACGTTTGACCGTCCAATATGACCGATGATATCACGAACTATATAACATACGATAATTATACGTTTGTGTATATATATGTATTTATATATATTTAAAATGATCTAAGGATGGTTTAACATCTCATTGTGTACTAATGACAATGAGTTATAAGTATATTTTGAAAATACTAACTTAAGTTTTTAAAACGATAACTATACGTAACATTCTTTGATATATATACTTATAATCTATAATGCTTATACATGTATCGTATATATAATGTATTTAATCACTTTTAAGGACTTAAATACATAAAACAATATAAGTATATTCATAAAAGATAGCTATATTTGAATTCTCGTTCCGTTTTCTCAAGATTTCTATACGTATATCTAGGCTATATGTACCCGTATCATACCCAGCTTCTATACGTCTTTACTATTGGTATATACACATCAAATCAACATCCTAATCAACATTATTACTGCCCTAGATATGAGGTAACTACAATTTGTCAAGTAGTATGAATTATTAGTAAGAAAACAAAATTAGGAATCCTTTTCTTTCTTTATAAACTAAAAACGTTTTTATAAATGAACACCATTTCTTCACTCCATTTTCTCATAACTACACCCTCATTTCTCTATCAAAATACTCCTAACTTCATACTTGATCATCTCCAAGCATTTTCCCCATCATATAGCTTCAATTACAAGCCTTAAACACCATAAGAAAACTCTTTCAAGAACATATCAAAATAACCACCCATTTGAAGAAGTTTACTTCCAACCTTTTGATCTAACTCCACCACTCTTTGATTCCAAGATTATTTCTTATCTTTTTCAGTAACTTTGTCCAAGTAACTTGAGGTAGTAACCTTGTTCATAATCTTATTCAATTCATATTCATATAGCTATCTTATTTTGTGGTATAAAATTTTAACAACAAGAACATAGTTTGAATGATTTCAAACTTGTTCGCAAACTAAATAGATCCTTCTAACTTAACTTTTAAAATACTTCAAGACCTGTAATATATCATAATGATATGCTAACTTAACAAGATATAACTTGGTTTTACAAAGAATATCTTAAAAACTGAATCTACGTCGTCGGAGTGCAACCGGGGGCTGTTTTGGGTTGGATAATTAAAAACCATCTTGAAATTTGAATTGGAAGTTCATGTTCTGGAAAAATGATATTTCTTATGAATATGTTAACACATAAAAATTTCATGGTTTAACTCAAAGTGTAAGTATTTTTAGAAAAATGATCATTAAATGTTGTTTTTATGATGGAAAATGATCACTTTCATAAGTTTCACCAAAGTTTAACCTATAACCTATGATTTTGAATACAAATTAAGGTATTTTCAGTTCATATTCTTAAAATTTGACTCAATCCAAGGAAGTGGCAAGTTGAACCAACAAAAACGGAGTTGTAATGAAGAAACTACGACTAAAACAAGATTGGGTATCCGAAGTTAGTTTAGCTACGAAAATATTTGGAGAAAAAGTAAATTAATCATATCTTTTCTAATAAATATGATATTTTATATATAATTACTTATGATTTGATTTTATATATTTCAGGACCACCCGTACACAACACGAGAAGATTAATCATAAGACCTCATGATTGTACGCAATACGTCATTTGACAACACGGTACTTTATGTACGCAACACGTCATTTGACAACATGGTACCATGGGTCGAGATTAATTCTGATCAATACGAATACGATGGGGTCTTTATTTATTTTATTTAAGCAACTAATTGTGGACCACTAACATCGGACTGCTAACTACGAACTAAGAAAATATTAAAAGTATTAAAAGTATATATATATGTAACGATTACTTAAAAAGAAAATATGTTGATATATTATATATATGGTTAGGTTCGTGATATCTATCGGAAACCAAGTCGAATTAAGTACCTTCAAGGCAAAAGTGAGTTTCATTTGCTCCCTTTTATATATATTTTTGGGACTGAGAATACATGCGCTGTTTTTATAAATGTTTTACGAAATAGGCACAAGTACTAAAACTAATTCTACGTGGGTTTAAACCAGAAATATACCCTTAGCTTGGTAACATTAAACTACTTGTCTATGTACGGTAGGCGCGAATCCTAAAGATAGATATATCGGGCCTGACAACCCCAACCGGACTGGACGACCAGTATTCAACGGTTGCACAGTACTTCGTTTTGGTGACTACACTTGGTACGGTGTAGTGAAATTTCATAATAAAGGGAATATGCGACGTTGATTAAATGTTAAGTATGGTTACCAAGTGCTCAACCACTTAGAATGCTTTACATACACTTGCGAGTGTATTATGTTTATGATTATGAAATCTTGTGGTCTATTAACATATTGAAATGATTGTTATGATAAACCTATGAACTCACCAACCTTTTGGTTGACACTTTAAAGCGTGTTTATTCTCAGGTACGAATTAAGTCTTCCGCTGTGCATTTGCTCAATATAAGGACATTACTTGGAGCCGATCATCGCAATGGGACCAAATGTTGATGACTTCGTCCAGGTGGATTAGGACGGGTCCTTTCAGTTGGTATCAGAGCGGTGGTCGTAGTGAACCAGGTCTTGCATTAGTGTGTCTAACTAGTAGTTGTTAGGATGCATTAATGAGTCTGGACTTCGACCGTGTCTACATGTCAAAAGTTTTTCTTATCATTTCTAGTCGGAAATCATCTGCTTATCATCCTTAGGAAATTACCTGTTTATCATTCATAAGTCTAGGCACATTTTACTGTATTTACTGCATTGATAGTGTATAGATGAATTCTTATCTTAGCATATCTGTTATGGCGAACTTTGACTGATATCTTTTCAAAGATTCTCCGTGATTTACGAGATTTTGGTATTATATATACATATGTAAATTATGTATTGAAGAGTACCAAATCTAACTCCTATAATCTATTCCATACCAAAAATTCATTTTCCCCATTATACAAGATGGATTCCGCATCTAGTTCGAATTCTTCAGATTCCGACAGTTATGCCGATATGGATTTCCATTCGGGCTCCGAAAGCAGCGTCACTGGAATGGATCAACCAATTTCCCATCATCTATTCTGGATGAATTGGGGATAGGTTCGTAATATACTAAATCACTGGAGACAAGAAGAAGGTGATCCATTCCATCCACCAAATTGCCCTCTTGGCGATGAACGTGAAGCACTTACCGGCGAACCTATTCGAAACACCATTTTCTCTCTCATTTCTAGAGTATCTCGTCACGATTATATACTATCCCATATTACAAATCTTGTTCATTCGCTCGCTCCAACCGCCAATCATCCTGGTGTACTAGCAGAAGTTAACGAACTTCGCGCTCGCGTAACGGCTTTGGAGAACATAGTGCGAAGGTTGCAAACACCAGCAGCAGCACCAGCAGCATAATCAGCACCACCATTAATAACATCAACAATACCATCATCACCACTAACAAACAACATCCGCATCACACGTCTCGACATCATAATCTGTCCCACAAACATCAACATCATACGCACCATAGATACCAAGGAGTACCAACAACAATGAACGATGAAGTATTGATCCATAACTTCATTGATATTCTGCGAAGAATATGTGGTTTCAAATAGTTTTAGAGATTTCTTATTCTAGCTCAAACCGAAAAGCAAATGAGATTAATATCATATTAACTCATTAAATTCATGATTTCATCTGAAGAAAATATATATGTATATATGTTTTCCTAAAGATTGTAATTAAAAGTTCTTTTGTACAAATTATTAATGGTGAAATTTTTTTTTAACGGGTAGGTAATACCCGAGGAATAATTAGATTTCATCTTAATAATTTACATTGTACATTCATCGAAGCTGATTCAACAGTCATTTACTATCCTACTTACAACCACCGATATACGTATCCGTTCACCACAGAATAACCATTTTCATTCAATTTCATATTTGGATTTTGACTTCCCAGAATCCAACAAGTGGCATATGAAGAAAACATATGACAAAATAAAATCTGTTAGAAACAAACAAATTAACTATGAAAAATTTTGTTAAGAATCCACGCTAACTGTTCCAGCTAACTGTTCCTAGCTAACTGATTACATTTTATTTATCGCAGTTTATTTATCACAATTTAATTATCGCACTTTTATTTATCGTCATTTAATTTTTGTAATTATTTTACTCACTTTAAATATCGGGACACGTATACAATGTTTTGACATATCATATCGACGCATCTATATATATTATTTGGAATCACCATAGACACTCTATATGCAGTAATGATCGAGTTCTCTATACAGGGTTGAGGTTGATTCTACAATAATATATATATAGTTTGAGTTGTGATCGAGTCTGAGAGGCATACGGGTCATGACACGTATTAATTAATTCGTATATTATATATTAAACTATATATGAATTATTGGACTGTTACTGTGGACTATCGACTGTGGACTATCGACTGTGGACAATTAAAATGAATTAAAATATTGATTATAACATATGAAACTAAACATTTCTTCAAGATTGCCACTTGATTTCATCTTAAACCTCATTGTATCTCGACGATTACAATCAGCGTTCAAATCTATCATGATTCTTAAAAACACCTCAATCGAGAGGATAAACCAACCGCACTTCATCTACAGAAGAAAAGATTGATGCATATAGTTATGCACCTGAAAAACCCTCGGAAACTGAGTAAACGTTTGACACGTATCTGTTCTAGTTCCTTTGACATTGTTATTACCGAAGATCGTTTTGCAATCCCTTTCCAAAGTAGCTAATTTTGTTAAAGCTCCAGCAAGTCAACTCCAACTTTTCATCCGAAACAACTTTATTATAACCGTGATATATATGCGTACTCTTTATTGTTACTGGGGAACCTTTTATATTCCACAATATTACCATCAGCGATTAATCATTCTAAAAACACAATTCTCCTGAAACTACCTCGGTTTGATAACCGATGACCCAGATCAGTTAACTTTGAAAATGCTAACGAAGCAGCATGTTGTAGATGATCTTAATGGCCAAAATTTTGATGATAAAGAAAGGAGTGTTAGGAACGCTCGATAGAAAATTTAGTACCGAAAAGCGAATTATGTGAAACTATGAAGAAAGCCGTGGACAAATCACAGAGAATAAGTTTGCCTTCAAAGAATCTAAATGATTCTGTGCCTGCTGAAATCGTTAGCAAATATCTTATTTCTCATTCTAAATCTTCACAGACAAATCTTCTTCATCAACCATTGATATTAGAAATTCTAAGATATTCTCGTATGTTCTATTATAAATATCCTCCATATTTCTGGCGATATTTCCACAACTATTCTTATCTGAGATCATTTATCTCTTCGTAATATCTGCAACATAAAAGAAACTGTGTTAGTTTCTAAATTCTGAAACCTTCGAGTTTAAAATATGAATGTTTTGAAGTAGTGTTGGGAACTGAAGCATGGATTAGTATAATATAATGACACTTGATCAACGTCATTATATTACAGTAAGTCATGCTGAGTTTCTAATGAAGCATGATGATTCACAGTACCGTCATCATGTGCCATTTACACGACTCTTACATTCTATCTAATCTCTAAACATATCAAGAGAATATTTTTCTGGATGACTCGGTCTTCTCCAGGGTATTCTGGTAATTTAACAAATAAAAATCGTTCTATTACCATTTTCTTCTTAGAGCATTAGCTATGTTCATTTTGAATTTCATATCTACGAATTCTGGACCATTACTGGCTTGACTCGAAGTCGGGAAGAGAAAACGAAAGCATGAAGCTCCGAAAAATAATGAAGAATATAAACTTCGATAATAATCCCGAAATTACAAACCGTGTATATCGATACAGATAGCAATATAGAGACACGGGAGAATTATAAATACTATAAACACAAGAGTATAGTAGAAGTAAATAGATTCTTCTGGTGGTAGATGAAAAAGAAGAATGACAGATATAAAAGTTAGGAGTATATCAAGAATCAGGACTGGATGGAGCATATTGATCAATGCTTTAAAGTAAGAATCAAGGGAGAAAGAATAGAAGGTGTGAGTCGTGGAAAATAAGGAAATGAAGGGGTGAATTTATAGTGAAATATCCGACAGAGCAATCGAAACAGATTATTGCATATAATCAAAGAAGATCCTGATTTCCTTAATCACCAAAGAACCAAATCTTATTACGTAAGATTCTCTTTAAATCCCTTAAATCCCGGAAATCAATCATAACTACGTCATCGGTTAAGACGAATATATTTTACTCATCTCACTCTTTTATGATAGTCTCATTTATATTTTTCGCATAATCGAATCGTTTTATCTACATTACTCAATGATGATAAAACTCCATTATCACCTTATATTTGTCATGAAAACCTTCTTATTGTTATCCATAACAACCTCTATCAAATTTTGGGGACGAAATTTCTTTAACGGATAGGTACTGTAATGACCCGGAATTTTCCGGCCAAATTATACTTATGAGTTTAATATTTACATAAATTAAACCATACCAACATGATAAGTAATCCAAATTGTTGAGACTTGTGTTTTTGAAAAGAGTTTTACACAACGTTTGACCGTCCAATATGACCGATGATATCATGAACTATATAACATACGATAATTATACGTTTGTGTATATATATGTATTTATATATATTTAAAATGATCTAAGGATGGTTTAACATCTCATTGTGTACTAATGACAATGAGTTATAAGTATATTTTGAAACTACTAACTTAAGTTTTCAAAACGATAACTATACGTAGCATTCTTTGATATACATACTTATAATCTATAATGCTTATACATTTATCGTATATATAATGTATTTAATCACTTTTAAGGACTTAAATACATAAAACAATATAAGTATATTCATAAAAGATAGCTATATTTGAATTCTCGTTCCGTTTCCTCAAGATTTCTATACGTATATCTAGGCTATATGTACCCGTATCATACCCAGCTTCTATACGTATTTACTATTGGTATATACACATCAAATCAACATCCTAATCAACATTATTACTGCCCTAGATATGAGGTAACTACAATTTGTCAAGTAGTATGAATTATTAGTAAGAAAACAAAATTAGGAATCCTTTTCTTTCTTTATAAACTAAAAATGTTTTTATAAATGAACACCATTTCTTCACTCCATTTTCTCATAACTACACCCTCATTTCTCTCTCAAAATACTCCTAACTTCATACTTGATCATCTCCAAGGATTTTCCCCATCATTTAGCTTCAATTACAAGCCTTAAACACCATAAGAAAACTCTTTCAAGAACATATCAAAATAACTACCCATTTGAAGAAGTTTACTTCCAACCTTTTGATCTAACTCCACCACTCTTTGATTCCAAGATTATTTCTTATCTTTTGCAGTAACTTTATCCAAGTAACTTGAGGTAGTAACCTTGTTCATAATCTTATTCAATTCATATTCATATAGCTATCTTATTTTGTGGTATAAAATTTTAACAACAAGAACATAGTTTGAATGATTTCAAACTTGTTCGCAAACTAAATAGATCCTTCTAACTTGACTTTTAAAACACTTCAAGACCTGTAATATATCATAATGATATGCTAACTTAACAAGATATAACTTGGTTTTACAAAGAATATCTTAAAAACTGAATCTACGTCCTCGGAGTGCAACCGGGGGCTGTTTTGGGTTGGATAATTAAAAACCATCTTGAAATTTGAATTGGAAGTTCATGTTCTGGAAAAATGATATTTCTTATGAATATGTTAACACATAAAAATTTCATGGTTTAACTCAAAGTGTAAGTATTTTTAAAAAATGATCATTAAATGTTGTTTTTATGATGGAAAATGATCACTTTCATAAGTTTCACCAAAGTTTGACCTATAACCTATGATTTTGAATACAAATTAAGGTATTTTCAGTTCATATTCTTAAAAATTGACTCGATCCAAGGAAGTGGCAAGTTGAACCAACAAAAACGGAGTTGTAATGAAGAAACTACGACTAAAACAAGATTGGGTATCCGAAGCTAGTTTAGCTACGAAAATATTTGGAGAAAAAGTAAATTAATCATATCTTTTCTAATAAATATGATATTTTATATATAATTACTTATGATTTGATTTTATATATTTCAGGACCACCCGTAAACAACACGAGAAGATTAATCATAAGACCTCATGATTGTACGCAATACGTCATTTGACAACACGGTACTTTATGTACGCAACACGTCATTTGACAACATGGTACCATGGGTCGAGATTAATTCTGATCAATACGAATACGATGGGGTCTTTATTTATTTTATTTAAGCAACTAATTGTGGACCACTAACATCGGACTGCTAACTACGGACTAAGAAAATATTAAAAGTATTAAAAGTATATATATATGTAACGATTACTTAAAAAGAAAATATGTTGATATATTATATTATGGTTAGGTTCGTGATATCTATCGGAGACCAAGTCGAATTAAGCACCTTCAAGGCAAAAGTGAGTTTCATTTGCTCCCTTTTATATATATTTTTGGGACTGAGAATACATGCGCTGTTTTTATAAATGTTTTACGAAATAGGCACAAGTACTAAAACTAATTCTACGTGGGTTTAAACCAGAAATATACCCTTAGCTTGGTAACATTAAACTACTTGTCTATGTACGGTAGGCGTGAATCCTAAAGATAGATCTATCGGGCCTGACAACCCCAACCGGACTGGACGACCAGTATTCAACGGTTGCACAGTACTTCGTTTTGGTGACTACACTTGGTACGGTGTAGTGAGATTTCATAATAAAGGGAATATGCGACGTTGATTAAATGTTAAGTATGGTTACCAAGTGCTCAACCACTTAGAATGCTTTACATACACTTGCGAGTGTATTATGTTTATGATTATGAAATCTTGTGGTCTATTAACATATTGAAATGATTGTTATGATAAACCTATGAACTCACCAACCTTTTGGTTGACACTTTAAAGCATGTTTATTCTCAGGTACGAATTAAGTCTTCCGCTGTGCATTTGCTCAATATAAGGACATTACTTGGAGCCGATCATCGCAATGGGACCAAATGTTGATGACTTCGTCCAGGTGGATTAGGATGGGTCCTTTCAGTTTTGGAGAGTATGCTCGTATATGTGTGTGTGTTTATGGAAGAACAGAACAGCTCGCTGGACTTTGTAACCAGTCCAGTATTTTCACTCCATGTGACCACATGGATTTTAAGGGGAAACCCCATGGGATCGCATGGGGTATTTTTTTTTTTTTTTATTTATAAAAACCTTATACTTTTTAAAACATAAATTAATAAATTTTAAAAATTTTGTTTCTTTTTAGGAGTGAGGGCGTTTCGGATCGTTGTCCTAGTCCGTCTCTCAGCAAACTTTTTTAAAAATTTGACATTTCAAAGCGTTGTTTTAAAAGCAAAGATTTTTGGGTTTTTTAATGTTTTTGGAATACTTTAATTCAATAAGATTAAAAATTTTAATAAAAGTTCTCGTCCCTCCCTTGAGTAAAGCAATTTTGGTTCAACGACCTAGTTTTCAACTCACGACGAATTTTAAAAATCATATTTTTAACTTAGTGAAATAAAGTAAATTTTTGTTTTTAAATTCACACCAAACTTAAATTTAAAATGCATAGAATTAAAAATTCATATTATTAAAATTAAAAATTCACACCAAATTTATATTATATTTTTGTTTTTATACATACAAACTTATATTAAAAATATTAATTTTTCAAATATTTACAAACTTAAATATATTGATTTTAAAAAGTTTACAACATTAATTTAATATTTATATATTAATTTTTAAAACATGGTAAAAATTAAAATTAAAAATCTTTTTGGTCTTTTATCCCACTTTAATCAATCAAATATTATCAAAAATATACGCCCCTCTTTTCGGTAAAGTAATTTCGGCCATATTACCTAGTTTTACTCCTGACGAATTTCTGAAATATTTTGGGTTGATTGATTAAAGATATTTATACCTTAAGAATAAACGGTAAATTTCGCAGTGATGTAATAAATTTTTATATGATATCAATAATTTCGGCTACGCATACCTAATTTTATTGAATACCAATTTAATACTTTATAGTGAACGATTCAGCGTTTATTATCAAAAGGTTAAAAGCAATAAAAATAAAAATAAAAACTGTACATACTTACCTGTGAGATAGAATTCTCAGAGACCTGCTTTAGCCGACTCATAGGAGAGTCGTGTGATTTGGTTCTCCATAGCTACGTAAGCATAACCTCGATTCTTCAATATCTTTTCTTTTAAACATATGAACGGTCCTTCTCTGCATAGAGTAACAAATTCGGTATTTGAATATGTTTGATTATTTGAACATTTACCTCCGTGTGCCCATTTTCCGCATTTATAACTTCTTTCAAGGTGTCGTGCTCTTCTTTTTGTTGCGGATTTTGATTTTCCTTTACCAAAATGTATCTTATGATGATCTTTTCTAAGTTCTTTTCTTACTCCGTCCATTTTGCCTCTTATGAATGATACCAATTCACTCAGAAGGGTGTCATTATTACGTTTAGTAATCATAGCATGTAGCATTAGACCATGGTTCAGATCAAAGAAATTCTTCATCTCGTAAAACCTAAAAAAAATAAAAATTCAGAATTGGGGGAGAAGACTAGTTCTTTAGGGTCTGCTAGGGAAAGACCATTCGGATTCCATTCTCGGAAACTACACGAAAACATAATATCTAACTCTAACAGAAATTTATATTACCCTAAAAAGATTCGAACCTTCCCACACTTAGTTAGCTGTGGGGTCGAAATTGTGATTAACTTCATCTTCAACTTCCATTAGATTATCTATGTAATGTTTAACTCTGTGACCATTAACCTTAAATTCAATCCCATTTGAATTTATTAATTCTACTGTTCCATATGGAAAAACTCTTTTGACTATGAATGGTCCAGACCATCTTGATTTCAATTTTCCAGGAAATAGCTTGAATCGTGAATTGAAAAGAAGAACTCTGTCTCCTTCTTTAAATTCTTTTGAACTTCTGATTCTTTTATCATGCCATTTCTTCGTTCTTTCCTTATAGATTAACGAATTTTCATATGCTTCATGTCTTAATTCTTCTAATTCGTTTAGTTGGTTTAACCGTAGACGTCCGGCTACATGCAAATCAAGATTACATGTCTTCAAAGCCCAAAATGTTTTGTGTTCAATTTCTACCTAGAAGATGACATGCTTTTCCGTAAACGAGTCTAAAAGGTGTGGTTCCAATTGGAGTTTTGTAGGTGTAACAACCCAAACCAACCCGCGAGCAAACCACGTGAAAAAGTCTAAGTCTAGGCGCCTATCTAAAGTCACCTAAATCGCTTAGACCATGCTCTGATACCACTTGTAACAACCCAAACCAACCCGCGAGCAAGCCACGTGAAAAATACAAAATAAAAAAATTTTTGCTGCACAGTGAACTGGCGCGGCGCGCCAGGATGGCCGCGCGGCGCGCCATTCGGGTCTGTCCGGAAAGTCTCAAAATGCGAAAAAGATCGACCAGTTCCCGACATTTTTAGACGACACGCTTTTAACCACACATTCAAATATGTAAAACTAACACAATTCAAACGTAAAATAAGTTTTACAAAGCGGGGCCCACTTCGGCCGTTTTACGAGTTTAATACAAAATATGAGTTTCGACCGCCAAAAAGTTTAAGTACCAAACTACACTACGAGCATGGCGTTTGGGATTAAACTACCCAAGTCTCGGTCAAACTCCAAGAACTAAACTTCCAAAAAGCGTCCCCTAATCAACAAAGCGGGAATCTCTATTCCATGATAATGCCCTCACCCTTGTCCACAACCGAACCTATAAAAATAGTAAACAACGAGAGGGTAAGCAAAGCTTAGTGAATGCAATAATTATACGAATACATATATAATTATACCTACTTGCATACACTTACACACCAAACCGCAAACACGCTAGCATACACACTTAGCTTATCGTCACAATAACAAGCTATAAATCTCCAATACCACAAGCTAGCATAATAACTGCATATGAATATAACTCGAATAATATAATATGCAGTCAACACAAATAACCATGGTTAACCTATAGTACAAGGGAACGGTGCTCGCGAAAACGCCATCGGTGTTCACAACATTCGTTAGGGCACTTAACACCTCACACCACTAACCCCTAGGGTGGCACCTTAACACCTCGGTACATCACCCCGAGTGGCATCTTAACACCTCAATGCATCACTCATTAATTTACGAAGTGGTGTCTTAACACCTCGACACTACACTCCTAGGTGGCATCTTAACACCTCGATGCTACACTCGAGTGGCATCTTAACACCTCGATGCTACACTCTTCACGTGAAACATGGTGTCTTAGCACCTCGACACTACACATTTCACGCTACAACAAATAGATACATTATATACATACGCATATAATTATTTCACTCACCTCAAAGTCTTGTGAAAAGATACCCGAGCTTGCAAGACCTCAAAGTAACGTACCTAACATATTATACACCTCATCAAACGCAAACTCAAGTCGGTCAACCAAACCCTTTCACCATTCTAAGCCATTTTGACCCAAGGTGCAATTTCAACCCATTTGCACCCTTAACCCTAATTTGGGACAACACACACCAAAACCCTAATCATTCGTCAAGATGGGTTTAAAACACATTTAGGTCACAAGGCTAACTCGTTTTCATACTTGCTAGGCCACTTAGGTCATTAAAGACTCATTTGACCCATTTCAAGGTCAACACACCCATTTGGGTCATCCATACCCAATAACACCCAATTACATATTATTAAAGTGTTCTAGCAACTAACCAAATTTAAGACTCAAAAGTCAAATTAACACATTCAAACCCTAGGTTAGTCATCAATGAGCCTTCATAACCCATATTCACCCAAAATCCCCAAAATACTAACAAAATGGGTCTTTGGTTCATCACTAGCCCAAACCCTAACCCTTAAAGCAATTAAAGTAAGAAATTGGGTTTTATAACTTACCAACACAATCACCATGTAGCTATCGACTAGATGAACGACTTTATAACTTGCACCATGACCCCATTCAACCTCTTTCACCCTTTAATAAAGCTTTCTCTCTCAAGGATTGCACTCTCTATCTAGAGTTTAATTGGAAAAGATAAGGTTGTTGGGAATGGAGTGAATGAAGCTCCAAAACTCAAGGTATTAAATTCGGCCCTTAAGTGATTTTACCAAATTTCCCTCAAAATATCTAATTTAAAAAGAAGAGGAAATCTGTCAGCCCGTAGTGGCGCGGTGCGCCATAGGGCCGCGCGACGCGCCAAATGCCCAGTTCAGCTTCTTTTGCTTTTTAATTATATACCACAAAACCCACACCTGAATACTTATAAATACACATATGTACAAAGAAAAATACACGAGTCTTACAACTCTCCCCCACTTAGAATCGATCACGTCCTCGTGATCCTCATCACTTAACCACCCTGAACCGCACTCTATGGTCCTCAAAAAACGTTACAATCCGAATTCCACCACATTACACATTAACCCGAAGATTTATCAAAAAACTAAGTGCACATTTGCACGCATTCCGAAACGTGCAATACACACAACATCCCAAGTCTATAACGATCACTTAGAATACGCGAAATCGCCACGTATTCTTCCAACTTCTCTAGGCAGTCTTTCTCTAAGAGTCACCATTAATAACCAACTCGTCACCCGTGATTTATTAAAATTCACAAATCCGAGCACAAGAATTTGCTCAATCCCTCCAATCGGGAAAAACTCAATCGATCTCGTACCGAGATATCAATCCTTGAGCGTACCCTTACCAAGTACAATGCATAAAAACAACCAAGTCTCAAACTAAGGTCAACAACTCAAAATGATGAAAACCGGACCAAAGCAAATCCTTACGGATTACACTTATTACCTAACATCCTTAGTAGTGCGCAAACACGGCTAGTACGCAGCTATCGTAGCATCGTAAGCAAGCGACCAAAACCGCTAACGTCCAAATCAACTATGGCAACACAAAACCCAATGTGTACAAAATGGCTACGGTCACCCCTTAACAACATGTGAGCGAAACACGGCTATCGCATCACTAATTACAGAACATGGTCCTCCCGAACCTACCATTGGCGTATAAAACAACCAATACTTTTCAATACTAAACGCATGAAGGTTATTTCACACAAAACTCAAGTCTCCAAAAACGGCTATTACTCACAACCATGTGCACAAAACGGCTATGTGCATAATTTATACGGGCAATTAATCATAAAAAACCTACAAATAACGGTTCTTTCCGAAACCGCTCACCATCAATCACAACCAAAAGTGGTTAACGAAGAGCTAATCCTTCCGGATATCACTCATCACCTATCATAAGTCAAATGCGGTCAACATAGAGATAAACCCCAATAAACATACACGTAATCAACTCGTAGTACCCAAAATCAAAGCAATCACACCATCGGAGACAAAAGTTGCACTAGCAGGTATAAGAAAGCACCTGACGTTGCGTTGTCCAACTCCAATTACTAATACCGAGCCTCCAAAGACTCGACCCATACGGGGTCTACTCCTGGTGTCACACGCTAACCGACTACACGCAGTCACACAAATCTAAAGAATGTTACGGCTCAACGCTCATGACTTCTGGCGACACTAAGGCTTACACCTTTCTAGCTTCGTCATAACCATTAAACCGGTTACCTACATACATAAGGATAGTTAACCTCCACGACCCTACTCACACACGAACGGGGTTAACGGGAATGCCTCTCGGACGGCATACCGCGTGCACCCCCAAATTCATAGAAGAAAAGAGTGGCCGTCAAGAGCGCACAACACTCGCCACATAAACACCAAACCGCCACCGAAATCGAACCGTCAATTAACATGTATACAAATACATCATAATACATTATTATCGTTAAACGTACCACCATACTCTGGTTACGGCCTAATTGGTTTCACCATAAAGCTCAACACAACAATTGGGACTACGCCCTACACGGTCTCATCACTATACGCTCGGTTAAGCTCTCGCGGCTACACCAAATCAAAACACAACACTATTGATAAGACGTTTACACGTCACGTACTCTCACATGGTGATATAACACCCGGTGCATACTAAACCAGTAACACGCGTACACAAGCAACTAGTTGTTAAACTCACATACGCGCAATAATACACACACAATCTACAAAGCCTACGGGTCTCACTCGAACGAGCTTAACGACCCCAAAACCACAACGCAATAAGCCTAGACAACAGAAGACTCAAACAATAGAGTCAAGGCACAACACACCGACCTATCCAACCAATCTCCTCATCGATCATAGTCCACGATCTCTCGCGAATTCATTTCACCATAAAACCGCCGCTCACTTTCGTCCGTTGGCATCAATTAAATAACGCCCTAACGCTAACATAACTCGTTCCTCGTATATCAAGAACACCGCTACCCGCAGGGTAGACCTTTCCAACCAGTGGGTTCACTCGACCCGTTGCACCCAAAATTTACTACCAACAACACACCTATTCTTACCTTCCGGAAAGAGAGTGAACAAAGTTATCATAACAATTGCGTTACTCACTTCCTTGCCATCAAACAACGTCCTTGACTTATTCCCGTCAAGTCCGTGTCCGCATCCCCGACAATCTTGCACATCCATCTCGTTAGGGAGATGAAATTTACCAGTCTAGTATCTCACGATTCGTACGCCACTTCACACTGTTCCATTCGTCTGATGCTACCAATCTCACGACTAATTGACTTCAGTCATATCCAACCTATGAACCTTATGGTTCTCCAACTTGAGACACCAAAACGAACACGCGTTATTAACTAACTCTAAAGCCCAATTTTATAGGTTGGTAAAACTAAACCCCTCACTCCACCTTAGGAATGCTTAGAAACTTAAGTCCCTCATCCATCAACCCAAATATCAATATAGGGTAATTCCATTAGGAATGCTACCCCTAACAATATCCCGTATTTACACGAATGCGTTCACCCCCAAGTCGCATTCTCATGAGTCAATGACTCAAGCGCTACCCTAGTGCACTATCGTTAATAGCACCAACATACCGAATCTTCACCAAGTTCACTTTAGCCTAATTAGATCTCGAAGCAAAGTTTAAGTCTCTAATACATTCACGAATCCATCGGCACACAACAAACAATAATAAGGTATATTTGTACCAAGGACGAAAATACCTGAAACACCATCTTTGGACCCTTGCGCTTCTCTGATCATCAGATAGTCACGCTCTAACCTTCTAACTCGATAGACAAATGATTCGGAACACTCTGACTATCGGTGTCCCTTCTTTTGGCAAATAAAGCACTTGATCGCGCTTAAAGGTACACTCGTACAATCCCGTGCCCAATGACCTCGTCCTCCACACCTAAAGCACGTAGGCCCATAACCTCTCTTACTCTTCGTCTTCATTTTTTTAACACCTTCGGGCGTACTTCTCACCCTTTTACTAGGGGCACCTCTTGATTCTAACTTTCTCTTACCCAAAGAGTGATCAGCAAATTTTGAAGCATGAGATTCAATCCCCATAGTTGCTCCTTCGTCACCGTCACCTTGAGGTTTAGGAAACCTCTTTTCTAACTCTTCCTTCACGACCTTAGGCACTCGGTCTCGAACCATCTCGGTCACTATTCCCTCGAACGACTCTTGGAGGACTTGCTTAACCTTTTCGGCGAAAATCAAAATATAGCGTTCGAACTCCGCCTCAATCCTTAATGTTAACTCATCCTTCCCCTCATGAATAGGCGCAACCGTTCCGATTCCATCTTCCGTCTTCATTCTAAAGAACGCACATCAATTTAGCAACGAACGAGTACAATCATACGTACAATCACGTCCCATCTTGCTCGGCAATCGTCTTACATCACTTGTCAAATACGATTTGTACCCGTAAAAATGGTAGCTAATCATTATTACGCCTACACGCCGTATCCACTCGTTAGTACCACGACCGCTTCGCTTGATGATATGACCCAACACAACACACAATATATTAATGTGAGGACCCGTCCTTATCCCCCTGGACGAAGTCATCAACATTTGGTCCCATTGCGATGATCGACTCCAAGTAATGTCCTTAAAATGAGCAAATGCACAGCGGAAGACTTAATTCGTACCTGAGAATAAACATGCTTAAAAGTGTCAACCAAAAGGTTGGTAAGTTCATAGGTTTATCATAACAATCATTTCAATATCTTAATAGACCACAAGATTTTATATACACAAACGTTTTAATAAAGATATTCTAAGTGGTTGAGCACTTGGTAACCATACTTAATATTTAATCAACGTCGCATATTCCCTTTATTATGAAATCTCACTACGATGTACCAAGTGTAGTCACTAAAACGAAGTACTGTGCAACCGTTGAATACTGGTCGTCCAGTCCGGTTGGGGTTGTCAGGCCCGATAGATCTATCAACAGGATTCGCGTTTACAATACCACATGTAAATAGTAGTTACCAAGCTACAGGTAAGTATGCCAGTGATACAACTCAACGTAGAATATATTTTTAAGTATTTGTGTCTATTTCGTAAACATTTATAAAAGTAGCGCATGTATTCTCAGCCCAAAAATATATATTGCGAAAGCAATTAAAAAGGGAGCAAATGAAACTCACCATACTGTATTTTATAGTAAAAATACATAGAATGATATTGAACAAGTATAGGATTGACTTCGGATTCACGAACCTATATCAATTTATAAATCTATTAAAACATAATATAGAAATCACATAATTTCATTTAGTAATATATTTTATTTATATATATTTGTAGTTATATAGAATTTATATTAAATTTTATTTTAAAATGTACACTTATATTATATTTTATATTATATTGTATATATATATATATATATATATATATATATATATATATATATATTAATTTTGTGTATATATAATTATAATGGTTAATATTTATATATTTAGTTATATTAATATTCCTATATACCTATATATGTGATTAGTATCGTATTCATGAAATGTCATTAGTTTGTTATATGAAATTTTAATAAATATATATAGTATACAAAAGATTTATTTGTTAAAATTATAGTTTCACTAGTAATTATAAAGTAAAAATGATAGTTTTAGTAAAAATAATATTTTTAATGATAGTAGTAAGTTTAATGATAATTTTAGTCTTATTAGATATCTTAAATGACCATATTAATAATAATACAAACAGTATGGTATTAGTAAATATAATGATAGTAATAATATTACAAAAAGAAATTATAAACGGACACTAATAATACTTAATACTAGTAATAACATTAATAATAATAATAATAATAATAATAATAATAATAATAATAATAATAATAATAATAATAATAATAATAATAATGATACTAATTAGGTTAATGATAGTAAAAAAAAATAATATTCCTAATACTTAATAAAAATAATACTAATAATGATAATAATAATAATAATAATAATAATGATAATAGAAATGGAAATAAAAATATATATACCCTTTTAAAACTTCCACCAAAAAGATAATCCCACGACGGGACTCGAAACCGTGACCTCCCGCTACTACACCAATAGCTTAACCGTTGGGCTGCTGCCCTTTTTCTGTTTTAATGTCCATCCGTAAACTTTATAACTCATATTTAATCTCTATCTTCTTCTTCTTAATTCCAAGTAATCGATTCAACTCAAATCACTATACATCAAAACCCGTTATCATTCTTATTCCTAATCAATACCATCATCTTTTATTCCTTACATTAATTATCATCATTAACCTTTCTCCCTTCGTTCTTGGTTTCGTAAAGACATAGCAGTGCATTTATAGTCGGTTAAAGGCGAAACCACTCAAGTGGTGTTACGGCCCAACATCATGCTATATAAATCACCCAACTAAACTTCTTCGGCCCACAAAAACTATCGGCCCAACTCCTTAAACTGAGTTCTCGGTCCATACATGCGATAGAATTTTATTAGGAGACAATAGTTCCGCCATTTTCATTTTAATAAACATATTACACCTATAACAAAATCAAGTGGCCATCTTTATGCAGTTTGTTGACTACATAAAAACACTTTTGCTCATCTAGTTGTAAAGGTCTACTAATTAATTGATTTTCTCGGCCCACAATAACCTTTAGTCAAATTAAATGATCCGCAAATTTTGGCGTGGTACTCGACTAAAAGGAAAAAAAATACCACAAAGTCTTCAAGTGGGGTTAGAATGTGTCTTCCATTTAGTAAAGAAAAAGAGCACGTTCCATTAATTTAATCATAAAAAAATGACCTTTGGTTTTATGAGTTATGACCGAAGCAAAAACAATTTTAAATAGATGTCGCAGCAGTTTTTGGATGCACTGTTTTGGGTGTGTTTTACAGCAGAAACAATAGTATAACAACAACAGTTTTTAAATGGGTTTACATAGTTGTTTAAGATGGCGGTTTGGTGTTGGTGTGGTGTTTGGAGGATGGTGGCGGGTGTGGACCGAATAGAACCAGAGAAGATAGTGAGGTTGATGATTGTTTCGTGGTTTGGATTGCAACAAGATTACCGCTAAAGCTGTATACATATACGTGTATGTATATAATAGATAAGTTGAGTTTATAAAGTTCTAACTAGAATCTCATCGAGCTTTATGAAGTTTTGTTGTCAAAATATATGTGTATACATATATACATATAGAGAATAGATGATAATAGAAAGTGGGGTTTAAGTGGTTGATCAAGAAGAAACATGTATCTCTCTATATCTCTAGCATGCAGTGTATATACTTTATATATATAATAGATAGAGAGATAGATTAATGGAGTTACAATAATTTTGTCACCAATCTTCTCCGTCACGGATGTTTATGGAAGGTATGTCCCGTGAGTGGACCCAGCTAAAGTGATTGGCTTTTGTTTGTAGACATGAATTCACGGGAAAACAGTGAACCTAACGACCTGATTTGGACTTATAATAGAACTTTCTTTCTTAGGCGTAATTACTTATTTTATATTTATTATTAATAATAAATAAACATAGATATATTAATAATAATACACTTAAATAATAATAATTAATAAGTTGTATTATGAGGATTTTAATAAAAATACTAAGCTTAATACTAATTAATATAAATCATATATATCAACTTTCATATTTATATATTATATATTGAAAATAATAATATTACTAATACTGATATTAATAATAATGAAAGTAAGTATAACAACTATATTATAAACTTGTAATTAAATTTAATCTATTAATTCCGTCGATAAATATATTAAACATATATCGAAACAAATATGTTCATATAAAGTATTATACATCTAATACTTGTTAATGTTTTTAATTAATATAACTATATATACATATATATATATATATATATATATATATATATATATATATATATATATATATATACACATAAATGTTCGTGAATCGTTGAGCATAGTCAAAGGGTAATTGATTACATGAATATAAATTTCAAAATTTTCGAGACTCAACATTACAGATTTTGCTTATCATGTCGGAAACATATAAAGATTAAGTTTAAATTTGGTCGAAAATTCTCGGGTCGTCACAATTAATAACATCCGCATATGAATATAAACGTTAGTCCACCCATAACTAGGACACTAACTGAGTTCCCGTTCTGACCCGTAATCCTACAAGTCCCGCATAACGCACACACAAAAAGTCTAAGTCTAGGCGCCTATCTAAAGTCACCTAAATCGCTTAGACCATGCTCTGATACCACTTGTAACAACCCAAACCAACCCGCGAGCAAACCACGTGAAAAATACAAAATAAAAAAAAAATTGCTGCACAGTGAACTGGCGCGGCGCGCCAGGATGGCCGCGCGGCGCGCCATTCGGGTCTGTCCGGAAAGTCTCAAAATGCGAAAAAGATCGACCAGTTCCCGACGTTTTTAGACGACACGCTTTTAACCACACATTCAAATATGTAAAACTAACACAATTCAAACCTAAAATAAGTTTTACAAAGCGGGGCCCACTTCGGCCGTTTTACGAGTTTAATACAAAATATGAGTTTCGACCGCCAAAAAGTTTAAGTACCAAACTACACTACGAGCATGGCATTTGGGATTAAACTACCCAAATCTCGGTCAAACTCCAAGAACTAAACTTCCAAAAAGCGTCCCCTAATCAACAAAGCGGGAATCTCTATTCCATGATAATACCCTTACCCTCGTCCACAACCGAACCTATAAAAATAGTAAACAACGAGAGGGTAAGCAAAACTTAGTGAATGCAATAATTATACGAATACATATATAATTATACCTACTTGCATACACTTACACACCAAACCGCAAACACGCTAGCATACACACTTAGCTTATCGTCACAATAACAAGCTATAAATCTCCAATACCACAAGCTAGCATAATAACCGCATATGAATATAACTCGAATAATATAATATGCTTACAACAAAAATAACCATGGTTAACCAATAGTACAAGGGAACGGCGCTCGCGAAAATGCCATCGGTGTTCACAACATCCGTTAGGGAACTTAACACCTCGCACCACTAACCCCTAGGGTGGCACCTTAACACCTCGATGCATCACTCATTAATTTACGGAGTGGTGTCTTAACACCTCGACACTACACTCCTAGGTGGCATCTTAACACCTCGATGCTACACCCGAGTGGCATCTTAACACCTTGATGCTACACTATTCACGTGAAACATGGTGTCTTAGCACCTCGACACTACACATTTCACGCTACAACAAATAGATACATTATATACATACGCATATAATTATTTCACTCACGTCAAAGTCTTGTGAAAAGATACCCGAGCTTGCAAGACCTCAAAGTAATGTACCTAACATATTATACACCTCATCAAATGCAAACTCAAGTCGGTCAACCAAATCCTTTCACCATTCTAAGCCATTTTGACCCAAGGTGCAATTTCAACCCATTTGCACCCTTAACCCTAATTTTGATTAACACACACCAAAACCCTAATCATTTGTCAAGATGGTTTAAAACACATTTAGGTCACAAGGCTAACTCGTTTTCATACTTGCTAGGCCACTTAGGTCATTAAAGACTCATTTGACCCATTTCAAGGTCAACACACCCATTTGGGTCATCCATACCCAATAACACCCATTTACATATTATTAAAGTGTTCTAGCAACTAACTAACCAAATTTAAGACTCAAAAGTCCAATTAACACATTCAAACCCTAGGTTAGTCATCAATGAGCCTTCATAACCCATATTCACCCAAAATCCCCAAAATACTAACAAAATGGATCTTTGGTTCATCACTAGCCCAAACCCTAACCCAAAGTAAGAAATCGGGTTTTATAACTTACCAACACAATCACCACGTAGCTATCGACTAGATGAACGACTTTATAACTTGCACCAAGACCCGATTCAACCTCTTTCACCCTTTAATGAAGCTTTCTCTCTCAAGGATTGCACTCTTTCTAGAGTTTAATTGGAGAAGATAAGGTTGTTGGGAATGGAGTGAATGAAGCTCCAAAACTGATCCAAGGTATTAAATTCGGCCCTTAAGTGATTTTACCAAATTACCCTCAAAATATCTAATTTAAAAAGAAGAGGAAATCTGTCAGCCCGTAGTGGCGCGGCGCGCCATAGGGCCGCGCGGCGCGCCAAATGCCCAGTTCAGCTTCTTTTGCTTTTTAATTATATACCACAAAACCCACACCTGAATACTTATAAATACACATATGTACAAAGAAAAATACACGGGTCTTACAGTAGGCTGTTCTAAAAGCCCAGAGTGCATCCTCCAATTTCATGGACCATTCCTTTGGATTTGATCCTACGGTTTTCTCTAGAATACATTTTAATGCTCAGTTGGTATTTTCAACTTGTCCACTTGTTTGTGGATGATAAGCGGTTGAGATTTTATGAGTTACTCCATATCTTTTGAGAACTTTCTCAAGTTGATTGTTACAAAAATGATTACCCCGATCACTTATTAAAGCTTTCGGTGTTCCGAACCTTGCAAAAAGACGTTTTAAGAAGTTGACTACAACTCGTGCATCGTTAGTCGGGAGAGCTTGTGCTTCCACCCATTTAGATACATAATCAATGGCAACGAGAATGTAGAGATTATTATGAGATTTTAGAAATGGACCCATAAAGTCAATACCCCAAATGTCAAATACTTCACATACTTGAATGACATTTTATGGCATTTCATCACGTTGACTTATTTTTCCGGCCCTTTGACAAGCATCACAGGATTTGCAAAGAAGGTGTGCTTCTTTGTAAATTGTAGGCCAATAGAATCCAGCATCGTAAACTTTTCTTGCTGTGAGTTGAGGCCCATAATGCCCTCCTGTTGGTCCTGTGTGACAATGGTTTAAGATTTGACTGGCTTTATCTCTAAATACACATCGGCGTATTATTCCATCGGGACGACTTTTAAATAAATGTGGATCTTTCCAGAAATAGTGTTTTATATCACTAAAGAATTTCTTTCATTTTTGGTACGACAACCCTTTTTCAAGGAATCCACATACTAAATAGTTTGCATAGTCTGCAAACCATGGAATTTCACTATAATCTATCTTCAATAGATATTCATCAGGAAAGTTGTCTTGTATAGCCGATTCATTCAGAACTTCTAATTCAGGATTTTCAAGACGAGAAAGATGATCAGCGGCGAGATTTTCTGCTCCCTTTTTATCTAGGATTTCAATATCGAACTCTTGTAAGAGCAAGATCCAACGGATTAATCGTGGTTTCTCATCTTTTTTCGAAAATAGGTATCAAAGAGCAGAATTGTCGGTATAGACCGCCGTTTTTGCTAGAACGAGATATGAACGAAATTTGTCAAAAGCAAAGACAATAGCAAGGAGTTCTTTTTCAGTAGTTGTGTAATTCGTTTGTACTCCTTGTAATGTCTTACTAGCGTAATAAATAGGTTGAAATCGTTTTTCAATCCTTTGTCCTAAAACGGCTCCCATTGCAAAATCACTTGCATCGCACATTAATTCAAATGGTAGATTCTAATTTGGAGTTATCATGATCGGCGCAGTAGTGAGTTATTCTTTAAGAATATTAAAAGATTTGATGCATTCATCCGAAAAGATGAATGGAGCATCCTTTTCTAGGAGTTTATTCATAGGAGTGGCAATTTTAGAAAAATATTTTATGAAACGTCGGTAAAAACCGGCATGCCCTAGAAAACTCCTAACTCCTCTAACATTGGTGGGAAGTGAAAGTTTAGCAATTACATATACTTTAGCTCTATCCACTTCAATTCCTTCATTTGAAATTTTATGACCAAGAACGATGCCTTCTTTAACCATGAAATGGCATTTCTCCCAATTAAGAACTAGATTTGATTGTTCGCATCTAATAAGCATTCGTTCGAGATTGACTAGACATGATTCAAATGTATCACCGAAGACTGAAAAGTCATCCATGAAAACTTCCATGCATTCTCTATCATGTCGTGAAAAATTGCCATCATGCACCTTTGAAAGGTTGTAGGGGCATTGCAAAGTCCAAATGGCATGCGTTTGTAAGAAAAAGTACCATAAGGGCACGTGAATGTGGTTTTCTCTTGATCTTTGGGTGCTATTAGAATTTGAAAGTATCAGGAAAAATCATCAAGAAAACAACAATAACTATTTCCGGCTAATGTTTCCAACATTTGATCAATGAAAGGTAAGGGAAAGTGATCTTTTCTGGTGGCGTCATTTAATTTTCTATAATCAATACAAACACACCATCCTGTTACAGTCCTAGTAGGAATAAGCTCATTTTTTTCATTTGTGATGACAGTCATGCCACCCTTCTTAGGTACGCATTGAACTGGGCTTACCCATGGACTATCAGAAATTGGATAAATTAAACCTGCATCTAGCAGTTTAATAATTTCTTTCTTAACAACATCTTGCATATTATGATTTAGTCTTCGTTGGCGTTGCACATACGTTTTATGACCTTCTTCCATAAGGATTTTATGTGTGCAATACGAAGGACTTATACCTTTAATGTCATGAATCTTCCATGCAATAGCAGGTTTATGAGCTTTTAGCACAGTAATGAGTTGAGATTTTTTATTTTCAGTAAGAGAAGACGATATTATTACAGGTAATTCAGATTCACCATGTAAATAAGCATATTCCAAATGGTTTGGAAGTGGCTTTAATTCTAAAGTCGGTGGTTCTTCTATTGATGATTTATATCGATATCTGTCTTCTTCTTTTAGCATTTGAATTTCTTCTATTGTTGGTTCATATCCATTAGCCATGAGTGCGGCTAACATTTCAGCTTAATCAATTGGTTCAGTTCCTTCTCCTAAAGAACATTCTCCCGTTCCTTGTAATTCTGGAAATTCTTCTAACAATTCTGCAAGTGAATCTATAGTTTGAATATAATAACATGTATCATCTGAAGATTGTGGTTGTTGCATGGCTCTATCAACAGAAAACTTAACACTCTCGTCCTCTATACTTAGGGTCAGTTTCTTACCAAACACGTCTATTATTGCTTTAGCCGTGTTTAAGAATGGTCTTCCTAAAATGAGAGGAACTCGAGAATCTTCTTCCATGTCCAGAATAACAAAATCTACTGGAAATACTAAAGTACCAACTTTAACTAGCATGTTTTCCATTATCCCTCTAGGATATTTTACTGATCGATCGGCTAGTTGTATACTTATTCGTGTTGGTTTAAATTCTCCGAGGTCTAGTTTAGCGTATAGTGAATACGACATTAAATTTATACTAGCACCTAAATCTGCCAATACTTCTATTGAACTAAGACTACCCAGAAAACATGGAATTGTGAAACTTCCTGGATCAGATAATTTTTCTGGTATCTTATTCAACAGCACTGCAGAACAATTAGCATTCATAGTAACAGCCGCGAGTTCTTCCATTTTCTTTCTATTTGTGATTAGATCTCTCAAAAATTTAGCATATCTAGGCATTCCTGAAATCACATCAATGAAAGGAAGGTTGACATTTAATTGTTTAAACATATCCAAGAATTTGGATTGCTCGGCTTCAAGTCTCTCTTTTCTCATTTTACTCTGGTAAGGAAGTGGTGGTTGGTATGGTTTAACATAAGGTTTAGCCTTAATTGTGTTATCTTCATTAATCTTTTCAACTACCGGTTCTGTTTCCTTATCTTGCTCAGATTGTGGTTCTTGTGGAGTAGGAATAGAGTCATCAGAAATTACAGGTATATCAGGTGGTTTAAGTGTAATACCACTTCTTGTGGTGATGGCTTTAGCTGTTTCATTCCGGGGGTTAGCATTTGTATCGCTAGGTAGAATTCCCGGTTTTCTTTCACCTATCAATCTTACTAGGTTACTTACTTCTTGTTCCAGATTTTGAATAGAAGCTTGTTGATTTCTAAATACTTGAGCATTTTTTTCATTGGTTTCTTTCTGAGATGTGAAAAACTGCGTTTGAGATTCAACTAGCTTCGACATCATATCTTCTAAATTTGGCTTTTTATTATCGGTTTGTGGTGGTTTGTTTTGAAAAATAGGCCTTTGCTGATTGTAAGTATTTTTAGATACTTGCTGATTGCTATGACCTTGTTGGTTGTTGTATGGAACATTTCAGTTATAATTCTGGTTTTGATTGTAGATTGGTCTTGGCGGTTGATAATTATTCTGATAATTATTTCCAGGCCTTTGGTTCATGTATGAAACATTCTCTCTTTGTTCCATTGTTTGTTCAATACTGAGACAATCTTTTGTCAAATGTGGTCCTCCACACTACTCACAACTAATTCTTATTGAGTGAATATCCTTAGTCATCTTTTCCATTCGTCTCTCGACAGCATCTATCTTTGCATAAATGGAATCAAAGTCATGGCTAGAATCGGCTCTAGCCGCTTTAGATGATCTAACGATATCTTTTTCTTGATGCCACTCATGTGAGTGGGAAGCAGTGTTATCAATAATTTTGTAAGCTTCAGTTGCGGTTTTCTTCATAATGGAACCACCAGCTGCTATATCGATGTCTTTTCTTGTAGTGATGTCGCATCCTTGGTAGAATATTTGTACTATTTGATAAGTGTCTAAACCATGTTGCGGACATCCTCTCAATAACTTTCCAAATCTTGTCCACGCTTCATATAGAGTTTCGTTTGGCTTTTGCGTGAACGTAACAATTTCTCCTTGAAGTCTCACGGCTTTAGATGCCGGAAAGAATTGTTTAAGAAAATTTTCAACTAAAACGTCCCATGTATCAATCGCCCCTTCAGGTAACGATTCTAATCAATCTTTGGCTTCTCCCTTTAAAGTCCAGGGAAATAACATGAGATATATCTGTTCATCCTCAACTTCTCTTATTTTAAATAAAGTACAGATCCTATTAAAGGTACGAAGATGTTCATTTGGATCTTCCTTCGGTGCACCACTAAATTGGCATTGATTTGTTACCATATGTAGAATTTGTCCTTTGATTTCATAATCTAGTGCATTAATATCTGGTTGAGTAATTGCGTGACCTTGGCCAGTGCATTTAGCTCTCATTCGGTCTTCCATACTTAGAGGTTCCAGATTTTCCATGATTGAATTTGTTGAATCTGAATCACTAGAGGATTCTGATTTAATGGTTTGTTCCTCGATAATCTCTGTTTGAATGATTGGTGGTTCCGGAGGAAAGATTAATGGTTCAGGATCTCTGAATTGCCCATGAATATCCTCCGGATTCTCAATTGTGAGGTCGGGTTCAAAAAATGGATTATCGGAAATTTGAATTGGAGTACTTGGTCGACTTGATGACGATTCTAAAGAAAAATCAACGGCGATAATATTGGCTAGATGTCTTGATCGAGTTACAGGTGGTGAACGTATGAAAGGTGGTGAACGTTTTGCTCAGTGCATTCACTGAATATCCTATTAGTTATAAAAGATAAAAATTATATAAGTTATCAAATTAATAGACTTTTCTGATTTTGCCCACGTTTCGAATAGCCAATAGATGCAGGAGGTAGCCAGGACACTTTAAATCGGAAGCCCACAACTCGCCACTAACAAATCCAACTATTACTACGAACCAAAAAATTTTGGATGTCTATCAATTTAACCACTTAAAATAATTTTTCGTTGAAATTTAAAGAAATTTTAGAGAAGAAATAGAAAATTCTATGTCCTAAAAACTAGAGCATCGTGAAATAAGAAAGAAAAAGAGCGCACGGAAAAACGTCGAAAAATAAATGGTCGAAAAATAATAAAAAAAACGTAGCGCGTCGAAACTTAAAAGTCTAAAAACTAAGAATTAAAAGTTGCGTCTAAAAATATTAAAGCTTAAAAGGAATACTATATCCAAAACGGTAATAACTTAAAAACTACTAAAATCTTAAAATGGCGTCGCAAAATTCTAAAGCACCTAAATCTTAGTCTAAAGAAAAAGCACTTAAGGGATTTTACTGCAAATCCTAAAAATCTAGAAAGAAAAATAACTACGGCAAAAACTATATCTTAAAACTAATTATGAGCGAGAAAAAAAAAATATACAACTTACGAATTAAACTAATAAAAAGATACGGAACTATAAAAATAAAACTAAAGTTATAAAAATACAAGTTTTTATAAAAATATTATTTTTATATTATTTATTTTATAAAAGTAATAAGTTTATATATTTAATAAAACTAATTTTAACTTAAAATACAAATAATAAATAAACTAAACTAATTAATATAAAATATAACCCTAATTAGGTTTTAATAATAATAATAATTAATAATAACCGTAATTATTGCTGTTACCAGGTTCAGTAGGGCGTGTCAGAACCCTTCATGCGGTCGCATGAGTTTTGGTCTACGGATCCATGCGATCGCATGAATTAAAAAATCGGGCCAGATTATTTGGACTGCTATAGTGTAGCCCGAATATAATTTTAATTTTTTTTTCTGTTTTAAATTTTCTGTTTTATAAATATATAAAATAAATAAAAACTTATATTTTTATAAAAAAAAAAACTACCTATTAGTTTTTGTAACTAAAAGAAAATACAAACTTTTTAATTTTTTTTATATTTTGAACAACTCTTAAAAATATATATATTTTGTTTTTCTTTTTATATTTTTGTATTTTTAATATCTAAAACGTATTTTTTACAAAAGTAAATTAAAAATCTTTTTTTTATATACAGCGTTTCGCTTTCGGCGTTTAAGCAGTCCCCGGCAGCGGCGCCAAAAATACTTGATGTGCGTAGAGGTGTATATGAAATAATTATATTTTTACTACAAAATACTATTAAATACGATACAATTTTACACAAGTTATTTATTTATTTATAGAGTGGATATACCTAAACCTTGCTACAACACTTATAGGCAGTGTACCTAATCGTACAGTAGTGTAGTTTTTAGTAAGTCCGGTTCGTTCCACAGGGAGCTAGCCAAGGTTAACGCTATATTTTTTTAAAACTATATTTGCATAAATATAAATATAAGTAGTATTGTTATTATAAAAGGGGGTTTTTACCGTTTAATGACCGGTTTGTCGATTTTAAAACTTAAGTCGCAGTTAAAACCTAATGTAAAATTTTAAATATATAAAAGACTTAATTTAAAGCGTAAAGTAAATAACAATAATTAAAGTGCGATAAATAAAATGACGATAAATAAAATTGTGATAATTAAAAAGTGCGATAATTAAAATGACAATAAATTAAAGTGCGATAATTAAAAGTGCAATTGAATATGAAATAAAGGAATTATGCTTATTTAAACTTCCGTAATCATGATGTTTGACGTGTTGATTTTAGTTTATTACAATGGGTTAATTGTCCTTTGTCCTGGATTATTCAATATGTCCATCTAGTTTTTGTCCAAAACAGTCCATCAGTCATAAATATAAAGTGCGAGTGTCCTCGTCAAATTATCCTTATATCCGAAGTCAAATATTCCAACTAATTGGGGACTTAAACTATAATTACACCAATTTTCCTTGTATATAATTCACCCCTATTTTAATAAGTCCATTGACTATTAATCCATTCCCATGTCTGGTTAAATGAACGATTATTAGTACTTATAAATATCCCGCCCATCGTGTCCGATCGAGTGTATGTGGTTATTTATAGCTACGTCCAATTGTAAATCTTTATATTAAATTAACAAACTATCATTTAATTAAACAAATATAAAGCCCATTAATAGCCCATAGTCTAATTTCCAGAAGTGTCGTTCTTTTATCCAAACCCCAATTATGGTACAAAGGCCAATTACCTCGTCTTAAATATTTAGCCCAACATCATGATTACTTCGATTTAAATAAGCATAATAATAACTTAGCTACGAGACATTAATTTAAAAAGGTTGAACATAACTTACAATGATTAATAATAGCGTAGCGTTACACGGACAAAATTTCGACTTACACCCTTACAACATTCGCTAACATACCCTTATTATTAAACTTTAATATTAAAATTAAAATTAAAATATAAATATAAATATATATCATGTGAGGGAGAGGAAAGAAAAATATGTATATAGTTCGACCAAAAACTGCAAAATTTATAGGATGTGGCCACCAACTTCTTTCCATACGATCGCATGGAAATTGTTCTTCCTGGCCATGCGATCGCATGGCCCTCTTTTACAGTTCAGGAACCTTTGTTTTCTTGTTTGCCGACGGTTTTATATATAATATAATATATATATATATATAATATAATATATATATATATAATATATATATAATTTTAAGAATTAATTATATATTATATTATATTCATGTGCGTAGTTGACTTGTAATTTTTAGTCCGTTGCGTTGAGCGTTGAGAGTTGACTCTGGTCCCGGTTTCGGATTTTCGAACGTCCTTGCGTACTATTTAATATCTTGTACTTTGCATTTTGCGGCTCGTACTCTTGTAACTTTTAGACGTTTCTCATCAATAATTTGAACCACTTTGATCGTACTTTGTACTTTTTAGCTTTTTGGTCGTTTGCGTCTTCAAATCGTCGAATCTGTCTTTTATCTTCACCTTTTATTATTTAAACGAATATCACTTGTAAATAGAACAATTGCAACTAAAAGCTTGTCTTTCTTGAGGGATAATGCTATGAAATATATGTTTGTTTTTAGCATTATCAGCTTGCTTTAGAGATTATTGCATCTGGATCAGTTACGAATAACAACGGCCCTGGTCTAGATCGGGTTTGAGTCATACACTAGGTATGCCTTTTTGTTTTTAAATTTTAAGTAGATAAGCTAGGTTCCTAATTTAATCTAAAGTAATCTAAGGCTATTCTAAAGTAATCTAAAGTAATCTAAGGTAGTCTAAGGTAGCTTTAATCTAAAGTAATCTAAGATAGTTCTAAAGTAATCTAATTATCCTATGTTTAAATATGTTTTTGGTTCTTGCTACTGATTCCCTGGTATTTCGATAACAGAGCTTCAAACGAACTATTCGACAAACCGAGTGGCCAGGCCGACTATGGAGAGGCAGGATCCTTTTGGTTCCAGTATAATTGGAGACTGTTCGGAAAATCCCTCAACCAAGTCCATGTATAATTGTCTTTCTTAGACACTACTAAATGCTTGTGAATGAGTTTGATAAAATCAGTATTGTCTGATACTAGTTCCCCAGCAGCGGCGCCAAAAACTTAGTACCACTACAATGATACGGTCGAAAGAACGTTTTTATTCGTTCGGTGTCGCCAGGTCACACAGCGTCAGAATTGGCTGATCAAGGTAGCGATCAATAGTGATAGGTCAAATCATGTTGCGATTGGAAGATGAGACAAGTTAGAATGAGATTCAGTAAGTAAGAAGGAGACTCGGTATGAGAGAGAATCGGTAAAATTTATATTCCACAGCTTCTATAACTCAATTACAATACAATGGCTATCTAATTAGGACAACATAGGTTCCTTATATAGCCCTCTTCTAAGGAACCTTCATTTAAGCATGTTTCATATTAACACTATACAACTTTGGGGTCCTAACAATCTCCCCCTTAGTGTTAAATGTGAAATTTACAATATAATCCTATTTGAAACATCTAAAGGAACTTTGTTCCTCTGAAATGAATCTTTGATTTGAATCCTTTGAGACTCTCATATCTTTATATGTTCACTCTTGTTTTGAGATGACTCTTCAATCTCGTGAGAATGTATTTGACTATCTCACTATCTTCAGTTGAATTGCAATTGTTGATGAGTCTCCATCTTAAGTATTTGAAATCATACATCAACGTTCTGTCTGAGTATCTTCTGAAGTCTGAAACTCTGATGAAGATCTTTGTATAGTGAGAATTGACAAATACAAACCCATAAGGATAGTCACTTACTTCAAGTAACGACATATATCTTAGCTCTTCAATCACTTGATTTAGCTGTTTGATTCCGAGCTTTTTGTGTCCAGATTCTAACCCCATCTGAAAATCGTGAACAGACATCCATCTCATTGAGTCAAGAATAAATCTGTAGACTGCCTTCATCGCAGTAGCATGATAGATTGTTGCAGATTCATTCAAGTCTATCAAGTAATTGTAAATGAAGATAATGTCGTCCATCTTTAAACTATCAAAATTCGCTTCTGAGAATTGATAATCATCATCATCCATTCTTGTAACTTGAAAAAATGGCATCTTCACTCATCCTTGTTAATCATCAAAACCTTATTAATGATTTTGATTTCTAAATTCTGATGTTCTTGAAGTTTCTCTTCATTTTTCAGTTTGAATTTATCGCGAACACTCACATAAGCTTTGAGATATTCCGGTTTCATATGATGTTTCCATGCACCCAGAACACTCATTGATGCAGAAAGGACGAGATCAAAATCAACATAGATTCTATAAGCTTGTTGTTCTATGAATGGTGAACGAATAGTCATCTTCTCTTCATCCTTATCAAGTTGGTAATCAGCATCACGCTCAAGAACATTCTCTATAATTTGAGATGGAACGTTAAGATCAGGAAGAGTCGTAGTATCTTCTTTTCCATTTGAGAAAATCCCCTTTTCAAAGTGTATTCCAAATTCATCGGTTGGAGATGTCAAGTTGACAAATTGATGTTCATTGAATTCATTGGCAACACTCGACGACCCCTTCAAAATGTTTTCAATATTATCAAAATTTTGATTGTCCTCTGGAGCTGACTTGTTCTCTGATTGTCCAGCTGAATTCATAATCATTAGCATCCCTGAGTCACCCTCTCTCTGAACTTCCGATTCATCTAGAAAACTTTCACATTGAATTCCTTCAGTTTCATCACTTGCAGAATCAGATATTTCAACAACATCGTGATCCCAATGTTGACTAGACGAACCAACTTCATGAGTTGATTTTTGAAAAACACTGGACCGATAACCACCTTATCTATTCTCCCCCTCATGAAGATTATCGGGAACGAAATCGTCATGGTTAGACATGTGAATTGGTCCAGGTGACTTACATGGAGATAAAAGATATACTATTCTTGCTTGCTCAAGATAAATCATCATAGTCTCGCGAACTTCATCAAGATCAGTTCGTTTAGCAAACTCAGCAAGATATAGCTCCTCCACCTCATTGTCAGAGAGATATTTAAGTCCATATCTGTTTGAAATATGAGAAGGTGACCCAGTTGGTGAAACAACAGTATAACCATGAGCAGCATCAGCAGCAACTGTTGAAGGCGATGTCGGTGGAAGTGTTTGAGTTGTCGTAAGGGCAGATAAGGATAAGTGTGCGGTATTATTCTTATATGTAGGGCTGTACATACTACTAGTCAGATTCGTGATATCCCCTTCTAATGGAGGTTGGGTAACAACCTGAGTTGTCACCGGCGAAGATTCTTTCGAATCACCCACCTCCATGACTTTAGTCTCATGGGACTCTGACAAAGTAGCAGAACTACCCGTCAGTTTAGTTCTCGCAGAGATATTACTATCTCCGAATCTTGAAATCATTGATATACCATGAGGTGGCACATCTCTTTCAGTTATCGACTCTTCCTCCAGACCCTGAGATTCAGAATCCGGAAGAAAAGTGGTTTGAACAAATGGATCAATTTCTTGAACTAAAGGAATAGTCTGCTGGAAGTCTGATAAATATCCCGAAGGATTGTCATGTTGGCTCGTTTCCATGGGACGCGACAGATCTCCCTCATCAAAATAAGCCGGACCTCTAGACCCTGTTGTAGGTTGAGGCACAGGAGGATTTCCAACCTATATGCAGAGTGCCTTTTCAAGATTTTTTGGCTCCCCTTCAGCCGTTCTGGACTTCAATGATTGAGTTTCCTCAATCGATTGAGTCAACGTAGACTTTACTGCAGAGGAAGACTTTACTTCCTTAGATGCCGGAGCATCCTGCTGGGTAGGATTTATTGTTAAGTCCTGTTTAGATTGGATGGGCTGATTGGTCTTTTTACCATCCGTGCGTTTAGCTCTCTTGCCCACCGAAGCTTGCACTTCATTTAGTGTAGGGTTTACTGTTATTATTGGATGTGATACGGAGATGGGTGAAGGTGACCTAATAGGCTCTAGGTCTTGGTCCGTATCACCAATGGTTGGAGTAACTGTTCAGCTTTGGTGATACTCCTGAATCTTTGTACCCCTCTCAGCTCAAATTCGAATTTAACTTGTTCTCCCTGTGGATTGGAAGCTATAGGTTGTGTAGCCTCCACAAACCTAATTGTTCTATTAAAAAGCTCTAAGTCTGTGACTGTGAAATGTCCCGTTCATATTGATTATAAACGTTCCATATTAATTGATTTCGTCGCGAGGTTTTGACCTCTATATGAGACGTTTTTCAAAGACTGCATTAATTTTTAAAACAACCATAACCTTTATTTTATCGATAAAGGTTTAAAAAGCATTACGTAGATTATCAAATAATGATAATCTAAAATATACCATTTACACACGACCATTACATAATGGTTTACAATAAGAAAATATTACATTAAAAATAAGTTTCTTGAATGCAGTTTTTACATAATATCATACAAGCATGGACTCCAAATCTTGTCCTTATCTTAGTATGCAACAGCGGAAGCTCTTAATAATCACCTGAGAATAAACATGCTTAAAATGTCAACAAAAATGTTGGTGAGTTATAGGTTTAACCTATATATTATCAAATCATAATAATAGACCACAAGATTTCATATTTCAATATACATCTCATACATAGAAATAAAATTCATTCATATGGTGAACACCTGGTAACCGACATTAACAAGATGCATATAAGAATATCCCCTATCATTCTGGGAAATCCTTCGGACATGATAAAAACGAATTCGAAGTACTAAAGCATCCGGTACTTTGGATGGGGTTCGTTAGGCCCAATAGATCTATCTTTAGGATTCGCGTCAATTAGTATATTGGTTTACTAATTCTTATGCTACCAAGCAAAAGGGGCATATTCGGCTTCGATCATTCACCCATATAATGTAGTTTTATTTACTTGTGTCTATTTCGTAAAACATTTATAAAACTGCATGTATTCTCATCCCAAAATATTAGATTTTAAAAGTGGGACTATAACTCACTTTCACAGATTTTTACTTCGTCGGGAAGTAAGACAACCTATATATCACACAACATGGTCCTCACTAATCATACAACATGGTCCTCACGATCCCACCATCGGTGTATAAAACAACCGATATATCACACCACACGATCCTTACGAACCCACCATCGGTGTATAAAACAACTGATAGATCACTCAACACCGGATGAAGTCTGCGGACCCCGTCAATGGTCATGCTTCACCGATATAACACCTCGCTCATGATGAAGTCAGCGGACCCCGAAGGTCATGCTCCACCAATCGCATACTCCCATGATGAAGTCAGCGGACCCCGAAGGTCATGCTTCACCAATCAACAATACCATGATGAAGTCAGCGGACCCTGAAGGTCATGCTTCACCAATCAACGCCCTTTTTGGCCTCGAACGATGAGTAGCGTAACATCGCGCTCTGCTACACCATAGTGAATCCTAACGGATACCACTAACCATTCTCACACTCGAGCAAGAACCACCTATATCAAACATAGGCATAAAACAATAAATCTCTAGAAGAGAATCCGACACACACCTCCCTTAACCGAAGGATTTCACCTTACTCACCAAACACGTCCATTACCTCTCAACGAGATTTACCACATTACCACCTTGGTGATAATTCAAATCCAAACCATAAGTACAATTTATCATAAATTGTAATCTACCACAAATCGACCAAAACCAGGTCTCGACAACATTTTTCAGATCTACCAAAAGCATCATCCGAAATCTCACACTAAAACTGTTGGGATTTAACAAGTTTCATAAGTCTTAAAACCTTTTAAGAATCATTATAATCGGAAGCGTGTAATTATCAAGTTTTACTTGTTAAACTTTTAACCAATTTAAAGCTAAATCCCATGGATCAAGTTGTGAACATTATGCTTACATATTAACAAGAGAAGGAAGAGTGTTTTATACCTCCTTAAACTAAGTTTAAGGGCTGTTTTGATGCAAGAAGATGATGAAGAAGTAATGCTTCAACACACCCTTGAGTTGGTTGAACCTTTAAGCCTTTATAACCTTGCTATCCAAGCTTGAAACCACTTCTTTTGCACTTGAATAAACCAATCAGCAGCAACACTGATTTGAGCAGAAAGTTGATGAACTTATTGATGAACTTAGCCTCTAACTTGAAGCCTCAAGTGTTGCATACCCCAAGCAATAAAACCCCAACACCTTTCTGTATGGTTAGGCTTTTATTTGACACTTGAAACAAGCTTGTAAAAACAAATTAAGAACTCCCTTTGAGCTCCTAATAGGCCACGGCCTGCTGCTTATTTCCAGCAGAATTTTTCAGTTTTTTTTTACAAGTAAAATGACTAGTTATCACATGAGAGAAAGTGAGTCAAGCCTTGGTTAAAAGAACCTTGCATGCCCTTAAGGAGTGTGTACATGAAAAGCAACAAAAGAGCATGTGTTTGTCATTCTTGGAGACCCAAAAAAACTACACACACATGATTCATAATAATACTTATAAGTTTATAAAAGTTTATAAACTTGTTATAAACTTATGTATTATTTTGTTACTAATACATTTCATAAAACCTTTTATAAAATATAACACAATATAATCATTTAAACCTATAAACAATTATATATAAATTATCCAAATAATTTATCTCAAGTGATAATACTTTAGAAAACCGATTTTCCAAAATCCAAGTGTCGCGTATTTTCTTAACAATCTATTTGTTAAAATAAATACATATAAAGTGTTGGTAAGCTTGTTATTGGGTATGACCCGACTTGGATCATAACATAGTGGCCACATTAATTTTAATATGTCTCTCGGGCATACGAAATACCTTCAATCTCCCACTTGCACGAGAAACATAAGAAATTAATGCAAGTGATGGATACCACCTAACGACCGTCCATTACCCCCAATATGTTATGACTTTGTGCCATTCAATAACATCATCCTCTTCGAGTTTCCATCTCGAATATGAATAGGTGAATCTTTCATTATTTCCTTTCGTCCTAGATGTCATGTTAAATCCAAGAGACACAGAGTGATCACTCTCTTTCTAGATTTTAACTTTATCAGGCCTTAGACATCTGACTCTCAACGAATAAGAGGGACAAATTCCATCTTGACTACATATGTCCTAAATATGTACCCTGCATTGTACCTGAGCTCTTCCTTATGAACTACCATATTTTAGAATAGCGAAGGAAAGATTCAAGGCACAATACTTGGTAAATATCTGAATCCAATATGTATCTCAGGTCAGAGGATACAATGATATTCGCCTTTACTCAAGATTACATGTGATCAACCACAAAGGCTCCATTTAGCAAATCTTGAGGGCGGGTCTTCTAATATTTGCATCCCACAAATATCTATGAACCTTGGTAGCAACCTTGCACCACATTCATCCCGTGAATATATACCAATCCGAGTTCATAATAGTCTAAACCTCACATTTGCTCCCACAAACGTGATCGACTACGGAATTTAGAATAATTACTTATTCATGGATAAAATATGCAAAATAGGAACATAACTCAAAATAAAATAATACCATAATTATATTAATGAGTTTGAACAATTTCATTCCGTTACAATACTTAAAACAGATCATGACCAATCACTAGAATATCGAAGTCCTAATGCACTAACATGTCCTGCATGTTTTGATCCATGTAAGAGCTTCGTGAGAGGATTCGCTATATTAAGATCTGTGTGAACTTTGCGAATACATATCTTTCCCTTTTCAACTTCATCCCTTATGTAGTTGAATCTCCGCTCAATGTGACGGGTCTTTTGATGAGCACGAGGTTCCTTGATTTGAGCAATCGCACCCTCGTTGTCACAAAAGATCTCAAGAGGGTCCTGAATGGAAGGGACCACTCCTAAGTCGTCGATGAATTTCTTCATCCATGCAGCTTCCTGTGCTGCCAATGAGGCGGCAATGTACTCCGACTCTGTAGTGGATAATGCAACAATATCCTGTTTTGAACTCTTCCAAGAGACCGCACCCCCATTTAATGTGAAGACATAACCGGATTGTGATCGAGAATCATCTCGATCAGTTTGGAAACTCGCGTCCACGTAACCTTTTACAGCGAGTTCCTCCTCACCAGACCCATATATCAGAAACATATCCTTAGTCCTCCTAAGGTATTTCAATATACTTTTAACAGCAATCCAATGACTGTTTCCTGGGTTATTCTGGTATCTACTTGTCAGGCTAAGAGCGCATGACACATCCGGTCTAGTGCATATCATTGCAAACATGATTGACCCAATGGCAGAAGCATATGGGACTTTCTTCATTCTCTCCTGTTCATCTTTCGTGGTGGGGCACTGAGATGAACTGAGAAGTGTTCCCTTTTGAATAGGTACCAAACCTTTCTTAGAGTTCTCCATCTTGAACCTTTTCAAGATCTTTTCAATGTATGCACTTTGATTTAAACCTATCATTTTCTTAGATCTATTCCTGTAGATCCCAATCCCCAAAATGTATTGTGCTTCTCCAAGATCCTTAATGGAGAAACATTTACTTAGCCAAGTTTTAACTCCTTGCAATGCCGGAATATCATTTCCAAATAACAATATATCATCCACATATAGTACAAGGAACATGATAGTGCTCCCACTAGCTTTCTTGTATACACAAGCTTCATCACCATTTTTAATGAAGCCAAATCTCTTGGCCTCCTCATTAAACGATGATTCCACATTCTAGATGCTTGTTTCAATCCGTAGATTGACTTCTTTAACTTGCATACCTTCTTAGGATATTTCGGATCAACAAAACCTTCAGGCTGAACCATGTAGACATCTTCCTCAAGATGTCCGTTTAGGAAAGCGGTCTTGACATCCATTTGCCATATTTCATAATCATAATGAGCAGCAATGGCAAGTAATATCCTAATAGACTTTAGCATCGCCACAGGCGAAAAAGTTTCATCATAGTCAACCCCTTGAGTTTGAGTGAATCCTTTTGCTACAAGTCTAGCTTTATATGTATCCAAGTTTCCATGTATGTCGGTTTTCATTTTGAACAGCCATTTACAATCAACCAGCCTAGAGCCAGGAGGTTGCGTAACAAGTTCCCAAACTTGGTTGTCATACATGGATTGCATCTCAGCATTCATGGCTTCCTGCCATTTATCTTTATCAATCCTTGATAAAGCATCTTGGTAGTTTATTGGTTCATCCAAATCAACCACATAGCAACCATCCATGAGAAACCCATATCTCTCAGGAGGATTACTAATCCTACCAGATCTGCGAACGTCTTGTGTATTTTGATCATCCATCTGATCACTCTCAACATTTTCATGTTGAGTGCTAGTGTCAGCCAATCGTGTATCATCTACTTGATCTTGGACCTCTTCAAGATCTATCTTCCTTTCACTTTTGCCTTCCATTAGGAACTTAGTTTCAAGGAATTCAGCCTTCCGAGCAACAAATACATTCTGCTCAGAAGGATCATAGAAATAGTATCCCATATCATCCTTGGGATATCCTATGAAGATACACTTCATGGATCGAGCATTCAACTTATTAGGGAAGTAACGCTTAGGGTAAGCTTCACATCCCCATACCTTTAAGTATGATAGAGATGGAGGTTTTCCAAACCACATCTCATGAGGTGTTCGTTCCACTTTCTTGGTTGGGGCCATATTTAAAATACGAGCCGCTGAGCATAGACAATAACCCCAGAATGATAGAGGTAACGAGCTTCTAGCCATCATAGATCGAACCATATCCATTAGGGTTCGGTTCCTCCTTTCGGACACACCATTAAGCTGTGGTGTCCCGGGTGGAGTAAGTTGCGAGATAATGCCACAACTTCTAAGATGATCTTGGAAGGCATCGCTTAGGTATTCACCTCCTCTATCGGTTCGAAGTACCTTAATTGTCTTATTGAGTTGATTTTGTACTTCGTTTTGATACTCTTTGAATGCTTCAAAAGTTTCGTCCGTATGTCTTAACAAGTAGACATATCCGAAACGACTGAAGTCATCAATGAAAGTAACGAAGTATCTTTCACCATTCCTAGCTATGGGCTTAAAGGGTCCACATACATCCGAATGTATTAATCCCAATAAGTCCTTAGCCCTTTCGTAGGTCCCTTTGAAAGGTGCTTTAGTCATTTTGCCTTGTAAACAAGATTCACATACATCAAACGAGTCTAGTTCATTTGATTTCAAAAGGCCATTATTTTGGAGTGTATGCATTCGATTCTTGTTTATGTGACCAAGGCGACAATGCCATAAGTAGGAATCACTCAAATCCCTTTTGAGTTTCTTGGTGCTAGTATGGTATATTGAGCTACTAGATGATGTGTCATCATGAACCAATTCATAAATTCCATTTGAAGGCGAAGCCTTAAAATAAAATACATTATCTAAATAAACGTGGATATCATCATTAACAAAATTAAGATAAAAACCACATTGTTTTAAACGGGAAACTGAAATAATGTTTCGACATAAATCCGGTGCATACAAAACATTGTTCAAAATAAGTTCCAAACCACTTGGAAGTTTTAATACAAAGTCTCCTTGAGCCTTCACTTGCACTTTGGCTCCATTACCCATAAAGAGACTTGATGTTCCCGTTTGCTTGCTACTTCTTTTGAACCCCTGCAAAGAATTGCAAATGTGAGTTCCACATCCAGTGTCTAATACCCATGTATTAGAAGAAGTAATACTAAGCTCTATATATACCATATATATGTTACCTGAGGATTGCCCCGCATCCCTCTTTTCCTTCAACTCCTTAAGGTAGACCGGGCAATTACGTTTCTATTGACCCATTTCACCGCAACCGAAGCACGGGTCTTCCTTGGGGTTTGCTTGTCTGGCAACCTTTTGCTTCTTGTTCTTGTTTTTGGTTGGGGTAACCATCCTCCCCTTTCCCTTGCCTTGATGGGCGGGTCCTTTCCTCTTAGCCGCCTTTGGCTTAGAGGTGTTGTTACCTTTGGACCCACCATCATTGATCATTAGCACGGGTGAAGCCCTCTTACCCATGCTAGTTTCGGCCGTCCTTAACATGCCATGAAGTTCACCAATAGTCTTATCCATCCCATTCATATTGTAATTAATTACAAATTGGTCAAACCTCTTTGACAGGGAGTTTAGGATAAGATCAGTGGCTAGCTCATTAGATATGTTGAGATTAAGACGGTTTGCGCGATCAATAAGGCTTTTCATTTTGAGGACATAAGAGGACACGGATTGGGTGTCATCTATACGACATGCATGTAACGCTCGAACCGTTTTGAAGCGCTCGACACGTGCTTGTTGAAGGAACATCTCCTTCAATTGCGTAATCATGTCATATGCACTATGATGTTCGAAATCCTTTTGGAGTTCGGGTATCATAGTCCCAAGCATTAGGCAAGCGACTTGCACCGAATCGGCGCAATACTTGTCATAATAAGCCATGCCCTCTAGATCTTCCTCATCCGGTTGGTCGGGAATAGGGTCCTCCAACACATACGCTTTATCCTCAAGTTTGAGGACAATTCTAAGATTACGGAACCAATCCATAAAGTTCGTATGGTTGAGTTTGTCTTTCTCGAGGAGAGACCTTAATGATAGGTTGTTTAGGTTAAGTGGTGCATTTTGCATGTTGTTGTTATTTGCGGCCATCTACAAAATTAACAAAGTTCATTTAAGTATCGATTTTAAATTTAATAAATAATACCCTTTTATATATAATTGTTTTATTAAATATTAGAATCCAACGGTAAATCAAATTTCGGTTAGGTGACCTTTATCCCGTTATTTGATTTACCTAGGTAGTCATTTATATGACAATTGCAATCCTTTTGCAACTTCTAAATTATGGGATCATGCAATCCTTTTGCATGGCATATTTATCCCATCAACGCCTATTTGTTCCTCATGCTTCGGTGACCCTAAGTTCATGATTCCCAAATCAAGTCGTCCTACTTGTGTAAACATGTAAAATTAACATACAAGTGGTTAGGTGACCTTTATCCCACAAGCATGCGAATTTTACCTTAACCATATTAGTTAGCTCATAAAGGTTAGGTGACCTTTATCCCATTATGAGTTCCCTACTATGTTTAAGTGTCCCACAAAAGGATGGCGTTAAACTTGTTTACCTTGTCGATTAAGGGATTTTAAGTTTTCGTTAATTCTAGTTTGAGAAAACATTTATGCCATACACCAACATGCATTTAGTGTATGGTTCATTTGAAATCCATTTTCAAGTCTTGTAATTGAGCCAATTACTTGATATAAACCATTTTATATACGTTATCCTTTTCTTGTTCTTAATAACCATTTATTAAGGTTTTTGGTTGCTATTTTAATTTAACCATTTAAATTGCCGTTTTGCATGTACTTAGTACGTCTAATTTAACCAATTAAATTGTCGTTTGTTTGTTGTTATCTTGTGATTAATTGTATCAACCAAACAATCAAAACAATAATCATACAAACAACCACACATGCAAAATAAGTGTGTTCACAATCTAGCCATTTTGGTGGACATTTGTTTAGCCGAAAACAAATGCCACCGGTAAAGGGGTTTTAACACAAAGCAAGAGATTTCCAATCTCCCACTTAACTTTGCATCCAAATGCTTCTTGTGTTCTTCAAATCTTCATCATCTTGTTCTTCCTTCATCATCTTGTATCTTCATTTTACAAAATATGTATCCTAATACATTTTTATCTAGAAAATGAAAATACAACCTATTCTCCTTTACATACCAAATATAAAATGAATTACATAACAAATGAATGAATTATTACAAACCAATTGAATAATTATTACATGCCATTTGAATGAATAATAATACATACCAAATGAATCATAAATCAACCAAACACATATGCATGCAACACAAGGTCAAGGCTAGGATTGTGAACATTAACATGCAACCAAATATGAACCAAATGGAAGAGCCCAAACCCACTTTTGGACTTCAAATAATTCGGCTCATTCATAAACCCACCCAAATCCAACAATTTTTGCATTCTTCTTTCATGCATGTACTTAGAATGCAAAGTTGATGGGTTTTAAAACAATAATTCGAAGCATATTTCAACAACTTCGGCTCTTGATACCATTGTTGGGATTTAACAAGTTTCATAAGTCTTAAAACCTTTTAAGAATCATTATAATCGGAAGCGTGTAATTATCAAGTTTTACTTGTTAAACTTTTAACCAATTTAAAGCTAAATCCCATGGATCAAGTTGTGAACATTATGCTTACATATTAACAAGAGAAGGAAGAGTGTTTTATACCTCCTTAAACTAAGTTTAAGGGCTGTTTTGATGCAAGAAGATGATGAAGAAGTAGTGCTTCAACACACCCTTGAGTTGGTTGAACCTTTAAGCCTTTATAACCTTGCTATCCAAGCTTGAAACCACTTCTTTTGCACTTGAATAAACCAATCAGCAGCAACACTGATTTGAGCAGAAAGTTGATGAACTTATTGATGAACTTAGCCTCTAACTTGAAGCCTCAAGTGTTGCATACCCCAAGCAATAAAACCCCAACACATTTCTCTATGGTTAGGCTTTTATTTGACACTTGAAACAAGCTTGTAAAAACAAATTAAGAACTCCCTTTGAGCTCCTAATAGGCCACGGCCTGCTGCTTATTTCCAGCAGATTTTTTCAGTTTTTTTTTACAAGTAAAATGACTAGTTATCACATGAGAGAAAGTGAGTCAAGCCTTGGTTAAAAGAACCTTGCATGCCCTTAAGGAGTGTGTACATGGAAAGCAACAAAAGAGCCTGTGTTTGTCATTCTTGGAGACCCAAAAAAACTGCACACACATGATTCATAATAATACTTATAAGTTTATAAAAGTTTATAAACTTGTTATAAACTTATGTATTATTTTGTTACTAATACATTTCATAAAACCTTTTATAAAATATAACACAATATAATCATTTAAACCTATAAACAATAAACAATTATATATAAATTATCCAAATAATTTATCTCAAGTGATGATACTTTAGAAAACCGATTTTCCAAAATCCAAGTGTCGCGTATTTTCTTAACAATCTATTTGTTAAAATAAATACATATAAAGTGTTGGTAAGCTTGTTATTGGGTATGACCCGACTTAGATCATAACATAGTGGCCACGTTAATTTTAATATGTCTCTCGGGCATACGAAATACCTTCAAAAACTTCCTCGTGCGGGAGTGTAACTCCCCCACTTGGAACTACGTCCCATATCCACAACTCGTACAGCCGTACAATGCTACCAAAGATAGACTTTACAAACGATTTGGCTCACACGACCCATCACCATATCTTGCTCCAATCTTGAGCACACGATGGATTTCAAACCATCCTTAAACACTTCGAACGAAAAGTGTACCACGATTTCACAAACCATACCCTCGCAATCATCCAGTTGCTTTAGTTTGTTAAATTTCACCTAGTCACTCTTGTACCTAAGGGTTTCACTCCGGTACCCTAAGTACAATGTAACCACAACACAATCAGAGTCGAACACCACGCTAGTAGGTATAAAAGAAGCACCTAATGTCGCGTCCCGTAGACTCCATTACCAACCTATATCGAGACTTTAAACACTAGATCTCAAGGGTTCCAACAACCCGACGAACCTCACGGTTCATCCATTTCAACACAAAAGCGAACACGCGCTTAACAACCGATACCAAAACCTATTTCCATGGCTTGGTAGAACATTCAAAAAATACTAAGGAATGCTTGGTTGCACCAAGTCTTACGTCCTTCGCCCGACAATCCAACGTCACCATAGGGTACTTCCATTAGGAACGTCACCCATAACAACCATATGCACAACACAAAGCATTTTACAACTCAAACTCAAACGACACTTAATAAATACTCAAAGGGCATATTTATTAAAATGAAACGTACCTTAACGTCTCCTTGCCGCACCCGTCCCCGCTAACTTGGGACATTCCGACTTACGATGTCCTTCTTCTTGGCAATTGAAACGCACCAAACCATCACCCTTTGGTACCGAACATTCCCAAGACTTGTGACCCCTCATGCCACAATTGTAACATCTAGATGCACTAGAATCCGGTATACCCGTCCGAGTACCACCCGTGCTCACACTCGGACCCTTAGTCCTCTTACTCGGAGCACCATACGAAACAACCCTTCTCTCACTTGAAGGTTCACCAATCTTTGATCGCGTATACAACTCGAAACCTCTAGCCACGGTGAATAATTCCGCAAACGATTTCGCGTGACCCCGGCTAATCTTATTCTTCAAGTCATCATTCAAGGTTCGATAGAAATCTTGCATCAATAAATTATCATTCCCCAAATACTCCGGGCAAAAACGAGCCTTCTCCTTAAAGGTCGTATTGAGAGTATTCAAATCCATAGAACCCTGTTGCAAATTTTGCAACTCATTACGCATTTATGACAAATCGGCTGAAGTCCGGAACTCCTCGAAGAATTCCTTCTTAAACCCGTCCCACAATAACGCCATAAACGGTTCACCACCGACAAGATCAATCTTACCATCCAACCAATCCTTTGCCCTACCCCGCAACAAACTAGTAGCGAGTCTCGTCTTCTTCTCAGGAGGGCATTCAATAGTACGAAAACACCCTTCGACATCCGAGATCCAAGTTGTGCTTACCAAAGGATCCGGTTTCCCGTCATACATCGGGGGTTTAGTCCTCATGAAGCTCTTAAGACAACGCTCCATTTCACTACTACCCCGAAATTCGGAATACTTCCTATCCATTTCTTCTTGAAACGCACTCATTTGCTCTACAACGGCGGCCGCAACTCTAGAGTTAAAATCCAAATCGTTCATCTCGATCCCGCTTCCCGTCGCCATTCTAAGGAATGCAAAGCGATTAGTTCACGAACGTATAAAGCACACACACAATACCTCCCCCATCTTGTTAAACACCCGTCGTACATCACTTGTTAGACACGATTTGCACCCGTAATAAGGTTTGCAAGTCCTTATTACGCACACACGCCGTATCGACTTGTTAGTACAACGACCGTCTCGCTTGATGATATATGCAAACACAAACAAAATTCTACGCGATATAAACACACGCGAGAATAATTATCACAACACAATTAATATATTAATAATATCCGCATTACTAATATAAACGTTAGTCCACCTACAAACAAGGCACTAACTAAACCCAATTCGACCCGTAATCCTACAAGTCCCGCAACAAATAAGCACACACAAAAAGTCTAAGTCTAGGCACCTATCTCAAGTCACCTAAATCCCTTATACCATGCTCTGATACCACTTGTAACACCCCAACCCGTATTAAAACCGGCCCATAAAAATTTTCCTTTTAATACGCTTTAAATAACACTTTAGGTCCCAATTGTTTTTCCATAAACATCTTTAATACAATAGAAGGTTTAATAAACCTTAAAACATTTAATACATTAGTTAATTGTCCAAACGGGCATACACGACCCGACTAGTTTAGTTTCCAACCAAAACCGAGCATGGTGATTTGGGACTACGCTACCCAAATCCTAATCGAATACAAAAGCAAGATCTTCTAAGCAACCTAGCCAAGATCTCTAATCCCCAAGCTTACCCGAGCCGCCAAGCATGCGAACCTATAAAAATATCAACAACGAGAGGGTAAGCTAACGCTTAGTGAGTGAAAATATACTACATACATATATATGCATAAAATGGACACGCCACAATAATAATCAAATAGCGCATACCGAAGCATCAAGGTATAAGGCAAGCTAAACCTAGCATATCGTACGTTTACTAAGCACAAGCTAACAACACCAACAATATAGTAAGTTCGCAAAACATTAATAATCCTCAACAAACCTTAATTTAGACTCTAGTCAAAATTAGTCAACCTCAAGAACCCTAAAAGTCTCCAAAACATTAATAATCACTAACACTAGTGATTATACGCCATTCTCAAGTCTTAAACGTGGTTAAATCATTAACCAACTCAAAACCCGCCTTTAACACTTATAAACTCGAATCTTGGTGTTAATCTCCAATTAACAACTAAATGGGTTCCATCTATGAATCATACAATCAAAAGCCCCAAAATTGAATGATGAACACGAAAATGAAATTTGGAGTTAGAGCTTACCACTAGTATCACCGTGTAGCTAAGAACGAGGAGAACACACTTGTAAACTACACCAAAGATCAAATCCCGCTTCTTCCTTTCCAAAAATCATTTTGAAATCAAATGGGTGTTTGAGTTTGAGAGGAAAAATGAAAAGAAAAGGGAAATTAAAATGAGAAATGAAATGAATGGATGAGGTTAAATCCTCAAATCTGGCTCAAACGTGAAAAGACCAAATTGCCCTTGAACTTCATTAAATTTACAAGAATCTGGTGCCAGTTCGCACCATTTGCCGCGCCGCGGCCTAATTCGTCGCGCCGTGATGATTGCCTCGAACTGGTGACTTTGTTAACAATCTTTTTGATCTAGATTTATTTGAAACACCGCGCCGCGGCTCCCTTTGTCGCGCCGCGACACCCAACGTGGCCTGACACATTTTCTCGCATACAAGACTTTAACACCCAAACATGTATCGAATCCTTCATATGCCTGTCATACATACACAATACACCTATAAATCATGTACGGGGAAAAATGGGGTGTTACAGTAAGACGTTGTTATAACAATAATCGTTATATATATCGTTTCGAGTTTCTTAATTCAATATACTCAATTTTATGTATATAACTCATTGTTAAAATACCTAATGAGATACTTACTTACCATAATATCATGTTAACTATATATATAATTATATGTATGTCATCATATAGTTTTTACAAGTTTTAACGTTCGTGAATCACCGGTCAACTTGGGTGGTCAATTGTCTATATGAAACCAATTTCAATTAATCAAGTCTTAACAAGTTTGATTGCTTAACATGTTGGAAACACTTAATCATGTAAATAACAATTTTATTTAATATATATAAACATGGAAAAGTTCGGGTCAATACAGTACCTACCCGTTAAATAAATTTCGTCCCGAAATTTTAAGCAGTTGGAGGTGTTGACGTATCTTCTGAAAATAAGTGCGGGTATTTCTTCTTCATCTGATCTTCTCATTCCTTGGTGAACTCGGGTCCTCTACGAGTATTCCATCAAACTTTAATAATTGGTATCTTGTTTTGCTTAAGTCTTTTAACCTCACGATCCATTATTGCGACGGGTTCTTCGACGAATTGAAGTTTTTCGTTGATTTGGATTTCGTATAACGTAATAGTGAGATCTTCTTTAGCAAAACATTTCTTCAAATTTGAGACGTGGAAAGTGTTATGTACAGCTGCGAGTTGTTGTAGTAATTCAAGTCGGTAAGCTACTAGTCTGACACGATCAATAATCTTGAATGGTCCTATATACCTTGGATCTAATTTCCCTCATTTACCAAATTGAATAACGCCTTTCCAAGGTGCAACCTTAAGCATGACTATCTCTCCAATTTCAAATTCTATATCTTTTCTTTTAATGTCGGCGTAGCTCTTTTGTCGACTTTGGGCGGTTTTATACCGTTGTTGAATTTGGATGATCTTCTCGGTAGTTTCTTGTATTATCTCTGGACCCGTAATCTGTCTATCCCCCACTTCACTCCAACAAATTGGAGACCTGAACTTTCTACCATAAAGTGCTTCAAACGGCGCCATCTCAATGCTTGAATGGTAGCTGTTGTTGTAGGAAAATTCTGCTAACGGTAGATGTCGATCCCAACTGTTTCTGAAATCAATAACACATGCTCGTAGCATGTCTTCAAGTGTTTGTATCATTCTTTCACTCTACCCATCAGTTTGTGTATGATAGGTAGTACTCATGTCTAGACGAGTTCCTAATACTTGCTGTAATGTCTGCCAGAATCTTGAAATAAATCTGCTATCCCTATCAGAGATAATAGAGATTGGTACTCCATGTTTGGAGACGACTTCCTTCAAATACAGTCATGCTAACTTCTCCATTTTGTCATCTTCTCTAATTGGCAGGAAGTGTGCTGATTTGGTGAGACGATCAACTATTACCCAAATAGTATCGAAACCACTTGCAGTCCTTGGCAATTTAGTGGTGAAATCCATGGTAATGTTCTCCCATTTCCATTCCAGGATTTCGGGTTGTTGAAGTAGACCTGATGGTTTCTGATGCTCAGCTTTGACCTTAGAACACGTCAAACATTCTCCTACGTATTTAGAAACATCAGCTTTCATACCCGACCACCAAAAATGTTTCTTGAGATCCTTGTACATCTTCCCCGTTCCAGGATGTATTGAGTATCTGGTTTTATGAGCTTCTCTAAGTACCATTTCTCTCATACCTCCAAATTTTGGTACTCAAATCCTTTCAGCCCTATACCGGGTTCCGTCTTCTCGAATATTAAGATGCTTCTCCGATCCTTTGGGTATTTCATCCTTTAAATTTCCCTCTTTTAAAACTCCTTGTTGCGCCTCCTTTATTTGAGTATTAAGGTTAGTGTGAATCATAATATTCATAGCTTTTACTCGATTGGGTTCTCTGTCCTTTCTACTCAAGGCGTCGGCTACCACATTTGCCTTCCCTGGGTGATAACGAATCTCAAAGTCGTAATCATTCAACAATTCAATCCACTTGCGCTGCCTCATGTTCAGTTGTTTCTGATTAAATATGTGTTGAAGACTTTTGTGGTCGGTATATATAACACTTTTGACCCCATATAAGTAGTGCCTCCAAGTCTTTAATGCAAAAACAACCGCGCCTAATTCCAAATCATGCATCGTATAATTCTGCTCGTGAATCTTCAATTGTCTAGATGCATAAGCAATTACTTTCATTCGTTGCATTAATACACAACCGAGACCTTGCTTTGAGGCGTCACAATATGTCACAAAATCATCATTCCCTTCAGGTAATGACAATATAAGTGCCGTAGTTAAATTTTTCTTCAACAATTGAAACGCTTTTTCTTGTTCATCCTTCCATTCAAATTTCCTCCCTTTATGCGTTAATGCAGTAAAGGGTTTTGCTATTTTGGAAAAATCTTGGATGAATCTCCTATAATAACCAGCTAGCCCTAAAAACTGACGTATGTGTTTCAGAGTTTTCAGGGTTTCCCACTTTTCAACGGTTTCAATCTTTGCTGGATCCACCTGAATACCTTCTTTGTACACTATGTGACCGAGGAATTGAACTTCTTCCAACCAAAATGCACACTTTGAAAACTTAGCGTAAAGTTTTTCTTTTCTCAGCAACTCTAGCACTTATCTCAAATGTTCTTCGTGCTCTTGATCATTCTTCGAGTAAATAAGTATGTCATCGATAAAAACAATGACAAACTTGTCAAGATATGGCCCACACACTTAGTTTATGAGGTCCATGAACACAGCTGGTGCGTTAGTCAATCCAAACGACATAACCATAAACTCGTAATGACCGTAACACATCCTAAAAGCAGTCTTTGGAATATCATCCTCCTTCACCCACATTTGATGATATCCAGAACGTAAATCGATATTCGGATAAACCGACGAGCCTTGTAGTTGATCAAATAAGTCGTCGATTCTCGATAGTGGGTAGCAGTTCTTGATGGTAAGTTTGTTCAACTCTCGGTAGTCGATACACAATCTGAATGTACCATCTTTCTTCTTGACAAATAGAACAGGAGCTCCCCATGGTGATGTACTTGGTCGAATGAAACCACGCTCTAAAAGTTCTTGTAACTGACTTTGTAATTCTTTCATTTTGCTGGGTGCGAGTCTGTATGGAGCACGAGCTATTTGTGCAGCTCCTGGTACAAGGTCTATTTGAAATTCAACGGATCGATGTGGGGGTAATCCCGGTAATTCTTTCGGAAATACATCGGGAAATTCTTTTACGACGGGAACATCACTGATGTTCTTTTCTTCAGGTTTAACTTCCTCGATGTGTGCTAGAATGACGTAACAACCTTTTCTTATTAGTTTTTGTGCCTTCAAACTACTAATAAGATTTAATTTAGCGTTGTTCTTTTCTTCGCACACCATTAAAGGTTTTTCTTTTTCACGCATAATGCGAATCGCATTTTTGTAACAAACGACCTCTGCTCTCTCCTTTTTCAACCAGTCCATGCCAATTATTACATCAAAACTCCCTAACTCGACTGGTATTAAATCAATCTTAAACGTTTCATCACACAGTTTAATTTCTCTATCCCGACATATATTATCTGCTGAAATTAATTTACCATTTTCTAATTCGAGTAAAAAATTATTATCCAAAGGTGTCAATGGGCAATTTAATTTAGCACAAAAATCTCTACTCATATAACTTCTATCCGCACCCGAATTAAATAAAACATAAGCAGATTTATCGTCAATAAGAAACGTACTAACAAGCTCCGGGTCTTCCTGTGCTTCTGCCGCATTAATATTGAAAACTCTTCCACGGCCCTGCCCATTAGTATTCCCCTGATTCGGGCAATTTCTAATAATGTGGCCCAGTTTTCCACATTTATAACAAACAGCGTTGGTATTACTTGCTCCGACACTATTTATTTCGGAATTACTTGTTCCGACATTATTTGTTCCTTTAGTTCTGTTAAACTTTGGTCCATAGACCTCAAAATTTGTCGCGCTATGACAATTTCTTTTACACCTGTTGCAAAATATCGTGCAAAACTCCTGGTGATTTTCTTCACACCTATGACATGGCTGTTTTTGGTTTTTGTTTTCGTTGTTGTTATTGAGGTTGATGTTGGAATTGTTATTGTTGTTGAAATGGTTGTTGTTGTTGTTGTTGGGATGTTTGTTGTAGTTATTGTTAGGATTGTGGTTATTGTTGCGATTATTGTTGCGATTGTTGTTGCGGAATTTACTATAGTAGTTGCGATTGTGGTTGTAATTGTTGTTGTTGTTGTTGTACTGGTGACTCTTATCACCGTTTTCCTCCCACTTCCTCTTGAGTTGTTTCGTGTTGGCTTCTTTGGCTGCCTGCTCTTTAATTCTTCCCTCAATCTGATTTATGAGTTTTTGAGCCATTCGACTTGCCTTCTGTATAGAAGCGGGCTTGTGTAAACTCGCATCTTCTTGAATCCTTACTGGTAACCCTTTTACAAACACGTCGATCTTCTCTTTTTCATCTTCGAACGCTCCCGGACACAATAGGCACAACTCTGTGAATCGTCATTCATATGTGGTAATGTCGAACCCTTGTGTTCGTAACTCTCTAAGTTCGGCCTTGAGCTTATTGACTTCGTTTCTAGGACGTTACTGCTCGTTCATCAATTGCTTGAATGCCGACCACGGTAGTGCGTAAGCAACATTTTGTCCTACCTGTTCAAGATAGGTGTTCCACCACGTTAACGCAGTACCTGTGAAGGTATGCGTAGCGTACTTAACTTTGTCCTCTTCAGTACACTTACTTATGGCAAACACCGATTCGACTTTCTCGGTCCACCGTTTCAATCCAATTGGTCCTTCAGTTCCATCAAATTCCAAAGGTTTGCAGGCAGTGAATTCTTTGTAGGAGCATCCTACATGATTTCTTGCGCCGTTAGCTGCATTGCTAGATTCAGAGTTATTGTTGGTATGTAGCGTAGCCTGTACTGCGGCTATGTTTGCAGCAAGAAAGGTACGAAATTCCTCTTCGCTCATATTCATGTTGTGTCGAGTAGTCGGTGCCATTTCCTTCAAAATAGCCAACTGAATCGAGTTAATCATACAGAATATTAAGATTAGTCAATAGTATTTCGTAGCATAATATGAACTCATTTATAAAAGCTTTTTCTTCATATTAGCGTTTTATAAGTTTAAATTCGAGTACTACCTACCCGTTAAGTTCATACTTAGTAGCTAATATACAATTCAACTACTACGATTCCATATGAAAAACTGATTATAATAATATATCACATACAAATATTCTTCAAACTTACAACTTCGCTATATTACATATAACATGAAATATAGTACACTTTGATACAGGACAGTTTTAAAGATAAATCTAGTTAATACGCAAGTTGTTCAGCAAAGGAAATAAAGACACGTAATTCATAAGTCCAGAAACAAGTCATGCATTCTGGTTTTACTAAGACGACTTCCCATCCTTGGTCTTGTGGAATATAACCGTTATGACCATTGGCTAGGCAGCATGTTGTAATGTTGTCAAAAGGACGAGGGTTTCGTAATGTTCAACAGCCCCTTTAATAATCTAAAAACCTTTTTTCTCACCCCAACTACTGAATCCGTCACTTGTGGGAAGGTTTTATTTAAAAGTTGCAATCCGATGTTCTTTTTCTCACTTTGGTAAGAAGCGAACATCACTAACCCGTAAGCATAACATGCTTCTTTATGTTGCATGTTAGAAGCTCTTTCTAATTCACGAAATCCTATGTTGGGATATGTTGAGTCAAAATAGGTTCTTAACCCGTAGCGTAAAATTGTATTTGGGTTCCCCGCATTTAACGCTTTAAAGAAAACACGGCGTAACTTACGGTCTCCCCAATGTGATATACCCCACCTATCAAAGGAAAGCCTTTTATAAACTAAGGAATTTCTGGAAAGTCTTTCAAATGTTTGACAAGTTAATTTCGCCATAACTAAATGTGCTGATGAATGCTGACCGACTCTAGACAAGATTTCCTCAATCATATCCTCTGGTTGGTCTTCTAAAATATTCGGTTGTCTACCCTTAACGTCCATTTTGTTTTTATACTGTAAAATAGACAAGGATTAGATTTGTAAAAGATAATTAACAAACAATACAAGCAATTTTTACATAGAGCATAAAAGTACAAGCACACTACAATACATATAATACACAACATGATTACAACCCTCTAATCTGAATCACTGGTTTCTTCTTCTTCGGACTTGGTTCGTTTTCCTAATTTTCTAGGAATATATGGTGTTCCTCTAATATGAGCCATCGTTTTCCACAATGGTTTAGAAAAACCTGGTGGTTTAGAGGTTCCCGGGTCATTGTTACATTTTAGGAAATACGGATGTTGCCGATACATATAAAGTTCATCGGGGTTGGAATTGGGTTTCTCTATTTTTATACCTTTTCCCTTATTATTTTCTTTCGCTATATTAAATTGGGTCGAGGTAATTTCTATAACATCATCGGAATCTTCATCGGGATCCGATTCATCGAAAAATTGGTAATCTTCCCAATATTTTGCTTCCTCGGTGGAAAAACCATTGACCATTATTAACTTTGGTCCGTTGGTTGAGGATTTTCTTTTATTTAATCGATTTACTATAGGTATCAATATTTCTTCCTCCGGAACCTCTTCTTCTTCCGGTTCCTCCTCTTCCGGTTCCTCCTCTTCCGGTTCCTCTTTTTCCGGTTCCTCCTCTTCCGGTTCCTACTCTTCCGGTTCCTCTTCTTCCGGTTCCTCTTCGGGAATTTGTGAATCTTCCCAAAATATATTCGACTCTTCATTATTATTAGGTGAATCGATGGGATTTGTACTAGTGGTAGACATCTATCACACAATATCAAACACATTTAGAGGTTAATATATCACATAATATTTACATGTTAATAATATATAGTTTCCAACAAAAGTGTTAAGCAATCGTTTTTAAAGAAAACACGGTCGAAGTCCAGACTCACTAATGTATCCTAACAAACTCGATAAGACACACTAATGCAAATTTCTGGTTTTCTAAGACCAACGCTCTGATACCAACTGAAATGTCTCGTTCATATTGATTATAAACGTTCCATATTAATTGATTTCGTCGCGAGGTTTTGACCTCTATATGAGACGTTTTTCAAAGACTGCATTCATTTTTAAAACAACCATAACCTTTATTTTATCGATAAAGGTTTAAAAAGCATTACGTAGATTATCAAATAATGATAATCTAAAATATACCGTTTACACACGACCATTACATAATGATTTACAATAAGAAAATATTACATCAAAAATAAGTTTCTTGAATGCAGTTTTTACATAATATCATACAAGCATGGACTCCAAATCTTGTCCTTATTTTAGTATGCAACAGCGGAAGCTCTTAATAATCACCTGAGAATAAACATGCTTAAAACGTCAACAAAAATATTGGTGAGTTATAGGTTTAACCTATATATTATCAAATCATAATAATAGACCACAAGATTTCATATTTCAATATACATCCCATACATAGAAATAAAATTCATTCATATGGTGAACACCTGGTAACCGACATTAACAAGATGCATATAAGAATATCCCCTATCATTCCGGGAAATCCTTCGGACATGATAAAAATGAATTCGAAGTACTAAAGAATCCGGTACTTTGGATGGGGTTCGTTAGGCCCAATAGATCTATCTTTAGGATTCACGTCAATTAGTAGATCGGTTTACTTATTCTTAGGCTACCAAGCAAAAGGGGCATATTCGGCTTCGATCATTCACCCATATAATGTAGTTTCATTTACTTGTGTCTATTTCGTAAAACATTTATAAAACTGCATGTATTCTCATCCCAAAATATTAGATTTTAAAAGTGGGACTATAACTCACTTTCACAGATTTTTACTTCGTCGGGAAGTAAGACTTGGCCACTGGTCGATTCACGAACCTATAACAAATATGTACATATATATCAAAGTATATTCAAAATATATTTACAACATTTTTAATACATTTTACTGTTTTAAATTTATTAAGTCAGCTGTCCTCGTTAGTAACCTACAACTAGTTATCCATAGTTAGATGTACAGAAATAAATTGATATATATTATTTTGAATCAATCCACGACCCAGTGTATACACGTCTCAGGCTAGATCACAACTCAAAGTATATATATTTTTCGAATCAACCTCAACCCTGTATAGCTAACTCCAACATTACTGCATATAGAGTGTCTATGGTTGTTCCAAATAATATATATACATGGGTCGATATGATATGTCAAAACATTTGCATACGTGTCTATGGTATCCCAAGATTACATAATATATTAGAATACATGTATAATACAATATAATTTAGCTAGGATATGATTAATATAGATTTGTTACCAATTTTCCCGTAGCTACAACAATCAAAAAATATCCAATCTTGTTTTACCCATAACTTCTTCGTTTTAAATCCAATTTGAGTGAATCAGATTGTTATGGTTTCATATTGAACTCTATTTTATGAATCTAAACAGAAAAATTATAGGTTTATAGTCAGAAATATAAGTTACAAGTCGTTTTTGTAAGAGGTAGCCATTTCAGTCGAAAGAACGACGTCTTGATGACCATTTGGAAAACATACTTCCACTTTGAGTTTAACTATGATTTTTGGATATAGTTTCATGTTCATAAGAAAAATCATTTTCTCAGAATAACAACTTTTAAATCAAAGTTTATCATAGTTTTTAATTATCAAACCCAAAACAGCCCGCGGTGTTACTACGACGGCGTATGTCCGGTTTTACGGTGTTTTTCGTGTTTCCAGGTTTTAAATCATTAAGTTCGCATATCATATAGATATAGAACATGTGTTTAGTTGATTTTAAAGTTCAAGTTAGAAGGATTATGTAATGACCCGCACTTTTTCGATCATTCTATACTTGTAAGATTAATATTTACATAAATTAAACCTTACCAACATGATAAGCAATCCAAATTGTTGAGATTTATGTTTTTGAAAAGAGTTTTACACAACGTTTGACCGTCTAGTTTGACCGATGATATCACGAACTATATAACATATGATAATTATACGTTTGTGTATATATATGTATATATACATATTTAACATGATCTAAGAATGTTTTAATATCTCATTTTGTATTAATAACAATAAGTTATATGTATATTTTGAAACTACTAACTTAAGTTTTCAAAACGATAACCATACGCAACGTTATTTGACTTAAATACTTATGACCTATAATGTTTATACATATATCGTATAAGTAATGAATTGAATCACTTTTAAGAACTTAAATACATAAAACCATATAAGTGTATTCACAAAAGATAGCTATATTTGAATCCTCATTCCATTTTTCACAAAATTTCTATACGTATATCTAGAGTATATGTACTCGTATCATACGCAGCTTCTAGATGTATTTACTATTGGTATATACCAATAAAAATCTGCTCCTTAGCAGCCTTAAATGATTAAGAAACATGTGGAACCAACCATTTGTCAAGTAGCATGAATTATTTAGCAAGAAAACAAAGTTAGGTATCTTTTTTTTCCTTTATAACCTAAAAACGTTTTTATGCATGCACACCATTTCTTCACCCCATTTTCTCTTACTTACACTTCCATTTCTCTCTCAAAATACTCTTAACTTCATACTTGATCATCTCTAAGCATTTTCCCCATCATTTAGCTTCAAAAACAACACTTAAACCTCATAAGAAAACCTTACAAAAACACTTCAAGAAATCCTTCCAAGAACACAAACTTACTTCCAATCTTTCATTCAATTCCATCACCCTTTTAGTTCTAGCTTTTTACTCCTCTTTTACAGCAACCTTGTCCAAGGAACTTGAGGTAGTAACTATGTTCATAACCTTATTCGATTCATATATATATAGCTATCTTATTTTGTAGTATAAAATTTTAACAACAAGAACATAGTTTGAATGTTTTCAAACTTGTTTGCAAACTAAATAGATCCTTATAAATTAACTTTTAAAATACTTCAAGACCTGTAATATAACTTAAATATATGCTAATTTAATAAGGTATAACTTGGTTTTTCAAAGAACACCTTAAAACTGAATCTACGGTGTCGGAGTGTAACCGGGGGCTGTTTTGGGTTGGATAATTAAAAACTATTTGAACTTTGAATTGGAGGCTTATTTTCTGGAAAATTGATATTTACTATGAATATGTTAACACATAAAAATTTCATGATTTAACTCAAAGTATAAGTATTTTTAGAAAAATAATCATTTAAGGTTGTTTACATGATGGAAAATGATCAACTCCATAAGTTTCACTAAAGTTTGACCTATGACCTGTGATTTCGAATACAAACTAAGGGATTTACAGTTCATAGTCTTAAAGAGGGACTCGATCCAAGGAAATGGCAAGTTGAATCAACAAAAACGGAGTTGTAACGAAGAAACTATGACCAAAACGAGATCGGATATCTAAGACTAGTTTAGCTACGAAAATAATTGGAGAAAATTAAATAAATCACATCTTTTTAAAATAACATGATATTTTATATATATGTACTCATAATTTAATTTTATATGGTTCAGGATCACCCGTAAACAATACGAGAAGATTAATCATAAGATCCCATGATTGTACGCAACACGTCATTTGACAACACCGGTACTTTATGTACGCAACACGTCATTTGACAACACCGGTACCGTGGGTCAAGATTAATCTCGACCAATACATATACGTTGGGGGTTTTATTTATTTCGTTGGGGGTTTATTAAACATCTAAATATGAACCATTAAAATTGAATTACTAACAACGAACTGCTAACTACGGACTAAGGAATTATAAAAAGTATTAAAAGTATAACAAGAATATATATGTGACGTTGTTTAAAAAGAAAAGGTATTGATATATTATATATGGATAGGTTCGTGATATCAATCGGAGACCAAGTCGAAATTACATATCTTCAAGACAAAAGTGAGTATATAGTCCCACTTTTAAACTCTAAGTATTTCGGGATGAGAATACATGTATTTTATGTTTTACGTTATGGACACAAGTAACTGAAAAATATATTCTACGTTGAGTTGTACCACTGGAATACTTCCCTGTAGCTTGGTAACTGTTATTTATAGCGGTATTGTAAACGCGAATCCTGTTGATAGATCTATCGGGCCTGACAACCCCAACCGGACTGGACGACCAGTATTCAACGGTTGCACAGTACTTCGTTTTGTGACTACACTTGGTACGGTGTAGTAAGATTTCATAATAAAGGGAATATGCGACGTGATTAAATGTTAAGTATGGTTACCAAGTGCTCAACCACTTAGAATATTTTTATTAAAATGTTTATATATGAAATCTTGTGGTCTATATTTATATCGCTGCCGGCATTAAACCTATATCTCACCAACTTTATGTTGACGTTTTAAACATGTCTATTCTCAGGTGATAATTAGAAGCTTCCGCTGCAACATGTTGAATTTAAACAAGATCTTGAGTATGCATATTTGTGTCAAAAATAAAACTGCATATCGAAGGATTTGTAATGTAAAATATGCTAGAAATCGTATTGTTATCATCACATGTAAAGTTTGTAAGTCTAAGATTATCGCTAAACGATAATCATCTTTATTTTGTCTAAAGCTTGTATCAAAATAAGAATTATGGTTTGTAATGTAAAATATATGCAGTTGTTCTTTTAAAAATGTCGCATATAGAGGTCAATACCTCGCAATGAAATCATACGTTATCTAACACGTTCTTATGGTTAAGGACGGGTTATGACATGTGGTATCAGAGCGGTGGTCTTAGCGAACCAGGTTTGCATTAGTGTGTCTAACTGATAAGTCGTTAGGATACATTAGTAAGTCTGGACTTTGACCGGGTCTGATTTAAAAACCATTGCTTATCATTGTTGGTTAAAATTTATATGTAAATATTATGTAGTACTAATGGGTTAGTTGTTGTGTGATAGATGTCGGGCTCAAAACTTGTCATCACATTCAGCGACTCCGAACCAGAATCTTCAGATGGTGTTCCAGTCATTAACCTATCCGATGACGAAAATAATATCTTTGGGGAAGACTCACAAATTCCGGATGAACCGACTATAGAGAACCCGGAAAGTGAACCCGAGGAGGAAAGTGAACCCGAGGAGGAAAGTGAACCCGAGGAGGAAAGTGAACCCGAGGAAGAAATACAGGAAATTACAAAAGACGAGTTCGAACTAGGAAAGAAACGAAAGGCTAATGAATTAGAAAATTCAAATCCCGAGTTTAGTAAGGATGATGTGGCACCAACTCCACTAGACACTACCACCCCTATTCCCGCTATTCCTATTCGTTCTATCCCGGCATCCAGTTCTTCAGCCCCACAGCCAAAATATAGGCAGACAGCCAGGATAAGCGTTAAGCGATTCTTTGAACCTAAACGTCCTAGAAAATAGACCAAACGATGCGCTGCCGTATTAAACCATGGGATCATATAATGTTTTGTATAATATTATTAGTGTGGTTTGCTTAATGTTCGATGTAAGATAAGCATATGTAAAATAGTGAAGTGTGAAATGCAATAATTTTCCATGGTTAAGTATTATTTAGATGGTAGTAATTGATTCTGTACTAAGCTATTAAGTATGGACATTAACGGGTAGGTACTACCCTAGATATAATTATAAAACGCTAATAAGAAGAAAAGGCTTTTATAATAATACCTGGTTCATATTATTAATAAGCTATAATGTACTGTAAATATACACTACATCTATAATATTCCATGTGAATAATTATTTTCTTTTCATTCTTATAGAAGAATATGGCGCGATTGAACCGAATGACGGAACAAGAAATCCAGGAACTCATCAATCAGCGAGTGAACGACAGAATGTTATGGGTCGAGGCTGCAAGAGGTGCTGCAGTTAACCCAAATCCTCGTGTGGGGTGCACTTACAAAACTTTTCAAGCTTGCAAGCCCTCATCATTCAGTGGAACAGAAGGACCGATCGGTTTAACCCGGTGGATAGAAAAGATGGAAACTGTGTTCAAAATCAGTGGTTGTGTTGAAAAGGACATGACCAAATACGCATCGTGCACTTTACAAGATAGTGCACTCACGTGGTGGAAAAATTATGTGAAGGCTGTAGGAGGAGATGTAGCTTATGATACTCCGTGAGAAGAATTCAAAACAATGTTAATCAATGAATATTGTCCAAGGAACGAGGTTAGGAAGTTGGAAGATGAGTTACGAAGTCTGAAGGTTATTGGTACTGAAATCACCAACTACAATCAGCGATTCATGGAATTAGTTTTGCTATGTCCTGAATTGGTTCCAACCGAAGAACGGAAGATTGAAATGTACAAAGATGGTTTGCCCAAAAAGGTCAAAGCAAATGTTACAGCATCGAAACCTAAGACAATTCATGAAGCTATAACCATGGCAAACGAGCTAATGGATCAGGTCATCATGGATAAGAAAGTATCCAATACTGATGTGAAGGTATCAGGTAACAAAAGAAAGTGGAATGGAAATTATGATCGAGGTAACCAACAACAATCTTTTAAGAAACAAGAAAACACGCAAGGTACGGGTAGTGGTTTAAGCTTTGGTTATAAAGGACAAAATCCTTTATGCAACCGATGCCACAAACATCACTCTGGTTACTGTAATGTGGTATGCAACAAATGTAATCGAAAGGGTCATCTTGCTGAAGATTGTAGGGCTCTCGTTACAAATACAAATGGTACCAAGACTCCTGCCACCAATGCAAATAGAACTGCTTTGGCTACCATTACTTGTTTTGGGTGTGGAAAACAAGGTCACTATAAGAGCCAGTGCCCGAATCCAGAGAAGAATATCGGACCTGCACGTGGAAGAGCATTTGTTATTAATGCTAAAGAGGCATGTGAAGACCCGGAGCTTGTTACGGGTACGTTTACCATTAATAACTTATCCGCATCTATTATATTTGATACTGGTGCTGATAGAAGTTACGTGTGTAGAGACTTTCACGCTAAATTGAATTGTTCATCATTACCTCTCGATGCTAAGTACATGATTGAGTTAGCTAATGGTAAACTAATTAAAGCCGATAAAATTTGCCGTGATTGTAAAATAAATTTAGCCGGAGAAATGTTTAAAATTGACTTGATACCCGTAGAATTAGGAAGTTTTGATGTAATAGTCGGCATGGACTGGATGTCCAAAATAGGAGCTGAAGTTGTGTGCGCCAAGAAGGCAATTCGCATTCCTCGTAAGGATAAAACGCCAGTAATGATTTATGGAGAGAAGGGTAACTTAAAGCTAAAACTCATTAGTTATTTGAAAGCTCAAAAGTGCTTGAAGAAAGGGTGCTATGCTATCTTAGCACATGTTAATAAAGTCGAAAAGAAAGAAAAAGAGAAGTGCATCAACGACGTGCCTGTGGCAAGAGATTTTCCTGAAGTTTTTCCGGAAGAGTTGCCGGGATTACCTCCATTTAGATCTGTAGAATTTCAAATAGATTTAGTACCAGGAGCCGCACCAGTGGCTCGTGCTCCATATAGACTTGCACCGTCCGAGTTAAAAGAACTTCAGAGTCAGTTAAAAGAATTACTGGATCATGGATTCATACGACCAAGTACTTCACCGTGGGGAGCTCCGATTCTATTTGTTAAAAAGAAAGATGGATCTTTTAGGATGTGTATAGATTATCGTGAATTAAATAAGTTAACTATCAAAAATCGGTATCCACTACCGAGAATTGACGACTTATTTGATCAACTCCAGGGATCATGTGTTTATTCGAAAATCGACCTAAGATCGGGCTATCATCAACTACGTGTCAAAGAAGAGGACATTCCGAAAACTGCTTTTCGGACACGTTATGGTCATTACGAATTTTTGGTCATGCCGTTTGGATTGACGAATGCGCCAGCTGTATTCATGGACCTCATGAATCGAGTTTGTAGTCCGTATTTAGATAAGTTTGTTATCGTTTTCATTGATGACATTCTTATCTATTCCAAGAGTGAGCAAGAGCATGAGCAGCATTTAAGGTTGATATTAGAGTTGTTGAGAAAAGAACAGCTATACGCTAAATTTTCTAAGTGTGCTTTCTGGTTGAAAGAAGTGCAATTTCTTGGCCACGTTGTAAGTAGCAAAGGAATTCAGGTTGATCCAGCAAAAATTGAAGCCATTGAAAAATGGGAGACTCCTAAAACACCAATGCAGATACGCCAATTTTTGGGTTTAGCTGGTTATTATAGAAGGTTTATTCAAGATTTTTCCCGAATAGCTAAGCCGTTGACAGCATTAACGCAAAAAGGGAAGAAATACGAATGGACCTCGGAGCAGGAGAACGCATTTCAATTACTGAAGAAGAAGTTAACTACGGCGCCTATTTTATCGTTACCTGAAGGGAACGATGATTTTGAAATATATTGTGACGCTTCGCGACAAGGTTTTGGTTGTGTTCTTATGCAACGAAAGAAAGTTATTGCATACGCATCCCGACAATTAAAGATTCACGAGCGGAATTATACGACGCATGATCTAGAACTGGGAGCAGTCGTGTTTGCATTGAAGATATGGAGACACTACTTGTATGGGGTTAAATGCACTGTGTTTACTGATCATAAAAGCCTTCAACATATTTTCGATCAAAAACAGCTGAACATGAGGCAACGTAGGTGGGTTGAGTTAATAAATGACTATGATTGTGAAATTCGTTATCATCTCGGGAAAGCGAACGTGGTGGCCGACGCTCTAAGCAGAAAGGAACGAGAACCAATTCGAGTACGAGCGATGAACATAAAAATTCGCATGAATCTCAACTCACAAATCAAAGAAGTTCAACGAGAAGCACTTACTAAAGAAAATATAGGAAATGAAATAATGAAGAAGTATGAGAAGCAACTCGTTATGCGGGAAGATGGAATTCGATATTTTGCAAATCGTATTTGGGTACCGAAGTTGGGTGGATTAAGGAAGTTGATATTGAACGAGGCACATAAGACAAGATATTCGATACATCCTGGAGTTGGAAAGATGTACCAAGATCTTAAGACGCATTATTGGTGGCCTAATTTGAAGACAGACGTTGCAACATATGTTGGGGAATGTTTAACTTGTTCCAAAGTCAAAGCAGAACACCAGAAGCCGTCAGGGTTACTTCAACAACCAGAAATTCCAGAATGGAAATGGGACGGTATTACCATGGATTTCATCACGAAGTTACCAAAGACTGCCTTGGGATACGACACCATTTGGGTGATTGTTGATCGTCTCACCAAGTCTGCACATTTCTTGCCTATAAAGGAAACGGATAGAATGGAGAAACTATTACGATTGTATATAAAGGAAATTGTTTCAAGGCATGGAATACCTATTTCCATTATATCTGATCGTGATAGTAGATTTACCTCAAAGTTCTGGCAATCACTACAGGAGGCCCTAGGAACTCGTTTGGATATGAGCACCGCATATCATCCGCAAACCGACGGGCAGAGTGAAAGAACAATTCAGACTCTTGAAGACATGCTTAGGGCATGTGTGATCGATTTTGGAAACGGATGGGATAAATATTTACCATTAGCAGAATTCTCGTATAATAATAGTTATCATGCGAGCATTAAAGCTGCGCCATTCGAAGCATTGTATGGAAGGAAGTGTAGATCTCCTATCTGTTGGAATGAAGTAGGAGATCGACAATTAACTGGTCCCGAGATCATACATGAAACTACTGAAAAGATAGTACAAATCAAGGAGAGATTGAAAACAGCCCGTAGTCGCCAAAAGAGCTACGCCGATGTCCGAAGGAAACCATTAGAGTTTCAGATCGGTGACATGGTTATGCTAAAGGTGTCACCTTGGAAAGGTGTAATACGTTTCGGTAAAAGAGGTAAACTGAACCCAAGATATGTAGGCCCGTTCAAGATCATCGAACGCATTGGACCGGTAGCTTATCGACTCGAGTTACCGCAACAACTCGCCGGAGTACATAATACATTTCACGTCTCGAACCTTAAGAAGTGTCTTGCAAAGGAAGACCTCACCATTCCTCTTGAAGAAATTCAAGTTGACGAGAAACTACAATTCATAGAAAAACCAATCGAGATCATGGATCGTGAAGTTAAACGGCTCAAGCAGAGCAACATACCGATCGTTAAGGTTCGTTGGAATGCTCGAAGGGGTCCCGAGTTTACTTGGGAACGAGAGGATCAAATGAAACAAAAGTATCCACACTTGTTTCCCGATGACGCAAAATAGGTACAATTTTAAAATTTCGGGACGAAATTTATTTAACGGGTAGGTACTGTAATGACCCGCACTTTTTCGATCATTCTATACTTGTAAGATTAATATTTACATAAATTAAACCTTACCAACATGATAAGCAATCCAAATTGTTGAGATTTATGTTTTTGAAAAGAGTTTTACACAACGTTTGACCGTCTAGTTTGACCGATGATATCACGAACTATATAACATATGATAATTATACGTTTGTGTATATATATGTATATATACATATTTAACATGATCTAAGAATGTTTTAATATCTCATTTTGTATTAATAACAATAAGTTATATGTATATTTTGAAACTACTAACTTAAGTTTTCAAAACGATAACCATACGCAACGTTATTTGACTTAAATACTTATGACCTATAATGTTTATACATATATCGTATAAGTAATGAATTTAATCACTTTTAAGAACTTAAATACATAAAACCATATAAGTGTATTCACAAAAGATAGCTATATTTGAATCCTCATTCCATTTTTCACAAAATTTCTATACGTATATCTAGAGTATATGTACTCGTATCATACGCAGCTTCTAGATGTATTTACTATTGGTATATACCAATAAAAATCTGCTCCTTAGCAGCCTTAAATGATTAAGAAACATGTGGAACCAACCATTTGTCAAGTAGCATGAATTATTTAGCAAGAAAACAAAGTTAGGTATCTTTTTTTTCCTTTATAACCTAAAAACGTTTTTATGCATGCACACCATTTCTTCACCCCATTTTCTCATACTTACACTTCCATTTCTCTCTCAAAATACTCTTAACTTCATACTTGATCATCTCTAAGCATTTTCCCCATCATTTAGCTTCAAAAACAACACTTAAACCTCATAAGAAAACCTTACAAAAACACTTCAAGAAATCCTTCCAAGAACACAAACTTACTTCCAATCTTTCATTCAATTCCATCACCCTTTTGGTTCTAGCTTTTTACTCCTCTTTTACAGCAACCTTGTCCAAGGAACTTGAGGTAGTAACTATGTTCATAACCTTATTCGATTCATATATATATAGCTATCTTATTTTGTGGTATAAAATTTTAACAACAAGAACATAGTTTGAATGTTTTCAAACTTGTTTGCAAACTAAATAGATCCTTATAACTTAGCTTTTAAAATACTTCAAGACCTGTAATATAACTTAAATATATGCTAATTTAACAAGGTATAACTTGGTTTTTCAAAGAACACCTTAAAACTGAATCTACGGTGTCGGAGTGTAACCGGGGGCTGTTTTGGGTTGGATAATTAAAAACTATTTGAACTTTGAATTGGAGGCTTATTTTCTGGAAAATTGATATTTACTATGAATATGTTAACACATAAAAATTTCATGATTTAACTCAAAGTATAAGTATTTTTAGAAAAATAATCATTTAAGGTTGTTTACATGATGGAAAATGATCAACTCCATAAGTTTCACTAAAGTTTGACCTATGACCTGTGATTTCGAATACAAACTAAGGTATTTACAGTTCATAGTCTTAAATAGGGACTCGATCCAAGGAAATGGCAAGTTGAATCAACGAAAACGGAGTTGTAACGAAGAAACTATGACCAAAACGAGATCGGATATCTAAGACTAGTTTAGCTACGAAAATAATTGGAGAAAATTAAATAAATCACATCTTTTTAAAATAACATGATATTTTATATATATGTACTCATAATTTAATTTTATATGGTTCAGGATCACCCGTAAACAATACGAGAAGATTAATCATAAGATCCCATGATTGTACGCAACACGTCATTTGACAACACCGGTACTTTATGTACGCAACACGTCATTTGACAACACCGGTACCGTGGGTCAAGATTAATCTCGACCAATACATATACGTTGGGGGTTTTATTTATTTCGTTGGGGGTTTATTAAACATCTAAATATGAACCATTAAAATTGAATTACTAACAACGAACTGCTAACTACGGACTAAGGAATTATAAAAAGTATTAAAAGTATAACAAGAATATATATGTGACGTTGTTTAAAAAGAAAAGGTATTGATATATTATATATGGATAGGTTCGTGATATCAATCGGAGACCAAGTCAAAATTACATATCTTCAAGACAAAAGTGAGTATATAGTCCCACTTTTAAACTCTAAGTATTTCGGGATGAGAATACATGTATTTTATATTTTACGTTATGGACACAAGTAACTGAAAAATATATTCTACGTTGAGTTGTACCACTGGCATACTTCCCTGTAGCTTGGTAACTGTTATTTACAGCGGTATTGTAAACGCGAATCCTGTTGATAGATCTATCGGGCCTGACAACCCCAACCGGACTGGACGACCAGTATTCAACGGTTGCACAGTACTTCGTTTTGTGACTACACTTGGTACGGTGTAGTAAGATTTCATAATAAAGGGAATATGCGACGTGATTAAATGTTAAGTATGGTTACCAAGTGCTCAACCACTTAGAATATTTTTATTAAAATGTTTATATATGAAATCTTGTGGTCTATATTTATATCGCTGCCGGCATTAAACCTATATCTCACCAACTTTATGTTGACGTTTTAAACATGTCTATTCTCAGGTGATAATTAGAAGCTTCCGCTGCAACATGTTGAATTTAAACAAGATCTTGAGTATGCATATTTGTGTCAAAAATAAAACTGCATATCGGAGGATTTGTAATGTAAAATATGCTAGAAATCGTATTGTTATCATCACATGTAAAGTTTGTAAGTCTAAGATTATCGCTAAACGATAATCATCTTTATTTTGTCTAAACCTTGTATCAAAATAAGAATTATGGTTTGTAATGTAAAATATATGCAGTTGTTCTTTTAAAAATGTCGCATATAGAGGTCAATACCTCGCAATGAAATCATACGTTATCTAACACGTTCTTATGGTTAAGGACGGGTTATGACAGATTAACTTTTATTTGCGAACAAGTTTAGAATTAACTAAACTATGTTCTAGTGATTACATGTTCAAATCTTCAAATAAGATAGTTTTATATGTATGAATCGAATGATGTTATGAACATCATTACTACCTCAAGTTTAGTAGGTAAACCTACTGGAAGTGACAAGAAATGATCTAGCTTCAAAGGATCTTGGATGGCTTGAAATTTCTTGAAGTAGAATCATGACACGAAAACAAGTTCAAGTAAGATTATCACTCGAATTAAGATAGTTATAGTTATAGGAATTGAATCAAAGTTTGTATATGAGTATTCCCTTAATTTAGAATGATATTTTACTGTAAACAATAAGGATTTCTTGAGGTTGGATGATCACTTTACAAGATTGGAAGTGAGCTAGTAAACTTGGAAGTATTCTTGATTTTATGAAACTAGAACTTGTAGAATTTATGAGGAACACTTAGAACTTGAAGATGTAACTTGAGAAAGATTAATTAGATGAAGAAAATTGAAGAATGAAAGTGTTTGTAGGTGTTTTTGGTCGTTGGTATATGAATTAGATATAAAGGATATGTAATTTTGTTTTCATGTAAATAAGTCATGAATGATTACTAATATTTTTGTAATTTTATGAGATATTTCATGCTAGTTGCCAAATGATGGTGCCCACATGTGTTAGGTGACTCACATAGGCTGCTAAGAGCTGATCATTGGAGTGTATATACCAATAGTACATACATTTAGAAGCTGTGTATTGTACGAGTACGAATACGGGTGCATACGAGTAGAATTGTTGATGAAACTGAACGAGGATGTAATTGTAAGCATTTTTGTTAAGTAGAAGTATTTTGATAAGTGTCTTGAAGTCTTTCAAAAGTGTATGAATAAATATTAAAACACTACATGTATATACATTTTAACTGAGTCGTTAAGTCATCGTTAGTCGTTACATGTAAATGTTGATTTGAAACCTTTAAGTTAACGATCTTGTTAAATATTGTTAACCCAATGTTTATTATATCTAATGAGATGTTAAATTATTATATTATCATGATATTATGATATATTAATATATCTTAATATGATATATATACATTTAAATTTCGTTACAACGATAATCATTACATATATGTCTCGTTTCGAAATCATTAAGTTAGTAGTCTTGTTTTTACATATGTAGTTCATTGTTAATACACTTAATGAAATGTTTACTTATCATTTATCATGATTAAATATAGTGTATCAATATCTTAATATGATTCATATGTATTTAGTAAGACCTTGTTATAACGATAATCGTTATATATATCGTTTCGAGTTTCTTAATTCAATAAACTCAATTTTATGTATATAACTCATTGTTAAAATACCTAATGAGATACTTACTTATTATAATATCATGTTAACTATATATATAATCATATATATGTCATCATATAGTTTTTACAAGTTTTAACGTTCGTGAATCACCGGTCAACTTGGGTGGTCAATTGTCTATATGAAACCTATTTCAATTAATCAAGTCTAAACAAGTTTGATTGCTTAACATGTTGGAAACACTTAATCATGTAAATAATAATTTCATTTAATATATATAAACATGGAAAAGTTCGGGTCACTACAGACTGGCACACTAACTGTTGAGCTTAGAGCAGGCCATAAAGTATGACTCTCTAGAATAGCAGTCCAGTAATTGCAAGGGATGTTGGTTTATGAGTTGATGAAGTGATTGTTTGCCATTTAGCTGTATAATAAGAAATAGAAGACCACAAGATGTTATCATAAAGCACATATCTCTATTCTTATTTCCCTTGAAAACCTTTGTATTTTTCAGATTTTATAATTTTTATGATTTTTCTAAATTATAAAAATCATTTATTCCAAATAAAAACAAACATTTGACAAACATGACATTCATACGATATTCATCACATTACAAAATCATCATGCATAATCAAATACGTAACACAAAGAATCAGAACAACACTTAGTTAATTATTCAGCACAAATCAAGCAGATTCGGTATTCATGAAAACATCAGATTCGGTAACCTTGCTGCACAAGGAAACAAGTTAGTAACACACAAAATATCAAAGATATCGAATGTATAGGATACCGAGTGTCAACTGTAGCATTTTACAATACCGAGTCTAAGTATAGAATCTTAGAAAACAATCGAATCATTTCTCAAACCACACCAATTAGCTGCATATGATTAAACCAAATATGATAGAATCATAAACACACCACAATCTACAACACTTAACACAAATTGTTAACTTTGAAGCAGACTCGGTATGGCAGTTAAGATACCGAGAGTTGATTGAATCTTTAAAACTTGAAGAATTGATGAAAATGAACCGTCAAAAACTTGAATAATCACCTCATGAACACAACTGAAACCTCAAATCTTTACTAAAATACAGAATCAAGCTAGAATTGATCAATACCGAGAGTTTTAGCCACGAACTCTAAAAATCAACTTGATTCTTCATAATTGTTGTTCAAAAGCTGTAATGATGATCGAAACTCTTTCTAATCAACCTAATACACCTTCGCTGAACTTATCACAAGAATCTGAACGTCAGATTATCAGATTCAAATATACCGAATCTGATTTAATATATCGAGAGTGTACAGATTCTGTAATCTTCAATCTCTAGATCGATCTAGTGATGTAATATAACTCCTTGGAAGCTCTGATACCAATTGTAAGATCCTAGATCTCATGAATACCATGAATGTGAATAATTAACCACATGAATGTAAAGAGCATTAGTCAAGCTAGTCAACTATATTCCACGGCTCTCTTGAATACATTACAAATCGATGGCTAATGTTAACTAATCTAGGGAGCCTTAGATCCTTTATATAGCCCTCGTATAAAGGATCCTCCTTAAGGCTAGGGAAACACGTTTTACTCCTTCTCAGGTACCTAACAAATAGTTTTAAATTTATATTTAGCGGGGCGTAAATCTTACTGCTCCTTATTATGAGTAAGAGAAGTATGACCTAGGATTGTATTTTTGAGATATCAGTAGAATCGAACCTATAAGTAACCTTAAGATAATCCTAAAGTGAAGGAGTAGTGGTTTGTTATGAGTTTTCTAGTTTATAAGATGAAATAAAGTAAATGCGATAAAATTCATAATTCAGATAAGGTAAAAACAAGTGCATGATATGGTTTCGTTAGTTACTTTGTCGAGATTATGGAATGCTGGCTCATGAATAGGTAGTGTCCTTTTATTCATTACACTAGTCTAAATGCCCCTGTCATAAGATATGTCACTGGGTAATGCGATAGGCTTGAAGATTCTGAATAGACAGCAACGTCTCTTACCCCGACGCCCGTGCAGTCTGACTACAGGCATACACGTTTAGACGGCTCATCTAATTGAGCGACTCGGTTGGGTGACGTATTAACATTCCATAAAGTTCTAAGATTTTTAAGCATAATAGAATACAGGGTTTGCCATATCCGAGAGACGTGATGTGCTTCGATGCTTTCGTTAGTGATTGGGTTTAAAAGATAGTTAGGCCCTTAAAAGAGTTCAAGCATAAAGAACACCATGGACAAGTCGGGTTTTGAGTTCCATGAACGCGTTCAGTTATCCTAACAGTCCAATCCTTTATGTGTTAATGTTTGTGGCATAAAGGCAGGGTGTAAAGGGGAATGGGTGAATGAACTTTGTTTTAAGCATAACATTACTTTCTTAGCTTTACAAGAAATGAAAATGACTAGAATTGAGCTCTTTCATATTAAGTCTATGTGGGGTGATTATCAATTTGATTTTGCTAGTAGTCTCGCGCGTGGTAGATCTGGAGGTATTCTTTTTGTTTGGGATTCTAACTCTTTTTGCAAAGAGCAAATTTGGAGCCACCAAAATTACTTGATTGGTAAAGGTGTTTGGAAACAATTTTCTGATCCATACTTTATGATTAATATATACGGTCTGCATAACTCCAGTGATAAATCAGCGCTATGGTCTCATCTTTTGGATTTCATAAGGAATCATTCTGGTAGATTTGTACTATTTGGGGACCTGAATGTTGTCCGGAGCGAGGACGAAAGGTTTGGCTCAATTTTAGATAGTTCTGAGGCAGATGTTTTTAATGGTTTTTTTACTGGATTCACAACTTGTGGACCTACCTCTTGGTGGTCGATCATTTACTTTCATGAATACACCGGGAACGAAAATGAGTAAATTGGATTGCTTTCTTGTATCTCTGAATGTTCTAGACGATCTACCAAATGCACGTGTTAATGTACTTGATAAACGATGGTCAGATCACAGCCCTTTATTATTTCACGTATAAAAGATTGATTATGGACCGATTCCCTTTAAATTCTTCAAGTCTTAGTTACTTCGAGATGATGTTACAGAGGTAATTCATAAGTCATATGAGGAATGTGCAGGCCTTCCTATTCACTTGAAGCTTCGTAATGTGAAAAATAGTATCAAGGCTTGGAATGTTTCTTGTCGAGCTACTGAAAGGTCTCGTTTCAGGGAGATTGAGAAAGCTATCTCTGATATTGATTCTAGGTTGGATCCTAACATATCCAATGAATAGGAACGCCTTTTAAGGCTTAATCTTCTAAAAGAAAGAGATGATTTGCCGCGAATGCGAAATCTTGATGCAGCCTAAAAAGTGAGATATAAGTGGGATCTTGAGGGTGATGAGAACACGAGCTTTTTTCACTCTATTATCAAATGTAAGCGACACACTCAATTGTTCCAAGGTATCACAGTTAATGGATCGTGGAACACGGACCCTATTGTAGTGAAAGAAGCATTTCTTTCTTTTTACAAATCCAAATTTCAAGTCAGAAAGTCTAATGTTTCACTTTCTGGAATACCTACTATTTCTAACCTTTCGAATTCAGATAGGGATGGCTTAGAAGTTACACCTAAAATGGAGGAAATTAAAAACGCAGTTTGGAGTTGCGGTAGTAACAGGTCACCGGGTCCTGACAGATACTCATTTTTCTTTATCAAACACTTCTGGGATTTGCTTCATGAGGTCAGGTGCTCTCCCTTACGGGTTTAATTATTCTTTCATCACTTTAATCCCTAAAGTGGATAATCCTATCCATGTCAAGGATTATCGTCACATCTCTCTCATTGGAGCCATGTACAAGATTGTGGCTAAGTTACTTGGAATTTGGCTTTCTAAAGTTATCGAAAGTGTTATCAGTAATAAACAAACAACATTTATTCAGGGTAGGCAAATCCCCGATGGCCCATTGATGCTAAGTGAAATTATCGACTGGTTCAAAAAAAAGAAAAAAATTATTGATTTTCAAGGTTGACTTTGAGAAAGCGTTTGAGTCGGTGGATTGGCGTTACCTCGACTTTATGCTCTCACAATTGGGATTTGTAGATAAATGGCGTCATTGGATTAATGCTTGTCTTTCTTCGGCCATAACTTTAATCCTAATTAACGGTAGCCCCACATTCGAGTTTTCAGTTAGGAGTGGTCTACGTCAAGGTGATCCATTATCTCCTTTTTTATTCATTATAGTGATGGAAGGTCTTCATCTCACCTTGAAAGATGCGGTTGCCAATAATTTGATTAAGGGGGTTTCGATTGGTCCGTTAAATATTTCTTATTTTCTCTTCGCGGACGATGTTGAAATCATCTCAGATTGGTGTAGTGATGATATGGATAATATCTTACGTGTTCTGAATATATTCTACTTAGCCTCGGGCCTAAAAATCAATCTGTTAAAATTGAAGATTTACGGTATAAGTGTTAATTTTGATCAGATTCATTCGATGGCCATCAGATGTGGATGTGAAGCAGGGGTCACCCCTTTTAACTTTTTGAGTATGCAAATTGGCTTGTACCCATCTAGAACAACACATTGGCAGCCGGTTATAAATCGATTTAAATCCAAACTTTTATCGTGGAACGCAAACCTCCTTTTCATCGGGGGTAGATACACCTTGATTAAGTCGGTCCTTGGTGGTCTTGGTATCTATTATCTTTCGCTTTTTCGTGCTCATACATCGGTCATCAAGGCTATCGAAAATCTTAGAGCTCGATTCTTTTGGGGTGGTAATAAAGAAAAAAGAAAGATGGCTTATCAAACAGGATTAAAAATAAAGAAAATTGCAGATCGGCTAAATGAAGCCGCCGGCATGGGTATTATGAAGCCACCAGCTTGGAGTTAAATATGTCAGAATGTTCCAGAATCTTCGTAAAATTGAAAGAACTTGTTGATCAAGCAAAAGGCAAAGGAAGCCGCCGGCTTCATCCTGAAGCCGCCGGCCTAATTAACACGATTTCTCAACTTGTCGACCAAGTTCAAGTAAAAATGAAAAAAAATCAAAAGGATTTGACGGATCTCTGAAGCCGTCGGCTTAATTATGACGGTTAAAGATTTGAGCTTGCGGATTAAGTTAAACTTGCAAAAGGAGTCACCAACCCAAGACAAGCTGCCGGCTTCCCACTGAAGCCGCCGGCTTGGCCACCGTCTTAGAATATTATAAATACATGCCTCTGGTCTCAGTTTTCATATGTATTAGTTTTCAGAATTCAATAATTCTGGTTAGCTCGTTTTTTTAGGGTTTTCTCTAAACCCTTAGGTTAGATTTTTTCATTGTAATCAAGATTAAAGTTTTTTATTCAAGTTCTTTTACATCTACCTTCTTTTTACGGTATGATTCTATCCTTATCTTATTGTTTTACTTATTTTATTTACTGTATTCTTTTCTGTTCATATTCTGCTGTGAACTAAACGTTCATAGTGGTTACATGGATGAAAACTGAACTTCATCTGGGAATCAGATGAAGCCACCGACCTCACCTTCTAAGCCGCCGGCTTGGTTGGAAGGAAGCTGCCGGCTTCGTGTTCTTCACCTGTACAGTTCCTGGTTCTTTTTCAGATCTGTATGGTTGAGTTTCTATAATGATATTTGAATTGTTTTGAATCTGTTTTGCTTAAGTACACTTGTTTGCCATGCTTAATGATTAAATAACATGATTTTAGGATTGATTAGCACTTGAACCGATGATCTATTATTCAATTCATGCTACTTGTTTAGATCTAGTCCATCAAAGTTGTTAAATTGAATTGTATGCAACTAAGTTAAAAAGCTTAATAGTGATAAACGTATTTGATTTGAATTACGCTTATATAATATAATTTGATATTGTTAGGGTTAATCGAAGAACCTTTGTTTGAATTTGTGTAATTAATGATTGCATGAGAACTTAGTAGTAATTAACTTTCAGCTAGTAACTTGAGTTGATCTACTTGGTGTTAATAGCTTATATAATTTTTCAATCTATTTGCATATTGATCCTCATCACAAGATTAATGTGTATCATGTAATTGAATTGAACATGAAGAATTAAAATGTTAGTTATGCACATCACATATCTATCATATGCTTTAAGTCCTACCTATTGAATGATATGCAACACTTAGTTTAACCTATTAAGGGATAATATTTGGTCTATGTTGTTATTCTACTTTGTGTTAATATAAGTTATGAAACTTGCTTAATATGATTCTAGTATGAGTTGTTTGCCCATGTAATTGCTTTTACTTTTATTTGTATTTATTTATTTTGAATCTTCAATTCCTTGTCTTACTTTATTGTTCTGTTTATCTTTAAAAGCATCTCTTTCCTAAGAGATAAGAATCTATCCCATAAAAGACATAAAAATATATATTTAATTCTTTAATAAGAATTAATTAATAAGACAACTCTTATCCGCATCTACGCTCTCTTAGGACGATAACCTAAATTACTACATCTGATCGGGTTTTGTTGCTCGGTAGGGTGTTAAAGTGTAATAATAAAGGTTTTATAAATTTAAAAGTTGAAGAATAAGCTAAGCACTACTGCACACACTTTCAACACATAAATTTTTTGGCGCCGCTGCCGGGGGGCGCGGTAAATACGGAGGTTGGATATACTTTGGTTATTGATATTTCTTGAAAACAGGTGATGACTGTCTTCCTTTAGGGGAGGGTTGTTGGGGTTCCGATTTAAAGGCTCCTGCTTAAACCTAGACGCTGATGGGTCACTTAATTATTGAAAGATTCAATAGGCCGTGTATGTTTGATTATTCGTTGTTATGCGATAAAAGTTGTTATTTAATATTTATGTTATTAATTATGTCATTAATATCTATTATATTTCTTAATTTAAAATTTAGTAATATACTAATATATTTCTTAAATATTACAAGAGGAATTAGAATAAACCGGAAACTTATATATATATATATATATATATATATATATATATATATATATATATATATATATATATATATATATATATATATATATATATATCTTTTAAGGTCTAAAATATTTTCTCCTAAAATATTTCTTTTTATTATTTTAGATCACATGAATACTCGGTCCAAGAAACCAGTCTTACAAGATATGTTACCAAATCCTGATATATTATTTAAACCTTCTAAGGATTCGAATATTGTTAAGAAATTAAATTTCAATGACGGAACTACTTCTAATGATGATTCATTATCTAGCCCACCGTCTAGTCCTGATTCTAATTTGGGATCTCTTTTTGGTTCAGAAATTAATATGACTGATTCAATGGAAGCGTTAATGAAAGCTGGTCGGGAAGGATTAGGTCATGCTATTACTCAGCCTGAAATAAAAGAAAATTTTGATATTAAAGGTCCTATTTTTCATTTGCTTAAAGATAACCAATTTAGGGGTACGGAAAAGGAAGATGCTAATGCTCACATTCAGAATTTTAAAGATATTTCTAATCTGTTTAACATGAATAATGTGGAAAGTAATGTCATTTATCTTCGTCTCTTCCCATGGTCACTAAAAGACGAAGCTAGGGAATGGTTAAACTCGTTACCTGAAGGAGATATTACTAGTTGGGATACGATGGTTGAAAAATTTCTCACTCGATTCTTTCCTGCATCCAAAACTGTCACCCTTCAGACTGAAATTGCTAATTTTTGTCAGAAAACTAATGAGCCTCATTATTCTGCTTGGGTTCAATTTGGTAAAATGTTTAGAGGTTGTCCACAACATGGTTTGGATAAGTTTAAAAAGGTAACTACTTTCTATAAGGGTTGTGTTATTGCTACAAGAAGAGAGATTGATACATCTGCTGGAGGAAACATTATGAGTAAAACTGCCGAGGAGGTTGAAACATTGATTAATAAGTTGGTTGCTCATTCCCATGAATGGCATCAAGACTTAGATATTTATCGTTCGGTAAAATCTGTTAGTTATGATTCTGAAGATATGGTTAAGGCTATGAATGTGCAATTGGGTAATCTAGGAAGGCAGATTGAAAAACTTACTAAAGAAATGCATATGATTAAAGTAGGTTGTGAAAAAGGCCAAGGTCCTCATGCTACTAAAGATTGTGTTGCTAGTCTTACTATGGAGCAAGTCGAGAATTTTTTGTATGTGAATCAATTCCAAGGAAACCTAAACTACCATAATAATTATAATACACCTTATCCTGCTAATAATAAAAACCCACCTGGTTTTCTTTCCTGTTAGAGCACCCTTCATTTCAAATTCTTCTAATGCTCAAACAGATAAGAAGTCTAATCTTGAAGAAAGCATCCTAACTTTCATCAAAAATCAAAATGAATCTAATGATAACATAAAGTCTCAACTTTTCCAAGTGGAAAATAATCAGCAAGCGTCCATTCAAAACTTAGAGCGCAATGTTACTAAGTTATTTAAACTTGTTGAGGGTAAAGTTCATGTTGAATCTGAAGTTTCTAAAGAAGTTCATTTTGAAAAGGTGAATGTGATTATAGAAGTGAATAGGGTTGATGTTTATGAACCTGGTTTAAGGTATTTATGGGAGTTTGAAATGGAAGAGGAAGAATATAATCAAGAAATAAAGAAGTTAACTGCTACTGAAGAAGATACATCAAAAGATGCTAAAGTTAGAGGTCTTGATCGTGATGAGGTAATTTTCATGCATGAGTTGTTTGATGAGAAGGAAGAAGAAGTTAATAAAAAGGTCGATGAAAATAATGAAGTTAGTAGTGAAAAATCTGAAAAATCAGAATGTGAAGATAAAGATGATTGGTTAGCTGATACTATGAAACAGTTGGAAGAAAGAAGAAAAGAAGGTTTCCGCCCTCTTTATTCATTCACAATTAATCCGGTAGATCCATATGCATCACCTAAAGTTCCTGTTGTTATGCGTACTGATCCAGGGGAATTCCAAATCCCTTGTTTAATTCGTGGTCCAATTCCTGTTATAGGATTAGCTGATACTGGTTCTATCATTAATATTATGCCATTCTCCGTTTACAATCGTTTAGGATTGCCATTGTTGGAACCAAACAAAGGAAATGTGTGCTTTGCTGATAGTCATTTACATGAACCGTTAGGGATTGTTAAACAAGTTGAAGTTACCGTTGGTTATGCTTTCTATAGAATTGGTTATGCTTTCTATAGAATTGATTTCGTTGTTATGGACATGAAAGAAGATCTGATAACTCCTTTAATCCTAGGATCTCTGTTTCTAGCTACTGCTCATGCTACCATTAACTATGCTGATAATCAGTTAACTATTCGTTATGGTGTGCTATATTTGAATCTGTTCCGTTAGTTCCAAGATCTAAAGTTCCCCGCTCTAATGTGAAAATGGTTAAAGTTGATAAAGAGGATGATGATGACTTTACCGTGGATAGAATAGTAACTAAATTTATAAAAGATCAATATAAGCTTAGCACCGAAGTGAGAAAACATATCCATGAGTTGAGTGTCTCATTTGAAATGTCTTTTCGTAGGGGTCTTGAAACCACTTGCAACAGATTAAAGCGTTAAGTGAGTATGAAAAGAATAAGTGTGAGGAAAATAAGCCTAAGGAGTAATTCTGTTAGAAGAAAAGAGACGCGCAACCGACTCTATAATCAAAACTACCTATCCCTATATATGTTTATTAGGACTATGTCATTTCTAAGTGTTTTATTGTTTTATTTGTTTAATTATGAATGTAAGAGCAATATAGCTCCTAAGTGTTTAAATATTTAAAGTGATGAAAAGTTATTAATAAAATATTATGTTTGTGTTATACTTTGCATTATTTAATATTCTGTCAAGTTATTTATATTCAATTCAAAAGAAGTCTGCAAAAGTGCTCCGCAAATCATTCTATGATCCTACAATCAAGTAACATCACTCTTTCCCTTATTTTCAATTATGTCCTTTATTTATTACATTCTTTTATTATAAATGCAATGAGAACATTGCAAAATCTAAGTGTGGGGAGGGAAGTGATTAATCACTTAAAAGATTAAAAAGATACTATCAATTTTCCCGAAAAAATTGAAAAATGGGTATAATTTTAAATTTTTCAAAAGTATAAATTCTTAGTCAAATATATGACATTTTACTAACTTAAATCTTAATCTTAATAATAGAACTACTCTTAATTTCGAGATCGGATTACTTGTTTAAGATAAGAAGTTAAAAGCCAAAAATTGTGAAACGAGTGCAAACTTATAGCCACTACCATATGGCATAATAAGCATGGACCACTGAGGCAGCAAAAGAGTCCAAATAAGGGCCAATTTAGAAAAATTGCCAAGTGTAAAGCTAAAAGCCAAGCATGAAAGCAAAAGAAATGAAAAGAAAAAAGAGTCCAATGAAGGCCAACAAAAGAAAAGAGTTTCAATGAGAACCATACACTTTTTAAATTATTATTATTAGAAAACAAAAGAGTCCAATGATGACCAAATTGTATAAATTTGACTTAATAAACATTAGGACTACTTGTAATCCTTGGTCTGGTTCAGACTAGTTCTTGCGAATAATAAAAACTAACTTCTTATTAAGACATACTTTTGACTTTGCAATTTTACTTTAAAACCCATGATATAATTAATATGGTTTACTTGAGGACAAGTAATGATTTAAGTGTGGGGAATTTGATAACTCCTAAATTATACAGTTTTTTAATAACATTTTGAGGAGTTATCTTAGTATTTTAGAGTCATTTTAATACCAAAACACACTAAAATGGGTAAAAATGGGAAAAAGGTATTTCTAATGATTGTATCAAAGTTATGTATCAAACAGGATCAAAAATAAAGAAAATTGCAGATCAGCTAAATGAAGCTGTCGGCATGGGTATTATGAAGCCGCCGGCTTGGAGTTAAATATGTCAGAATATTCCAGAATCTTCGTAAAATTGAAAGAACTTGTTGATCAAGAAAAAGGCAAAGGAAGCCGCCGGCTTCATCCTGAAGCCGCCGGCCTAATTAACACGGTTTCTCAACTTGTCGACCAAGTTCAAGTAAAAATGGAAATAAAATCAAAAATATTTGGCGAATCTCTGAAGCCGCCGGCCTTTCCTAAAGCTGCCGGCTTAATTATGACGGTTAAAGATTTGAGCTTGCTGATTAAGTTAAACTTGCAAAAGGAGTCGCCGACCCAAAGCAAGCCGCTGGCTTCCCACTAAAGCTGCTGGCTTACCACTGAAGCTGCCGGCATGGCCATCGTCTCAGAATATTATAAATACAGGCCTCTGGTCTCAGTTTTCATATGTATTACTTATCAGAATTCAATAATTCTTGTTAGGTTGTTTTTTTTAGGGTTTTTTCTAAACCCTTAGGTTAGATTTATTCATTGTAATCAAGATTCAAGTTTTTAATTCAAGTTCTTTTACATCTACCTTCTTTTCAAGGTATGATTGTATCCTTATCTTATTGTTTCACTTATTTTATTTACTGTATTCATTTCTGTTCGTCTTCTGCTTTGAACTAAACGTTCATAGTGGTTACGTGGATGAAAACTGAACTTCATCTGGGAATTAGATGAAGCCGCCGGCTTGGCTGGAAGGAAGCCGCCAGCTTCATGTTCTTAACCTGTAAAGTTCCTGGTTCTTTTTCACATCTGTATGGTTGAGTTTCTGTAATTATATTTGAATTGTTTCGAACCTGTTTTACTTAAGTACACTTGTTTGCCATGCTAAATGATTAAATAACATGATTTTAGGATTGATTAGTACTTGATCCGATGATCTATTATTCGATTCATGCTACTTATTTAGATCTAGTCCATCAAACTTGTTAAATTGAATTGCATGCAACTAAGTTAAAAAGCATAATAGTGATAAACGTATTTGATTTGAATTACACTTATATAATAGAATTTGATATTGTTAGGCTTAATCGAAGAAGGTTTGTTTGGATTTATTTAATTAATGATTGCATGAGAACTTAGTAGTAATTGACTTTCAGCTAGTAACTTGAGTTGATCTACTTGGTGTTTAATAGCTTATATAATTTGTTAGTCTATTTGCATATTGACCCTCATCACAAGATTAATGTGTATCATGTAATTGAATTGAACATGAAGAATTAAGATGTTGGTTATGCACATCACATATCTATCATATGCTTTAAGTCCTACCTATTGAATGATATGCAACACTTAGTTTAACCTATTAAGGGATAATAATTGGTCTATGATTGTTATTCTACTTTGTGTTAATATAAGTTACGAAACTTGTCTAATATGATTTCCGTATGAGTTGGTTGTCCATGTAATTGCTTTTACTTTTATTTTGTATTTATTTATTTTGAATCTTCAATTCCTTGTCTTACTTTATTGTTCTGTTTATCTTTAAAATCATCTCTTTCCAAAAGATAAGAATCTATCCCATAAAAGACATAAAAAATATATCTTTAATTCTTTAATAAAAATTAATTAATAAGACAACTCTTTTCCGCATCTACGCTCTCTTGGGACGATAACCTAAATTACTACATCTGATTGGGTTTTGTTGCTCGTTAGGGTGTTAAAGTGTAATAATAAAGGTTTTATAAATTTAAAAGTTGAAGAATAAGCTAAGCACTATTACACACACTTTCAACACATCAGCTTAGATCAAATGGGAGCAAGTTTTGGAATCCCACGACAAAGGCGGTCTTAATATTGGTAGCATTCGCTCGTTTAACCTTTCATTATTGTATACATGGAAATGGCGTATCGTACACTCTCCTGACTCTCTATGGGCTCGTACCATTGTTGCGATCCATGGCATCTATGCTGGGTTCGAGGGTCGTGGGTGTAAAACTTCGAGTGTGTGGAGTAATATAGTGGGAAGTATTAACTCGCTCCATGAAAAGGGTGATATTCCTATTGATACACTTCATATTAAAATTGGAGATGGTATGAACACTAGATTTTGGAAGGATAAATGGTTGGGAAATTTTACACTTCAACAAAGATACAACCGCCTATATCGCCTAGATAATGACCCGAACTGCTTAGTTTGCAATAGATTTAATGTGGCTACTGGTTGGTCATGGGACTGGTCTCGCATACCCCCTCTTCGAAAAACCTAGATAATCTGGTCTCGGAGTTGCAATCGATTACCTTATATAACTCTCAAGACTTGTGGGAATGGAACATTGGAAACGATGGTTAATTCCATGTCTGTGATACTCAAATCTATCTGGATAGCATTAATCTCCCTTGTTCTAGTTACATTACCCGCGGGTGCAAGTTTATACCATTGAAAATCAATATATTTGTATGGAGGCTTATTATGGATCGGTTTCCTTCTCGGGTTAATTTGGCTTTCAGGGGGCTCGACATCAACACAATTATTTGTCCTGTTTGTAGCATTGGTGGAGACTCAAAGTGTCACGACCCGGAGAAATTCGACTATTTTTAAATCAAATTCTAGATACGATATTATATTTGACACGATAAGCAAAGTCTGTAATGTTGAAGTCTCAAAAAATTCTGAACTGTTTCATATATTCAATTGACCTTCGACCAGTCTCGACGATTCACGAATCATTATTTGTTGATAAATGTGTATACATATAAAAATAAAAATAAATATATGTATAGAGTGTATTATATTAAATATAATTATTTAATGATTGTAATACTCGTTGGACGTCTCGATTATTATTTTGAGAAGTTTAATTCGAACTTATATGATTTTAAAATAAACGGTGATTCGAAAATGAGTTCTATAAATTTTAGGCTTACTAAAAATGTATTTAGGATCTAGTTATTAAATTTTAACACTTTTTATATTTTACCCAGAATCGAGCGGGACAGTTAATGTAATTTATATTTAATAAATTAATGATCGAATTTTATACCATAATGACTTAAATAAATAAAGATAATTACTATAAAAATTTAGGATTTTTCTTCGAACTTTTATCCGCCTCTGAATCAACAACGAGTACGAAATCCAGTCTCTAAATGACAATGGCTAATATTATCACACGTTTTATTATTTAATTATATTATAATTATTATTATATTAATATTAATAATTATTAAAGTAACTTTAAAGTTATTTATGCACATATATGAATATGATTGATCACTACTATCAAAACACTTTATAATATTTCTATTTTCTGGCGTATCAACTCAACAACCTCGATCACCACCTTTCTCATCTCATCAAAACTTGACTATTTTTTTTCACATATATCTTCCAAAACTATCAATGTCTAATTATTGAGTTTTACACATTTTTAACTCTAGATATTTATCAAGTACTATACTTGTCTCCACTTAATATTCTAAACTTATTATATATCCATACATTCCATTCAATTTCATAAAATGGGTATATATCTGTATACTTCCTTCGATTTCCAACTTACAACTTGCTCTTCCTCTTGCTTTTCTACTTGATTAAATCAAGAACCACTCCAAAATTTAACCATCTTCACTGTTGCGGTTCTAGTTTTTAGTTTCTGGGTCAGCCTACGAACCATCATCAAACCATAACCACTATCATCGATTGTTATCATCATTCGACTACTATCATTCTGGTTCTACTTCGAAAATCCATCACCACCACTTTGTTACTACTATTTTGTTAGCCAAAGTACAACAAACAACCATCACTGTTCGAACTATTGTTCTATCATCCTTGCAGAACGAACACCATCAACTACTTAATCGAATACCCGCTGCATCTGTTTTCTATCTTTTATTTCTGTTTTAGAACCAAAAGCAAACCACCTTCTTCACCGTAACAACCATGATCACCTACACCGCCCTTTCCACCATAAACCGTCATGCACCTTGAAACCCATCCCTATTTTCTATTTTAATCGTGAACAACAAATAACACCCATAACAACCACATTCATCCATAACCCACCATCATTAAACAAACCCAACCACTCATCGTTAACTGATAATTGTTGCTCTCTCTCATCTCTATCCCTTCTATTTTTGCTTCGATAATAACTGCTGCTGTTTAATTTATGTGTTTCTGTTCCGGTTAAGAATTCCACCACAGCCACCTTGATTCCACCATTAAAACCACCATAGCAGGCTGCTTGTCACTGTTATGTTTCGATCCTATTTAAGCCATGATTGCACCTGCTAAAATACTACTTTTGTCCACTGTTTCTAAGAAGAAACGTTACAGTATCAATGATGACTACGATGATGTTGTTAATAAATGAAGAAAATAACCGTATTGAAGAAAGGAGAACAGGAACCGGTCGATGGCAGTCTTGTAATATTATGGAAGTTAAACTAGCGGGTCCCAATTACTTTGTTGATTGTCGACTGTAGTAAAATGAGGAAAAGAGTGTTCACAGCTGGCTTCATGTGCTTTATTCCTTACGTGACCTCCCCACTTGAGTAATAGTGGTTTAATATTGATTGTTATTAATTTTGCCTGCTCAACGTAATTTAAAACCATTGATATTGAGCCAATACCAAATGGAATGAAACTTGGGCCTGTTGGGCCGAGTTATATATGGACTAAAACATAGGATTGTCATAAATGATGATCCACTATGATGTTAATAATGATGTACGAGGCTATATATGCTTATGATGGTGACGAGGTGGTATGAGGATAAATATAACGATGATAATGATGATAGATCATAATGATGATGATGGTTAATTAAGAGATGATGATTATGAAACGTGTTTATGTTAATGATGATAAAAGAATGATGGGTTCGATGATCATAATCGTGATCATAATATATTATGATGGTAATGATAAAGAGTAGTATGTCGATAGTATAGAATAAAAGAATTATTGGTGCAAATTAAATGATCAGATGGAGAAATGGTTTGGGTGTGTTGGGTGTAACCAAGAAGTCTTGGGTTCGAGCCTAGTCTCTGCCATTTTTCTTTTTGGAAGGCTTTTAGAGAGGTAGCTATTACTATTATTATTATTGTTATTATTATTATTAGTATCATTATCATTATTATTATAAAAATATTACAACTTTCTATTATTAATATTATTTTACCAAGTAAAGTAGTAGTTATATAAAAACATATTTTAATATAATCATAAATATATAAATTTTAATACATTATAATTAAATTACTCTAATAAGAATCTGATATTAAAATATTAATTATCTATTTGAAATATAGACATAATTAATCTATTCATTAAAATAGCATATAAATTATTAAGATAACAAGTATATTAATATGACTAAATAAACTTAGATGATTAATATTATATGTGTTAATATATATATTTGATATAGGTTCGTGAATCTGAGGCCAACCCTGCACTTGTTCAGTGCCGTCATATGCGTAAATCACTACGAAATACAGTATGTAAGTTTCATTTGCTCCCTTTTTTAATTGCTTTTGCAATATATATTTTTGGGCTGAGAATACATGCGCTGTTTTTATAAATGTTTACGAAATAGACACAAGTACTTAAAAATATATTCTACGTTGAGTTGTACCACCGGCATACTTCCCTGTAGCTTGGTAACTACTATTTACATGGGTATTGTAAACGCGAATCCTGTTGATAGATCTATCGGGCCTGACAACCCCAACCGGACTGGACGACCAGTATTCAACGGTTGCACAGTACTTCGTTTTGGTGACTACACTTAGGTACGGTGTAGTGAGATTTCATAATAAAGGGAATATGCGACGTTGATTAAATGTTAAGTATGGTTACCAAGTGCTCAACCACTTAGAATGCTTTACATACACTTGCGAGTGTATTATGTTTATAGTTATGAAATCTTGTGGTCTATTAAAATATTGAAATGATTGTTATGATAAACCTATGAACTCACCAACCTTTTGGTTGACACTTTTAAGCATGTTTATTCTCAGGTACGAATTAAGTCTTCCGCTATGCATTTGCTCATTTTAAGGACATTACTTGGAGTCGATCATCGCAATGGGACCAAATGTTGATGACTTCGTTCTGGTGGATAAGGACGGGTCGTTACAGGTGGTATCAGAGCGTTGGTCCTAGCGAACCAGGTCTTGCATTAGTGTGTCTAACTGATAGTTGTTAGGATGCATTAGCGAGTCTGGACTTCGACCTTAGCTGCATATTATAAGTATTGTATATCATTCCTAGTGGAAAATTTCCTGCTAATCATTCCTAAGTCTAGACATGCCTTACTGCCTTTATTGCATAGATAGTGTATAAACAAATTTATATCTTAGCGTATCTATTACGGTAAACTTTGCCTGATATCTTCCGTAAATTTCTCCGTAATCTAAGGGATCCTGGTACTATATATACCTAGGCATATTATGCGTTGAGAATACCATCCAACTATCATTTGCTGTCACTAAGCTTTTTATACCAAAAATCTTTTCTGTGATCGCATACGATGGCCTCTACGAATCGACCAAGTTCTTCTGACTCCAAATATAGCGTGACGGGAGCGCACCAACTGATCAACTACCGTGATTTCTTTAGAAAGTGGGGATGGATTCGCGAAATACTTACCCTGTGGAGAAATGAAGAAGGTACTCCATATCACGAGCCGAACTTACCACCTAACGTCGGAGTGCTCGACCCGCTCACCGGCGAACCTGTTCGCAACACCGTTTATACCCTTTTTGCAAGAATTTTTCGTCTTGAGGCTACCATTAACGGAACTAGAGAAGATATCCGACCTCTACCTCACACTGATAACCAACCAGGGTTAGTAGAAGAAGTTAAAGAACTTCGAGCTCGGGTGTTAACTTTAGAGAGCACGGTACACAAATTGCAAGCACTAGCAGTATCATCAACACCAGTAACATCACCAGCCTCAGCACCAACAGCACTAGTACCACCAAGAACAACATCCACGTCACCAGCTTCAACATTTCATTCTGTACCTCGAGTATAATCATCGTTCTACATGACGTTCTACATCATTTATCTTAGTTTGACATAGCGATTATGTAACCTCTAATGTTTTAGAGATTATATATTCTTGTTCTAACGGTAAATCAGATGAGTTAATATCATATTAACTCATTAAATCCATGATTGCATCTGAAGAAAATATATATGTATATATGTTTTCATAAAGATTGTAATTAAAAATTCTTTAGTACAAAGTGTTAATTGTGAAAATATTTTAACGGGTAGGTAATACCCGAGGAATACTCAGATTTCACATTAATAAGTTACAATGTACATTCTTCGAAGCTGATTCAACGGTCATTTACTATCCTATGTACAACCACCGATATACGTATCCATTCACCACAGAATAACCATTTCCATTTAAATTTCATATTTGGATTTTGACCTATCAGAATCCAACAAGTGGCATACTGAAGAAAACATTGGACAAAATAAAATTTGTTAGAAACAAACGAATTAACTAATTGAAATTTTGTTAAGAATCCACGCTGACTGTTCCAGCTAACTGTTCCTAGCTAACTGATTACATTTTATTTATCGCAATTTAATTATCGCAATTTAATTTATCGTCATTTAATTTCTGTTATTTATTTTACGCACTTTATATATCGGGACATGTATACAAGGTTTTGACATATCATATCGACGCATCTATATATATTATTTGGAATAACCATAGACACTCTATATGCAGTAATGCGGGAGTTAGCTATACAGGGTTGAGGTTGATTCTCAAATAATATATATACTTTGAGTTGTGATCGAGTCTGAGACATGTACACGGGTCACGATACGTATTAATTAATTCGAATATTATAAATTAAATTATATATGAATTATTGTACTGTTAACTGTGGACTATCGATTGGGACTATCAACATTGGACAATTAAAAAATGAATTAAAATATTAATTATAACATATGAAACTAAACAATTCTTCAACTTTGCCACTTGATTTCATCTTAAACCTCATTTGTATCTTGACGATTCCAATCTGCGTTTAAACATTTTATGATTCTTGAAAACACCTCGATCGAAAGGATGGACCATCCGCACTTCATCTACGGAAGAAAAGATTTATGCATATAGTTATGCATCTGAAAAATTCTCGAAACCTGAGTAAACGTTTAACACATAGCTGTGTTAATTCCTTTGGCGTTATTATTACCCAAAATAACTATGCAATTCCTTTCCAAATTAGCCAAATTTTGTCACAGCTCCAACAAGACAACTTCGACTTTTCGTTCGAAATAATCATATTATAACTTTGATATATATGCGTGCTCTTTTATTGTTACCGTGGAACCTTTCATATTTCATCATATTACCATCAGCGTTTAATCATCTAAAAACACAATTCTCCTGAAATTACCTCGAATTGATAACCGATGATTCAGATATCATAGCATTAAATGCAGAGGAAACAGAAAAATCGTAGATGGTCTGAACGGCCAAGAGCTTGATGATGAAGTATGGAATGTTAGGAAAGCTCGATAGAAAAATTTGGTATAAAAAAAAAAAAAAAAAAAACAGATTGAGCTAACCATAAAGGAAACCAAGGAGAAATACAAGTAACAAACCCTATATTCAGAGAATCCAGATAATTCTGGATCCGATGAAATCTTTAGAGAATATCTTGCCCCAAAGTCATGTTAAAATTTTGCGAAAAATCTTTCTTCATTCACCTTCGAACTTAGAAATTCCAAAATATCATCATAAATATCTTCGATATTTTTGAGGATATTTTCATAAATATTCATGTCCGAAATTATCTACCTCTTCGTGTTTTCAGTACTCCATTATATTGAAAACTTCTGTAAAATTTAAGTATAAATTATGAATGAATTGTGGAGAAGTGTTGGGAATTGAAGCATGAGTTAGTATAATATAATGACGTCAGGCCAACGTGATTATATTACAGTAAGTCATGCTGAGTTTCTAATGAAACGTGATGATGGTTCACAGATCTTACCCTCATCATGTGTCATGTTACATAACTCTACCATTCTACTTAACCTCCGAACATATCAAGAAAATATATTCTTGATAGTTCTATCCTCGGTGATTCTGGTAATTTACCAAATCAAATTGTGCTACTATGATCCTTCCTGCTTAGAACATTATGATCATCTGAAACTCTATATCTATGAATTCTGGACCATTATTCGCTTGACTTGAAGTCGGGAAGAGAAAACAAAAGCATAGAGCTTCAAAATATAAGGGAGAATATAAAGCCCGATAACAACGCATAAATTACAAACCGTGTATGTCAATGTTTATCGCAACATAAAGACACGGGAGAATTAAAAACACTATAACCCCAAAGGCGAAGTAGAAGAAAGTAGATTCCTCTGGTGGAAGTTGGAAAATGAGAATGAATGTTGCGATAGTAAGGATGAGGACGAGGAGCAGAACTGGATTAAGCATTTTCACAATTGTTTGAAAATGTGGATTAAGAAAGGAAGAATTTGAGTGGTGAAAATAATGGAACGAAAGAAGCTCATTTATAGAGAAGATACCAGACAAAGCAATCGAGACAGATAATGGCATTAAATTAAAGAGGATCCTAATTTTCCATAAATCCCGAAGAATCAAATCCTATAGATTTCCAAGATTTTCTTTTAAATCCCTTGAATTCCGGGAATCCACCGTGGCTACGTTAAAAGTTAAATCTCTATCTCAATCTTCTGTGATAGCTTCACTCGTACGCTTCACATAATCGAATCATTAATCGATAATGATAAAACTCTATTTGTCAACTCATATTTGTCATGAAAACATTTTTATTGTTAGCCACGACGACCTCATTTAAATTTCGGGACGAAATTTCTTTAACGGGTAGGTACTGTCACGACCCGGAGAAATTTGACTATTTTTAAATCAAATTCTAGATACGATATTATATTTGACACGATAAGCAAAGTCTGTAATGTTGAAGTCTCAAAAAATTCTGAACTGTTTCATATATTCAATTGACCTTCGACCAGTCTCGACGATTCACGAATCATTATTTGTTGATAAATGTGTATACATATAAAAATAAAAATAAATATATGTATAGAGTGTATTATATTAAATATAATTATTTAATGATTGTAATACTCGTTGGACGTCTCGATTATTATTTTGAGAAGTTTAATTCGAACTTATATGATTTTAAAATAAACGGTGATTCGAAAATGAGTTCTATAAATTTTAGGCTTACTAAAAATGTATTTAGGATCTAGTTATTAAATTTTAACACTTTTTATATTTTACCCAGAATCGAGCGGGACAGTTAATGTAATTTATATTTAATAAATTAATGATCGAATTTTATACCATAATGACTTAAATAAATAAAGATAATTACTATAAAAATTTAGGATTTTTCTTCGAACTTTTATCCGCCTCTGAATCAACAACGAGTACGAAATCCAGTCTCTAAATGACAATGGCTAATATTATCACACGTTTTATTATTTAATTATATTATAATTATTATTATATTAATATTAATAATTATTAAAGTAACTTTAAAGTTATTTATGCACATATATGAATATGATTGATCACTACTATCAAAACACTTTATAATATTTCTATTTTCTGGCGTATCAACTCAACAACCTCGATCACCACCTTTCTCATCTCATCAAAACTTGACTATTTTTTTTCACATATATCTTCCAAAACTATCAATGTCTAATTATTGAGTTTTACACATTTTTAACTCTAGATATTTATCAAGTACTATACTTGTCTCCACTTAATATTCTAAACTTATTATATATCCATACATTCCATTCAATCTCATAAAATGGGTATATATCTGTATACTTCCTTCGATTTCCAACTTACAACTTGCTCTTCCTCTTGCTTTTCTACTTGATTAAATCAAGAACCACTCCAAAATTTAACCATCTTCACTGTTGCGGTTCTAGTTTTTAGTTTCTGGGTCAGCCTACGAACCATCATCAAACCATAACCACTATCATCGATTGTTATCATCATTCGACTACTATCATTCTGGTTCTACTTCGAAAATCCATCACCACCACTTTGTTACTACTATTTTGTTAGCCAAAGTACAACAAACAACCATCATTGTTCGAACTATTGTTCTATCATCCTTGCAGAACGAACACCATCAACTACTTAATCGAATACCCGCTGCATCTGTTTTCTGTCTTTTATTTCTGTTTTAGAACCAAAAGCAAACCACCTTCTTCACCGTAACAACCATGATCACCTACACCGCCCTTTCCACCATAAACCGTCATGCACCTTGAAACCCATCCCTATTTTCTATTTTAATCGTGAACAACAAATAACACCCATAACAACCACATTCATCCATAACCCACCATCATTAAACAAACCCAACCACTCATCGTTAACTGATAATTGTTGCTCTCTCTCATCTCTATCCCTTCTATTTTTGCTTCGATAATAACTGCTGCTGTTTAATTTATGTGTTTCTGTTCCGGTTAAGAATTCCACCACAGCCACCTTGATTCCACCATTAAAACCACCATAGCAGGCTGCTTGTCACTGTTATGTTTCGATCCTATTTAAGCCACGACTGCACCTGCTAAAATACTACTTTTGTCCACTGTTTCTAAGAAGAAACGTTACAGTATCAATGATGACTACGATGATGTTGTTAATAAATGAAGAAAATAACCGTATTGAAGAAAGGAGAACAGGAACCGGTCGATGGCAGTCTTGTAATATTATGGAAGTTAAACTAGCGGGTCCCAATTACTTTGTTGATTGTCGACGGTAGTAAAATGAGGAAAAGAGTGTTCACAGCTGGCTTCATGTGCTTTATTCCTTACGTGACCTCCCCACTTGAGTAATAGTGGTTTAATATTGATTGTTATTAATTTTGCCTGCTCAACGTAATTTAAAACCATTGATATTGAGCCAATACCAAATGGAATGAAACTTGGGCCTGTTGAGCCGAGTTATATATGGACTAAAACATAGGATTGTCATAAATGATGATCCACTATGATGTTAATAATGATGTACGAGGCTATATATGCTTATGATGGTGACGAGGTGGTATGAGGATAAATATAACGATGATAATGATGATAGATCATAATGATGATGATGGTTAATTAAGAGATGATGATTATGAAACGTGTTTATGTTAATGATGATAAAAGAATGATGGGTTCGATGATCATAATCGTGATCATAATATATTATGATGGTAATGATAAAGAGTAGTATGTCGATAGTATAGAATAAAAGAATTATTGGTGCAAATTAAATGATCAGATGGAGAAATGGTTTGGGTGTGTTGGGTGTAACCAAGAAGTCTTGGGTTCGAGCCTAGTCTCTGCCATTTTTCTTTTTGGAAGGCTTTTAGAGAGGTAGCTATTATTATTATTATTATTGTTATTATTATTATTAGTATCATTATCATTATTATTATAAAAATATTACAACTTTCTATTATTAATATTATTTTACCAAGTAAAGTAGTAGTTATATAAAAACATATTTTAATATAATCATAAATATATAAATTTTAATACATTATAATTAAATTACTCTAATAAGAATCTGATATTAAAATATTAATTATCTATTTGAAATATAGACATAATTAATCTATTCATTAAAATAGCATATAAATTATTAAGATAACAAGTATATTAATATGACTAAATAAACTTAGATGATTAATATTATATGTGTTAATATATATATTTGATATAGGTTCGTGAATCTGAGGCCAACCCTGCACTTGTTCAGTGCCGTCATATGCGTAAATCACTACGAAATACAGTATGTAAGTTTCATTTGCTCCCTTTTTAATTGCTTTTGCAATATATATTTTTGGGCTGAGAATACATGTGCTGTTTTTATAAATGTTTACGAAATAAACACAAGTACTTAAAAATATATTCTACGTTGAGTTGTACCACCGGCATACTTCCCTGTAGCTTGGTAACTACTATTTACATGGGTATTGTAAACGCGAATCCTGTTGATAGATCTATCGGGCCTGACAACCCCAACCGGACTGGACGACCAGTATTCAACGGTTGCACAGTACTTCGTTTTGGTGACTACACTTGGTACGGTGTAGTGAGATTTCATAATAAAGGGAATATGCGACGTTGATTAAATGTTAAGTATGGTTACCAAGTGCTCAACCACTTAGAATGCTTTACATACACTTGCGAGTGTATTATGTTTATAGTTATGAAATCTTGTGGTCTATTAAAATATTGAAATGATTGTTATGATAAACCTATGAACTCACCAACCTTTTGGTTGACACTTTTAAGCATGTTTATTCTCAGGTACGAATTAAGTCTTCCGCTGTGCATTTGCTCATTTTAAGGACATTACTTGGAGTCGATCATCGCAATGGGACCAAATGTTGATGACTTCGTTCTGGTGGATAAGGACGGGTCGTTACACAAAGGATCATACTTTCATTGTTTGTCGAGTGGCAAGCTCGGTTTGGAGGCTTTTAATGATTTGGACGAACATGGACTGGCCAACGATCATCACCATTGAAGACATTTTTATTTGGATGGATTCTATTAATGGACCCATTTCTAGTAAGTCTTGTCTTTATTGTATTAGAACTGTTGTACTTTGGTGGCTTTGGAGACTACGGAACGACTCTTTACATGGCTCTAATAAAATCAAGGAAAACGAACTCTTCGACAACATAAGACTTTCTTCCTTCTCATGGCTAAAAGCTAGAAGCAATTTTGCGCCTAGTTGGATTTCCTAGCTAAGTAATCCTATGTACTCTTTTTTTTTTGTCTTGCTTGTTTGTTTATTTTGTTGTATTGTCTTTTTTGCGTCTTTTATTTTCTAGCCTTTTTGTATTTCTTTTGGCTTTAGCTTCTCGCTAGCAGTTTATAATTTACCAGTCGTTAAAAAAATGACACTTTAGCTTATGATCAATGTTAAACACATAAGTGATGCTAAAAGTCCTATTGCAAAGACATCCTTTTTAAATCTAAAATAAATGAAGAAATGATAAGGATGATCATTAAAGACTCAACTAAAGAGATGCTCTCCACTTAATTAATCATTAAGCATTACTTACATGCTTAATAAGTGATTAGTGTAACTTCCCAAAAGTACTCATGTAAAAAAAATAGGTCTTATATAGAAGGTTGCAAGTAACCAATGAATGCATATACTTGCAATCTAATGTTGAAAAAATCCTTGAAGACTTGTAATATGAAGTTTGGAAGCTTGTGGTTATCAAAGGATCAAAATTCTGCATTTGCCATAAAAAGAAATCAATGACACACTAGTAGTACAATGAAACTTTCCTCTTTTAAGCCAATGTCAACTTCCAAGGATACATCCAAGATAGAAGGGGTAATGCATGTCTTTTCAGATGTTTTGGCTTCTAATTTCAGCCATCCAATAAGGGAAAATAAGAAAGTTAAAGGTCTCAAACGGCTATAAATTCAGAGATCAGAGACCTGTTGTGACGATCCAGAAAATCTCGACTAATTTTAAACCAAACTCTCGATACGATATTATATTTTTAACATGATAAGAAAAGTCTATTAGGTTGAGTCTCAAAATTTTTGAATTGCTTCATATAGTCAGTTGATTTTCGACTATTCCCGACGATTCACGAACCAATATTTGTAAATAGAGACATGTATATTTATATACATATATATATATATATATATATATATATATATATATATATATATATATATATATATATATATATATATATATATATATATATATATATATATATATATATATATATATATATATATATATATATGATATTATTATCTATATATATGTAAGGTATATTGAATATATATTTATATGGTTTCGAATTTATTTAGTAAACGATAATAGCACACCTTTGTCAGTCAAGCGATATTAAGCAAGTTAAATTCAAACTTATATTATTTTAAAATAAACGGTGATCCGAAAATGAGTGATATAAATTATAGGCTTATTTAAAATATATTTAGAAACTCTTTGTTGAATTTTAAAACTTTTTATATTTTACTTGTAGTGACCCGAAATTTTCCATGTTTATATATATATTAAATGAAATTTTTATTTACATGATTAAGTGTTTCCAACGTGTTAAGCAATCAAACTTGTTAAGACTTGATTAATTGAAATAGGTTTCATATAGACAATTGACCACCCAAGTTGACCGGTGATTCACGAACGTTAAAACTTGTAAAAACTATACGATGACATATATATGGTTATATATATAGTTAATATGATTTTATTATAAGTATGTATCTAATTAGGGATTTTAACAATGAGTTATATACATAAAAATGAGACTATTAATTTAAGAAACTCGAAAACGATATATATAACGATTATCGTTATAACAACGTCTTACTAGGTACATATGAATCATATTAAGATATTGATACACTTGGTTAATTATGTTAAATGATAAGTAAATATATTATTAAGTGTATTAACAATGAAATACATATGTAAAAATAAGACTACTAACTTAATGATTTCGAAACGAGACATATATGTAACGATTATCGTTGTAACGACATTTAACTGTATATATATCATACTAAGATATATTATATATCATAATGTCATGATAATATAACAATTTAACATCTCATTTGTTATAATAAACAATGGGTTAACAACATTCAACAAGATCGTTAACCTAAAGGTTTCAAAACAACATTTACATGTAACGACTAACGATGACTTAACGACTCAGTTAAAATGTATATACATGTAGTGTTTTAATATGTATTCATACACTTTTGAAAGACTTAAAGACACTTATCAAAATACTTCTACTTAACAAAAATGCTTACAATTACATCCTCGTTCAGTTTCATCAACAATTCTACTCGTATGCACCCGTATTCGTACTCGTACAATACACAGCTTTTAGATGTATGTACTATTGGTATATACACTCCAATGATCAGCTCTTAGCAGCCCATGTGAGTCACCTAACATATGTGGGAACCATCATTTGGCAACTAGCATGAAATATCTCATAAAATTACAAAAATATGAGTAATCATTCATGACTTATTTACATGAAAACAAAATTACATATCCTTTATATCTAATCCATACACCAACGACCAAAAACACCTACAAACACTTTCATTCTTCAATTTTATTCATCTAATTGATCTCTCTCAAGTTATATCTTCAAGTTCTAAGTGTTCTTCATATATTCTACAAGTTCTAGTTACATAAAATCAAGAATACTTTCAAGTTTGCTAGCTCACTTCCAATCTTGTAAGGTGATCATCCAACCTCAAGAAATCTTTGTTTCTTACAGTAGGTTATCATTCTAATACAAGGTAATAATCATATTCAAACTTTGGTTCAATTTCTATAACTATAACAATCTTATTACAAGTGATGATCTTACTTGAACTTGTTTTCGTGTCACGATTCTGCTTCAAGAACTTCGAGCCATCCAAGGATCCGTTGAAGCTAGATCCATTTTTCTATTTTCCAGTAGGTTTATCCAAGGAACTTAAGGTAGTAATGATGTTCATAACATCATTCGATTCATACATATAAAGCTATCTTATTCGAAGGTTTAAACTTGTAATCACTAGAACATAGTTTAGTTAATTCTAAACTTGTTCGCAAATAAAAGTTAACCCTTCTAACTTGACTTTTAAAATCAACTAAACACATGTTCTATATCTATATGATATGCTAACTTAATGATTTAAAACCTGGAAACACGAAAAACACCGTAAAACCGGATTTACGCCGTCGTAGTAACTATATCCAAAAACTATGATAAACTTTTATTTAAAAGTTGTTATTCTGAGGAAATGATTTTTATTATGAACATGAAACTATATCCAAAAATTTTGATTAAACTCAAAGTGGAAGTATTTTTTCTAAAATGGTCATCTAGACGTCGTTTTTTCGACTAAAATGACTACCTTTACAAAAATGACTTGTAACTTATTTTTCCGACTATAAACCTATACTTTTTCTATTTATATTCATAAAATAGAGTTCAATATGAAACCATAGCAATTTGATTCACTCAAAACATATTTAAAATGAAGAAGTTATGGGTAAAACAAGATTGGATAATTTTTCTCATTTTAGCTACGTGAAAATTGGTAACAAATCTATTCCAACCATAACTTAATCAACTTGTATTGTATATTATGTAATCTTGAGATACCATAGACATGTATACAATGTTTCGACCTATCATGTCGACACATCTATATATATTTCGGAACAACCATAGACACTCTATATGTGAATGTTAGAGTTAGCTATACATGGTTGAGGTTGATTCCAAAATATATATAGTTTGAGTTGTGATCAATACTGAGATACGTATACACTGGGTCGTGGATTGATTCAAGATAATATTTATCGATTTATTTCTGTACATCTAACTGTGGACAACTAGTTGTAGGTTACTAACTGAAGCGACCTGTCCTAATCCATCCGGATGAAGTCCATATCGATTATAAACGATTCACAATAGTTGATTTCATCGCGAGGTACTTGACCTCTATATGATACATTTTACAAACATTGCATTCGTTTTTGAAAAGACAATATTTCATTACATCGAAAGTTGACGGCATGCATACCATTTTATAATATATCTAACTATAATTGATTTAATAATAATCTTGATGATCTCAACGACTCGACTGCAACGTCTTTTGAACTATGTCATGAATGACCCCAAGTAATATCTTTAAAATGAGCAATTACACAGCGGAAGATTTCTTTCGTACCTGAGAATAAACATGCTTTCAAGTGTCAACTAAAAGGTTGGTGAGTTCATTAGTTTAACATAAATAATTATTTCATAATTTTAATAGACCACAAGATTTCATATTTCCATTTCTCATAAACATACGTCCCATGCATAGAGACAAAAATATCATTCATATGGATTGAACACCTGGTAACCGACATTCACAAGATGCATATAGAATATCCCCATCATTCCGGGATCCTCTTCGGACATGATATAAATTTCAAAGTACTAAAGCATCCGGTACTTTGGATGGGGCTTGTTGGGCCCGATAGATCTATCTTTAGAGTTCGCGTCAATTAGGGTGTCTGTTCCCTAATTCTTAGATTACCAGACTTAATAAAAAGGGGCATATTCGATTTCGATCATTCAACCATATAATGTAGTTTTGATCACTTGTGTCTATTTCGTAAAGCATTTATAAAAGCAGGCCATGTATTCTCAGCCCAAAAATATAAAAGGGTAAAAAGGAAAATGAAACTCACGCATATAAATATTGTAAAACAGTTAATAAAGCATTTGCATGTATTCTCAGCCCAAAAATGTAAAGAGTAAAAGGGATCAAATGAAACTCACCTAATGTATTTTGTAGTAAAAATACATATGACAATATTTAACATCTGAACAATGTAGGGTTGGCCTCGGATTCACGAACCTATATCATTTATATATATATTAACACATATAAGGGAAATCGAACAAATTATGTATTGATATTAATATATATATATATATATATATATATATATATATATATATATATATATATATATATATATATATATATATATATTATTTTAATTGTTATATATTTTTATATACTTTGTATATATGTTTCATGTAAATATTTGTTTGATAGAATGATAATAATAAAGTTAGTGAATAACATGTTGTTTTATTTTGTGATAATAATAATAATCATATTAATAATAATAATATTAATAGTATACATAAAATAATAGTAATAAAAGTAATAATGATAGTAATAATAATAATCTTAAAAATTTTGATAATCTAACTAATACTAATAAAATAAAAATGATAATTTTGATAAAAATGATAATTTTAAATATAATAATAATAATAATAATAATAATAATAATAATAATAATAATAATAATAATAATAATAATAATAATAATAATAATAATAATAATAATAACAGTAGAAACTACCTTAAAAAGCTCCAAAAAGAAATAAACTGACTTAGCCCGGGTTCTTAAAAAGCTCCAAAAAGAAATAAACTGACTTAGCCCGGGCTCGAACCCGCAATCTCTTGAAACCCGACAACACTCCTAAACCATCCATCTGCCTTCTGATTTTCTAATTTAACTTCTAGCTCATCCTATTTAACCCGATTAGCTGTACGGCCCAACAGGAGTATTTGAATTTCGGCCGACTGCAGTTAACCAAGCCCAACAATAGGATTTCGGCCCAATTTAGGATTAAATAAGCCTGCTATTTAAAAAAAACAGAAAACTGGAGTATGGGAGGATTGAACACAGGACCTCTAGCTTAAACAACAAATCACCAAACCATTCCTCTACTCTATCATATATGTGTTAAGATCCCGAAATAAAAATATAATCTGTATTTTTAATTGTTTCTTCTTCTTCTAAAACTAAAACCCAGAACTATTCATCAACCTCAAAAATTATCATCTTAGCTATTTCATCTCATCATCCAAGCGTAATCTTATCATTCTTATCATGATCACCATGATCATCATAATCATAATCATCATATCAATTATAAAAGAAAATTCATCATCGTCGTAAAAGAAAAAAAAATATAAAATGACTATTCTTCATCATCATCATCATCATTAATCACGCTCATAATCATCATTAAATATCGAACAAAACAAAACCATAACAGGTTCGAGCAATATACTTCGACTGTTCATCATCTTCAAAAAAATTTCATCATCATCGTGAATGAATGTTACAGGTGGATGTGGGTTAGTTTGAGGTCTACAATTGAACAGAAACAGGGACTAGTAGCGAACGTTAGAAACATAACACTCTAGCAACAACCTTAAATTATTAAGTGAAGTAGTGTGTTATCGATGGTGGTGGTGGAAAACAGATAAACAATGGCTGCAGGAGTAACATGATGCAGTCTTAAATGTGATGGGTTAAAGTAACTTAATTACAGTAGCAGCTCACGAGTAGCAAAGACATGATAGCTCTTTGAAACCTCGTAATCGTGTGTAGTTCACAAAGAAGAAGGAGAGAGAGAAAAGAGAAGAAAGAGAGAGTGACGGTGGAGGGTGGTGAAGGTGATTTATAACGGTGTTATGAGTGATTGTAGGTTGATGGTGGAGTGACGGTTTTAGAAGGTGGTTAAAGACTGCAAGATAGTGATGGTGGTCGGTGAATGTGGTTCCCGTATAGTGGTGATGATTCTCGTTGGTTTATACGTTTATAATAGTATGAGTGATTGGGTTTGATGACGGTTGTACGAGAAAGAAAAATCAAGGAGGAGAAGGATAGAGAGAGATGACGTTTGATGTGATTGTGGTGGTTGTTTACGGTTGTTCACCATGGTAGAGGTGACATGGTGATTACGGTTGTTGCAAAAGGATGAAGGTGGTGATGAGCTTTTGATCACCAAATAAAGAAACAAGAAGAAGAAGGAAGAGTAATATATACTCTGAGTCTCCTTTGATGAAGTAATAATAATAGGCATATATGTATAAGGTTATATAATATAGATATATATATAATAAAATAATATACATCAATCTCATTTATCATATAATGTCAAAAGGAAACAGTAATTAGTGCAGAGAATTGAAATGGATATTTTAAAAACAGTAAAGTAGCCGTTTCATTTAACTTACTCTACCGACACTTTATCCCGGATGGCTATATTGTGTCCATTGCTAAACAGTTAACGTATAAAAGTTATAACAACCCTCACTTTTCGACTTTCGATTTTACTAAAATACCTAGAGTTGTTATATACGAATAAATTTAACGTTGACCGAATAAACGTACGCTTAAAATAAATAATATAATTATAAATATTATAAATAAGATTATGATATATAATATAACATAATTACATCAATGAATATATATATAATATTTATATTACTTTTGTTATTTAGTTAATAGAATATATAATTAACTAAATAATACATAATATTATAACATTTATAAAACTAATAAAAACTATAAATTAATAATCATAAATTTTAATTTTTATAAAAACTAAATATAATAATAATTTTTATATAAAATTCGTATTTAATAATTAAACAAATATAGAAATAAAATGTTAAATGTTCTTAGAAATATATTAAACAAATTTTTTTTTTAGAATTTTATACAAAAAAAAAATCAAAACTATATCTACTTTTAATAAATAAATACAAAAATACAAACTACTTTTTCTTATTTTAACTTTTAAGATTTACAAAATACTTTTTCTTATTTTAACTTTTAAGATTTTACTTTTAATAAAAATACAAACTATTTTTTTTTATTTTAACTTTTAAGATTTTACTTTTAATAAAAATACAAACTACTTTTTCTTATTTTAACTTTTAAAATTTACTTTTGATAAAAATACAAAATACTTTTTCTTATTTTAACTTTTAAGATTTTACTTTTAATAAAAATACAAACTACTTTTTCTTATTTTAACTTTTAAGATTTACTTTTAATAAAAATACAAAATACTTTTTTTTATTTTAACTTTTAAGATTTTACTTTTAATAAAAATACAAACTACTTTTTCTTATTTTAACTTTTAAGATTTACTTTTAATAAAAATACAAAATACTTTTTCTTATTTTAACTTTTAAGATTTTACTTTTAATAAAAATACAAACTACTTTTTCTTATTTTAACTTTTAAAATTTACTTTTAATAAAAATACAAAATACTTTTTCTTATTTTAACTTTTAAGATTTTACTTTTAATAAAAATACAAACTACTTTTTCTTATTTTAACTTTTAAGATTTACTTTTAATAAAAATACAAAATAATTTTTCTTATTTTAACTTTTAAGATTTACTTATTTTATTTTAATTTTTTTTATCTAACATTTTCAACTATAAATACCACATACATTTCTCATTTCAAACTTACAACTTAATCTCTCATTTCTCTCTTAAAGAACTACTTCTAGTTGATATCTCGGTCACTTACTTGCTTTACTTTCCTTTCTTGCGTGGAATACTTCAACTGCTATTTAAGGTGAGTTTCATTTGCTCCCTTTTTATATATATTTTTGGGCTGAGAATACATGCGCTGATTTATAAATGTTTTACGAAATAGGCACAAGTACTAAAACTAATTCTATGTGGGTTTAAACCAGAAATATACCCTTAGCTTGGTAACATTAAACTACTTGTCTATGTACGGTAGGCGCGAATCCTAAAGATAGATCTATTGGGTCTGACAAACCCCATCCTGACCATGGGATGCTTTAGTACTTCGAGGTTATTTTAAACACACCTGATCTGGTGTACTTCAGAGGGTAAAACATGAACGTTAAGGCTTGTTACCGGGTGCCTACAACTTATAGAATGCTTTTATACACTTGCTAGTGTACGGATATTTATGAAACTGAAATCTTGTGGCCTATTATTATAACGGAAATGATTGATTTTGATAAACTAATGAACTCACCAACCTTTTTGGTTGACACTTTAAGCATGTTTTGTCTCAGGTGACGAATAAGATGATTGCCATGATTGCTACCTGATGAATTGAATGCTGCTACATGGAGTCTTCAATTCATTACATTTACTTTGCATTAAGACTATTATTATTATTTCAGTTTAAATTTGATGTAAAACCTTTAATGCTTCCGCTGTTTTATTAATAAATGTTTTATTCAAAACGTCTCATATAGAGTCGTTCTCGTTTATACAACTGTGATTTGATATAATTAGTCACAAATACCCTAGGCCCTAATTTGGGGGTGTGACAGATTGGTATCAGAGCAGGTTATTGTAGAGAACCAGGATTGCATTTTATGTGTGCCTTATACAATTAGGTACCTTAGCAATGTAGGACTGCAACTTTCCTTGACCATAGTGCCTTTAATTGTTGCCTTTAATTGATAAATGCTACACTATACCTTAGAAACTATACTTAAATCTTAAGATTATAACATACACGATAATGTGAAATTACTCGAACGTCAACGCTACTTAAGGCCTAGGGTGATCCTTGGTACCACTATGGGACGCTTGTGGATTTCGAATGCCAAACTTAGATTTTGGTCGAGAATTCCTGGGCCAACCGGTAACAATTGATCATTCAAGTGACTCGGCGGTGGCATAGATGTTTGGGTATGGTGCACAATATCAAACCTGACTATAGTGATCATACAACACTTAGTCACTTACGCACTTAATAAGTGGTGAACTTATTAAGAATAACTCACCTAGTCATCTATCCTGGTTTTGTGTATTACATATGTATTACATGAAATATTATCCAAGATTTTTGAAACTCCTATAATTCATACTCAAACGTATATAACTCCCTGTTATATCACGAACCTATATGCCTTATGCCTTTATGCATCGGTTTGCGAACCAGGAAATGTCATTGGGTTATCACAGTATACGAATTGAAAGTCTTTAATCGAAAGATTATTAGATTACATACTTATCATTTTATAATCTCGACACGTCATACTGCCATTATTAGAGTATAGACAAATCATATCTTAGCATATCTATTCCCAATAGACCTTGTCTAACACTTTTCTTAAATTTCCTCCGTGAATTACGGAAATCTTTCTGCTATATATACGTATTCAAGGAGATGAATATATCATTCAATATTCAACACCCATTTCATATCAAACCCTATTCCAAACACATAATATGGATTTCTCACCTAATTCCTCAAGTTCTTCTAGCTCCAAAGATAGCGTGACAGGAGCACACCCACCGATCAATTACCGTGATTTCTTTAGAAAATGGGGATGGGTTCATGAAATACTCACCCTATGGAGAAATGAAGAAGGTACTCCTTATCACCAGCCAAACTTACCACCAAACGTCGGAGTACTCAATCCTGTTACTGGCGAACCTGTTCGCAATACCGTTTTCACTCTTTTCGCAAGGATTTTCCGCCTCGAAGGTCGACTCAATGTAACCAACGACAATATTCGTCCTCTACTCTCGAATTCTAACCAGAAAGGGTTATTAGAAGAAGTTAGAAGACTTCGAACTAAATATCAAGAATTGACAAACCTTACAGAGGAATGGGTAGAACAAATCCATAGACTCGAGCGTAAAGTAGAAACCCTGGAGGAAATAGTGCGCGATTTGGTAGCTAGGCTCACACTTACTAACCAAGTACCACAAGCAGCACCAACAGCAGCACCAGAACCAGCACCAGCACCACCAGTACTATCAGCATCACCACCAACAGCATCAGCTTCACCAACAACAACATCAGCATCCCACGTCTCAACATCATAATCGGTACCTCAAACATCGACATCATACGCCCATAGATACTAAGGAATATTAGTAATAATGAGTTAAGATGTATTGACTCATTCTTCCTGAAGAATTATATATGTATACTTTATATATATATGGTTTGGAACAATAATAAATCTTTTCGTACTAAACTATTACGTGTGAATCTTAACTAGTATGTACTACTTGGTTAATTCATATCACTAATACGCTATGTGTAGTGACCCGAACTTTTCCATGTTTATATATATTATTGAGATTGATATTTACATGATTAAATGTTTCCAACATGTTAAGCAATCAAACTTGTTAAGACTTGATTAATTGAAATATGTTTCATATAGACAATTGACCACCCAAGTTGACCGGTGATTCACGAACGTTAAAACTTGTAAAAACTATACAATGACATATATATGGTTATATATATAGTTAACATGTTTTTATTATAAGTATGTATCTCATTAGGTATTTTAACAATGTGTTATATACATAAAAATGAGACTATTAATTTAAGAAACTCGAAAACGATATATATAACGATTATCGTTATAACAACGTCTTACTAGGTACATATGAATCATATTAAGATATTGATACACTTGGTTAATTATGTTAAATGATAAGTAAATATATTATTAAGTGTATTAATAATGAAATACATATGTAAAAATAAGACTACTAACTTAATGATTTCGAAACGAGACATATATGTAACGATTATCGTTGTAACGACATTTAACTGTATATACATCATACTAAGATATATTATATATCATAATATCATGATAATATAATAATTTAACATCTCATTTGTTATAATAAACAATGGGTTAACAACATTCAACAAGATCGTTAACCTAAAGGTTTCAAAACAACATTTACATGTAACGACTAACGATGACTTAACGACTCAGTTAAAATGTATATACATGTAGTGTTTTAATATGTATTCATACACTTTTTAAAGACTTCAAGACACTTATCAAAATACTTCTACTTAACAAAAATGCTTACAATTACATCCTCGTTCAGTTTCATCAACAATTCTACTCGTATGCACCCGTATTCGTACTCGTACAATACACAGCTTTTAGATGTATGTACTATTGGTATATACACTCCAATGATCAGCTCTTAGCAGCCCATGTGAGTCACCTAACACATGTGGGAACCATCATTTGGCAACTAGCATGAAATATCTCATAAAATTACAAAAATATGAGTAATCATTCATGACTTATTTACATGAAAACAAAATTACATATCCTTTATATCTAATCCATACACCAACGACCAAAAACACCTACAAACACTTTCATTCTTCAATTTTCTTCATCTAATTGATCTCTCTCAAGTTCTATCTTCAAGTTCTAAGTGTTCTTCATATATTTTACAAGTTCTAGTTACATAAAATCAAGAATACTTTCAAGTTTGCTAGCTCACTTCCAATCTTGTAAGGTGATCATCCAACCTCAAGAAATCTTTGTTTCTTACAGTAGGTTATCATTCTAATACAAGGTAATAATCATATTCAAACTTTGGTTCAATTTCTATAACTATAACAATCTTATTTCAAGTGATGATCTTACTTGAACTTGTTTTCGTGTCATGATTCTGCTTCAAGAACTTCGAGCCATCCAAGGATCCGTTGAAGCTAGATCTATTTTTCTCTTTTCCAGTAGGTTTATCCAAGGAACTTAAGGTAGTAATGATGTTCATAACATCATTCGATTCATACATATAAAGCTATCTTATTCGAAGGTTTAAACTTGTAATCACTAGAACATAGTTTAGTTAATTCTAAACTTGTTCGCAAACAAAAGTTAATCCTTCTAACTTGAATTTTAAAATCAACTAAACACATGTTCTATATCCATATGATATGCTAACTTAATGATTTAAAACCTGGAAACACGAAAAACACCGTAAAACCGGATTTACGCCGTCGTAGTAACACCGCGGGCTGTTTTGGGTTAGTTAATTAAAAACTATGATAAACTTTGATTTAAAAGTTGTTATTCTGAGAAAATGATTTTTATTATGAACATGAAACTATATCCAAAAATTATGGTTAAACTCAAAGTGGAAGTATGTTTTCTAAAATGGTCATCTAGACGTCGTTCTTTCGACTGAAATGACTACCTTTACAAAAATGACTTGTAACTTATTTTTATGACTATAAACCTATAATTTTTCTGTTTAGATTCATAAAATAGAGTTCAATATGAAACCATAGCAATTTTATTCACTCAAAACGGATTTAAAATGAAGAAGTTATGGGTAAAACAAGATTGGATAATTTTTCTCATTTTAGCTACGTGAAAATTGGTAACAAATCTATTCCAACCATAACTTAATCAACTTGTATTGTATATTATGTAATCTTGAGATACCATAGACACGTATACAATGTTTCGACCTATCATGTCGACACATCTATATATATTTCGGAACAACCATAGACACTCTATATGTGAATGTTGGAGTTAGCTATACAGGGTTGAGTTTGATTCCAAAATATATATAGTTTGAGTTGTGATCAATACTGAGATACGTATACACTGGGTCGTGGATTGATTCAAGATAATATTTATTAATTTATTTTTGTACATCTAACTGTGGACAACTAGTTGTAGGTTACTAACAAGGACAGCTGACTTAATAAACTTAAAACATCAAAATATATTAAAAGTGTTGTAAATATATTTTGAACATACTTTGATATATATGTATATATTGTTATAGGTTCGTGAATCAACCAGTGGCCAAGTCTTACTTCCCGACGAAGTAAAAATCTGTGAAAGTGAGTTATAGTCCCACTTTTAAAATCTAATATTTTTGGGATGAGAATACATGCAGGTTTTATAAATGATTTACAAAATAGACACAAGTACGTGAAACTACATTCTATGGTTGAATTATCGAAATCGAATATGCCCCTTTTTATTAAGTCTGGTAATCTAAGAATTAGGGAACAGACACCCTAATTGACGCGAATCCTAAAGATAGATCTATTGGGCCTAACAAACCCCATCCAAAGTACCGGATGCTTTAGTACTTCGAAATTTATATCATATCCGAAGGGTGTCCCGGAATGATGGGGATATTCTTATATATGCATCTTGTTAATGTCGGTTACCAGGTGTTCACCATATGAATGATTTTTATCTCTATGTATGGGATGTGTATTGAAATATGAAAACTTGCGGTCTATTATTATGATTTGATATATATAGGTTAAACCTATAACTCACCAACATTTTTGTTGACGTTTTAAGCATGTTTATTCTCAGGTGATTATTAAGAGCTTCCGCTGTAGCATACTTAAATAAGGACGAGATTTGGAGTCCATGCTTGTATGATATTGTGTAAAAACTGCATTCAAGAAACTTATTTTGTTGTAACATATTTGTATTGTAAACCATTATGTAATGGTCGTGTGTAAACAGGATATTTTAGATTATCATTAGTTGATAATCTACGTAAAGCTTTTTAAAACCTTTATCTATGAAATAAAGGTTATGGTTTGTTTTAAAAATGAATGCAGTCTTTGAAAAATGTCTCATATAGAGGTCAAAACCTCGCAACGAAATCAATTAATATGGAACGTTTTTAATCAATAAGAACGGGACATTTCACTATGATGTACATCCTTCGTTAATGACTTAACAATCATTAATCACTGCTTCAGTACAATAAACTCCATTTCATAATAAACTAAGTGTATTATTCAAATGCATGTGTGATTTTACACTCCTATTTTTCGATGATGTTATAGAAATTACCCCAACTGAATTTAAAAAGGCAAAAGAAAATAATAAGGGAAAGGGCATAAAAATAGAGAAATCTAATTCCAACCCCGATGAACTTTATATGTATCGTCAACCCCCGAAGTCCTTAAGTTGTAACAATGACCCGGGAACCTCTAAACCACCAGGTTTTTCTAAACCGTTGTGGAAAACGACAGTTAGTATTAGGGAACATCATATATCCCTAGAAACTTGTCAAAACGAACCAAAACCGAAGAAGAAGAAACGAGCGAGTCGGAATAAGATAGTTGTATTCGTGTGGTGTAATATATGTAATATAGTGTTCTTATGCTTTATGATATATGTAAAAATTGCTTGTATTAATAAGTATTTTTTTTATGAATCTAACTCTTGTCTATTTTACAGTTTAAAAACACAAAATGGATAGACAACCCAATATTTTAAGAGACCTACCCGGAGACATGATTGATGAAATCTTGTCTAGAGTCGGCCAGAATTCCTCGTCACAACTATTTAAGGCGAGATCAGTTTGTAAGACATTCGAAGAACGTTCCAATAATGTCTTGGTTTATAAGAGACTTTCGTTTGAAAGATGGGGGATATCACATTGGGAAACCCATAAGTTACGATGTGTTTACTTTGACGCATATATTGCGGGGAACCCAAATGCTATTTTACACAACGGGTTAAGAAATTATTTTGACTCAATATATCCGAATATTGGACTTCATGATTTAGAAAAAGCGGCTAACATGCAACATAAAGAAGCATGTTATGCTTATGGATTAGTAATGTTCGCTTCTCGCCAAAGTGAGAACAAGAACATCGGGCTACAACTATTAAACAAAACGTTTCCACAAGTGACGGAGTCGGTAATTGGGGTAAGAAATGAGGTTTTTAGATTATTACGGGACTGTTGGACATTATGTAACCCTCGTCCCTTTGACGACGTTACAACACGCTATCTTATCAACGGCCATAACGGTTATGTTCCACAAGATCAAGGATGGGAAGTAGTCCTAGTAAAACCAGAATGCATGACTTGTTTCTGGACGTATGAATTACGTGTCTTTATTGCCTTTGCTGAACGACTTGTGTACTAGCTAGAATTATCTTCACAACTATCTTGTATCAAAGTTATTGTGTGCTATATTTCATGCTTTATGTAAAATAAGCGGTATTGTAAGTTTGTAAAATATTGTATAAAAGTTTGAACGCGAAATATTATTATAATCAGTTTTTTATATAGAATTGTAGTAGTTGAATTGTATATTAGCTACTAAGTATGAACTTAACGGGTAGGTACTACCCGAATTGAAACTTATAAAACGCTAATATGAAGAAAAAGCTTTTATAAATGAGTTCATATTATGCTACGAAATACTATTAACTACTCTTAATATTCTGTATGATTAACTTGTTCCATTTTGAAGGAAATGGCACCGACTACTCGACACACCGTGAATATGAATGAAGAGGAATTCCGTACTTTTCTAGCTTCAAACATAGCCGCAGTACAGGCTGCGCTACATACCAACAATAACCTTGGATCTAGCAGTACAGGAAATCGTGTAGGATGCACCTACAAAGAATTCACTGCCTGCAAACCTTTGGAATTTGATGGAACCGAAGGACCAATCGGATTGAAACGGTGGACCGAGAAGGTCGAATCGGTGTTTGCCATAAGTAAGTGTACTGAAGAGGACAAAGTGAAGTACGCTACGCATACCTTCACAGGTTCTGCGTTAACATGGTGGAATACCTATCTAGAGCAAGTGGGACAAGACGATGCGTACGCACTACCGTGGTCAGCATTCAAGCACTTGATGAACGAGAAGTACCGTCCCAGAACCGAGGTCAATAAGCTCAAGACAGAACTTAGAGGGTTACGAACCCAAGGATTTAATATTACCACGTACGAAAGACGATTCACAGAATTGTGCCTATTGTGTTCGGGAGCATTCGAAGATGAGGAAGAGAAGATCGACGCGTTTGTGAAAGGATTACCGGAAAGAATCCAAGAAGATATAAGTTCACACGAACCCGCCTCTATACAACATGCATGTAGAATGGCTCACAAACTAGTGAACCAGATTGAAGAAAGAATTAAAGAACAGACTGCTGAAGAGGCCAATGTGAAGCAAGTCAAAAGAAAGTGGGAGGAAAACGGTGATAAGAATCACCAATACAACAACAACAGCAATTACATCAATAATCGCAACAATTATCCCAACAATCGCAACATCAATCGCAACTACAACAAACGGCCCAACAACAACAACAACAACAACAACAACAACAGCAACTACAACAATCATCCCAACAACAATAATAACTGCAACAACAACAACAATCAGAAGCAGCTATGCCAAAGGTGTGAAAAGTATCACTCGGGGTTCTGCACCAAATTTTGAAACAAGTGTAAAAGAAATGGTCATAGCGCGGCGAAGTGTGAGGTCTACGGACCAGGGGTTAATAGAACGAAAGGAACAAATGGTGTCGGAACGAGTAATGGCGGAGCAAGTAGTGTCGGAGCAAGTTATGCCAATGTAGTTTGTTATAAATGTGGAAAACCAGGCCACATTATTAGAAATTGCCCGAACCAGGAGAACACGAATGGACAAGGCCGCGGAAGAGTTTTCAATATTAATGCGGCAGAGGCACAGGAAGACCCGGAGCTTGTTACGGGTACGTTTCTTATTGACAATAAATCTGCTTACGTTTTATTTGATTCGGGTGCGGATAGAAGCTATATGAGTAGAGATTTTTGTGCTAAATTAAGTTGTCCATTGACGCCTTTGGATAGTAAATTTTTACTCGAATTAGCAAATGGTAAATTAATTTCAGCAGATAATATATGTCGGAATCGAGAAATTAAACTGGTTAGCGAAACATTTAAGATTGATTTGATACCAGTAGAGTTAGGGAGTTTTGATGTGATAATCGGTATGGACTGGTTGAAAGAAGTGAAAGCAGAGATCGTCTGTTACAAAAATGCAATTCGCATTATACGAGAAAAAGGAAAACCCTTAATGGTGTACGTAGAAAAGGGCAACACGAAGCTACATCTTATTAGTAATTTGATGGCACAAAAAAAAATAAGAAAAGGTTGCTATGCTGTTCTAGCACATGTCGAGAAAGTACAAACTGAAGAAAAGAGCATCAATAATGTTCCCATTGCAAAAGAATTTCCCGATGTATTTCCGAAAGAATTACCGGGATTACCCCCACATCGATCCGTTGAATTTCAAATAGATCTTGTACCAGGAGCTGCACCAATAGCTCGTTCTCCTTACAGACTCGCACCCAGTGAGATGAAAGAACTGCAAAGCCAATTACAGGAACTTTTAGAGCGTGGTTTCATTCGACCAAGCACATCACCGTGGGGAGCTCCTGTTTTGTTTGTCAAGAAGAAAGATGGTACATTCAGGTTGTGTATCGACTACCGAGATTTGAACAAACTTACCATCAAGAACCACTACCCACTACCGAGAATCGACGACTTATTTGATCAACTACAAGGCTCGTCTGTTTATTCAAAGATTGACTTACGTTCCGGGTATCATCAAATGCGGGTGAAAGAAGATGATATTCCAAAGACTGCTTTCAGAACACGTTACGGTCATTACGAGTTTATGGTCATGCCGTTTGGTTTAACTAATGCACCAGCTGTGTTCATGGACCTTATGAACCGAGTGTGTAGACCATACCTTGATAAGTTTGTCATTGTTTTCATTGATGACATACTTATTTACTCAAAGAATGACCAAGAACACGGTGAACATTTGAGAAAGGTGTTAGAAGTATTGAGGAAGGAAAAATTGTACGCTAAGTTTTCAAAGTGTGCATTTTGGTTGGAAGAAGTTCAATTCCTCGGTCACATAGTGAACAAAGAAGGTATTAAGGTGGATCCGGCAAAGATAGAAACTGTTGAAAAGTGGGAAACCCCGAAAACTCCGAAACACATATGCCAGTTTTTAGGACTAGCTGGTTACTACAGAAGGTTCATCCAAGACTTTTCCAGAATAGCAAAACCCTTGACTGCATTAACGCATAAAGGGAAGAAATTTGAATGGAAGGATGAACAAGAGAAAGCGTTTCAGTTATTGAAGAAAAAGCTAACTACGGCACCTATATTGTCATTGCCTGAAGGGAATGATGATTTTGTGATTTATTGTGATGCATCAAAGCAAGGTCTCGGTTGTGTATTAATGCAACGAACGAAGGTGATTGCTTATGCCTCTAGACAATTGAAGATTCACGAGCAAAATTATACGACGCATGATTTGGAATTAGGCGCGGTTGTTTTTGCATTAAAGACTTGGAGGCACTACTTATATGGGGTCAAAAGTATTATATATACCGACCACAAAAGTCTTCAACACATATTTAATCAGAAACAACTGAATATGAGGCAGCGTAGGTGGATTGAATTGTTGAATGATTACGACTTTGAGATTCGTTGCCACCCGGGGAAGGCAAATGTGGTAGCCGATGCCTTGAGCAGGAAGGACAGAGAACCCATTCGAGTAAAATCTATGAATATAATGATTCATAATAACCTTACTACTCAAATAAAGGAGGCGCAACAAGGAGTTTTAAAAGAGGGAAATTTAAAGGATGAAATACCCAAAGGATCAGAGAAGCATCTTAATATTCGGGAATTCGGAACCCGGTATAGGGCTGAAAGGATTTGGGTACCAAAATTTGGAGATATGAGAGAAATGGTACTTAGAGAAGCTCATAAAACCAGATACTCAATACATCCTGGAACGGGGAAGATGTACAAGGATCTCAAGAAACATTTTTGGTGGCCGGGTATGAAAGCCGATGTTGCTAAATACGTAGGAGAATGTTTGACGTGTTCTAAGGTCAAAGCTGAGCATCAGAAACCATCAGGTCTACTTCAACAACCCGAAATTCCAGAATGGAAATGGGAAAACATTACCATGGATTTCATCACTAAATTGCCAAGGACTACAAGTGGTTTTGATACTATTTGGGTAATAGTTGATCGTCTCACCAAATCAGCACACTTCCTGCCAATAAGAGAAGATGACAAGATGGAGAAGTTAGCACGACTGTATTTGAAGGAAGTCGTCTCCAGACATGGAATACCAATCTCTATTATCTCTGATAGGGATGGCAGATTTATTTCAAGATTCTGGCAGACATTACAGCAAGCATTAGGAACTCGTCTAGACATGAGTACTGCCTATCATCCACAAACTGATGGGCAGAGTGAAAGGACGATACAAACGCTTGAAGACATGCTACGAGCATGTGTTATTGATTTCGGAAATAGTTGGGATCGGCATCTACCGTTAGCAGAATTTTCCTACAACAACAGCTACCATTCAAGCATTGAGATGGCGCCGTTTGAAGCACTTTATGGTAGAAAGTGCAGGTCTCCGATTTGTTGGAGTGAAGTGGGGGATAGACAGATTACGGGTCCGGAGATTATACAAGAAACTACCGAGAAGATCATCCAAATTCAACAACGGTTGAAAACCGCCCAAAGTCGACAAAAGAGCTACGCAGACATTAAAAGAAAAGATATAGAATTTGAAATTGGAGAGATAGTCATGCTTAAAGTTGCACCTTGGAAAGGCGTTGTTCGATTTGGTAAACGAAGGAAATTAAATCCAAGGTATATTGGACCATTCAAGATTATTGATCGTGTCGGACCAGTAGCTTACCGACTTGAGTTACCTCAACAACTCGCGGCTGTACATAACACTTTCCACGTCTCGAATTTGAAGAAATGTTTTGCTAAAGAAGATCTCACTATTCCGTTAGATGAAATCCAAATCAACGAAAAACTTCAATTCATCGAAGAACCCGTCGAAATAATGGATCGTGAGGTTAAAAGACTTAAGCAAAATAAGATACCAATTGTTAAGGTTCGATGGAATGCTCGTAGAGGACCCGAGTTCACCTGGGAGTGGGAAGATCAGATGAAGAAGAAATACCCGCATCTATTTCCAGAAGATTCGTCAACACCTTCAACAGCTTAAAATTTCGGGACGAAATTTATTTAACGGGTAGGTACTTTAGTGACCCGAACTTTTCCATGTTTATATATATTATTGAGATTGATATTTAGATGATTAAATGTTTCCAACATGTTAAGCAATCAAACTTGTTAAGACTTGATTAATTGAAATATGTTTCATATAGACAATTGACCACCCAAGTTGACCGGTGATTCACGAACGTTAAAACTTGTAAAAACTATACAATGACATATATATGGTTATATATATAGTTAACATGTTTTTATTATAAGTATGTATCTCATTAGGTATTTTAACAATGTGTTATATACATAAAAATGAGACTATTAATTTAAGAAACTCGAAAACGATATATATAACGATTATCGTTATAACAACGTCTTACTAGGTACATATGAATCATATTAAGATATTGATACACTTGGTTAATTATGTTAAATGATAAGTAAATATATTATTAAGTGTATTAACAATGAAATACATATGTAAAAATAAGACTACTAACTTAATGATTTCGAAACGAGACATATATGTAACGATTATCGTTGTAACGACATTTAACTGTATATACATCATACTAAGATATATTATATATCATAATATCATGATAATATAATAATTTAACATCTCATTTGTTATAATAAACAATGGGTTAACAACATTCAACAAGATCGTTAACCTAAAGGTTTCAAAACAACATTTACATGTAACGACTAACGATGACTTAACGACTCAGTTAAAATGTATATACATGTAGTGTTTTAATATGTATTCATACACTTTTTAAAGACTTCAAGACACTTATCAAAATACTTCTACTTAACAAAAATGCTTACAATTACATCCTCGTTCAGTTTCATCAACAATTCTACTCGTATGCACCCGTATTCGTACTCGTACAATACACAGCTTTTAGATGTATGTACTATTGGTATATACACTCCAATGATCAGCTCTTAGCAGCCCATGTGAGTCACCTAACACATGTGGGAACCATCATTTGGCAACTAGCATGAAATATCTCATAAAATTACAAAAATATGAGTAATCATTCATGACTTATTTACATGAAAACAAAATTACATATCCTTTATATCTAATCCATACACCAACGACCAAAAACACCTACAAACACTTTCATTCTTCAATTTTCTTCATCTAATTGATCTCTCTCAAGTTCTATCTTCAAGTTCTAAGAGTTCTTCATATATTTTACAAGTTCTAGTTACATAAAATCAAGAATACTTTCAAGTTTGCTAGCTCACTTCCAATCTTGTAAGGTGATCATCCAACCTCAAGAAATCTTTGTTTCTTACAGTAGGTTATCATTCTAATACAAGGTAATAATCATATTCAAACTTTGGTTCAATTTCTATAACTATAACAATCTTATTTCAAGTGATGATCTTACTTGAACTTGTTTTCGTGTCATGATTCTGCTTCAAGAACTTCGAGCCATCCAAGGATCCGTTGAAGCTAGATCTATTTTTCTCTTTTCCAGTAGGTTTATCCAAGGAACTTAAGGTAGTAATGATGTTCATAACATCATTCGATTCATACATATAAAGCTATCTTATTCGAAGGTTTAAACTTGTAATCACTAGAACATAGTTTAGTTAATTCTAAACTTGTTCGCAAACAAAAGTTAATCCTTCTAACTTGAATTTTAAAATCAACTAAACACATGTTCTATATCCATATGATATGCTAACTTAATGATTTAAAACCTGGAAACACGAAAAACACCGTAAAACCGGATTTACGCCGTCGTAGTAACACCGCGGGCTGTTTTGGGTTAGTTAATTAAAAACTATGATAAACTTTGATTTAAAAGTTGTTATTCTGAGAAAATGATTTTTATTATGAACATGAAACTATATCCAAAAATTATGGTTAAACTCAAAGTGGAAGTATGTTTTCTAAAATGGTCATCTAGACGTCGTTCTTTCGACTGAAATGACTACCTTTACAAAAATGACTTGTAACTTATTTTTCTGACTATAAACCTATAATTTTTCTGTTTAGATTCATAAAATAGAGTTCAATATGAAACCATAGCAATTTTATTCACTCAAAACGGATTTAAAATGAAGAAGTTATGGGTAAAACAAGATTGGATAATTTTTCTCATTTTAGCTACGTGAAAATTGGTAACAAATCTATTCCAACCATAACTTAATCAACTTGTATTGTATATTATGTAATCTTGAGATACCATAGACACGTATACAATGTTTCGACCTATCATGTCGACACATCTATATATATTTCGGAACAACCATAGACACTCTATATGTGAATGTTGGAGTTAGCTATACAGGGTTGAGTTTGATTCCAAAATATATATAGTTTGAGTTGTGATCAATACTGAGATACGTATACACTGGGTCGTGGATTGATTCAAGATAATATTTATTAATTTATTTTTGTACATCTAACTGTGGACAACTAGTTGTAGGTTACTAACAAGGACAGCTGACTTAATAAACTTAAAACATCAAAATATATTAAAAGTGTTGTAAATATATTTTGAACATACTTTGATATATATGTATATATTGTTATAGGTTCGTGAATCAACCAGTGGCCAAGTCTTACTTCCCGACGAAGTAAAAATCTGTGAAAGTGAGTTATAGTCCCACTTTTAAAATCTAATATTTTTGGGATGAGAATACATGCAGGTTTTATAAATGATTTACAAAATAGACACAAGTACGTGAAACTACATTCTATGGTTGAATTATCGAAATCGAATATGCCCCTTTTTATTAAGTCTGGTAATCTAAGAATTAGGGAACAGACACCCTAATTGACGCGAATCCTAAAGATAGATCTATTGGGCCTAACAAACCCCATCCAAAGTACCGGATGCTTTAGTACTTCGAAATTTATATCATATCCGAAGGGTGTCCCGGAATGATGGGGATATTCTTATATATGCATCTTGTTAATGTCGGTTACCAGGTGTTCACCATATGAATGATTTTTATCTCTATGTATGGGATGTGTATTGAAATATGAAAACTTGCGGTCTATTATTATGATTTGATATATATAGGTTAAACCTATAACTCACCAACATTTTTGTTGACGTTTTAAGCATGTTTATTCTCAGGTGATTATTAAGAGCTTCCGCTGTAGCATACTTAAATAAGGACGAGATTTGGAGTCCATGCTTGTATGATATTGTGTAAAAACTGCATTCAAGAAACTTATTTTGTTGTAACATATTTGTATTGTAAACCATTATGTAATGGTCGTGTGTAAACAGGATATTTTAGATTATCATTAGTTGATAATCTACGTAAAGCTTTTTAAAACCTTTATCTATGAAATAAAGGTTATGGTTTGTTTTAAAAATGAATGCAGTCTTTGAAAAATGTCTCATATAGAGGTCAAAACCTCGCAACGAAATCAATTAATATGGAACGTTTTTAATCAATAAGAACGGGACATTTCACTATGATGTACATCCTTCGTTAATGACTTAACAATCATTAATCACTGCTTCAGTACAATAAACTCCATTTCATAATAAACTAAGTGTATTATTCAAATGCATGTGTGATTTTACACTCCTATTTTTCGATGTACTCGAAAATTTCTCGAAAACATCATTTGTGCCTTATGAATTTCACAAGGAATCCACGAGCATCAACATCATTTACTGAGGTATATTAATAACAATGAACGATGAAGTATTGATTCATAACTTCATTAAAGAAATATTCCGCGACGATTATGTAATCTCTAAAGTTTTGGAGATTATTTATTCTCGTTTCAACCGTAAATCAAATGAGTTTAATATTATATTAACTTATTAAATCCATAATTACATCTGAAGAAAATATATATGTATGTATATTTTCCTAAAGATTGTATTTAAAAATTCTTTTGTACAAACTGTTAATTGTGAAAATATTTTAACGGGTAGGTAATACCCAAGAAATATCTAACATTCACATTAATATATTACATTGTACATTCTTCAAAATCCTTGAAAACATATCAGATTGATAATCAATGATTCAGATCAGTTAACCTTGAGAATGCTGATGAAGCAGCAAAAGCTGTAGATGGCCTTAATGACCAGAAGCTTGATAATAAAGAATTGTGTGTTGGAAAAGCTCAAAAGAATATCTGGTATTGAAAGACGGATTGAGCAAAACATGAAGGAGACCAAGGACAAATCCCAAGGACTAAACCTATAACCAAAGAATCTAGATGATTCGATTTCTGAAGGAAATCACAGAAGATCTTTTTACGCATTCTAAATCCTTACAGAAGAATTTCTTCATTATCCATCGATTTTAGAAATTCTAAAATATCATCATATCTTTCGTTATAAATATCCTCGATATTTCTAAAGATATCTTCATAACGATTCTTGTCCGCAATTAATTATCTCTTTGCAATATCTTTATTACATCATAAAGGAAAACTGTTTAAGTTTCTATATTCCGTAAAATTTAAATTCAAATTTTGAATGATTTGAAGTAGTGTTGAGAATTGAAGCATGAGTTAGTATAATACAATGACGTCAGGCCAACATGATTATATTACAGTAAGTCATGCTAAATTTTTAATGGAAGATGATGATTCATAGACTTTATAATCATCATTTGCCATGTTACACGACTCTTACATTCTACTTAATCTCTGAACATATCAAGCAAATATATTCTTGATAGTTCTATCCTCAGTAATTCTGGTAATTTACCAAATCAAATCGTGATATTACGCTTAGAACAGTAGGTCCATTCGAAACTTCATACCTACAAATTTTGGACCATTACTCGCTTTACTTAGAGTCGAGAGGAGAATAAAAAGGCAAAGAGCTCCGACATATAAGGGAAAATATGTAGCCCGATAACGATACCGAAATTACAAACCGTGTATATCAATACGTATTGCAACGTAAAGACATGGGAGAATTAAAAACACTATAACCCCAAGGTAATAGTAGAAGAAAACAAATTCCTCTAGTGGTAAATGAAAAAGAAGAATGACTGAAATGATAGTCAGAAAAATATCCAGGATAAGAACTGGATGGAGCATTCTCACAATCTTTGGAAGTATGAATTGAGGAAGAAAGTATAGAAGTGGTGAAGATAATGAAATGGAAGAAGCTAATTTATAGCAAAATTCCAAACACAACAATTGAAGCAATTCACCTCATTTAATCAAAGAAAATTTCAAATTGCTTAATTACCGGAGAATCAAATCTTATGGATTACGAAGATTTCCTTTAATCCCTTGAATTCCAAAAATCAATCGTGACTACGTCAAAAGTTAAGGCGAACATTTAATTTCTCATTCACTCTTTTACAATAGCTTCGTTTATACGCTTCCTATAATCAAATCGTTTTATCCATATTATTCAGTAGTGATAAAACTTTATTTTTTCAACTTATATTCATCATTACAATATTCTTGTTGTAAACAATGATGATCTCTATCAAACTTCATGACTATAATTTTCATGAACTACTCTCTGTTTTGTCTACCCTAATATTGTGACATAAACACTCAAAGTTTTAAATAAGCTCAATACTATTCATAACACATTTCATGTGTTCAGTTTACTAAAATGCTCGTATAACACCATCATCCCTTTTGAGGATAACCTAGTCAAATGACACTCTTATTAATCCTTTAGATAACCTCCGCATTAATGATAAAATGCACTTTATAGAAGAACCTGTAAGAAATTAGGGTTCGTATTATTTAAATGCATGAAACAGAACAATATTCTATCCGTTGGAATTCATGAAAGGCCCCGAACCTACCTGGGAACGTGAAGACCAGATAAAACGTAAATATCCTCGTTTAGGTACGAACAACGCTGATTGATGGCAAAAACTAAATTTCGGGACGAAATTTCTTTTAACGGGTAGGTACTATAACAACCCTCACTTTTCGACTTCCGATTTTACTAAAATACCTAGAGTTGTTATATACGAATAAATTTAACGTTGACCGAATAAACGTACGCTTAAAATAAATAATATAATTATAAATATTATAAATAAGATTATGATATATAATATAACATAATTACATCAATGAATATATATATAATATTTATATTACTTTTGTTATTTAGTTAATAGAATATATAATTAACTAAATAATACATAATATTATAACATTTATAAAAATAATAAAAACTATAAATTAATAATCATAAATTTTAATTTTTATAAAAACTAAATATAATAATAATTTTTATATAAAATTCGTATTTAATAATTAAACAAATATAGAAATAAAATGTTAAATGTTCTTAGAAATATATTAAACAAATTTTTTTTTTAGAATTTTATACAAAAAAAAAATCAAAACTATATCTACTTTTAATAAATAAATACAAAAATACAAACTACTTTTTCTTATTTTAACTTTTAAGATTTACAAAATACTTATTCTTATTTTAACTTTTAAGATTTGACTTTTAATAAAAATACAAACTACTTTTTTTTATTTTAACTTTTAAGATTTTACTTTTAATAAAAATACAAACTACTTTTTCTTATTTTAACTTTTAAAATTTACTTTTAATAAAAATACAAAATACTTTTTCTTATTTTAACTTTTAAGATTTTACTTTTAATAAAAATACAAACTACTTTTTCTTATTTTAACTTTTAAGATTTACTTTTAATAAAAATACAAAATACTTTTTCTTATTTTAACTTTTAAGATTTTACTTTTAATAAAAATACAAACTACTTTTTCTTATTTTAACTTTTAAGATTTACTTTTAATAAAAATACAAAATACTTTTTCTTATTTTAACTTTTAAGATTTTACTTTTAATAAAAATACAAACTACTTTTTCTTATTTTAACTTTTAAAATTTACTTTTAATAAAAATACAAAATACTTTTTCTTATTTTAACTTTTAAGATTTTACTTTTAATAAAAATACAAACTACTTTTTCTTATTTTAACTTTTAAGATTTACTTTTAATAAAAATACAAAATAATTTTTCTTATTTTAACTTTTAAGATTTACTTATTTTATTTTAATTTTTTTTACCTAACATTTTCAACTATAAATACCACATACATTTCTCATTTCAAACTTACAACTTAATCTCTCATTTCTCTCTTAAAGAACTACTTCTAGTTGATATCTCGGTCACTTACTTGCTTTACTTTCCTTTCTTGCGTGGAATACTTCAACTGCTATTTAAGGTGAGTTTCATTTGCTCCCTTTTTATATATGTTTTTGGGCTGAGAATACATGCGCTGATTTATAAATGTTTTACGAAATAGGCACAAGTACTAAAACTAATTCTATGTGGGTTTAAACCAGAAATATACCCTTAGCTTGGTAACATTAAACTACTTGTCTATGTACGGTAGGCGCGAATCCTAAAGATAGATCTATTGGGTCTGACAAACCCCATCCTGACCATGGGATGCTTAGTACTTCGAGGTTATTTTAAACACACCTAATCTGGTGTACTTCAGAGGGTAAAACATGAACGTTAAGGCTTGTTACCGGGTGCCTACAACTTATAGAATGCTTTTATACACTTGCTAGTGTACGGATATTTATGAAACTAAAATCTTGTGGCCTATTATTATAACGGAAATGATTGATTTTGATAAACTAATGAACTCACCAACCTTTTTGGTTGACACTTTAAGCATGTTTTGTCTCAGGTGACGAATAAGATGATTGCCATGATTGCTACCTGATGAATTGAATGCTGCTACATGGAGTCTTCAATTCATTACATTTACTTTGCATTAAGACTATTATTATTATTTCAGTTTAAATTTGATGTAAAACCTTTAATGCTTCCGCTGTTTTATTAATAAATGTTTTATTCAAAACGTCTCATATAGAGTCGTTCTCGTTTATACAACTGTGATTTGATATAATTAGTCACAAATACCCTAGGCCCTAATTTGGGGGTGTGACAAAAGTGTTCCTAAAAAATCCCAAATTTTTAGATTAAATATATTTAATTATTTCACTCATTAACTATTTGAAACCTGATCAAAAAGGTTCAATAATTATTTATTTTCTGTTCCAATTTATATGTATAGAGTACTAATATTTAAACTTAAAAATGTAAAAATACTTTTAACAAATCTAAAATCTTTGTAATCGATTTACAGTTCAACTTTTATTTTAATCCATCATAAACTTATATTAAATCTATATGAACGCTAACGAAATGTCAACCGAGTATTACTGACATTTACTATTAAGCTCGAAATCATTTATATTCCCTTTCTATATATAAACAGTTTTAAAATAGAAAAGTTAATTACGAAAACAAATATATTATATATTTTTAAACAAATAGATTTAATATAACTTTATATATTTACAAGTAATACTTATATACATATTTATATATATCTATATATTTTATAGTTTCCATTAATCGCATTTTATTTTATTTATTTTATAATATAAATCCTAATAATCATATTATATAATATTCTAAATTATATTTCAAATTATAAATACCTATTTAAATATATATGTTATCTATTTACAAATAGTTGTTCGTGAATCGTCGGGAATGGTCGAAACTCAAATGAATTTATGGAACAGTTCAAAATATTTGTGACTTAACATTACAGACTTTGCTTATCGTGTCAAAATCATATAAGATTAAGTTTAAATTTGGTTGGAAATTTCCGGGTCATCACAGTACCTACCCGTTAAAGAAATTTGAAATTTGAGTGAGGTGGTCATGGCTAACAATAAAAATGTTTTCATGACGAATATGAGTTGATAACTAAAGTATTATCATCGCTAAGTAACTGAATAGAATAATTAAATTACTCGGAGCGTATGAGAGAAGCTATCGCAAAAGATTTGAATAGAGATTCGCCTTAGCTTTTGACCTAGTCAGTGTTAAATTCAGGAATTTAAAAGATTAAAGAAAATCTTGGAAATCTATAAGATTTGATTCTTCAGCGAATAAGAAAATTAAGATCTCTATAATTAATGCGGAAATCTGCCTTGATTTCTTTGTCTGGTATTTTCACTATAAATGAACTTTTTCCGTTCCATTACTTTCACCATTCCTATACTTTCTTCCTCTGTTCCTACTTCTAAAATATTGTGGAAATGCTCCATCCAGTTCTGATTCTTGATATTTTCCTATCTATGTATCTATCATCCTTCTTTTCAATCTTCTACCAGAAAATCTGTTTACTTCTACTAGTGCCTTGGGGGGAATACTATTCTTAATTATACCATGTCTTTATGTTACTATTCGTATTAATATCCACGGTTTGTAACTTCTGTGTTGTTATTGGGTTTTATATCTTCCCTTATATTTCAATGTCCCTGCTTCTGTCTCCTATATTTATTGTCATCCACAGTTAATGCGCTCTCTTATTTGCTGCGATTTATGCCCCCTTTCTATTTCGGAGCTTCATGCTTTTGTTTACTTTTCGCAAGTAACGGTCCAGAATTCATAGGTATGGAGTTTCGAATTATCATAATATACAAGGTAGAAAGGAAATGTAGTAGCATGATTTGTTTTGTCGAATTACCTATATTACTAAGAATAGAACTATCAAGAATATATTTTCTTGATATGTTCAGAAGTTAAGCAGAATGAAAAAGTTATGTAACATGGCACATGATGACGTTATAATCTGTGAATCATCATGTTCCATTTAGAAACTCAGCATGACTTACGGTAATATAATCACATTGATCAAGTGTCATTATATTATACTAACTCATGCATCAATTCCCAACATTACTTCAATAACATTCATATTTTAAGCTCGAAAGTTTACAAAATATAGAAACTAACAGTTTCTATATAATGTAATACTGATAGTACGAAGAGATTAATGATTTTAGATAAGAATAGTTATAAAAATTATCTCCAGAAATATGGAGAATATTTATAATGAAAGATACGATAATATCTCGGAATATCTAAGATCAGAGGATGATAGAAACTATTGTCTGCAAGGGTTTAGAGTAAGGAGCAAGATATTCACTAAAGACTTTAGCAGATATTGAATCATTTGGATTCTTTGAAGTCAAACTTATTCTTTATGATTTGTCCATGGCTTTCTTCATAGTTTCGCATAATCTGCTTTTCGGTACTAAATTTTCTATTGAATGTTTCCAATATAATGATACACAGGAAGCACGAAAAGGTATGTAATTTCGGACGAGAATATTTATGAAAATATCCTCAGAAATATCGAAAATATTGATGATGATATTTTGGAATTTCTAAGTTCGATGGTTAATCGAGAAAGATTTTCCGCAATATTTTAACATGACTTCGGAGCAAGATATTCTCTAAAGATTTCATCGGGTCCAGAATTACCTGGATTCTTTGAATATAGGGTTTGGTCCTTGCATTTGTCCTTGGTCTCCTTCGTGGTTAGCTCAATCCGTTTTTCAGTTCCAACTTTTCTGAGCTTTTCCAACATACTATTCTTTATCATCAAACTTTCGATGATTAAGGTCGTTTTACGGTTGTCTATGGTTTCTGCTTCTTCATTCAGCTTTTTCAACATTCATAGTATTGATTTGTGACTGAGTACTTTTCAGAATTTCAGAATAAGAGATCATAATTCTAAGAGATAAATGTCATACATATAACTGTTGATGTAGATATGCTGTGAGTTTTCAAAGTACTGATTGCTAATTCTCGGTAACTGTTATGGTAGTTCTCTTTACAAGATGCTGATGAGTATATGATAGGGTTTCAATGAATAAATATAATGATTTGTCAGAGAGATTTAAGGCAAAAAAAAACAACAACGAGGTTGCTGGTACGTCTTCTGGTAATATGGTGGAATATAAAAGAACTCTCCGTTATCAAAAGGGTAATTGTATATATCAGGATTATAGTAAGGCTATTTCGAATGAAAATTCGAAGTTGACTTGCTGGAGCTGTGACAAAATTGGCTACTTTGAAAAGGGATCGCAAAGTTATTTTTGCTAATAAATGCCAAAGGATCTTACGCGGCGGCTACATGTTAAACTTTTACTCAGTTGCCGAGAGTTTCTCAGGTGCATAACTATATGCATAAATCTTTCCTTCCGTAGATGAATTGTGGTTGATTCATCCTATCGATTGAGGTGTTTTCAAGAATCATGAAAGGTTTGAACGCAGATTGTAATCGTGATGATACGAATGGGGTTTAAAATGAAATCAAGTGGCAAACTTGAAGAATTGTTTAGTTTCATATGTTATAATCAATATTTTAATTCATTTTAATTGTCCAGTGTTGGTAGTCTACAGTTGATAGTCCACAGTAACTGTCCAATAATTCATATATAGTTTAATATATAATATTGGAATTAATTAATACGTATCGTGACCCGTATACGTCTCAGACTCGATCACAACTCAAAGTATATATATTATTATAGAATCAACCTCAACCCTGTATAGCTAACTCCCGCATTACTGCATATAGAGTGTCTATGGTTATTCCAAATAATATATATAGATGGGTCGATATGATATATCAAAACGTTGTATACGTGTCCCGATATTTAAAGTGCATAAAATAAATAACAGAAATTAAATGACGATAAATAAAATTGCGAGAATATAAATTGCGATAAATAAACTGCGATAAATAAATTGCGATAAAATAAAATGTAATACAGAATTAACAGTTAGCTAGGAACAGTTAGCTAGGATTTTGTTAGCGTGGATTCTTAACAAAATTTCCCATAGTTAATTAGTCTGTTTCTAATAAATTTTATTTTATCAAATGTTTTCTTCATTATGCCACTTGTTGGATTCTGATAGGTCAAAATCCAAATTTAAAATTGAATGAAAATGGTTATTCTGCGGTGAACGGATATGGATGCAGGTGGATGTAATTAGGATAGTGAATAACTGTCGAATCAGATTCGAAGAATATACAGTGTAACTTATTAATGTGAAATTTAAATATTCCTCGGGTATTACCTACCCGTTAAAATATTTTCACCATTAACAGTTTGTACAAAAGAATTTTTAATTACAATCTTTATGAAAATACATATATATATATATATATATATATATATATATATATATATATATATATATATATATATATATATATATATATACATATATATATATATATATATATATATATATATATTTTCTTCAGATGTAATCATGGATTTAATGAGTCAATATGATATTAAACTCATTTGATTTATCGTTAGAACAAGAATATATAATCTCTAACATATTAGAGATTACATAATCGCCATGTCGAACGAAGATAAATGATGTAGAACGATACGTAGAACGATGATTATACTCGAGGTACAGAATGAGATTTCGAAGCTGGTGATGCAGATGTTGTTGTTGGTGGTACTAGTGCTGTTGGTGCTGAGGTTGGTGAGGTTACTGGTGTTGGTGATACTGCTGGTGCTTGCAATTTGTGTACCGTGCTCTCTAAAGTTAACACTCGAGCTCGAAGTTCTTTAACTTCTTCTACTAACCCTGTTTGGTTATCAGTGTGAGGTAGAGATCAGATATCTTCTCTAGTTCCATTAATGGTAGTCTCAAGACGAAAAATTCTGGCAAAAAGGGTATAAACAGTGTTGCGAACAGGTTCGCCGGTGAGCGGGTCAAGTACTCCAAGGTTAGGTGGTAGATTCGATTCATAATATTGAGTACCTTCTTCCCTTCTCCATAGGGTGAGTATGTCGCAAACCCACCCCCATTTTCTCCAGTAATCACGGTAGCTGATTGGTTGGTGTGCTCCTATCACGCTGGCTTCGGAGTCAGAGGAACTTGGTCGATTCGTAAAAGGCCATCTTACGCGATCTCAGGAAAGGTTTTTGGTATGAAGAGTTTAGTGACAGCAATTGATGGTTGGATGGTATTCTCAATGCATAAATTGCATAGTTATATATATAGTACCAGGATCCCCTAAATTAAGGAGAAATTTACGAGAGATATCAGGCAAGGTCTACAGTAACAGATACGCTAAGATATGAATTTATCTATACACTATTCATGCAATCAATGCAGTAATATGTGTCTAGACTAGGAATGATAAGCAGGTAATTTCTTGAGGATGATAAGTAGATGATTTCTGACTAGAAATGATAAGCAAAACTTTTGACATGCAGACACGGTCGAAGTCCAGACTCACTAATGCCTCCTAACAACTTATCAGTTAGACACACTAATGCAGACCTGGTTCGCTAAGACCTCTGCACTGATACCAACTGAAGCGACCCCTCCTAATCCATCCGGACGAAGTCCTTATCGATTATAAACGATTCACAATAGTTGATTTCATCGCGAGGTACTTGACCTCTATATGATACATTTTACAAACATTGCATTCGTTTTTGAAAAGACAATATTTCATTACATCGAAAGTTGACGGCATGCATACCATTTTATAATATATCTAACTATAATTGATTTAATAATAATCTTGATGATCTCAACGACTCGAATGCAATGACTTTTGAACTATGTCATGAATGACCCCAAGTAATATCTTTAAAATGAGCAATTACACAGCGGAAGATTTCTTTCGTACCTGAGAATAAACATTCTTTCAAGTGTCAACCAAAAGGTTAGTGAGTTCATTAGTTTAACATAAATAATTATTTCATAATTTTAATAGAACACAAGATTTCATATTTCCATTTCTCATAAACATACGTCCCATGCATAGAGACAAAAATATCATTCATATGGATTGAACACCTGGTAACCGACATTCACAAGATGCATATAGAATATCCCCATCATTCCGGGATCCTCCTTCAGACATGATAAATATTTCGAAGTACTAAAGCATCCGGTACTTTGGATGGGGCTTATTAGGCCCGATAGATCTATCTTTAGAGTTCGCGTCAATTAGGGTGTCTGTTCCCTAATTCTTAGATTACCAGACTTAATAAAAAGGGGCATATTCGATTTCGATCATTCAACCATATAATGTAGTTTTGATCACTTGTGTCTATTTCGTAAAGCATTTATAAAAGCAGCGCATGTATTCTCAGCCCAAAAATATAAAAGGGTAAAAAGGCAAATGAAACTCACGCATATAAATATTGTAAAACAGTTAATAAAGCATTTGCATGTATTCTCAGCCCAAAAATGTAAAGAGTAAAAGGGATCAAATGAAACTCACCTAATGTATTTTGTAGTAAAAATACATATGACAATATTTAACATCTGAACAATGTAGGGTTGGCCTCGGATTCACGAACCTATATCATTTATATATATTAACACATATAAGGGAAATCGAACAAATTATGTATTGATATTAATAATATATTAATAATATATATATATATACATATATATATATATATATATATATATATATATATATATATATATATATATATATATATATATATATATATTATTTTAATTGTTATATATTTTTATATACTTTGTATATATGTTTCATATAAATATTTATTTGATAGAATGATAATAATAAAGTTAGTGAATAACATGTTGTTTTATTTTGTGATAATAATAATAATCATATTAATAATAATAATATTAATAGTATACATAAAATAATAGTAATAAAAGTAATAATGATAGTAATAATAATAATCTTAAAAATTTTGATAATCTAACTAATACTAATAAAATAAAAATGATAATTTTGATAAAAATGATAATTTTAAATATAATAATAATAATAATAATAATAATAATAATAATAATAATAATAATAATAATAATAATAATAATAATAATAATAATAATAATAATAATAATAATAATAATAATAATAATAATAATAATAATAATAATAATAATAATAGAAACAACCTTAAAAAGCTCCAAAAAGAAATAAACTGACTTAGCCCGGGCTCGAACCCGCAGCCTCTTGAAACCCGACAACAATCCTAAACCATCCATCTGCCTTCTGATTTTCTAATTTAACTTCTAGCTCATCCTATTTAACCCGATTAGCTGTACGGCCCAACAGGAGTATTTGAATTTCGGCCCACTGCAGTTAACCAAGCCCAACAATACGATTTCGGTCCAATTTAGGATTAAATAAGCCTGCTATTTAAAAAAAACAGAAAACTGGAGTATGGGAGGATTGAACACAGGACCTCTATCTTAAACAACAAATCACCAAACCATTCCTCTACTCTATCATATCTGTGTTAAGATCCCGAAATAAAAATATAATCTGTATTTTTAATTGTTTCTTCTTCTTCTAAAACTAAAACCCAGAACTATTCATCAACCTCAAAAATTATCATCTTAGCTATTTCATCTCATCATCCAAGCGTAATCTTATCATTCTTATCATGATCACCATGATCATCATAATCATAATCATCATATCAATTATAAAAGAAAATTCATCATCATCGTAAAAGAAAAAAAATGACTATTCTTCATCATCATCATCATCATCATTAATCACGCTCATAATCATCATTAAATATCGAACAAAACAAAATCATAACAGGTTCGAGCAATATACTTCGACTGTTCATCATCTTCAAAAAAATTTCATCATCATCGTGAATGAATGTTACAGGTGGATGTGGGTTAGTTTGAGGTCTACAATTGAACAGAAACAGGGACTAGTAGCGAACTTTAGAAACATAACACTCTAGCAACAACCTTAAATTATTAAGTGAAGTAGTGTGTTATCGATGGTGGTGGTGGAAAATAGATAAACAATGGCTGCAGGAGTAGCATGATGCAGTCTTAAATGTGATGGGTTAAAGTAACTTAATTACAGTAGCAGCTCACGAGTAGCAAAGACACGATAGCTCTTTGAAACCTCGTAATTGTGTGTAGTTCACAAAGAAAAAGGAGAGAGAGAAAAGAGAAGAGAGATAGAGTGACAGTGGAGGGTGGTGAAGGTGATTTATAACGGTGTTATGAGTGATTGTAGGTTGATGGTGGAGTGACGGTTTTAGAAGGTGGTTAAAGACTGCAAGATAGTGATGGTGGTCGGTGAAGGTGGTTCCCGTATAGTGGTGATGATTCTCGTGGGTTTATACGTTTACAATAGTATGAGTGATTGGGTTTGATGACGGTTGTACGAGAAAGAAAAATCAAGGAGGAGAAGGATAGAGAGAGATGGCGTTTGATGTGATTGTTGTAACATCCCGCGTTTTTCCGTTAAATTTAATTTTAACACCGTCTTTTTTTTTAAAACATAATCTTTCGTATTTAAATTAATAGTTTCCGTGAGTAACGTTCATTATATTTCCGCTATTTAATTTTGACATCACCCGTTTACTCGAGCGTTTTAAAATATTCGTTTGGTTAATTCCCGCACCCGATTCATAGTTGAGGGACCAAACTTGCCAAGGGTTCAAACCTTTGACTAGGTCAAAGGGTCAAACCCTTTCCACCCTTTCATTTTCACCTCCTCCATTTTTATTACTTCCTCCATTTTCTCTCTAACTCCAAACACAAAGATTCATCATCCATTTATGATCTAGCGGGTATTTTGCAAAACAAATTACATATTTGAGCTCCTTACAACTTCCTCTTCGTTTTGGTACCAACTTCATCTCATTTGGGTAACATTTCTAAAACACTAGATTTCTTTAAATTCGTGTTCTTGACTTATAAAGTTGTTAATTAGCGTCTATGGCTCATTGTGATGTCGTGTATGTAATTTGTATGCTCGATTCGTTGTTTTTGGTGTAACTAGTTCAATATGAAAATTACTTGCTAAATCCTTGATTTTGGATGATCAAATGTTGTTAGATTGTTAAAGTGCATGTTTTAAAAGTGTTACTAGTATCTTTAGCTTCGTTTTGATGTATAGGTTGATTAAGAAAACTTCAAAAACCCGATTAAGGATTTTGTGATGTTTGACTAGGGTTTGATAGACTTTGAAATGATCTTTTGATGCGTTGAATGCTTGTTAATGTTGTTAGTAAGTGTTTAGATGCAATGTATACTTAATTACCTTCGAAACGGCATATCGTATGTGTAAATTGGATTCCCGAATCATAAAATACGTTTTACGAACTTGAAACTTTGAAAATAAACCTTTCTTGATCAATTGACGAGTTTTCGGTTATTGTAAATGATGTTTTTGTTTGATGATATGTGGTTAGTTGTATTGCTCGTCAAAATACCTTTCCGAGGATATAAGATACATGTTTTGGTTGTTTGCGGATCATAAATGGTGAATGTTTGATGTTTGGTTCGTGCATACTTTGAAAAACTGACCAGAAATCTCTGCCCAGATGGTTGCGCGGCGCGCCCCATCCCCGCGCGGCGCGCGGATTGGCCTGGCCAGATTCTGCTTTGTTTGGCGCATTTCACGCGAAATGTTTGACTAGCTATCGACCTCCGATTCACATGAAACTTGTTTTAATATGCTTATACATGAATAAAAACCTCAGAAAAATAGTCCGGGGCCCGACCCGAACGTGTTGACTTTTTCGTTGACTTTGACCAAGTTTGACTTTTAGTCAAACTTAACTAAACACTTATGCAATCGTTCTAGTCTTTCTTTTATACTTGATTCTTGCATGAAACTTGACAACGTGATTCACATGCTATACTTTTCGAGTCGTAACGAGCCATAGGACTAATTGAACACATTTCACCCGACCTTGTGTCGTAACCGGTTAATTGATACAACTTATTTGTTTAGGTCAAGGCTAAGCAACTTTCATGCATACGTTACTTTGTGAAGTACATTTATACTCGTGCACTCGAGGTGAGATCATAGTCCCACCCTTTTCAACAACTTTTATTCTTTTAAATCGTGGGCTGAGAAACATATACATTACATACTTATATACATTTTACATGTATATATACTTTTCATACTTTTATACTTTGAACACAAATACGAATACAAAGATACAGGCGAGTTAGAACAAAAGTCCTCAATCCAATTATCATTAGTTCCACTTGCAGGGTGTAAGTGTAAGCGAGTGATTATGTTGTGTGGCCATACGGGTTTAACGAACCCTCATTCAGACGGTTCGCTACCGTTAGTGGATGAAATATAATTTCAACGTGCATAGTGTATGTTCTAACACTATATTCAAAATTCAGAGGGAAGATTCAGTTAAGCTTTGGTAATTGGGTGCTCGCAATACAAACTACATTCTTCGGAATAAATACGATTTGGATAATCATCTATACAAACTATTGTGGTTCAAAATATACTTTTACAAATACATTTATGATCTCACCAACATTTTTCGTTGACAGTTTTCTATATGTTTCTCAGGTTCATACTTGGCTATTTGATATATGCTTCCGCGTTCACTCATACTTGCTTGGGGTCAAGTATACATGCATACACTCTGATTATTTGCTTGGAGTCAAGATACATCCATACATACGCTAGTGATAGCACCTTTGGATTCAAACATATTGTTTACATACTTACGCTATTTATAGCAACTGTGTTTTTAAACTAATTATGTCGCAAGTTATTTCATTTATACTTTATGACTTTTGTAAACATAGACTTGTTGTCGAACGGCTTTGTAAACTAAACTTGCAAGTCTTGTACCTTTCAAATGAATGCGACATAATTTTGGTCAAACGAGTCTCATATAGGGACTACGACCACGCAACGGGACCTAAGTTAACGGCGCCGTCAATAACGGTTTTGGTCGGGTCGTTACAAGTGGTATCAGAGCGTTGGTTGTAGGGAACTAGGACGTGCATTAGTGTGTCTAACAGAGTCGTTAGGACGCATTAGTGAGTCTAGACTACAACCGGATAGTTAGCATTTGCATTCTGACATACATTTGCTATAGATAGCACTTACTTGACTACTTGTGCATTATACTTGAATCATTCTTAGGCAAACTTTTTAATGGTACCCAACCTTCATTATACGAACTCGTATTCCGCCACTTTCTGGTAATACACGTAAATTCAAGATTCATGCGCGTAAGGATGACAACGACTTCATTGGTCACACTTGTCCGGGAACCCTGTCTCCCAGATTATGATTCGCCACCGTTTCAACTTACTATCGGTGTCACACCGGTGTTCCTTACTATCTACCACTTCTTGTTACTACCATCACTACTCTAGGTGAGTATCGTCATCGCTAATTATCACTACGGTTGCGTACTTTTTGTTATCATGATTCGTTACTCTTTTCGTGCCTAAGGGCATTATCGCTTGACTTGAACCGCAATGACGTGAACAATCATTTATACACTTCCCTCGGGGAACGCTTCTTTATAGTTGCACAAATCCTTTCGATTCAATACGAGTCACGTTAGAGACGTCGTTACACTTTGTTTATTTTAAACTTCACGATTACACGAACTTGAATCTATAGAGTGATGTGGGAATGGAGGTATGAGTTAGCGTAATATAACGACACTCGATCAACGTGGTTATATTGCGGTAAGACATACCAAAGTTCTAGTGACGCGTGATGGTGGTTAGACTCGATCAACCTAAACACCACCATGTGCCATGTACATGACTTCATCTATTCATGTTGGACATCTGAAAACTCCGAGAATATTGATAACAACCATACCGGGGACACACCTTCGAATATTGTCGAACCATATTTATGCTTCCAAATGAATTACCGATTCCTCTCGGCTTCAACCGTATGTTACACGTGTATACTATCTCGTCCTCGCACAGTCTTATTGACTAATTACGATTTACTCGTTATGCTCACATCGGGGCGGAAACTTCTCTTGCATCACCCTCGTACTTCCGGTTCAGGAGGTCCTTATTCTAAATTCTCAATGGAGAGCGACTCTTCACGTCATACAAGTATTCTCCGCGAGGGTGGATAGTCCTAACAATCGTTTTCAAAACCCGATAAGAACTTGCCCGACGAACGTTTTTGGAAACCGATAAATCTTCCGCGACGCGAATTTTCTTGAGAAACTTGTCCTAGCTAACGTTTTCAATTCCTAGCAAACTTGTTCAATATGCCTTAGGGAAATGTACCCCGTTTCGGATCGAGATCCTCGTTTCACTTCTAGATTTTGGAGTACCTTACAAAAAGCCTCGGGACCGCATTTAGACATGAGTACCGCGTACCATCCACAACCCGACGGACCGAACAAACATACGATTTAAGTCTTGAAAACCATAATATGAATTTGTATTACCAACTTCAAATTTACTTGAGAAAAGTATTTTCCTTTAACCGAATCCTCGTACTACAATGATTTTCATTCGAGTTTTAACGTCACTCCTTTTGAAAACACATGTGACCGGAAACGTCATTCTCCTTTGTCGAACCAAGTAAACGATGATCAATTCACCGGGGCCGAGGTTATTCATGAGCAACCGAGAAGATTTATTCATATTCAGGTAAAACCCTACACGACTCGTTGTCGCCAAATGAGCTACGCCGATTTAGACGTAAACATTTCAAATTCCACGTGGGAAACCGCGTCACGTTAAGAGTCGCACCTTGGAAAGGTGCAGTCCGTTTCGGGAAACATAGAAAACAAAATCCGTGATATTTTAATCCTTTTGAATTCTTGGGGTGTTTTGGACCCGTTGCTAGCCGTTTAGATTTTCCGACCCATTTTGAGTCTCCGTTTATCCTACATTCGATGTATCAACTTAAAGACGTGTTTTGCGAAACAAGAACTTGTTATTCCTTTCGATGAGCTTACTATCGATGGTACACTTCACTTCCTGGGAGGACCGGTTGAAACCATGAATCATGAAACCAAACCGTAAACAACATATGATCCCGACCGTCAAAATTCGTTGAAATACCCTAGGACGTACTTCTCCCTCACTCGTAGAATTGGCAACGCAAGATCTCGAGGAAGATTCAACAACTACTACTTCCAACTAAATTTCGGGACGAAATTTCTTTTGAGGCGTGGATAATGTAACATCCCGCGTTTTTCCGTTAAATTTAATTTTAACACCGTCTTTTTTTTTAAAACATAATCTTTCGTATTTAAATTAATAGTTTCCGTGAGTAACGTTCATTATATTTCCGCTATTTAATTTTGACATCACCCGTTTACTCGAGCGTTTTAAAATATTCGTTTGGTTAATTCCCGCACCCGATTCATAGTTGAGGGACCAAACTTGCCAAGGGTTCAAACCTTTGACTAGGTCAAAGGGTCAAACCCTTTCCACCCTTTCATTTTCACCTCCTCCATTTTTATTACTTCCTCCATTTTCTCTCTAACTCCAAACACAAAGATTCATCATCCATTTATGATCTAGCGGGTATTTTGCAAAACAAATTACATATTTGAGCTCCTTACAACTTCCTCTTCGTTTTGGTACCAACTTCATCTCATTTGGGTAACATTTCTAAAACACTAGATTTCTTTAAATTCGTGTTCTTGACTTATAAAGTTGTTAATTAGCGTCTATGGCTCATTGTGATGTCGTGTATGTAATTTGTATGCTCGATTCGTTGTTTTTGGTGTAACTAGTTCAATATGAAAATTACTTGCTAAATCCTTGATTTTGGATGATCAAATGTTGTTAGATTGTTAAAGTGCATGTTTTAAAAGTGTTACTAGTATCTTTAGCTTCGTTTTGATGTATAGGTTGATTAAGAAAACTTCAAAAACCCGATTAAGGATTTTGTGATGTTTGACTAGGGTTTGATAGACTTTGAAATGATCTTTTGATGCGTTGAATGCTTGTTAATGTTGTTAGTAAGTGTTTAGATGCAATGTATACTTAATTACCTTCGAAACGGCATATCGTATGTGTAAATTGGATTCCCGAATCATAAAATACGTTTTACGAACTTGAAACTTTGAAAATAAACCTTTCTTGATCAATTGACGAGTTTTCGGTTATTTTAAATGATGTTTTTGTTTGATGATATGTGGTTAGTTGTATTGCTCGTCAAAATACCTTTCCGAGGATATAAGATACATGTTTTGGTTGTTTGCGGATCATAAATGGTGAATGTTTGATGTTTGGTTCGTGCATACTTTGAAAAACTGACCAGAAATCTCTGCCCAGATGGTTGCGCGGCGCGCCCCATCCCCGCGCGGCGCGCGGATTGGCCTGGCCAGATTCTGCTTTGTTTGGCGCATTTCACGCGAAATGTTTGACTAGCTATCGACCTCCGATTCACATGAAACTTGTTTTAATATGCTTATACATGAATAAAAACCTCAGAAAAATAGTCCGGGGCCCGACCCGAACGTGTTGACTTTTTCGTTGACTTTGACCAAGTTTGACTTTTAGTCAAACTTAACTAAACACTTATGCAATCGTTCTAGTCTTTCTTTTATACTTGATTCTTGCATGAAACTTGACAACGTGATTCACATGCTATACTTTTCGAGTCGTAACGAGCCATAGGACTAATTGAACACATTTCACCCGACCTTGTGTCGTAACCGGTTAATTGATACAACTTATTTGTTTAGGTCAAGGCTAAGCAACTTTCATGCATACGTTACTTTGTGAAGTACATTTATACTCGTGCACTCGAGGTGAGATCATAGTCCCACCCTTTTCAACAACTTTTATTCTTTTAAATCGTGGGCTGAGAAACATATACATTACATACTTATATACATTTTACATGTATATATACTTTTCATACTTTTATACTTTGAACACAAATACGAATACAAATATACAGGCGAGTTAGAACAAAAGTCCTCAATCCAATTATCATTAGTTCCACTTGCAGGGTGTAAGTGTAAGCGAGTGATTATGTTGTGTGGCCATACGGGTTTAACGAACCCTCATTCAGACGGTTCGCTACCGTTAGTGGATGAAATATAATTTCAACGTGCATAGTGTATGTTCTAACACTATATTCAAAATTCAGAGGGAAGATTCAGTTAAGCTTTGGTAATTGGGTGCTCGCAATACAAACTACATTCTTCGGAATAAATACGATTTGGATAATCATCTATACAAACTATTGTGGTTCAAAATATACTTTTACAAATACATTTATGATCTCACCAACGTTTTTCGTTGACAGTTTTCTATATGTTTCTCAGGTTCATACTTGGCTATTTGATATATGCTTCCGCGTTCACTCATACTTGCTTGGGGTCAAGTATACATGCATACACTCTGATTATTTGCTTGGAGTCAAGATACATCCATACATACGCTAGTGATAGCACCTTTGGATTCAAACATATTGTTTACATACTTACGCTATTTATAGCAACTGTGTTTTTAAACTAATTATGTCGCAAGTTATTTCATTTATACTTTATGACTTTTGTAAACATAGACTTGTTGTCGAACGGCTTTGTAAACTAAACTTGCAAGTCTTGTACCTTTCAAATGAATGCGACATAATTTTGGTCAAACGAGTCTCATATAGGGACTACGACCACGCAACGGGACCTAAGTTAACGGTGCCGTCAATAACGGTTTTGGTCGGGTCGTTACAATTGCGGTGGTTGTTTACGGTTGTTCACCATGGTAGAGTTGACATGGTGATTACGGTTGTTGCAAAAGGATGATGGTGGTGATGAGCTTTTGATCACCAAATAAAGAAACAAGAAGAAGAAGGAAGAGTAATATATACTCTGAGTCTCCTTTGATGAAGTAATAATAATAGGCATATATGTATAAGGTTATATAATATAGATATATATAATAAAATAATATACATCAATCTCATTTATCATATAATGTAAAAAGGAAACAGTAATTAGTGCAGAGAATTGAAATGGATCTTTTAAAAACAGTAAAGCAGCCGTTTCATTTAACTTACTCTACCGACACTTTATCCCGGATGGCTATATTGTGTCCATTGCTAAACAGTTAACGTATAAAAGTGTTCCTAAAAAATCCTAAATTTTTAGATTAAATATATTTAATTATTTCACTCATTAACTGTTTGAAACCTGATCAAAAAGGTTCAATAATTATTTATTTTCTGTTCCAATTTATATGTACGGAGTACTAATATTTAAACTTAAAAATGTAAAAATACTTTTAACAAATCTAAAATCTTTGTAATTGATTTACAGTTCAACTTTTATTTTAATCCATCATAAACTTATATTAAATCTATATGAACGCTAACGAAATGTCAACCGAGTATTACTGACGTTTACTAATTAAGCTCGAAATCATTTATATTCCCTTTCTATATATAAACAGTTTTAAAATAGCAAAGTTAATTACTAAAACAAATATATTATATATTTTTAAACAAATAGATTTAATATAACTTTATATATTTACAAGTAATACTTATATACATATTTATATATATCTATATATTTTATAGTTTCCATTAATCGCATTTTATTTTATTTATTTTATAATATAAATCCTAATAATCATATTATATAATATTCTAAATTATATTTCAAATTATAAATACCTATTTAAATATATATGTTATCTATTTACAAATAGTTGTTCGTGAATCGTCGGGAATGGTCGAAAGTCAAACGAATTTATGGAACAGTTCAAAATATTTGTGACTTAACATTACATACTTTGCTTATCGTGTCGAAATCATATAAGATTAAGTTTAAATTTGGTTGGAAATTTCCGGGTCATCACACTAACGAGGACAGCTGACTTAATAAACTTAAAACATCAAAATATATTAAAAGTGTTGTAAATATATTTTGAACATACTTTGATATATATGTATATGTTGTTACAGGTTTGTGAATCAACCAGTGGCCAAGTCTTACTTCCCGACGAAGTAAAAATCCGTGAAAGTGAGTTATAGTCCCACTTTTAAAATCTAATATTTTTGGGATGAGAATACATGCAGGTTTTATAAATGATTTACAAAATAGACACAAGTACGTGAAACTACATTCTATGGTTGAATTATCGAAATCGAATATGCCCCTTTTTATTAAGTCTGGTAATCTAAGAATTAGGGAACAGACACCCTAATTGACGCGAATCCTAAAGATAGATCTATTGGGCCTAACAAACCCCATCCAAAGTACCAGATGCTTTAGTACTTCGAAATTTATATCATATCCGAAGGGTGTCCCGGAATGATGGGGATATTCTTATATATGCATCTTGTTAATGTCGGTTACCAGGTGTTCACCATATGAATGATTTTTATCTCTATGTATGGGATGTGTATTGAAATATGAAATCTTGTGGTCCATTGTTACGATTTGATATATATAGGTTAAACCTATAACTCACCAATATTTTTTTTGACGTTTAAAGCATGTTTATTCTCAGGTGAATACTAAGAGCTTCCGCGGTTGCATACTAAAATAAGGACAAGATTTGGAGTCCATGTTTGTATGATATTGTGTAAAAACTGCATTCAAGATACTGATTTTGATGTAACATAATTGTATTGTAAACCATTATGTAATGGTCGTGTGTAAACAGGATATTTTAGATTATCATTATTTGATAATCTACGTAAAGTTTTTTTTAAACCTTTATTTATGAAATAAAGGTTATGGTTTGTTTTAAAAATGAATGCAGTCTTTGAAAAACGTCTCATATAGAGGTCAAAACCTCGCAACGAAATTAATTAATATGGAACGTTTTTAATCAATAAGAACGGGACATTTCAGTTGGTATCCGAGCGTTGGTCTTAGAGAATCAGAATTTTGCATTAGTGTGTCTGATCGAGTTTGTTAGGATGCATTAGTGAGTCTGGACTTCGACCGTGTTTACTTGAAAAATGATTGCTTAACAAATTTTGTTAGAAACTATATATTTTTAACATGTGAATATTATGTGATATATTAATCTCTTAACGTGTTTGATATTATGTGATAGATGTCTACCTCTAGAACAAGTCCCATTGACTCACCTAATAATAATGAAGAGTCAAATATAAATTGGAATGATTCGTGGACTGATTCACAAGTTCCCGAAGAAGAACCGGAAGAAGAATCAGAACCGGAAGAAGAATCAGAACCGGAAGAGGAGGAACCAGAGGAGGAAATAGAACATGTGGGGGAAATAATAAAACGGTTAAGTAAAAGAAAATCCTCAACCAACCAACCAAGGTTAATTATGGTCAATGGTGTTTCCGCCAAGGAAGCAAAATATTATGAGGATTACCAATTCTCCGATGAATCGGATTCCGATGAGAATTCCGATGATGTTATAGAAATTACCCCAACTGAATTTAAAAAGGCAAAAGAAAATAATAAGGGAAAGGGCATAAAAATAGAGAAATCTAATTCCAACCCCGATGAACTTTATATGTATCGTCAACCCCCGAAGCCCTTAAGTTGTAACAATGACCCGGGAACCTCTAAACCACCAGGTTTTTCTAAACCGTTGTGGAAAACGACATCTCGTATTAGGGGAACATCATATATCCCTAGAAACTTGGCAAAAAGAACCAAAACCGAAGAAGAAGAAACGAGCGAGTCGGAATAAGATAGCTGTATTCGTGTGGTGTAATATATGTAATATAGTGTGCTTATGCTTTATGATATATGTAAAAATTGCTTGTATTAATAAGTATTTTTTTTATGAATCTAACTCTTGTCAATTTTACAGTATAAAAACACAAAATGGATAGACAACCCAATATTTTAAGAGACCTACCCGGAGACATGATTGATGAAATCTTGTCTAGAGTCGGTCAGAATTCTTCGGCACAACTATTTACGGCGAAATCAGTTTGTAAGACATTCGAAGAACATTCCAAGAATGTCTTAGTTTATAAGAGACTTTCGTTTGAAAGATGGGGGATTTCACATTGGGAAACCCATAAGTTACGATGTGTTTACTTTGACGCATATATTGCGGGGAACCCAAATACTATTTTACGCAACGGGTTAAGAAATTATTTTGACTAAATGTATCCGAATATAGGACTTCATGATTTAGAAAAAGTGGCTAACATGCAACATAAAGAAGCATGCTATGCTTACGGGTTAGTAATGTTCGCTTTTCACCAAAGTGAGAAAAAGAACATCGGGCTACAACTATTAAACAAAACGTTCCCACAAGTGACGGAGTCGGTAATTGGGGTAAGAAATGAGGTTTTTAGGTTATTACAAGACTGTGGGTCATTACGTAACCCTCGTCCCTTTGATGACGTTACAACACACTGTCTTATCAACGGCCATAACGGTTATGTTCCACAAGACCAAGGATGGGAAGTAGTCCTAGGAAAACCAGAATGCATGACTTGTTTCTGGACGTATGAATTACGTGTCTTTATTTCCTTTGCTGAACAACTTGTGTACTAGCTAGAATTATCTTCACAACTATCTTGTATCAAAGTTATTGTGTGCTATATTTCATGCTTTATGCAAAATAAGCGGTATTGTAAGTTTGTAAAATATTGTATAAAAGTTTGAACGCGAAATATTATTATAATCAGTTTTTCATATAGAATTGTAGTAGTTGAATTGTATATTAGCTACTAAGTATGAACTTAACGGGTAGGTACTACCCGAATTTAAACTTATAAAACGCTAATATGAAGAAAAAGCTTTTATAAATGAGTTCATATTATGCTACGAAATACTATTAACTACTCTTAATATTCTGTATGATTAACGTGTTCCATTTGACTATTTTGAAGGAAATGGCACCGACTACTCGACACACCGTGAATATGAATGAAGAGGAATTCCGTACTTTTGTAGCTTCAAACATAGCCGCAGTACAGGCTGTGCTACATACCAATAATAACCTTGGATCTAGCAGTACAGGAAATCGTGTAGGATGCACCTACAAAGAATTCACTGCCTGCAAACCTTTGGAATTTGATTGAACCGAAGGACCGATCGGATTGAAACGGTGGACCAAGAAGGTCGAATCGGTGTTTGCCATAAGTAAGTGTACTGAAGAGGACAAAGTGAAGTACGCTACGCATACCTTCACAGGTTCTGCGTTAACATGGTGGAATACCTATCTAGAGCAAGTGGGACAAGATGATGTGTACGCACTACCGTGGTCAGCATTCAAGCACTTGATGAACGAGAAGTACCGTCCCAGAACCGAGGTCAATAAGCTCAAGACAGAACTTAGAGGGTTACGAACCCAAGGATTTGATATTACCATGTACGAAAGACGATTCACAGAATTGTGCCTATTGTGTCCGGGAGCGTTCGAAGATGAGGAAGAGAAGATCGACGCGTTTGTGAAAGGATTACCGGAAAGAATCCAAGAAGATATAAGTTCACACGAGCCCGCCTCCATACAACAGGCATGTAGAATGGCTCACAAACTAGTGAACCAGATTGAGAAAAGAATTAAAGAACAGACGGCTGAAGAGGCCAATGTGAAGCAAGTCAAAAGAAAGTGGGAGGAAAACGGTGATAAGAATCACCAATACAACAACAACAACAGCAATTACAATAATAATCGCAACAATTATCCCAACAATCGCAACATCAATCGCAACTACAATAAACGGCCCAACAACAACAACAACAGCAACAACAACAACAACAACAACAACAACAACAACAACAACAACAACAACAACAACAACAACAACAATAACAACAACAACAACAACAACTACAACAATCGTCCCAACAACAATAACAACCGCAACAACAACAACAATCAGAAGCAGCTATGCCAAAGGTGTGAAAAGTATCACTCGGGGTTCTGCACCAAATTTTGCAACAAGTGTAAAAGAAATGGTCATAGCGCGGTGAAGTGTGAGGTCTACGGACCAGGGGTTAACAGAACGAAAGGAACAAATGGTGTCGGAATGAGTAATGGCGGAGCAAGTAGTGTCGGAGCAAGTTATGCCAATGTAGTTTGTTATAAATGTGGAAAACCGGGCCACTTTATTAGAAATTGCCCGAACCAGGAGAACACGAATGGATAAGGCCGCGGAAGAGTTTTCAATATTAATGCGGCAGAGGCACAGGAAGACCCGGAGCTTGTTACGGGTACGTTTCTTATTGACAATAAATCTGCTTACGTTTTATTTAATTCGGGTGCGGATAGAAGCTATATGAGTAGAGATTTTTGTGCTAAATTAAGTTGTCCATTGACGCCTTTGGATAGTAAATTTTTTACTCGAATTAGCAAATGGTATATTAATTTCAGCAGATAATATATGTCGGAATCGAGAAATTAAACTGGTTAGCGAAACATTTAAGATTGATTTGATACCAGTAGAGTTAGGGAGTTTTGATGTGATAATCGGTATGGACTGGTTGAAAGAAGTGAAAGCAAAGATCGTTTGTTACAAAAATGCAATTCGCATTATACGAGAAAAAGGAAAACCCTTAATGGTGTACGGAGAAAAGGGCAACACGAAGCTACATCTTATTAGTAATTTGAAGGCACAAAAACTAATAAGAAAAGGTTGCTATGCTGTTCTAGCACACGTCGAGAAAGTACAAACTGAAGAAAAGAGCATCAATGATGTTCCCATTGCAAAAGAATTTCCCGATGTATTTCCGAAAGAATTACCGGGATTACCCCCACATCGATCCGTTGAATTTCAAATAGATCTTGTACCAGGAGCTGCACCAATAGCTCGTGCTCCTTACAGACTCGCACCCAGCGAGATAAAAGAACTGCAAAGCCAATTATAAGAACTTTTAGAGCGTGGTTTCATTCGACCAAGCACATCACCGTGGGGAGCTCCTGTTTTGTTTGTCAAGAAGAAAGATGGTACATTCAGGTTGTGTATCGACTACCGAGAGTTGAACAAACTTACCATCAAGAACCGCTACCCACTACCGAGAATCGACGACTTATTTGATCAACTACAAGGCTCGTCTGTTTATTCAAAGATTGACTTACGTTCCAGGTATCATCAAATTTGGGTGAAAGAAGATGATATTCCAAAGACTGCTTTCAGAACACGTTACGGTGATTACGAGTTTATGGTCATGCCGTTTGGTTTAACTAATGCACCAGCTGTGTTCATGGACCTTATGAACCGAGTGTGTGGACCATACCTTGACAAGTTTGTCATTGTTTTCATTGATGACACACTTATTTACTCAAAGAATGACCAAGAACACGGTGAACATTTGAGAAAGGTGTTAGAAGTATTGAGGAAGGAAGAATTGTACGCTAAGTTTTCAAAGTGTGCATTTTGGTTGGAAGAAGTTCAATTCCTCGGTCACATAGTGAACAAAGAAGGTATTAAGGTGGATCCGGCAAAGATAGAAACTGTTGAAAAGTGGGAAACCCCGAAAACTCCGAAACACATACGCCAGTTTTTAGGACTAGCTGGTTACTACAGAAGGTTCATCCAAGACTTTTCCAGAATAGCAAAACCCTTGACTGCATTAACACATAAAGGGAAGAAATTTGAATGGAATGATGAACAAGAGAAAGCGTTTCAGTTATTGAAGAAAAAGCTAACTACGGCACCTATATTGTCATTGCCTGAAGGGAATGATGATTTTGTGATTTATTGTGACGCATCAAAGCATGGTCTCGGTTATGTATTAATGCAACGAACGAAGGTGATTGCTTATGCGTCTAGACAATTGAAGATTCACGAACAAAATTATACGACGCATGATTTGGAATTAGGCGTGGTTGTTTTTGCATTAAAGACTTGGAGGCACTACTTATATGGGGTCAAAAGTATTATATATACCGACCACAAAAGTCTTCAACACATATTTAATCAGAAACAACTGAATATGAGGCAGCGTAGGTGGATTGAATTATTGAATGATTACGACTTTGAGATTCGTTACCACCCGGGGAAGGCAAATGTGGTAGCCGATGCCTTGAGCAGGAAGGACAGAGAACCCATTCGAGTAAAATCTATGAATATAATGATTCATAATAACCTTACTACTCAAATAAAGGAGGCGCAACAAGGAGTTTTAAAAAAAGGAAATTTAAAGGATGAAATACCCAAAGGATCGGAGAAGCATCTTAATATTCGGGAAGACGGAACCCGGAATAGGGCTGAAAGGATTTGGGTACCAAAATTTAGAGATATGAGAGAAATGGTACTTAGAGAAGCTCATAAAACCAGATACTCAATACATCCTGGAACGGGGAAGATGTACAAGGATCTCAAGAAACATTTTTGGTGGCCGGGTATGAAAGTCGATGTTGCTAAATACGTAGGAGAATGTTTGACGTGTTCTAAGGTCAAAGCTGAGCATCAGAAACCATTAGGTCTACTTCAACAACCCGAAATCCCGGAATGGAAATGGGAAAACATTACCATGGATTTCATCACTAAATTTCCAAGGACTGCAAGTGGTTTTGATACTATTTGGGTAATAGTTGATCGTCTCACCAAATTAGCACACTTCCTGCCAATAAGAGAAGATGACAAGATGGAGAAGTTAGCACGACTGTATTTGAAGGAAGTCGTCTCCAGACATGGAATACCAATCTCTATTATCTCTGATAGGGATGGCAGATTTATTTCAAGATTCTGGCAGACATTACAACAAGCATTAGGAACTCGTCTAGACATGAGTACTGCCTATCATCCACAAACTGATGGACAGAGCGAAAGGACGATACAAATGCTTGAAGACATGCTACGAGCATGTGTTATTGATTTAAGAAATAGTTGGGATCGACATCTACCGTTAGCAGAATTTTCCTACAACAACAGCTACCATTCAAGCATTGAGATGGCGCCGTTTGAATCACTTTATGGTAGAAAGTGCAGGTCTCTGATTTTTTGGAGTGAAGTGGGGGATAGACAGATTATGGGTCCAGAGATAATACAATAAACTACCGAGAAAATCATCCAAATTCAACAAAGATTGAAAACAGCCCAGAGTCGACAAAAGAGCTACGCGGACAGTAAAAGAAAAGATATAGAGTTTGAAATTGGAGAAATGGTCATGCTTAAGGTTTCACCTTGGAAAGGCGTTGTTCGATTTGGTAAACGGGGGAAACTAAATCCAAGGTACATTGGACCATTCAAGATTATAGATCGTGTCGGACCAGTAGCTTACCAACTAGAGCTACCTCAACAACTCGCGGCTGTACATAACACTTTCCACGTCTCAAATTTGAAGAAATGTTTTGCTAAAGAAGATCTCACTATTTCGTTGGATGAAATCCAAATCAATGAAAAACTTCAATTCATTGAAGAACCCGTCAAAATAATGGATCGTGAGGTTAAGAGACTTAAAAAAAACAAGATACCGATTGTTAAGGTTCGATGGAATGCTTGTAGAGGACCCGAGTTCACCTGGGAGCGTGAAGATCAGATGAAGAAGAAATACGCGCATTTATTTCCAGAAGATACGTCAACACCTCCAACTGCATAAAATTTCGGGACGAAATTTATTTAACAGGTAGGTACTGTAGTGACCCAAAATTTTCCATGTTTATATATATATTAAATGAAATTTTTATTTACATGATTAAGTGTTTCCAACATGTTAAGCAATCAAACTTGTTAAGAATTGATTAATTGAAATAGGTTTCATATAGACAATTGACCACCCAAGTTGACCGGTGATTCACGAACGTTAAAACTTGTAAAAACTATACGATGACATATATATGGTTATATATATAGTTAACATGATTTTATTATAAGTATGTATCTCATTAGGTATTTTAACAATGAGTTATATACATAAAAATGAGACTATTAATTTAAGAAACTCGAAAACGATATATATAACGATTATCGTTATAACAACGTCTTACTAGGTACATATGAATCATATTAAGATATTGATACACTTGGTTAATTATGTTAAATGATAAGTAAATATATTATTAAGTGTATTAACAATGAAATACATATGTAAAAATAAGACTACTAACTTAATGATTTCGAAACGAGACATATATGTAACGATTATCGTTGTAACGACATTTAACTGTATATATATCATACTAAGATATATTATATATCATAATATCATGATAATATAACAATTTAACATCTCATTTGTTATAATAAACAATGGGTTAACAACATTCAACAAGATCGTTAACCTAAAGGTTTCAAAACAACATTTACATGTAACGACTAACGATGACTTAATGACTCAGTTAAAATGTATATACATGTAGTGTTTTAATATGTGTTCATACACTTTTGAAAGACTTCAAGACACTTATCAAAATACTTTTACTTAACAAAAATGCTTACAATTACATCCTCGTTCATTTTCATCAACAATACACAGCTTTTAGATGTATGTACTATTGGTATATACACTCCAATGATCAGCTCTTAGCAGCCCATGTGAATCACCTAACACATGTGGGAACCATCATTTGGCAACTAGCATGAAATATCTCATAAAATTACAAAAATATGAGTAATCATTCATGACTTATTTACATGAAAACAAAATTACATATCCTTTATATCTAATCCATACACCAACGACCAAAAACACCTACAAACACTTTCATTCTTCAATTTTCTTTATCTAATTGATCTCTCTCAAGTTCTATCTTCAAGTTCTAAGTGTTCTTCATATATTCTACAAGTTCTAGTTACATAAAATCAAGAATACTTTCAAGTTTGCTAGCTCACTTCCAATCTTGTAAGGTGATCATCCAACCTCAAGAAATCTTTGTTTCTTACAGTAGGTTATAATTCTAATACAAGGTAATAATCATATTCAAACTTTAGTTCAATTTCTATAACTATAACAATCTTATTTCAAGTGATGATCTTACTTGAACTTGTTTTCGCGTCATGATTCTGCTTCAAGAACTTCGAGCCATCTAAGGATCCGTTGAAGCTAGATCCATTTTTTTCTTTTCCAGTAGGTTTATCCAAGGAACTTAAGGTAGTAATTATGTTCATAACATCATTCGATTCATACATATAAAGCTATCTTATTCGAAGGTTTAAACTTGTAATCACTAGAACATAGTTTAGTTAATTCTAAACTTGTTCGCAAATAAAAGTTAACCCTTCTAACTTGACATTTAAAATCAACTAAACACATGTTCTATATCTATATGATATGCTAACTTAATGTTTTAAAACCTGGAAACACGAAAAACACCGTAAAACCGGATTTACGCCGTCGTAGTAACACCGCGGGCTGTTTTGGGTTAGTTAATTAAAAACTATGATAAACTTTGATTTAAAAGTTGTTATTCTGAGAAAATGATTTTTATTATGAACATGAAACTATATCCAAAAATTTTGGTTAAACTCAAAGTGGAAGTATTTTTTCTAAAATGGTCATCTAGACGTCGTTCTTTCGACTGAAATGACTATCTTTACAAAAACGACTTGTAACTTATTTTTCCGACTATAAACCTATACTTTTTCTGTTTAGATTCATAAAATAGAGTTCAATATAAAACCATAGCAATTTGATTCACTCAAAACGGATTTAAAATGAAGAAGTTATGGGTAAAACAAGATTGGATAATTTTTCTCATTTTAGCTACGTGAAAATTAGTAACAAATCTATTCCAACCATAACTTAATCAACTTGTATTGTATATTATGTAATCTTGAGATACTATATACACGTATACAATGTTTCGACCTATCATTTCGACACATCTATATATATTTCGGAACAACCATAGACACTCTATATGTGAATGTTGGAGTTAGCTATACAGGGTTGAGGTTGATTCTAAAATATATATAGTTTGAGTTGTGATCAATACTGAGATACGTATACACTGGGTCATGGATTGATTCAAGATAACATTTATCGATTTATTTCTGTACATCTAACTGTGGACAACTAGTTGTAGGTTACTAACGAGGACAGCTGACTTAATAAACTTAAAACATCAAAATATATTAAAAGTGTTGTAAATATATTTTGAACATACTTTGATATATATGTATATATTATTATAGGTTTGTGAATCAACCAGTGGCCAAGTCTTACTTCCCGACGAAGTAAAAATCTGTGAAAGTGAGTTATAGTCCCACTTTTAAAATCTAATATTTTTGGGATGAGAATACATGCAGGTTTTATAAATGATTTACACAATAGAGACAAGTACGTGAAACTACATTCTATGGTTGAATTATCGAAATCGAATATGCCCCTTTTTATTAAGTCTGGTAATCTAAGAATTAGGGAACAGACACCCTAATTGACGCAAATCCTAAAGATAGATCTATTGGGCCTAACAAACCTCATCCAAAGTACCGGATGCTTTAGTACTTTGAAATTTATATCATATCCGAAGGGTGTCCCGGAATGATGGGGATATTCTTATATATGCATCTTGTTAATGTCGGTTACCAGGTGTTCACCATATGAATGATTTTTATCTCTATGTATGGGATGTGTATTGAAATATGAAATCTTGTGGTCTATTGTTACGATTTGATATATATAGGTTAAACCTATAACTCACCAATATTTTTGTTGACGTTTAAAGCATGTTTATTCTCAGGTGAATACTAAGAGCTTCCGCTGTTACATATTAAAATAAGGACAAGATTTGGAGTCCATGTTTGTATGATATTGTGTAAAAACTGCATTCAAGAAACTAATTTCGATGTAACATATTTGTATTGTAAACCATTATGTAATGGTCGTGTGTAAACATGATAGTTTAGATTATCATTATTTGATAATCTACGTAAAGTTTTTTTTAAACCTTTATTTATGAAATAAAGGTTATGGTTTGTTTTAAAAATGAATGCAGTCTTTGAAAAACGTCTCATATAGAGGTCAAAACCTCGCATCAAAATGAATTAATATGGAACGTTTTTAATCAATAAGAACGGGACATTTCATTACTTAGGGTTGGGAGTGAATAATTAATGTAATTTTTATTTAATAGTTAGTGACCGAATTCTATACCATAATGACCAAAATAAATAAAGACATTTAATTTAAAAATTTAGAATTTATCTGAGTACTTTTTATCCGCCACTGATTAACAACGGAGTATGAAATACTATCTCTAATAAGTGTCGGTAGATAATGTTAAATATTTATGTACATTCGGTTAGATTTCAATTCATCATAGACTATAGGTTTATTATATTATTATTATTATTATTATTATTATTATTATTATTATTATTATTATTATTATTATTATTATTATTATTATTATTATTATTATTATTATTATTATTATTATTATTATTATTATTATTATTATTATTATTAGTCCGTGATTTATGAATCCAACTTTAAACATACTGTGTCTGTATCATATGCGAGACCAATCCAAACAACATACAGCTACTTTACAATTTTAAATTGGATACAGCTAATTGATTTATTTTTATTAGACTTATTCCACTAACTTTCCAATCCTTTCCATTTGTTTATGTTATATATATATATATATATATATATATATATATATATATATATATATATATATATATATATATATATATATATATATATATATATATAGCACCGATGCAGAAAAACCATCAAACCACCACCTCCGATCGTCTTCAACTTCGCCTCCACTTTGAGCCACTATCATAATCATTAACCGCCACACCATCGCCAATACTTTATCATGTAAACCCATCACTTTTTGTCATCCACACCCTACAATCCCTTTCACTATCTCATCACCATGAACTTCAAACACCACTACCATCCTTCTTCTTTCTTTGTTCTCTTTCCTTCGTGAACCAGACAACAACCATCACCACTTTTCGTCTCCTTTCTATTTCGGTCCAAGACCCACATCACCATCCTCCACCTATTTTCGTTTTCAATCCCCATCAAGGACCACCATCCGTCACCATGTAGCCCACAATCATCGTACGAAACCACCATCACCCTTGTTAATTATTGTAACCCGTTTCACATTTTTTTTTCTTTTTTTCTTCTCTCTACTCGAAACCGTACTACGTGTTCTACATGAGCAGCTGCATCTGCTATTCTATTTTTGTCTGAGCGCAAATCTCACCAAACCACCATAACCACTACCGTCGTCACTATAAACTTGTTGTTACTTTCTTCCTATTCCGGTAACATGGTTGCTACTACTGTTGTTTTTGGTTGTAACTTACTTAAACAATTATCATCAAACCATCACAACCATCCACCACACATCATTAACTACTTCTTTGTTTTTCTGATCGAATACAGCCCAACAAGAACACCAATCAGGTTTTGTTTCTTGCTCAAACCCAAACCCGAAAACCCACTTATAAATTTTTTTATTGTTCACTGCTACTGCTATTGTCTTTATCATAATCATCACCATCATTCATTACTACTAATTAGTAGTCGTTAATTATCAACAATCAATTGTTTCTGCAACTATTCGATGGTAAACTCCTACTACAGTTTCCGTTTGACAGCCATAACAAGAACCATCCAAAACCCACAAAAAACCCTCTAGTTATCACCTGCATACATTTTTTTCATTTCTTGAGTAACATCAAACAAAATTCCTTGATTATTTTAACGATATTCGACTACCAACCTGCAAACAATTTCTGCTGTTTCCAGTCTGGTCCTGTCATTCATTCGAGTACCATCAGACAACTATAACTGGTACTTTCCTTCTGTCCTCGTGTGACCGATACCTTTATTTTGCTGTTGAAGCTGCTGTTGAAGAATGATGATAATGATTTGATAATAATGATGAGGGTTTAAAAAAGAGATAATGGGAGTGGTCGTATACGGACTACTGCAACTTGCCTTTTTCCTATTACATTTTTTTTAAAACCGAATCCTATAAATACAACTTGTTGGGCCAACTAATCTACTTTTGTATCGGGCTGCTCTTGAGCCATGTATTGCTACTTGGGCTTTTTAATCGTTAATTGGGCTAACCAAGGTTGTTGTGCTGCTACGTTCCATTAAACTTTAGTAAACTTTGATTTAGATTAGTTGATGATGAGGATCGTGATGTTGTTTGAATTATGATGATGATGATGGGTCTATGATGATATATGTCGACGAAGATGATGAATGATCGAGAAGACAGTGAATGATATAATACTTCGATGATGATGATGTTGTAGTGATGATATGTCATGATTTGATGATAATTAAGGATGATGATAAAAGTAAGATGAATAAGTTAAACAGTTTTCTTCACATGTTAAATAATAAATCGTACGAGTTTGAACAAAAATAAAATAATAGTGGAATGGTTAAGGATGTTTCGGGTTAGCGGGAGGTCGCGGGTTCAAACCCAGGCTTGGGCATTCTTTTATTTTTAAGGCTACTCCTTTGAGGTAGTTATTACTAATACTCTTATTATTATTATTTTATTATTATTATTGTTATTATTATTATTATTTATTATTAATTGTTATTAAGTAATTATTATTATTACCAATATTAGAAATAAGATTATTAGTATAATTAATATTATTATCATTATTATTATTACTAAAATATATATTATTATTATTATTAATATGAGTATTAGTAATATGATTATAATAAGTATTATTATTGTGACTATTATTACTAAAAGTATCATTATTATTAATAATAGTATTAGAATTATCATTTAACATTAATATTGGTATTATTATTAATATGACTATTAAAATTTCTATTAAAATCATAATTTTTATTAAAAGTACCATTATTATTTAAACTATTATTTCTATGAAAACTAACATTTTTATCTTATCATTATTATCATTTTTATTAAAGTTATTATTATTACTAACATTACTTTTATTATTAGTATTATTATCAAAACTATTAATATCAGTATCATTACTAAATCTAATTACTTTTAGTATTATTTTTATCATAAAAAGATAAAAATTTTTACTTAGTATTATTGATATTATTTTACCAAATAAATAGCTATATAAGAATATATTTAAAACACATCATATAACAACATTAATATTTTCATAATAAATACTAATTATTTATCTAAAGTATATAAGTATAGTTAATTTAGTTATTAATAAAACATAAACTTGTTCGATTACGATCATATGTTTTAATATATGTAATTGATATAGATTCATGAATCCGAGGCCAACCCTTCATTGTTCAGTTTCGTCGTATGCATATTTTTACTACAAAATATCGTATCGTGAGTTTCAATTGCTCCCTTTTTAAATGCTTTTTCAATATATATTTTTGGGACTGAGAATACATGCACTGCTTTTATAAATGTTTTATGAAATAGACACAAGTAATCGAAACTACATTCTATGATTGGATTATCGAATCGAATATCACCCTTTTAGCTTGGTAGCCTAAGAATTAGGGAACAGTACCCCTAATTGACGCGAATCCTAAAGATAGATCTATGGGCCTAACAAACCCTATCTGAGGTATGGATGCTTTAGTACTTCGATTTATTATTATACAGAAGAGAGGATTCTGTTTTGGGGATATTCTATATGCATGTTGTTAATGTCGGTTACCAGGTGTTCACCATATGAATGATTTTACCTTAATGCAGACGAGAGGATTCTGCTTGAGGATTATGTTTATAAAATGAAAATCTTGTGGTCTATTAAAATTATTGAAATGATTATTATGTTAAACCTATGAATTCACCAACCTTTTGGTTGACACTTTTAAGCATGTTTATTCTCAGGTATGAAAGAAATCTTCCGCTGTGTATTTGCTCATTTTAAGGACATTACGTGGATTCGATCATCGCAATGGGACCAAATGTTGATGACTTCGTCCAGATGGATTAGGACGGGGTATGACATGTGGTATCAGAGCGGTGGTTTTAGTAAACCGGGTCTTGTATTAGTGTGTCTAACTGATAGTCGTTAGGATGCATTAGTGAGTCTGGACTTCGACCTTAGCTGCATATTATAAGTTTTGTTTATCATTTCTAGCGAAAAATTACCTTCTTATCATTTCTAAGTCTAGACACGTCTTCATGAACTTATTACGTACATAGTGTATAGGTAAATTCATATCTTAGTATATCTGTTACTAAAAACTTTGTCTGACAGCTTCCGAAGATTCCTCCGTAACTTATGGGATTTTGATGTTATATATACATATGTAAATTATGTATTGAAGAATACCAAACTAAATCCTATAATATATTTCCTATCAAATATACTTTATCTGACCGTGCAAGATGAAACTCGCAACTAGTTCAAATTCCTCGGATTCCGATAGCTATTTCGACTTGGATATTCACCTGAGCTCCGAAAGCAGTGTGACCGGAATGGATCAACCAATCAGTCATCACCAATTCTGGATGAATTGAGGATGTGTTCGTAGTTGACTATATCAATGGAGACAAAAAGAAGGCGATCCTTTCCATCCACCAAATTTCCCTCTTGACGAAGAACCTGAAGCACTTACCGGCGAACCAGTCTGAAACACCATTTTCACCCTTATATCCAGAATAGCTCGCAACGGTTACATAATATCTACCATTTTAAACCTTATTCATCCGCTCTTCCCAACCGACAATCATCCTGGAGTAATTGAAGAAGTCAACGAGCTTCGCTCTTGAGTAATCAATTTGGAGAATATGGTGCAAAACTTACCAGCTTCATCAACATCATCGGCACCAGCAGTACCACCAACAACCCAAGTTTCTACATCACACGCCTCAACATCACAATCTAGACCTCGAGCATTATCTTCATTCTACATCAATTATCTTCGTCCTACGTATCGTTCTACGTCATTTTCTTCGATCTACATGGCGATTATGTAATCTTTAATATTTTAGAGATTATTTACTCTCGTTCTAATGGTAAATCAAATGAGATTAATATAATATTGACTCATTAAATCCACGATTACATCTGAAGAAAATATATATGTAGGTATATTTTCATAAAGATTGTAATTAAAAATTCTTTTGTACAAACTGTTAATGGTGAAAATATTTTAACGGTTAGGTAATACCCTAGGAATATTTAGATTTTACATTAATAAGTTACACTGTACATTCTTCAATTCAGATTCAGCAGTCATTAACAATACTGCTCAAATCCGCACATATACGTATGTGTTTGCCGACGAACAACTATTTTCCTTCAAATTCAATTTCATATTCCGATTTTGACCAATCAGAATCCAAGTCAAGATTTGACAAGTGGTATAATGAAGAAAATAATGGACAAAATAAAATTGATTAGTAACCAATTAGTTAACTACGTAAAATTTCTTCATCATCTTCTGATCTTAAATAAATTTAAATTTAAGATTATATATTGGACTATTAGACTGTTGGACTACTAACATTGGACTACCAACATTGGACAATTAAAATGAATTAAAATATTGACTATAACATATGAAACTAAACATTTTTTCAAGTTTTCCACTTGATTTCATCTTAAACACCCTTTGTATCTTGACGATTACCATCAGCGTTTAATCATCTAAAAACACAGTTCTCTTGAAACCACATTGGATTGATAATAGATGATTCAGATATGGTAGCATTAAATGCAGAGGAAATAGCAAAATTGTAGATGGTCTAACCGGCCAAAAGTTTGATAATAAAGAATGGAATGTTGAGAACGCTCGATAGAAAATTTGGTACTGAAAAACGAATTGAGCTAACCATGAAGGAGACCAAGGACAAATACAAGGACCAAACCCTATATTCAAAGAATCCAGATAATTCTGTATCCAATGAAATCTTTAGAGAATATCTTGTTCCGTACTCAAGTTAAATCTTGTGGAAAATCTTTCTTCCTCAACCTTCGATCCTATAAATAATGAAAATATCATCATAAATATCTTCGATATTTCTGAGGATATTTTCATAACTCTTCTTGTCCGAAATTATTTATCTCTTCGTGCTATCCGTGTTACATCATAAAGGAAACTATTTTAGTTTCTAAAGTTCTGTAAAATTTGAGTTTAAATTATGAATGTTATTGGAGAAGTGTTGGGAAATGAAGCATGAGTTAGTATAATATAATGACACTCGGCCAACATGGTTATATTACAGTAAGTCATGCTGAATTTATAATGGAACGTGATGATGGTTCACAGATCATACCCTCATCATGGGCATGTTACATAACTCTTTCATTCTATTTAACCTGTAAACATAATCAAAAACATAATTACTTGATGGTTCTACCTTTCCCGGATATTCTGGTAATTTGCAAATAAAATCGTGCTATTACATTTCCTTTCTACTTAGAACATTATTTATGTTCATATCTACAAGTAAAAAACAAAAGCACAAAGCTTCGAAATATAAATAGTTGTATAAATCATAGCAAATAGAAGAGATCATTAACCATGGATATCAATAATAATGGAGAGACAGATGCAAGGAAGGTTTATAAAAACCACTACCCTAAGAGCGAAGTAGAAGTAAACAGATTCCTCTGGTGGGAGTCGGAATAGAAGGATGATTGTGGTGATCGTCAGAATGAGGTCAAGGATCAGAACTGGATTAAACATTTTCATAATCCTTTGTAGATATGAATTGAGGAAGGAAGTATAGGAGTGGTGAAAATATTGGAACGGAGGAGATTAATTTATAGTGGAAATATCCGACATAGCAATCGAGGAAGATTACCACATTTAATTAAAGAAGATCTTAATTTCCTTAATCTCCAAAGAATCAAATCTTATATAGATTACGAAGATATTCTTTAAATTCCTTGAATTCCGGAAATCAACCGTGACTACGTCAAAAGTTAAGACAAATTTGACTTTCTACTTTTCAATCTTTTGTGATAGCTTCACCCGTACTCTTCGAGTAATCTAATTGTTTTATCCATATTAACTAATAGTGATAAAACTCTATTTATCAACTCATATTCGTCATGAAGAAATTATTATTGTTAGCCATGACGACCTCGATCAAATTTCGGGACAAAATTTCTTTAACGGGTAGGTACTGTGACGACCTGGAAAATCTCGACTAATTTTAAACCAAACTCTCGATACGATATTATATTTTTGACACGATAAGAAAAGCCTGTTAGGTTGAGTCTCAAAATTTTTGAATTGCTTCATATAGTCAGTTGATTTTCGACTATTCCCAACGATTCTCGAACCACTATTTGTAAATAGAGACATGTATATATATATATATATATATATATATATATATATATATATATATATATATATATATATATATATATATATATATATTAATTATTATAAATTAAAATATTATATGAGTTAATTAATTATGTAAATAAAATAATATATGATATTATTATCTATATATATGTAAGGTATATTGAATATATATTTAAATGGTTTCGAATTTATTTAGTAAACGATAATTGCAAATGTGACGCCCCGCACAAAACCATCGTGTACGGATCATCAACAACAGGATCATCACAAGATCAAACACTATATGCGGTTTGAAAATCGATTTGCATTCATTAAAAAGATAACGTTTTACAAAGATAACATGTCATAAGACTTATTACAAACCATTGTTCTAAAATAACATGAGTTTTCGAATGCAAAACATAGGTTTCATAATTTGAGACATCTCTAGTAATGCAGCGGATAACTAGTACAGTAGGTCCATAACAGCAATTCAATAACAGCATGACAGTAAGTGTAATAGCGGAAGCAATAAACCTCTAGGCACCTGAGAAATACACGCTTAAAAAGTCAACAAGAATGTTGGTGAGCTATAGTTTAAGTTGTAATAGTAACGTAAGATAGGCCACGAGATTTAAGTGCTGCAAATAGCGTATCAAAACAGTATGAAAAGTATATGTATAACCGTGGGCACCCGGTAACTAGCCTTAACATTTATAACCCCCTGAAAGTACACTTGGCGAGTGCGTATGTTCACGAAATATTAAACACCCGTTAAATGCTAGCGCGACTAGCCCGAGTGGGGATGTCAAACCCTATGGATCCATATCTAAGATTCGCGTTCACCGGTTCAAAAACCAATGACTAAACGTTACCGTGCTAAGGGGAATGTTTATGCCGTTGTATAACCCACACACATATAAAGTTTAAGTACTCGTGCCTAGTGTGTAAAACGTAAAAGCACATGTATTCTCAGTCCCAAAATATTTAAAGTAAAAAGAGATGCTATAACTCACAGTGATAAAAGCGGTAAAGTCGGTAATGAAAGTACGCAAGTAGTAAGTCAGTCCGAAAGGTCGTCAACCTAAATCAAAGGTTACTAGGTCAGTAGGTTTTCTTTATAAATTCTAATAGTGCATAAAATAAGTTTAAGTGTCATCATCATCATCATTCATCATCATAAAAGCTAAGTAAGTTCGTCAAGAATAGAGATCGAAAGAATAGGCTGACTTCGGTCAGCTGCTACGACCTCTACGTAAATCGAAAAGAAGTATAGTCAGTGGCTATGGCTCTGTATATGAGTTCCCTAACAGATGACCAGTTTTCAGAACCTAACTCATCTTCGTTTGACCGTGGCGACAGTTTAAGTGTGAGTAGGTCAGAAATTTTAGCACAACGTTAATAGGGTGTAGTGACTATCGGAGGGCCATAAATCCTAAACCGTAACTCGGATTAAGACGAGGCCTAAACGGAAAATCATCTACTCGACCCGAAATAACGGAAAATAGACTTTCCAGTAGCCCAGGTGGCTTGATCAGATACGAAAAATAGAAGCTAAGGTGCTCTGGTGGGATTCTTAGTGCTTGATGCTCATCACGGTTCTCATCCTTGATGCTTGTAGCTTCAAGTGCACAACTCGTTGATGATTTAGCATCACCTTGACTAATAATTCACCATCAATACACAATATGTTAAGACCAAGTAAGAACATAACTCATTCATGAGTCTTAGATGGATGATGAACCAAGGTTACATCATATTCTTAGTCTTAACACAAATACAAGTCACAATAACAACTAAAGCTACAAACTTTACATCAATTCAACAAGTATAAGCACAATCCAAGTCAAAAGAGGTGATGGAACCCTAAGATAGAGAGCTTGGATCCAGTTTACACAAGTTACAAGGTTACAAAGCTAGAAAGCTCGAACCTTTAAGTGTTGTTGAAGATCTTGAAGCATAAAGCTTGGATCTTGAAGATACATGAAGATTACAAAAAAAAGTTTAAATCTTTTCAACAAAATAACAAGATCAAAGCAAAAAGAACTTAGATCTAACAAAAAGATATGAAGATTCAAGCTAGAAAGCTTGCATCTTGTTTGTTCTTGAAGATCTTGAAGCATAAAGCTTGGATCTTGAATATGCATGAAGATTACAAACAAAAGTTTGAATCTTTATCACAAAATAGAAAGATTAAAGTATAAAAGAAGTAGATCTACAAAAGATATGAAGATTCAAGCTAGAAAGCTTGAATCTTCCATGTTCTTGAAAGATTCATGCTTGAATCAACAAGATATAAGTAAGATCAAAGCTAAAAGGAACTTTGATCTCCATATTATGATGATGATGACCACGAAATTGAAAGGAAAAGAAGAAGGAAAAGAAAACTTACAAGAAGAACTAGAGAGGAAAGAAAGAAAGAACAAGTGTGTGTGAAAACCAAATGATCAAGTGTTGGAAATGAGAGGCAAATGGCTAGTATTTATAAGCAAGGAATTTCACTTGGATTGATGAGGTGGCAAGGTCCTTGTGGCCGTGATTTTTGCGGTAGGGGAGGGGGAAACAAAACTTGCTTTATGGATAATGGTTGTCTAAAGCGTGTACTAATGCTAGAATCTCATGTGACAAATAGATAATCCTTATTCATTATGCTAGTATGACTCATTAATTAATTAATTTATTATTTATTTATTATTATGGGCCACTAGTAATAATACTTGGGCTAATTAATTGGGTCACTAGCTAGAGTAGGGTGGGCTTGAGTCCAACAAGGTAGAAAGTCCAACAAGACTAACTATTGGGCTTTAGCAATTAAATTAATAACATTAAGCATCCAAAGGCCCAAGTAATTATTATTATAAAATAATAATTAATATTTCGCTGTCCAAATATTCCAGTTCCGACAAAAGTCAAACGTGCGCGTTTAAGATCAGCATAACTCTTTTGGCAATCGCGGGCCGTCTTAAGTCTCACCTGAATCTGAGAAATCTTCTCCATCGTTTCATAGACTATCTCAGGTCCGGTGATTTGCACTTCTCCTAACTCGGCCCAACAAATAGGAGAACGGCACTTGCGGCCATACAATGCTTCAAAAGGCGCGGCTTTAATACTCGAATGATAACTGTCGTTGTAAGAGAATTCGGCTAGCGGCAGATGCCTTTCCCAAGACTTTTCGAAGTCAATAACACAGGCACGCAACATGTCCTCCAATGTCTGAATTGTTCGTTCACTCTGACCGTGGGTGATAAGCGATGCTCATATCGAGACGGGTTCCCAAGGCTTCTTACAAGGAACGCCAGAATCTGGAAGCAAAACGGGGATCGCGATCTGAGATAATTGATAGAGGCACACCATGACGAGATACAACCTCTTTGATGTACAGTTGAGCAAGTCTCTCCATTGTATCTATTTCTTTCATCGCTAGAAAATGAGCAGATTTGGTAAGACGGTCAACGATAACCCAGATTGTATCGTATCCGCCCACCGTCTTTGGTAGCTTCGTGATAAAATCCATTGTAATTGCTTCCCATTTCCATTGTGGGATTTCTAGTTACTGAAGTAATCCAGATGGACTCTGATGTTCAGCCTTAACCTTCGAACAAGTCAAACACCTTCCAACATAAGTTGCAACATCCTTCTTAAGATTTGGCCACCAATACTGTTCCTTAAGATCGTGGTACATTTTTTCGGCTCCTGGATGAATCGAATATCTCGACTTGTGGGCTTCATCAAGTATAAGGTTCCGTATGTAACACCCCAGCTTAACATGACCACAATATTGTCCGCTTTGCCCGCAGGCGCACGGCTTTTTCTTGGAGACCACACACGAGAAGCACTTTCCCAGGAGGTCACCCATCCTGGTAGTGCTCTCGCCCGAGCACGCTTAACCACAACGTACTCGCACTTCTACTCAGCCTGTGATCCCAAAACGCGTTGTGTCATTTAAGCGTGAGTATTACCTTATAATCCCATGATCACTCATGTTCGTGGGCGATGTGGGATTTGCCTAGGGTGTTACATTCACCCCCCCTTAGGGACTCATTGTCCTCGATGAGGTTTGCCCTACCACCCCCAACGGCACATGAGTGGCTCTGATACCATTCTGTAACACCCCAGCTTAACATGACCACAATATTGTCCGCTTTGCCGGCAGGCGCACGGCTTTTTCTTGGCGACCACACACGAGAAGCACTTTCCCAGGAGGTCACCCATCTTGGTAGTGCTCTCGCCCGAGCACGCTTAACCACAACGTACTCGCACTTCTACTCAGCCTGTGATCCCAAAACGCGTTGTGTCATTTAAGCGTGAGTATTACCTTATAATCCCATGATCACTCATGTTCGTGGGCGATGTGGGATTTACCTAGGGTGTTACACCGTAGATCTCCGTAACGAGGTACCCAAATTCTTCCGGCATAACATCGGAGTCCAGACTCCTTAACCTCAAATTTAGAGACCAGGATGTTCAGGTATTCGCGAGATATGTTCTCCTCCTTGAGAGCCTCTTCTTGGGCTACTCGGATCTGGCTATGGAGGTTCGAATGGATGGTCATGTTCAGAGCCCGAACGCGAAGAGGTACCGTCCTCTCTTTTCGACTCAGAGCGTCAGCTACAACATTGGCTTTGCCAGGATGGTAACAGAGTTCATAATCGTAGTCGTTTAGTGTCTCAATCCATCGACGTTGTCTCATGTTCAGTTGCTTCTGATGGAAGATGTGTTGGAGACTCTTGTGATCGGTAAAGATAGTACTCTTTGTTCCATAAAGATAGTGTCTCCACAGCGTCAATGCGAAGACAACAGCTCCAAGTTCGAGATCGTGAGTAGCGTAGTTTCGCTCGTGGACCTTCAGTTGACGAGATGCATAAGCAATGACCTTCGTTCTTTGCATCAAGACACAGCCAAAACCATTCTTCGAAGCATCGCAGTACACAACGAAGTCGTTACTGCCTTCAGGAAGAGATAAGATAGGTGCGGTGGTTAACTTCTGCTTCAGGGTTTGAAATTCTTCTTCTTGTTCTTTTTCCCAAATAAACTTCTTCCCTTTATGAGTTAACACAGTCAAAGGACGCGAAAACAAAGAGAAACCTTCAATGAACCTTCGGTAATAACCGACAAGACCTAGAAATTGGCGGATGTGAGTCAGAGTAGTGGGGGTTTCCCACATGCTGATAGCCTTGATCTTGGCGGGATCAACTTTGATACCTTGATCACTCACAATATGACCCATAAATTGGACTTCCTTAAGCCAAAATTCACACTTGGAGAATTTGGCATAAAGCTGCTCTTGTCTCAAGAGTTCGAGCACTAACCGAAGATGTTGCTCATGTTCTTCTTCGCTCTTGTAACACCCCGTTTTCCCCGTACATGACTTATAGTTGTATTGTGTATGTACGATAGGCGTATGAAGGGTTCGGGACATGTTCGGGTGTTGAGGTCTTGTATGCAAGAAAATGACTCAGATCACGCTGTGTGTCGCGGCGTAACAAATGATTCCGCGGCACAGCAATCAACTAGAATTTAGATATGAAAGTGTGGTAAACAAGGCACCAGACTCAAGCAAAGGTCGCGGCGTGACCATTAATGCTGTGGCGCGGCATACTGCATGAACTGGCACCAGATTCTTGTAATTTTAAACGAAGTTCAAGGGCATTTTGGTCTTTTCACATTTGAGCCAGATTTGAGGCTTTAACCTCATCCACTCATTCATTTTCCTAATTTATTTTTCCTTTTCTTTTCATTTTTCTCTCAAAACTCAAACACCCATTTGATTTCAAAGGGATTTTTGGAAAGGAAGAAGCGGGATTTGATCTTTGGCGTAGTTGACTAGGTTGTTCTCCTCGTTCTTGGCTACACGGTGATACTAGTGGTAAGCTCTAACTCTGAATTTCATTTTCGTGTTCATCATTCAAATTTGGGGCTTTTGATGGTACGAGTCATAGGTGAAACCCATTTAGTTGTTAATTGGAGATTAACACCAATATTCGGGTTTATTGTTGTTAAAGGCAGGTTTTGGGTTGGTTAATGATTTAACCATGTTTAAGACTTGAGAATGGTGTATAATCACTAGCATTAGTGATTATTGGTGTTTTGGAGACTTTTAGGGTTTTCGTGGTTGACTAATTTTGACTAGAGTCAAAATTAGGGTTTGTTGAGGATTATGATCCAATTGTTGATTTAATAAGGTTTGTAAACTTAAAATGGATTAAGTTGAAGTATAAAACCGAGTTAAACATGTTTTGGTGTCAAAACTTGTAAATGGTGAGATTTTGAGATTATGGGTCAAAATTAGGGTTTGTAGGCGATTTTGAGAACGATAAGTGTTTAACACTTGTGTTCAGGTTTAATTGGCATATTAGGACCATTATCACTTGTGTTAGTGATTATTGGTTAGTTTGGGCGCGATTTGTACTTGGAAGTGCATTTGGGTCGAATTTGCAGTAAGTGTCAAATTGGGTTGGTTTGTAAATCCAATCTAAGTGTGTTGTTGAATTTGTGATAATGGATTAGGTACTTTCCATTGACGAGTTGCGGATTACTTGGAAGCATTTCTTCAAGGCGACAAGGTGAGTGTTAATATCCTATGTGCATATGTATGTGTAGGATGGGTGCGGGTTGGGTGAAGTGATTCTCGGTTATAGAGCTCACTTCACATGTAGGTGGATCTGATGGACTTGTGTATGGGTCCAATTAGCACGGTTGTGCGTTTTGGTTGACCACCTTTGGCGAAGTACACACTTTGGGTGTCCGTTATCACACGTGGTTGTCAGTGGAATAAGTATACATGTATGTATATAATGTATTTATTTGTAGGAACGGTTATGTGCTGTCCAAGTTAGTAATATATGTCGTTATACACTAACGGACTTTATAAACGAATGTATGTTGTTCGAGTTAGCGATATATGCGTTGTATGCTAACGGTTTATTGTATGGATATGTGTTGTCCAAGTTAGTGATATATGCGTTGTACACTAACGGTTTTATGAATGGATATATATTGTCCAATTTAGTGTTATATGTGTTGTACACTAATGATTTATGAATGGATATGTGTTGTCCAATTTAGTGTTATATGTGTTGTACACTAATGATTTTATAAACGGATATGTGTTGTCCAAGGGTTAGTGATATATGTGTTGTACACTAACGGTTGTTATGAACACCGATGGGAAATTCGAGTACCATTCCTTTGTACGATTGGTTAACCTTAGGCGGTTTTACGCTCTGTTATATATATATTAATGTATTGTTGTGATGTAGCTAACCCTCCGGGCGTAGATTATTGGCGTTGTTCACATCGTCGTTGGTGACTTACTTTATGGTTGTTGTTACTAGCTTGTTGCTTAGTGATTATACAATATGCTTAGCTTAGCTTGCCTTTATACATGGATGCTTCGGTATGCGGTATTTGATATTTGTGTGGCGTGTCCATTTTATACATATATATGTATGTAGTATATTATCATTCACTAAGCGTTAGCTTACCCTCTCGTTGTTGCTATTTTTATAGGTTCGCATGCTTGACGGCTCGGGTAAACTTGGGGATTTGAGATCTTGGCTAGGTTGCTAAGAAGATCTTGCTTTTGCATTTGATTAGGATTTGGGTAGCGTAGTCCCAAATCACCATGCTCGGTTTTGGTTGGAAACTAAACTAGTCGGGTCGTGTATGTTCGTTTGGACAATTAATCAATGTATTAAATGTTTTAAGGTTTATTAAACCTTCTATAGTAACAAATATGTTTTAGAAATTGTGTAATGGGACCTAAAGTATTATTTAACGCGTATTAAAAGGAAAAAATTTTATGGGCCGGTTTTATTACGGGTTGGGTTGTTTCAAGTGGTATCAGAACATGGTCTGAGGGATTTAGGTGACTTGAGATAGGTGCCTAGACTTAGAATTTTGTATGTGCTTATTTGTTGCGGGATTTGTAGGATTACGGGTCGGAATAGGTTATAGTTAGTGCCTTGTTTGTAGGTGGACTAACTAGGATTTTTGACTTGTGTTGTTATGTTATTCCCTTGCGTGTGTTTATATCGCGTGGAATCGTCATTGTGTTGGTTATATCATCGAGCGAGGCGGTCATTGTACTAACGAGTTGAGACGACGTGTGTGCGTAATAAGGACTTGCAAACCTTATTACGGGTGCAAATCGTGTCTAAGTGATGTATGACGAGTGTTTATGTAGCGACCCGACCAAATCATGTTTGACGGCGCCGTCTACTTAGGTCCCGTTACGTGGTCATAAGTCTTTAAAACAACGTTTGACCAAAAGATATGTCGCATTCATTTCAAATGTAAAGATTGTTCAAAGTTTACGAGAATAGTTCCACCACAAGTTACGATACAAAGTTTTAAGTACAAATGAAACTTATGCGACAATTTAAAAGTAGCCAAAAGACGCTCCATGTATGCATATATACTCGACATCCAATGCAAGTATCAAAATAATGAGCGGAAGCATGTATCATGTATCGTTCAAGGACCTGAGAAAAACATAGAAATCTGTCAACGAAAACGTTGGTGAAATCATAGGTTTAAGTAAGTAAGTACAAGTGAACCACAATATTTGCATCAATGAAATAATAGTAATACATTCCAAAAGTTTGTTTCACGAGCACCCAATTATCAATGCTTAACATTCCTTCCATAGAACCCCATCACTTAGTGCTAGAACATACACTGTTTCTCGAAAATATATTTCATTCGTAAACGGTAGCGAGCCGTTTGAATGAGGGTTTGTCAAACCCATATGGATCCATACAACATAAGTTCTCGCTTACACCCGGCAAGTGTAACTAATGATAATCGAATTGAGGATTTTGTTCTAAACTCGTATGTAGAATGTTTGTTTTCCTATACTTGTGTTCATTTAGTAAAGAAATGTTTATGTTTTCTCATCCCAAATGTAAGTTCAAAAAGAGTAAAAGTGGGACTATGATCTCACCTTGAGTGCACGAGTAGTAAAGTACTTCAACAAGTAAACGTGTGCAAAGAACAATGCTAGTCTTGACCTAAACAATAGGTTGTATCAATAACGGTAAACACGATAGGTCAAAGATGTTCAATTAGTCCTATGGCTCGTTAAGAACTGTGCAAAGAACTTTTGCATTTGATCTTGTCTTTCCCAAGTAAACTCGGGTCCCCTTTTGGCGTTCCAACGGACTTTAACAATCGGGATTCGGCTTTGTTTCAATGTCTTGACGGAGGTGTCCACAATTTCAACCGGTTCCTCCACAAAATGAAGTTTGTCATCAATAGTAAGTTCCTCGAGAGGGATGACGACATCAGGTTCGGCAAGACACTTTTTCAAGTTAGATACATGGAAGGTAGGATGAACGGAGTTCAATTGAGGCGGAAGATCTAAACGATAAGCAACGGTTCCAATACGCTCCAAGATTTTGAAAGAACCAATATACCGCGGATTTAGCTTCCCGCGTTTCCCAAAACGGATTACACCCTTCCAAGGTGCGACTTTTAACATGACGCGGTCACCGACTTGAAATTCAAGGTCGTTGCGTCTTTTGTCGGTATAGCACTTTTGACGACTCCGGGCCGTCCGAAGCCTATCTCGGATTTGAACGATCTTCTCGGTAGTTTCGTGAATGAGTTCGGGTCCGGTGATTTGTACGTCGCCTACTTCGGCCCAACAAAGAGGTGAACGACAATTTCGGCCATATAGCGCTTCAAAAGGTGCGACTTTAATACTCGCGTGATAACTATTGTTGTAAGAGAACTCGGCGAGAGGTAAATGCTTGTCCCAAGCTTTTCCGAAATCAACCACGCAAGCTCGTAACATGTCCTCTAAGGTTTGAATTGTACGTTCGCTTTGTCCATCAGTTTGAGGATGATATGCGGTGCTCATGTCTAAACGCGTTCCCAACGCTTCTTGCAATGTACGCCAAAATCTAGAAACGAAACGGCCATCTCGGTCGGAGATAATCGATAAAGGTACACCGTGTCGGGCTACGATCTCCTTAATGTAAAGTTGTGCAAGTTGCTCCATTTTGTCCGTTTCTTTCATGGCAAGGAAGTGTGTGGATTTGGTGAGACGGTCAACAATAACCCAAATGGTATCATAACCGCCCGTCGTTTTTGGTAGCTTGGTGATAAAATCCATCGTTATCCTTTCCCACTTCCATTGCGGAATCTCGGGTTGTTGAAGTAGTCCGGACGGTCTTTGGTGTTCGGCTTTGACTTTGGAACATGTCAAACACTTGGAAACATAAGTAGCTACGTCCCTTTTGATGTTCGGCCATCAATATAGTTGTTTAAGGTCGTGGTACATCTTATTGGCACCGGGGTGAATCGAGTATCGTGACTTATGGGCTTCATCTAAAATAAGGCTTCGTAGGTCCCCATAACTAGGCACCCAAATCCTTCCAGCGTAATATCGGAGTCCGGTCTCCCTAATTTCGAATCGAGAGACGAGAATGTTCAAGAGCTCGTGTGAAAGGTTTTCATCCTTGAGGGCCTCATCTTGGGCTACACGAATTTGACTATTGAGGTTGGTGTGAATGGTGATGTTTAAAGCTCGGACACGAAGAGGCACCGCTCTTTCTTTTCGACTTAAGGCATCGGCTACTACGTTTGCCTTCCCGGGATGGTAACGAAGCTCGCAATCGTAATCGTTCAAAGTTTCAATCCACCGTCGTTGTCTCATGTTTAGTTTCTTTTGATCGAAAATGTGTTGGAGACTTTTGTGGTCTGTAAAGATAGTACTCTTGGTTCCATAAAGATAGTGTCTCCACATTTTAAGTGCAAAGACAACGGCTCCGAGTTCGAGATCATGCGTCGTGTAGTTTCGTTCATGAATTTTGAGTTGTCGAGAAGCATAAGCAATGACTTTCGTTCGTTGCATCAATACACACCCAAAACCATGTTTCGAGGCATCGTAATATACAACAAAGTCATCATTGCCTTCGGGAAGTGACAAGATAGGAGCGGTGGTTAGCTTCGTTTTCAAGATTTGGAATGCGGATTCATGTTCGGTTGCCCAAACGAATTTTCTTCCCTTATGAGTTAACGTGGTTAGAGGACGAGCAACCAAAGAAAAATCCTTGATGAATCTACGGTAGTATCCAGCGAGACCCAAGAATTGACGGATATGAGTAGGAGTAGTAGGAGTCTCCCATTTACTAATGGCTTCAATTTTCGTTGGATCGACTTTAATACCTTGGTCACTTACAACATGACCAAGAAATTGAACTTCCTTTAACCAAAATTCACACTTGGAGAATTTGGCATAGAGTTGTTCTTGTCTTAAAAGTTCAAGCACAAGTCGGAGGTGTTCCTCGTGTTCTTCTTCGCTTTTTGAATAGACTAAAATATCATCGATGAACACGATAACGAATTTGTCAAGATACGGTTTGCACACGCGGTTCATAAGATCCATGAACACCGCCGGTGCGTTAGTGAGACCAAATGGCATTACAAGGAATTCATAACTACCATAACGAGTTCGGAAAGCAGTTTTGGAGACATCTTCCCCCTTAACCCTTAATTGATGATAACCCGAGCGGAGATCGATTTTTGAATATACACAAGACCCTTGTAATTGATCAAAGAGGTCATCGATGCGAGGAAGAGGATATCGGTTCTTAACCGCCAATTTGTTTAGTTCACGATAGTCAATGCACATTCGTAGGGATCCGTCTTTCTTTTTAACAAACAAAATCGGAGCGCCCCAAGGTGAATGGCTAGGTTGGATAAAACCACGATCAAGTAGTTCTTGGATTTGACTTTGCAATTCTTGCATTTCGGATGGAGCGAGTCTATATGGTGCACGTGCTACGGGTGCGGCTCCCGAAATAAGATCGATTTGGAATTCAACCGGTCGATGAGGTGGAAGACCCGGCAATTCGTCGGGAAATACATCGGAAAAGTCACTAACAATTGGCACATCATCGATGTGCTTCTCATCAGACTCGACTTTCTTAACGTGAGCAAGGATCGCAAAACAACCCTTACGGAGTAGTTTTCTAACTTTAATGCACGAAACGAGGTTGAGTCCGGTGCAACTCTTATCGCCATAGACGATCAAAGGTTCACCATTCTCGATAGGGATTCGGATTGCGTTAAGATCACAAAGGATGTGAGATTTCGTTTTGGCTAGCCAATTCATACCGATTATTACATCGAAGCTACCTAGTTCCATGGGTATCAAGTTGATTTCAAACTCATTACCCAAAACGTTTAACGTACACCCTCGGTAATATGTGTCGGCACTCAATAGTTTTCCGTTGGCCACTTCAATGGTATAAGTGGTATCTAGTGGACGTGGTGGAGTATTAAAAGAATGAGTCAAAGTCTTGGATACAAAACTCTTATCGGCACCCGAATCGAATAAACAAGTAACATAAGAATTTTTGAGAAGAAACGTACCCGTGACTAGTTCAGTGTCATCCCGGGCTTTCTCGGTGTTGATGTTGAAAGCTCGGCCGCGCGTATTGGGGTTATCTTTCCTCTTCGGGCATGCATTTCTATAATGGCCCGTTTGGCCACATTCATAACAAGTGCCCGTTTTTGGTGCATTGGGCCCCTTTCGAGCAATGGGGGCAACACTTTTACACTCATTGGCCTTATGACCAACTCCTTGGCACCGGTGGCAAATTAACTTGCCACATTCACCAAAGTGATGTTTGTTGCATTTGTTGCAAAGAGGTAGGTTCCCGGCATAACCCTTCTTGCCGTCGGAGGTGTAAGGCTTCTTAGCAAAGTTGTTGTTGCTTGATTGGGAGGGTTCCCACTTTCTTTTGTTGCCGCCCGATTTATCCTCGGCCTTAGGTGCCGGAACTACGATTTCGTCAACCGTTTCTATCAATTTGCGGGCCATGTTCAAAGCTTCTTGATGATTAGTGGGTTTGGATGACATTACTCCGTGTTTGATACTCTTTGGAAGACCATCCATGTAAAGTTCAACCCTTAAAGCTTCGGGGTTCACAAGATTTGGGCACATCAAGGCTAGTTCAGAAAATCGTTGATTATAAGCCTTGAGATCATTTCCGATCGCCTTTAAAGTTCTTAGCTCTTGTTCGAGCCTTCGGGTTTCTTCACGAGGGAAATATTCGACAATCATCTTTTCCCTCAAGTCGGCCCAAGAGAGGGCGTGAGCTTCATCGGTACCCACCGATTGTACATAAGTATTCCACCATGTAAGAGCGACACCGGCAAAGGTGTGAGTGGAGTATTTGACCTTGTCTTGGTCCCGACAACCGCTTATGCTAAAGACGGCTTCCGTTTGCTCAAACCATCGGGTGAGCACGACCGGTCCCCCGGTCCCATCAAAAGTGTGAGGTTTGCACCCCATGAAAGCTTTATAGGAGCATCCTTTGTTTGAGTTACCGGCTCCATTGCTGTTGTTGTTGTTGTTGTTGTTGTTGTTGTGGTTGTTATTATTATTGTTGTTGGATGAGTGACCGGCCATGGCCGCATCTACGGCGGTAGCTATCATCCGTTCGAGAGCTTGTTCGGGAGTTTCATTGCGGCGTACACGACGAGGAGCCATTGTTCCTTCAAGACACAAGAATATCATTGATTAGTATTCTCAATAATACTAACCGTGATATAGAATAAAGATAAAGAGAAGTTTTTCCTCGACTTGCCTTAAATTCTTTATGTCATAATGTCAGAACGTTCATATGAGTCACCGTAATATAATCCCGGAAATTATATTACCCTGATTCATATGTGCATTCGACATCATTTCATATAGTCAACGTGGCGTGTCAATCAAATTAAACAACGTGAGATTAAGATGAACTAAGAGTAGATATGAGTAGAAGCGTTCGAGTATAAATGCACAAGTAGTCAAGTAATTCCTACTTCAAGTCTATATGCCGGTTGTAGTCTAGACTCACCAATGTACCCTATGACTCGGGGTCGACACCAATGAACTCTAAATCCCTACAACCAACGCTCTGATACCATCTGTAGCGACCTGACCAAATCATGTTTGACGGCGCCGTCTACTTAGATCCCGTTACGTGGTCATAAGTCTTTAAAACAACGTTTGACCAAAAGATATGTCGCATTCATTTCAAATGTAAAGATTGTTCAAAGTTTACGAGGATAGTTCCACCACAAGTTACGATACAAAGTTTTAAGTACAAATGAAACTTATGCGACACAATTTAAAAGTAGCCAAAAGACGCTCCATGTATGCATATATACTCGACATCCAATGCAAGTATCAAAATAATGAGCGGAAGCATGTATCATGTATCGTTCAAGGACCTGAGAAAAACATAGAAATCTGTCAACGAAAACGTTGGTGAAATCATAGGTTTAAGTAAGTAAGTACAAGTGAACCACAAGATTTGCATCAATGAAATAATAGTAATACATTCCAAAAGTTTGTTTCACGAGCACCCAATTATCAATGCTTAACATTCCTTCCATAGAACCCCATCACTTAGTGCTAGAACATACACTGTTTCTCGAAAATATATTTCATTCGTAAACGGTAGCGAGCCGTTTGAATGAGGGTTTGTCAAACCCATATGGATCCATACAACATAAGTTCTCACTTACACCCGGCAAGTGTAACTAATGATAATCGAATTGAGGATTTTGTTCTAAACTCGTATGTAGAATGTTTGTTTTCCTGTACTTGTGTTCATTTAGTAAAGAAATGTTTATGTTTTCTCATCCCAAATGTAAGTTCAAAAAGAGTAAAAGTGGGACTATGATCTCACCTTGAGTGCACGAGTAGTAAAGTACTTCAACAAGTAAACGTGTGCAAAGAACAATGCTAGTCTTGACCTAAACAATAGGTTGTATCAATAACGGTAAACACGATAGGTCAAAGATGTTCAATTAGTCCTATGGCTCGTTAAGACTCGATCATAATAGCATGTGAATCAAATTGTCATGTTTCATGCAAGGTACAAGTATAAAAACATGTTAGAACGATTGCACAAATATTTGGTTAAGTTTGATTAAAAGTCAACTTGGTCGGGTCAAAGTCAACGAAAAAGTCAACATGTTCGGGTCGGGTCCCGAACTATTTTTCTGAGCTTTTTAATCATATATGAGCATGTTAGAACAAGTTTCATGTGAATCGGAGGTCCATAGTATGCCAAACATTTTTCGTAATTTGGACATGGTGGTCAGAACCTGACCACGGCTTATGTCGCGCCGCGACATAAGCTGGCCGCGCCGCGGCATTTGCCGTGCGCTGGTACCTGGTCAGTCTCAATTGTTCAAGTCCCAAATCAAAACTCTTTCAAGCATAAATTACAAACCGCTAACTCTTAGAACTCGCACCTTATATCGTTGGAAAGGTAATTTGACAAAGAACACAACTAAATATATTTCACCAACCAAAAACATTATTTGTAACAATCGGCTTTCCAAAATAAATGATCGATTAATGCACACATTTAATACTCGAATTTGATAAGTGCACATTTATGATTCGGGCATTTAATGCATACATATAACATGCCGTTTTGTAGGTAATCGAGCATACAATACAACTAACTACTTACTAACTAGGATTCATGTCATTCAATGCATCAAATATTCATTTCAAGCTTATCAAACCCTAACCCGAATTCACCAAAATCACTAATCAAGTTTATGGAGTTTTCTCAAGCAACCTACACATCAAATTGAAGCTAGTGATACTAGAAACATAATTAGAACATGAACTTTTAACATCTAACAACATATGATCATCCAAAATTCAAGAACAACACACCAAAATTCAAGTTCATGCTAGTTACACTAAAACAACGCGATCGAGCATATAAATTACACACACGACATCACAATGAGCCATAGACACTAACTAACACCATTTCAAGTCAAAAACACGAATTTAGAGAAATCTAGAGTTTTAGAAATGTTACCCAAACGAGATGAAGTTGGTACCAAAATGAAGAGGATGAAGAGAGGATTACGAATATGTAATTTATTTTGTTGTAAGCCTCCTAGATCGGATTTAGATGATGATTGAATGAATTTGGAAATGGTGTGTGTGTTCTTGCTAGAGAGAAAGAGAGAGAGATGGAGATGATAATGAATGAGTGAAAGGGGTTTGACCCTTTGACCTAGTCAAGGGTTTGATCCCTTGTCAAGTTTAGTCCCTCAACTTTCGTTCGGGTGCGTGAATTACCTAAACGAGATAATTTAAAACGCGTATCAACGGGAGATGTTATAAACCTATAACGGACTTTATATTAGTATAACGGAAAAGTAAATGGAAAAAGGCGGGATGTTACATTACCTACTCCTTAAAAGAAATTTCGTCCCGAAATTTAAGTAGGCGTAGTAGTCGTTGTTTCTTCCTCGGGATCTTGCGTTTCCGAATTCACGAATAGATGAGGATACTTCCTTTACATTTGATCTTGTCTTTCCCAAGTAAACTCGGGTCCCCTTTTGGCGTTCCAACGGACTTTAACAATCGGGATTCGGCTTTGTTTCAATGTCTTGACGGAGGTGTCCACAATTTCAACCGGTTCCTCCACAAAATGAAGTTTGTCATCAATAGTAAGTTCCTCGAGAGGGATGACGACATCAGGTTTGGCAAGACACTTTTTCAAGTTAGATACATGGAAGGTAGGATGAACGGAGTTCAATTGAGGCGGAAGATCTAAACGATAAGCAACGGTTCCAATACGCTCCAAGATTTTGAAAGGACCAATATACCGCGGATTTAGCTTCCCGCGTTTCCCAAAACGGATTACACCCTTCCAAGGTGCAACTTTTAACATGACGCGGTCACCGACTTGAAATTCAAGGTCGTTGCGTATTTTGTCGGTATAGCACTTTTGACGACTCCGGGCCGTCCGAAGCCTATCTCGGATTTGAACGATATTCTCGGTGGTTTCGTGAATGAGTTCGGGTCCGGTGATTTGTACGTCGCCTACTTCGGCCCAACAAAGAGGTGAACAACATTTTCGGCCATATAGCGCTTCAAAAGGTGCGACTTTAATACTCGCGTGATAACTATTGTTGTAAGAGAACTCGGCGAGAGGTAAATGCTTGTCCCAAGCTTTTCCGAAATCAACCACGCAAGCTCGTAACATGTCCTCTAAGGTTTGAATTGTACGTTCGCTTTGTCCATCAGTTTGAGGATGATATGCGGTGATCATGTCTAAACGCGTTCCCAACGCTTCTTGCAATGTACGCCAAAATCTAGAAATGAAACGGCCATCTCGGTCGGAGATAATCGATAAAGGTACACCGTGTCGGGCTACGATCTCCTTAATGTAAAGTTTTGCAAGTTGCTCCATTTTGTCCGTTTCTTTCATGGCAAGGAAGTGTGTGGATTTGGTGAGACGGTCAACAATAACCCAAATGGTATCATAACCGCCCATCGTTTTTGGTAGCTTGATGATAAAATCCATCGTTATCCTTTCCCACTTCCATTGCGGAATCTCGGGTTGTTGAAGTAGTCCGGACGGTCTTTGGTGTTCGGCTTTGACTTTGGAACATGTCAAACACTTGGAAACATAAGTAGCTACGTCCCTTTTGATGTTCGGCCACCAATATAGTTGTTTAAGGTCGTGGTACATCTTATTGGCACCGGGGTGAATCGAGTATCGTGACTTATGGGCTTCATCTAAAATAAGGCTTCGTAGGTCCCCATAACTAGGCACCCAAATCCTTCCAGCGTAATATCGGAGTCCGGTCTCCCTAATTTCGAATCGAGAGACGAGAATGTTCAAGAGCTCGTGTGAAAGGTTTTCATCCTTGAGGGCCTCATCTTGGGCTACACGAATTTGACTATTGAGGTTGGTGTGAATGGTGATGTTTAAAGCTCGGACACGAAGAGGCACCGCTCTTTCTTTTCGAATTAAGGCATCGGCTACTACGTTTGCCTTCCCGGGATGGTAACGAAGCTCGCAATCGTAATCGTTCAAAGTTTCAATCCACCGTCGTTGTCTCATGTTTAGTTGCTTTTGATCGAAAATGGGTTGGAGACTTTTGTGGTCTGTAAAGATAGTACTCTTGGTTCCATAAAGATAGTGTCTCCACATTTTAAGTGCAAAGACAACGGCTCCGAGTTCGAGATCATGCGTCGTGTAGTTTCGTTCATGAATTTTGAGTTGTCGAGAAGCATAAGCAATGACTTTCGTTCGTTGCATCAATACACACCCAAAACCATGTTTTGAGGCATCGCAATATACAACAAAGTCATCATTGCCTTCGGGAAGTGACAAGATAGGAGCGGTGGTTAGCTTCGTTTTCAAGATTTGGAATGCGGATTCATGTTCGGTTGCCCAAACGAATTTTCTTCCCTTATGAGTTAACGTAGTTAGAGGACGAGCAACCAAAGAAAAATCCTTGATGAATCTACGGTAGTATCCAGCGAGACCCAAGAATTGACGGATATGAGTAGGAGTAGTAGGAGTCTCCCATTTACTAATGGCTTCGATTTTTGTTGGATCGACTTTAATACCTTGGTCACTTACAACATGACCAAGAAATTGAACTTCCTTTAACCAAAATTCACACTTGGAGAATTTGGCATAGAGTTGTTCTTGTCTTAAAAGTTTAAGCACAAGTCGGAGGTGTTCCTCGTGTTCTTCTTCGCTTTTTGAATAGACTAAAATATCATCGATGAACACGATAACGAATTTGTCAAGATACAGTTTGCACACGCGGTTCATAAGATCCATGAACACCGCCGGTGCGTTAGTGAGACCAAATGGCATTACAAGGAATTCATAACTACCATAACGAGTTCGGAAAGCGGTTTTGGAGACATCTTCCCCCTTAACCCTTAATTGATGATAACCCGAGCAGAGATCGATTTTTGAATATACACAAGACCCTTGTAATTGATCAAAGAGGTCATCGATGCGAGGAAGAGGATATCGGTTCTTAACCGTCAATTTGTTTAGTTCATGATAGTCAATGCACATTCGTAAGGATCCGTCTTTCTTTTTAACAAACAAAATCGGAGCGCCCCAAGGTGAATGGCTAGGTTGGATAAAACCACGATCAAGTAGTTCTTGGATTTGACTTTGCAATTCTTGCATTTCGGATGGAACGAGTCTATATGGTGCACGTGCTACGGGTGCGGCTCCCGAAATAAGATCGATTTGGAATTCAACCGGTCGATGAGGTGGAAGACCCGGCAATTCGTCGGGAAATACATCGGAAAAGTCACTAACAATTGGCACATCATCGATGTGCTTCTCATCGGACTCGACTTTCTTAACGTGAGCAAGGATCGCAAAACAACCCTTACGGAGTAGTTTTCTAACTTTAATGCACGAAACGAGGTTGAGTCCGGTGCAACTCTTATCGCCATAGACGATCAAAGGTTCACCATTCTCGATAGGGATTCGGATTGCGTTAAGATCACAAAGGATGTGAGATTTCGTTTTGGCTAGCCAATTCATACCGATTATTACATCGAAGCTACCTAGTTCCATGGGTATCAAGTTGATTTCAAACTCATTACCCAAAATGTTTAACGTACACCCTCGGTAATATGTGTCGGCACTCAATAGTTTTCCGTTGGCCACTTCAATGGTATAAGTGGTATCTAGTGGACGTGGTGGAGTATTAAAAGAATGAGTCAAAGTCTTGGATACAAAACTCTTATCGGCACCCGAATCGAATAAACAAGTAACATAAGAATTGTTGAGAAGAAACGTACCCGTGACTAGTTCAGTGTCATCCCGGGCTTTCTCGGTGTTGATGTTGAAAGCTCGGCCGCGCGTATTGGGGTTATCTTTCCTCTTCGGGCATGCATTTCTATAATGGTCCGTTTGGCCACATTCATAACAAGTGCCCGTTTTTGGTGCATTGGGCCCCTTTCGAGCAATGGGGGTAACACTTTTACACTCATTGGCCTTATGACCAACTCCTTGGCACCGGTGGCAAATTAACTTGCCACATTCACCAAAGTGATGTTTGTTGCATTTGTTGCATTTGTTGCAAAGAGGTAGGTTCCCGGCATAACCCTTCTTGTCGTCGGAGGTGTAAGGCTTCTTAGCAAAGTTGTTGTTGCTTGATTGGGAGGGTTCCCACTTTCTTTTGTTGCCGCCCGATTTATCCTCGGCCTTAGGTGCCGGAACTACGATTTCGTCAACCGTTTCTATCAATTTGCGAGCCATGTTCAAAGCTTCTTGATGATTAGTGGGTTTGGATGACATTACTCCGTGTTTGATACTCTTTGGAAGACCATCCATGTAAAGTTCAAACCTTAAAGCTTCGGGGTTCACAAGATTTGGGCACATCAAGGCTAGTTCGGAAAATCGTTGATTATAAGCCTTGAGATCATTTTCGATCGCCTTTAAAGTTCTTAGCTCTTGTTCGAGCCTTCGGGTTTCTTCACGAGGGAAATATTCGACAATCATCTTTTCCCTCAAGTCGGCCCAAGAGAGGGCGTGAGCTTCATCGGTACCCACCGATTGTACATAAGTATTCCACCATGTAAGAGCGACACCGGCAAAGGTGTGAGTGGAGTATTTGACCTTGTCTTGGTCCCGACAACCGCTTATGCTAAAGACGGCTTCCGTTTGCTCAAACCATTGGGTGAGCACGACCGGTCCCCCGGTCCCATCAAAAGTGTGAGGTTTGCACCCCATGAAAGCTTTATAGGAGCATCCTTCGTTTGAGTTACCGGCTCCATTATTGTTGTTGTTGTTGTTGTTGTTGTTGTTGTTGTTGTTGTTGTTGTTGTTGTTGTTGTGGTTGTTATTATTATTGTTTTTGGATGAGTGACCGGCCATGGCCGCATCTACGGTGGTAGCTATCATCCGTTCGAGAGCTTGTTCGGGAGTTTCATTGCGGCGTACACGACGAGGAGCCATTGTTCCTTCAAGACACAAGAATATCATTGATTAGTATTCTCAATAATACTAACCGTGATATAGAATAAAGATAAAGAGAAGTTTTTCCTCGACTCGCCTTAAATTCTTTATGTCATAATGTCGGAACGTTCATATGAGTCACCGTAATATAATCCCGGAAATTATATTACCCTGATTCATATGTGCATTCGACATCATTTCATATAGTCAAGGTGGCGTGTCAATCAAATTAAACAACGTGAGATTAAGATGAACTAAGAGTAGATATGAGTAGAAGCGTTCGAGTATAAATGCACAAGTAGTCAAGTAATTCCTACTTCAAGTCTATATGCCGGTTGTAGTCTAGACTCACCAATGTACCCTATGACTCGGGGTCTACACCAATGAACTCTAAATCCCTACAACCAACGCTCTGATACCATCTGTAGTGACCCGACCAAATCATGTTTGACGGCGCCGTCTACTTAGGTCCCGTTACGTGGTCATAAGTCTTTAAAACAACGTTTGACCAAAAGATATGTCGCATTCATTTCAAATGTAAAGATTGTTCAAAGTTTACGAGGATAGTTCCACCACAAGTTACGATACAAAGTTTTAAGTACAAATGAAACTTATGCGACACAATTTAAAAGTAGCCAAAAGACGCTCCATGTATGCATATATACTCGACATCCAATGCAAGTATCAAAATAATGAGCAGAAGCATGTATCATGTATCGTTCAAGGACCTGAGAAAAACATAGAAATCTGTCAACGAAAACGTTGGTGAAATCATAGGTTTAAGTAAGTAAGTACAAGTGAACCACAAGATTTGCATCAATGAAATAATAGTAATACATTCCAAAAGTTTGTTTCACGAGCACCCAATTATCAATGCTTAACATTCCTTCCATAGAACCCCATCACTTAGTGCTAGAACATACACTATTTCTCGAAAATATATTTCATTCGTAAACGGTAGCGAGCCGTTTGAATGAGGGTTTGTCAAACCCATATGGATCCATACAACATAAGTTCTCGCTTACACCCGGCAAGTGTAACTAATGATAATCGAATTGAGGATTTTGTTCTAAACTCGTATGTAGAATGTTTGTTTTCCTGTACTTGTGTTCATTTAGTAAAGAAATGTTTATGTTTTCTCATCCCAAATGTAAGTTCAAAAAGAGTAAAAGTGGGACTATGATCTCACCTTGAGTGCACGAGTAGTAAAGTACTTCAACAAGTAAACGTGTGCAAAGAACAATGCTTGTCTTGACCTAAACAATAGGTTGTATCAATAACGGTAAACACGATAGGTCAAAGATGTTCAATTAGTCCTATGGCTCGTTAAGACTCGATCATAATAGCATGTGAATCAAATTGTCATGTTTCATGCAAGGTACAAGTATAAAAACATGTTAGAACGATTGCACAAATATTTGGTTAAGTTTGATTAAAAGTCAACTTGGTCGGGTCAAAGTCAACGAAAAAGTCAACATGTTCGGGTCGGGTCCCGAACTATTTTTCTGAGGTTTTTAATCATATATGAGCATGTTAGAACAAGTTTCATGTGAATCGGAGGTCCATAGTATGCCAAACATTTTTCGTAATTTGGACATGGTGGTCAGAACCTGACCACGGCTTATGTCACGCCGCGACATAAGCTGGCCGCGCCGCGGCATTTGCCGTGCGCTGGTACCTGGTCAGTCTCAATTGTTCAAGTCCCAAATCAAAACTCTTTCAAGCATAAATTACAAACCGCTAACTCTTAGAACTCGCACCTTATATCGTTGGAAAGGTAATTTGACAAAGAACACAACTAAATATATTTCACCAACCAAAAACATTATTTGTAACAATCGGCTTTCCAAAATAAATGATCGATTAATGCACACATTTAATACTCGAATTTGATAAGTGCACATTTATGATTCGGGCATTTAATGCATACATATAACATGCCGTTTTGTAGGTAATCGAGCATACAATACAACTAACTACTTACTAACTAGGATTCATGTCATTCAATGCATCAAATATTCATTTCAAGCTTATCAAACCCTAACCCGAATTCACCAAAATCACTAATCAAGTTTATGGAGTTTTCTCAAGCAACCTACACATCAAATTGAAGCTAGTGATACTAGAAACACAATTAGAACATGAACTTTTAACATCTAACAACATATGATCATCCAAAATTCAAGAACAACACACCAAAATTCAAGTTCATGCTAGTTACACTAAAACAACGAGATCGAGCATATAAATTACACACACGACATCACAATGAGCCATAGACACTAACTAACACCATTTCAAGTCAAAAACACCAATTTAGAGAAATCTAGAGTTTTAGAAATGTTACCCAAACGAGATGAAGTTGGTACCAAAATGAAGAGGATGAAGAGAGGATTAAGAATATGTAATTTATTTTTTTGTAAGCCTCCTAGATCAGATTTAGATGATGATTGAATGAATTTGGAAATGGTGTGTGTGTTCTTGCTAGAGAGAAAGAGAGAGAGATGGAGATGATAATGAATGAGTGAAAGGGGTTTGACCCTTTGACCTAGTCAAGGGTTTGATCCCTTGTCAAGTTTAGTCCCTCAACTTTCGTTCGGGTGCGTGAATTACCTAAACGAGATAATTTAAAACGCGTATCAACGGGAGATGTTATAAACCTATAACGGACTTTATATTAGTATAACGGAAAAGTAAATGGAAAAAGGCTGGATGTTACAGTTTAGCAAGGTGGGGCGGTGTTGTGTGAGTGCTTCATACGTTAGTGGACTAATCGTTTTGCATTCTTTAAAATGATGACGCGAAATGAGATCGAGACGAGTGACGAGGAGTTTAACTCTAGAGTTGCGGCCGCCGTTGCGTAGCAAATGAGTGCGTTTCGAGAAGAAATGGATAGGAAGTATTCCGAATTTCGGGGTAGTAGTGAAATGGAGCGTTGTCTTAAGAGCTTCATGAGGACTAAACCCCCGATGTATGACGGGAAACCGGATCCTTTGGTAAGCACAACTTGGATCTAAGATGTCGAAGGGTGTTTTCGTACTATTGAATGCCCTCCTGAGAAGAAGACGAGACTCGCTACTAGTTTGTTGCGGGGTAGGGCAAAGGATTGGTTGGATGGTAAGATTGATCTTGTCGGTGGTGAACCGTTTATGGCGTTATCGTGGGACGGGTTTAAGAAGGAATTCTTCGAGGAGTTCCGGACTTCAGCCGATTTTTCGGAAATGCGTAATGATTTGCGAAATTTGCAACAGGGTTCTATGGATTTGAATACTCTCAAGACGACCTTTATGGCGAAGGCTCGTTTTTTCCCGGAGTATTTGGGGAATGATAATTTGTTGATGCAAGATTTCTATCGAACCTTGAATGATGACTTGAAGAATAAGATGAGCCGGGGTCACACGAAATCGTTTGCGGAATTATTCAACTTGGCTAGAGGTTTCGATTCGTATTCACGATCGAAGATGAGTGAACCTTCAAGTGAGAGAAGGGTTGTTTCTTATGGTGCTCCAAGTAAGAGGACTAAGGGTTCGAGTGTGAGCACGGGTGGTACGCGGACGAGTATATCGGATTCTAGCGCGTCTAGATGTTACAATTATGGCGTGAGGGGTCACAAGTCTTGGGAATGTTCGGTGCCAAAGGGTGATGGCATGGTGTGCTTCATTTGCCAAGAAGAAGGACGTCGCAAGTCGGAATGTCCCGAGTTAGCAGGGACAGTTGCGGTAAGGAGACGTTAAGGTACGTTTCATTTTAATAAATATGTCCTTTGATTATTTATTATGCGCCTTTGAGTTTGAGTTTATTAGATGCATTGTTTGTGCATGTTATTGATATGGGTGACGTTCCGAATGGAAGTACCCTATGGTGACGTTTGATTGTCGGGCGAAGGGCGTAAGACTTAGTGCAACAAAGCATTCCTTAGTATTTGGGAAATGTTTCTACCAAACCATGGAAATGGGTTTTGGTGTTCGGTTGTTAAGCGCGTGTTCGCTTTTTTGTTGAAGTTGATGAACTATGAGGTTCGACGGGTGGGATGATTCCCGAGATATCGAGTGTTGATCTCGATGTATGTTACTAAAAGAGTCTGCATGACGCGACATTAGGTGCCTCTATCATACCTACTAGCGTGGTGTTCGACTCCGATTATGTTGTGGTTACATTGTACTTAGGGTACCGGAGTGAAACCCTTTGGTACATGAGTGACTAGGTGGAAATTGACAAACTAGAGCAATTGGATGATTGCGAGGGTGTGGTTTGTGTAATCGTGGTACACTTTTGTTCGAAGTGTTTAAGGATTGATTGAAATCCTTCGTGTGCTCAAGGCTGGAGCAAGATATGGTGATGGGTCGTGTGAGCCCAATCGTTTGTAAAGTCTACCTTTAGTAGCATTGTACAGTTGTACGAGTTGTGGATATGGGACGTAGTTCCAAGTGGGGGAGTTACACTCGCGCACGAGGAAGTTTTAGTGTGAGATTTCGAATGATGCTTTTGGTAGATCCGAAAAATGTTGTCGAGACCTGGTTTTGGTCGATTTGTGGTAGATTACAATTTCGGATAAATTGTACTTATGGTTTGGATTTGAATTATCACCGAGGTGGTAATGTGGTAAATCTCGTTGAGAGATAATGGACGTGTTTGGTGAGCAAGGTGAAATCCTTCGGTTAAGGGAGGTGTGTGTCGGATTCTCTTCTAGAGAATTATTGTTTTGTTCCTATGTTTGATATAGGTGGTTCTTGCTCGAGTGTGTAAATGGTTAGAAGTATCCATTAGGATTCACTATGGCGTAGCAGAGCGCGATGTTACGCTACTCGTTGTTCGAGGCTAAAAGGGCGTTGATTGGTGAAGCATGACCTTCGGGGTCCGCTGACTTCATCATGGTATTGTTGATTGGTGAAGCATGACCTTCGGGGTCCGCTGACTTCATCATGGGAGTAGTGATATATCGGTGAAGCATGACCGTTGACGGGGTCCGCTGACTTCATCCGGTGTTGAGTGATCTATTGGTTGTTTTATACACCGATGGTGGGGTCGTGAGGACCATGTTGCGTGATTAGTGATGTGATAGCCGTGTTTTGCTCACATGTTGTTACGGGTGTGACAATAGTCGATTTTGTACACCTTAGGATTAGCGTTGGCATAGTCGTTTTGGGCGCTTTTAGTTTTAGCCGTTGCTTATGATGTTACGGTAGTTGCGTATTGGTCGTATTGCGCACTACAAGGGATGTTTAGTGATTGGTGTTATCCGTCAGGATTCGTTTGGTTCGGTCTTCATCGTTTTGGGTTGTTGACCTTAGGTTGAGACTTGGTTGTTTTTAGCGTCGTACTTGGTAAGGGTATGCCAAGGAATTGATATCTCGATATGAGATTGGTTGAGTTTTCCCGATGTGAGGGATTGAGTTAGTGCTAGTGCTCGAAATTATGGAATTTGATAAATCGCGGGTGACGATTTAGCTGTTAAGGGTAACTCTTTGAGAAGAATTGTCTAAGGGATCGTTGTAGACTTCGGTTGTTGCGTGTATTGTACGTCTCGGGATGCGATCAAGTGTGTAATTTGTCATTGGATTAACCATCGGGTTAGCGAATTTGTGGTAGAAGTCAGTTTGAAATGCATGTTCGACGACCATTGAGTGTGGGTCCGTTTGGGTTCGTGACTAGGATCACGAGGACGTGATCGAATCTAAGTGGGGGAGAGTTGTAACACCCCGTTTTCCCCGTACATGACTTATAGTGTATTGTGTATGTACGATAGGCGTATGAAGGGTTCGGGACATGTTCGGGTGTTGAGGTATTGTATGCAAGAAAATGACTCAGATCACGCCGTGTGTCGCGAAGCGATAAATGAGGCCGCGGCGTGGCAATCAACTAGAATTCAAATCAGAAAGTGTGGTAAAGAAGGCACCAGACTCAGGCAAAGGTCGCGGCGCGACCATTAATGAAATGTCCCGTTCTTATTGATTAAAAACGTTCCATATTAATTGATTTCGTTGCGAGGTTTTGACCTCTATATGAGATGTTTTTCAAAGACTGCATTCATTTTTAAAACAAACCATAACCTTTATTTCATAAATAAAGGTTTAAAAAGCTTTACGTAGATTATCAAATAATGATAATCTAAAGTATCCTGTTTACACACGACCATTACATAATGGTTTACAATACAAATATGTTACATCGAAATCAGTTTCTTGAATGCAGTTTTTACACAATATCATACAAACATGGACTCCAAATCTTATCCTTATTTTAGTATGCAACAGCGGAAGATCTTAGTATTCACCTGAGAATAAACATGCTTTAAACGTCAACAAAAATTTTGGTGAGTTATAGGTTTAACCTATATATATCAAATCGTAACAATAGACCACAAGATTTCATATTTCAATACAAATCCCATACATAGAGATAAAAATCATTCATATGGTGAACACCTAGTAACCGACATTAACAAGATGCATATATAAGAATATCCCCATCATTCCGGGACACCCTTCGGATATGATATAAATTTCGAAGTACTAAAGCATCCGGTACTTTGGATGGGGTTTGTTAGGCCCAATAGATCTATCTTTAGGATTCGCGTCAACTAGGGTGTCTGTTCCCTAATTCTTAGATTACCAGACTTAATAAAAAGGGGCATATTCGATTTCGATAATTCAACCATAGAATGTAGTTTCACGTACTTGTGTCTATTTTGTAAATCATTTATAAAACCTGCATGTATTCTCATCCCAAAAATATTAGATTTTAAAAGTGGGACTATAACTCACTTTCACATATTTTTACTTCGTCGGGAAGTAAGACTTGGCCACTGGGTGATTCACGAACCTATAACAATATATACATATATATCAAAGTATGTTCAAAATATATTTACAACACTTTTAATATATTTTGATGTTTTAAGTTTATTAAGTCAGCTGTCCTCGTTAGTAACCTACAACTACTTGTCCACAGTTAGATGTACAGAAATAAATCGATAAATATTATCTTGAATCAATCCACGACCCAGTGTATACGTATCTCAGTATTGATCACAACTCAAACTATATATATTTTGGAATCAACCTCAACCCTGTATAGCTAACTCCAACATTCACATATAGAGTGTCTATGGTTGTTCCGAAATATATATAGATGTGTCGACATGATAGGCCGAAACATTGTATACGTGTCTATGGTATCTCAAGATTACATAATATACAATACAAGTTGATTAAGTTATGGTTGGAATAGATTTGTTACCAATTTTCACGTAGCTAAAATGAGAAAAATTATCCAATCTTGTTTTACCCATAACTTCTTCATTTTAAATCCGTTTTGAGTGAATCAAATTGCTATGGTTTTATATTGAACTATATTTTATGAATCTAAACAGAAAAATTATACGTTTATAGTCGGAAAAATAAGTTACAAGTCGTTTTTGTAAAGGTAGTTATTTCAGTCGAAAGAACGACGTCTAGATGACCATTTTAGAAAACATACTTCCACTTTGAGTTTAACAATAATTTTTGGATATAGTTTCATGTTCATAATAAAAATCATTTTCCCAGAATAACAACTTTTAAATCAAAGTTTATCATAGTTTTTAATTAACTAACCCAAAACAGCCCGCGGTGTTACTACGACGGCGTAAATCCGATTTTACGGTGTTTTTCGTGGTTCCAGGTTTTAAATCATTAAGTTAGCATATCATATAGATATAGAACATGTGTTTAGTTGATTTTAAAAGTCAAGTTAGAAGGATTAACTTTTATTTGCGAACAAGTTTAGAATTAACTAAACTATGTTCTAGTGATTACAAGTTTAAACCTTCGAATAAGATAGCTTTATATGTATGAATAGAATGATGTTATGAACATCATTACTACCTCAAGTTCTTTGAATAAACCTACTGGAAATTAGAAAAATAGATCTAGCTTCAAAAGATCCTTGGATGGCTTGAAAGTTCTTGAAGCAGAATCATGACACGAAAACAATTTCAAGTAAGATTTCCACTCGAAATAAGATTGTTATAGTTATAGAAATTGAATTAAAGTTTGAATATGATTATTACCTTGTATTAGAAAGATAACCTAGTGTAAGTAACAAAGGTTTCTTGATCTTGGATGATTACTTGGAATGGATTTAGAAAACTTGGAAGTAAACTTGCAATCTTGAAAGTATTCTTGATTTTATGAAACTAGAACTTTTGGAATTTATGAAGAACACTTAGAACTTCAAGATAGAACTTGAGAGAGATCAATTAGATGAAGAAAATTGAAGAATGAAAGTGTTTGTAGGTGTTTTTGGTCGTTGGTGTATGGATTAGATATAAAGTATATGTAATTTTGTTTTCATGTAAATAAGTCATGAATGATTACTCATATTTTTGTAATTTTATGAGATATTTCATGCTAGTTGCAAAATGATGGTTCCCACATGTGTTAGGTGACTCACATGAGATGCTAAGAGCTGATCATTGGAGTGTATATACCAATAGTACATACATCTAAAAGCTGTGTATTGTACGAGTACGAATACGGGTGCATACGAGTAGAATTGTTGATGAAACTGAACGAGAATGTAATTGTAAGCATTTTTGTTAAGTAGAAGTATTTTGATAAGTGTCTTGAAGTCTTTAAAAAGTGTATGAATACATATTAAAACACTACATGTATATACATTTTAACTGAGTCGTTAAGTCATCGTTAGTCGTTACATGTAAATGTTGTTTTGAAACCTTTAGGTTAACGATCTTGTTGAATGTTGTTAACCCATTGTTTATTATAACAAATGAGATGTTAAATTGTTATATTATAATGATATTATTATATATAATATATCTTACTGTGATATATATATACATTTAAATGTCGTTACAACGATAATCGTTACATATATGTCTCGTTTCGAAATCATTAAGTTAGTAGTCTTATTTTTATATATGTATTTCATTGTTAATACACTTAATAATATATTTACTTATCATTTAACATAATTAACCAAGTGTATCAATATCTTAATATGATTCATATGTACCTAGTAAGACGTTGTCATAACGATAATCGTTATATATATCGTTTTCGAGTTTCTTAAATTAATAGTCTCATTTTAATGTATATAACTCATTGTTAAAATACCTAATGAGATACATACTTATAATAAAATCATGTTAACTATATATATAACCATATATATGTCATCGTATAGTTTTTACAAGTTTTAACGTTCGTGAATCACCGGTCAACTTGGGTGGTCAATTGTCTATATGAAACCTATTTCAATTAATCAAGTCTTAACAAGTTTGATTGCTTAACATGTTGGAAACACTTAATCATGTAAATAACAATTTCATTTAATATATATATAAACATGGAAAAGTTCGGGTCACTACAGTACCTACCCGTTAAATAAATTTCGTCCCGAAATTTTAAGCTGTTGAAGGTGTTGACGAATCTTCTGGAAATAGATGCGGGTATTTCTTATTCATCTGATCTTCACACTCCCAGGTGAACTCGGGTCCTCTACGATCATTCCATCAAACCTTAACAATCGGTATCTTGTTTTGTTTAAGTCTCTTAACCTCACGATCCATTATTTCGACGGGTTCTTCAATGAATTGAAGTTTTTCATTGATTTGGATTTCGTCCAACGGAATAGTGAGATCTTCTTTAGTAAAACATTTCTTTAAATTTGAAACGTGGAAAGTGTTATGTACAGCCGCGAGTTGTTGAGGTAGCTCCAGTTGGTAAGCTACTGGTCCGACACGATCTATAATCTTGAATGGTCCAATGTACCTTGGATTTAGTTTCCCCCGTTTACCAAATCGAACAACGCCTTTCCAAGGTGAAACCTTAAGCATGACCATTTCTCCAATTTCAAACTCTATATCTTTTCTTTTACTGTCCGCATAGCTCTTTTGTCGACTCTGGGCGGTTTTCAATCTTTGTTGAATTTGGATGATTTTCTCGGTAGTTTCTTGTATTATCTCCGGACCCGTAATCTGTCTATCCCCCACTTCACTCCAACAAATTGGAGACCTGCACTTTCTACCATAAAGTGCTTCAAACGGCGCCATCTCAATGTTTGAATGGTAGCTGTTGTTGTAGGAAAATTCAGCTAACGGTAGATGTCGATTGTCATAACCCGTCCTTAACCATAAGAACGCGTTAGATAACGTATGATTTCATTGCGAGGTATTGACCTCTATATGAGACATTTTTGAAAGAAAACTGCATATATTATACATTACAAACCATAACCATTATTTTTGTTACAAACTTAAGACAATAAAAAGAAGATTAACGTTTAGCGATAATCTTCGACTTACAAACTTTACAAATGATGACAACAACACGGTTTCTAGCATATTTTACAGTACAACATCTTGGATATGCAGTTTTATTTTTGACACAAACATGCGTACGCAAGATCCTGGTTAGATCCAACATGATGCAGCGGAAGCTTTAGAAATCACCTGAGAATAGACATGTTTAAAAAGGTCAACATAAAGTTGGTGAGATATAGGTTTAATGCCGGCTGCAATATATATATAGACCACAAGATTTCGTATATAATCAGTTTAATAAAAGTATTCTAAGTGGTTGAGCACTCGGTAACCATACTTAACATTTTCACGTCGCATATTCCCTTTAATATGAAATCTTACTACACCGTACCAAGTGTAGTCACAAAAAAACGAAGTACTGTGCAACCGTTGAATACTGGTCGTCCAGTCCGGTTGGGGTTGTCAGGCCCGATAGATCTATCAACAGGATTCGCGTTTACAATACCGCTGTAAATATTAGTTACCAAGCTACAGGGAAGTATGCCAGTGGTACAACTCAACGTAGAATATATTTTTCAGTTACTTGTGTCCATATCGTAAAACATAAAATACATGTATTCTCATCCCGAAATATTTAGAGTTTAAAAGTGGGACTATATACTCACTCTTGTCTTGATGATATATATATTTTGACTCGGTCTTCCGGTTGATATCACGAACCTATCCATATATAATATATCAATATGTTTTCATTTTTAAACAAACGTCATAAATATATACTTGTTATACTTTTTAATACTTTGAATAATTCCTTAGTCCGTAGTTAGCAGTCCGATGTTAGTAATTCAATTTTTAATGGTTCATTTTTAGATGTTTAATATACCCGCAATGAAATAAATAAAACCCCCAACGAAATAAATAAAACCCCATCGTATATGTATTGGTCGAGATTAATCTTGACCCATGGTACCGGTGTTGTCAAATGACGTGTTGCGTACAATCATGGGATCTTATGATTAATCTTCTCGTATTGTTTACGGGTGATCCTGAACCATATAAAATTGAATTATAAGTACATATATATAAAATATCATGTTATCTTAGAAGTATGTGATTTTATGTAAATTTTTCCAATGAATCCCGAAGTCATTTAAGCCTTGGATAACCAATTTTGTTTCGGTCATAGTTTCTTCGTTACAAGTCCGTTTTCGTTGATTCAACTTGCCATCTCCTTGGATCGAGTCCCTCTTTAAGACTATGAACTGTAAATACCTTAGTTTGTATTCAAAATCACACGGCATAGGTCAAACTTTAGTGAAACTTATGAAGTTAATCATTTTCGTTACAACAAAATCATTTAATGACCATTTTTCTAAAAATACTTATACTTTGAAAAACCAAGTTTTACCTTGTTAAATTAGCATATACATAAGTTATATTACAGGTCTTGAAGTATTTTAAAAGTTAAGTTAGAAGGATCTATTTAGTTTGCAAACAAGTTTGAAAACATTCAAACTATGTTCTTGTTGTTAAACTTGTATACCACAAAATATGATAGCTATATATATATGAATCGAATAAGGTTATGAACATATATTCTACCTCAAGTTCCTTGGATGAAGTTGCTGTAAAAGAGAAGTAAGAAGCTAGAATCAAAAGGGTGATAGAAGTGGATGAAAGATTGGAAGTAAGTTGGTGTTCTTGGAGGGTTTTCTTGAAGTGTTTTTGTATGGTTTTCTTATGGTGTTTTAGTATGGTTGTTGAAGCTAGATTCTTCAAGGTTTCTTGCTGGATTGTTATGGAGTTCTTAGAGCTTTCAAGTAAGAGAGTTTAAGAGTAATTTGGAAGTGTAAATGGTGATCAAAATTTGGTTATGGGGGAGGGCTATAAAACGTGGCCAAGGGGGGGGACAAAACAAAATTCAAGCTTGTATTTTTGTATAATTATTGAAGTTAAATGTCAAAAAGAAGTTCCCTCTTGATGAGGGCAAGTATAGGAGCTGATTAGGTGGTGATTTGATGTGTATATACGAATATTAAATACGTATAGAAGCTAGGTATGATACGAGTACAAATACTCTAAGTATACGTATAGAAATTTTGTGAAAAATGGAATGAGGATTCAAATATAGCTATCTTTTGTGAATACACTTATATGATTTTATGTATTTAAGTTCTTAAAAGTGATTAAATACATTACTTATACAATATATGTATAAACATTATATTCTTAAGTATTTAAGTCAAATAACGTTACGTATTGTTATCGTTTTGAAAACTTAAGTTAGTAGTTTCAAAATACACATATAACTTGTTGTTATTAATACAAAATGAGATATTAAAACATTCATTAATCATGTTAAATATGTATATATACATATATATACACAAACGTATAATTATCATATATCGTATAGTTCGTGATATCATTGGTCAAACTAGACGGTCAAACGTTGTGTAAAACTCTTTTCGGAAATATAAGTCTCGACAATTTGGATTACTTATCATGTTGGTAAGGTTTAATTTATGTAAATATTAATCTTTTAAGTATAGAATGATCGAAAAAGTGCGGTCGTTACATTACCTCCCCGTTAAATAAATTTCGTCCCGAAATTTTAGAATTGTACCTATTTTGCGTCATCGAGAAACAAGTGCGGATACTTTCGTTTCATCTGATCCTCGCGTTCCCAAGTAAACTCAGGACCTCTTCTAGCATTCCAACGAACCTTAACAATCGGTATATTACTCTGTTTGAGCTGTTTAACTTCACGGTCCATGATTTCAATTGGTTCTTCGACGAATTGTAGTTTCTCGTCGACATGGATTTCTTCAAGAGGAATGGTGAGGTCTTCCTTTGCAAGACACTTCTTCAGGTTTGAGACGTGAAAGGTATTATGTACTCCAGCGAGTTGTTGCGGTAACTCGAGTCGATAAGCTACCGGTCCAATGCGTTCGATGATCTTGAACGGGCCTACGTACCTTGGGTTCAGTTTACCCCTTTTGCCGAAACGTATTACACCTTTCCAAGGTGACACCTTTAGCATAACCATGTCCCCGACCTGAAACTCTAATGGTTTCCTTCGAACATCGGCGTAGCTCTTTTGGCGACTACGGGCTGTTTTCAATCTCTCCTTGATTTGCACTATCTTCTCAGTCGTTTCATGTATGATCTCGGGACCAGTTAAATGTCGATCTCCTACTTCATTCCAACAGATAGGAGATCTACACTTCCTTCCGTACAATGCTTCGAATGGCGCAGCTCCAATGCTCGCATGATAACTATTATTATACGAGAATTCTGCTAACGGTAGGTATTTATCCCATCCGTTTCCAAAATCGATCACACATGCCCTGAGCATGTCTTCGAGAGTCTGAATCGTTCTTTCACTCTGTCCATCGGTTTGTGGATGATATGCGGTACTCATATCCAACCGAGTTCCTAGTGCCTCCTGTAGTGATTGCCAAAATTTTGAAGTAAATCTACTATCACGATCGGATATAATGGAAATAGGTATTCCATGCCTTGAAACTATTTCCTTTATATATAATCGTAATAATTTCTCCATTCTATCTGTTTCCTTTATAGGCAAGAAATGTGCAGACTTGGTGAGACGATCAACAATCACCCAAATGGTGTCGTATCCCCAGGCAGTCTTTGGTAACTTCGTGATGAAATCCATGGTAATACCATCCCATTTCCATTCTGGGATTTCTGGTTGTTGAAGTAACCCTGACGGCTTTTGGTGTTCTGCTTTGACTTTGGAACAAGTTAAACATTCCCCAACATATGTTGCAACGTCTGTCTTCAAATTAGGCCACCAATAATGCGTCTTAAGATCTTGGTACATCTTTCCAACTCCAGGATGTATCGAATATCTTGTCTTATGTGCCTCGTTCAATATCAACTTCCTTAATCCACCCAACTTCGGTACCCAAATACGATTTGCAAAATATCGAATTCCGTCTTCCCGTATAACGAGTTGCTTCTCATACTTCTTCATTATTTCATTTCCTATATTTTCTTTAGTAAGTGCTTCTCGTTGAACTTCTTTGATTTGTGAGTTGAGATTCATGCGAATTTTTATGTTCATCGCTCGTACTCGAATTGGTTCTCGTTCCTTTCTGCTTAGAGCATCGGCCACCACGTTCGCCTTCCCGGGATGATAACGAATTTCACAATCATAGTCGTTTATCAGCTCGACCCACCTACGTTGCCTCATGTTCAATTGTTTCTGATCAAAAATATGTTGAAGGCTTTTATGATCAGTAAACACAGTGAATTTAACCCCATACAAGTAGTGTCTCCACATCTTCAATGCAAACACGACTGCTCCTAATTCTAGATCATGCGTCGTATAATTTCGCTCGTGAATCTTCAATTGTCGGGATGCAAATGCAATAACTTTCTTCCGTTGCATAAGAACACAACCAAAACCTTGTCGCGAAGCGTCACAATATATTTCGAAATCATCGTTCCCTTCTGGTAACGATAATATAGGTGCCGTAGTTAACTTCTTCTTCAGTATTTGAAATGCGTTCTCCTGCTCCGAGGTCCATTCATATTTCTTCCCTTTTTGCGTTAACGCTGTCAACGGCTTAGCTATTCGGGAAAAATCTTGAATAAACCTTCTATAATAACCGGCTAAACCCAAAAATTGGCGTATCTGTGTTGGTGTATTAGGAGTCTCCCATTTTTCAATAGCTTCAGTTTTTGCTGGATCAACCTGAATTCCTTCGCTATTAACAACGTGACCAAGAAATTGCACTTCTCTCAACCAGAAAGCACACTTAGAAAATTTAGCATAAAGTTGTTCTTTTCTCAACAACTCCAGTATCAACCTTAAATGCTCTTCATGCTCTTGCTCACTCTTGGAATAGATAAGAATATCATCAATGAAAACGATAACAAACTTATCTAAATACGGACTACAAACTCGATTCATGAGGTCCATGAATACAGCTGGCGCATTCGTCAATCCAAACGGCATAACCAAAAATTCATAATGACCATAACGTGTCCGAAAAGCAGTTTTCGGAATATCCTCTTCTTTGACGCGTAGTTGATGATAGCCCGATCTTAAGTCGATTTTTGAATAAACACATGATCCTTGCAATTGATCAAATAAGTCATCAATTCTCGGTAGTGGATACCGATTCTTGATAGTTAACTTATTTAATTCACGATAGTCTATACACATCCTAAAAGATCCATCTTTCTTCTTAACAAACAAAATTGGAGCTCCCCACGGTGAAGTACTCGGTCGTATGAATCCACGGTCCAGTAATTCTTTTAACTGACTTTGAAGTTCTTTTAACTCGGACGGTGCAAGTCTATATGGAGCACGAGCCACTGGTGCAGCTCCTGGTACTAAATCTATTTGAAATTCTACCGATCTAAATGGAGGTAATCCCGGCAATTCTTCCGGAAAAACTTCAGGAAAATCTCTTGCCACAGGCACGTCGTTGATGCACTTTTCTTTCTTTTCGACTTTATTAACATGTGCTAAAATAGCGTAACATCCCTTTTCTAAACACTTCTTGGCTTTCAAATAGCTAATGAGTTTTAGCTTTGAATCACCCTTCTCTCCGTAAATCATCACCGGCATTTTATCCTTACCAGGAATACGAATTGCCTTTTTGGCACAAACAACTTCCGCTCCTATTTTGGACATCCAGTCCATGCCAACTATTACATCAAAACCTCCTAATTCTACGGGTATTAAGTCGATTTTTAAACGTTTCTCCGGCTAGATTTATTTCACAATCACGACAAATTTTATCGGCTTTAATTAGCTTACCATTGGCTAACTCAATCAAGTACTTAGCATCTAGAGGTAATGATAAACAATTCAATTTAGTGTAAAAATTTCTACACACATAACTTCTATCGGCGCCAGTATCAAATAAAATAGATGCTGATAAGTTATTAATGGTAAACGTACCCGTAACAAGTTCCGGGTCTTCTCGTGCCTCTCTAGCATTAATAACAAACGCTCTTCCACGTGCAGGTCCGCCATTCTGATTCGGGCACTGGCTCTTATAATGACCTTGTTTTCCACACCCAAAACAAGTAATGTTAGCCAAAGCAGTTCTATTTGCGTTGGTGGCAGGAGTCTTGTTACCATTTGCATTTGTAACGAGAGCCTTACAATCTTCAGCAAGATGTCCCTGTCTATTGCATTTAGTGCACAACACACTACAGTAACCAAAATGATGTTTGTGACAACGGTTGCATAAAGGACTTTGTCCTTTGTAACCAAAGCCTGAACCGCTACCCGCACCTTTCGTGGTTTCTTGTTTCTTATAAGGTTGTTGTTGGTTACCTTGATCATAACCTCCATTCCACTTTTTCTTGTTCCCCAATATCTTCACCTCAGTATTGAATGCTTTCTTGTCCAAAATGACCTGATCCATTAGCTCGTTTGCCATGGTTATAGCTTCATGAATTGTCTTAGGTTTCGATGCTGTAACGTTTGCCTTGACCTTTTTGGGCAAACCACCTTTGTACATTTCAATCTTCCGTGCTTCGGTTGGAACCAATTCAGGACATAGCAAAACTAATTCCATGAATCGCTGGTTGTAGTTGGTGATTTCAGTACCAACCACCTTCAAACTTCGTAACTCATCTTCTAACTTAATAACCTCATTCCTTGGACAATACTCGGTGATTATCATTGCTTTGAATTCTTCCCATGGAGTATCATAAGCTACATCTCCTCCTACCGCCTTCACATAATTCTTCCACCATGTGAGTGCACTATCTTGTAAAGTGCACGATGCAAACTTGGTCATGTCTTTTTCATCACAACCGCTGATTTTGAACACCGTCTCCATCTTTTCTATCCATCGGGTTAAACCGATAGGTCCTTCCGTTCCACTGAATGATGATGGCTTGCAAGCTTGAAACGTCTTGTAGGAGCATCCTACACGAGGATTTGGATTAACTGCAGCAGCTCTTGCAGCTTCGACCCATAGCATTCTATCGTTGACTCGCTGGTTGATGAAGTTCTCGACTTCTTGTTCCGTCATTCGGTTCAATCGCGCCATTTCCTAATGAAAGAAAATAATTATTCACATGGATTATTATAGATGTAGTATGTATTTATAGTACATTTATAGCTTGTTAATAATATGAACCAGGTATTATTATAAAAGCCTTTTCTTCTTATTAGCGTTTTATAATTATATCTTGGGTAGTACCTACCCGTTAATGTTCATACTTAATAGCTTAGTACAGAATCAATTACTACAATCTAAATAATACTTAACCATGGAAAATTATTGCATTTCATACTTCGCTATTTTACATATGCTTATCTTACATCAAACTTTAAGCAAACCACACTAATAATATTATACAAAACATTATATGATTCCATGGCTTAATACGGCAGTGCATCGTTCGGTTTATTTTCTAGGGCGTTTAGTTCCAATGAATGGCCTAACGCTTATCCTAGCTGTCTGCCTACGTTTTGGCTGAGGAGCCGAAGAACTAGATGCGGGGATAGCACTAATAGGAATAGCGGGAATAGGGGTGGTAGTGTTGAGTGGAATTGGTGCTACGTCATTCTCACTAAGTTCGGGATTTGAATTTTCTAATTCATTCGCTTTTCGTTTCTTTCCTTGATCGAATTTTTCTTTCGTAATTTCTAGTATTTCTTCCTCGGGTTCACTTTCTTCTTCGGGTTCACTTTCCTCTTCGGGTTCACTTTCCTCTTCGGGTTCACTTTCCTCCTCGGGTTCACTTTCCGATATTTCTATAGTTGGTTCATCTGGAAATTGTGAGTCTTCCCCAAAAATACCATTTTCGTCATCGGATATGTTAATGACTGAAACACAATCTGAAGATTCTGATTCGGAGTCGCTGAATGTGATAATAAGTTTCGAGCCCGACATCTATCACACAACAACTAACCCATTAGTACTTACATAATATTTACATATGAATTTTTAACCAACAGTGATAAGCAATGGTTTTTTTTTTAAAATCAAACCCGGTCAAAGTCCAGACTTACTAATGTATCCTAACGACTTATCGGTTTAGACACACTAATGCAAACCTGGTTCGCTAAGACCACCGCTCTGATACCACATGTCATAACCCGTCCTTAACCATAAGAACGCGTTAGATAACGTATGATTTCATTGCGAGGTATTGACCTCTATATGAGACATTTTTGAAAGAAAACTGCATATATTATACATTACAAACCATAACCATTATTTTTGTTACAAACTTAAGACAATAAAAAGAAGATTAACGTTTAGCGATAATCTTCGACTTACAAACTTTACAAATGATGACAACAACACGGTTTCTAGCATATTTTACAGTACAACATCTTGGATATGCAGTTTTATTTTTGACACAAACATGCGTACGCAAGATCCTGGTTAGATCCAACATGATGCAGCGGAAGCTTTAGAAATCACCTGAGAATAGACATGTTTAAAAAGGTCAACATAAAGTTGGTGAGATATAGGTTTAATGCCGGCTGCAATATATATATAGACCACAAGATTTCGTATATAATCAGTTTAATAAAAGTATTCTAAGTGGTTGAGCACTCGGTAACCATACTTAACATTTTCACGTCGCATATTCCCTTTAATATGAAATCTTACTACACCGTACCAAGTGTAGTCACAAAAAAACGAAGTACTGTGCAACCGTTGAATACTGGTCGTCCAGTCCGGTTGGGGTTGTCAGGCCCGATAGATCTATCAACAGGATTCGCGTTTACAATACCGCTGTAAATATTAGTTATCAAGCTACAGGGAAGTATGCCAGTGGTACAACTCAACGTAGAATATATTTTTCAGTTACTTGTGTCCATATCGTAAAACATAAAATACATGTATTCTCATCCCGAAATATTTAGAGTTTAAAAGTGGGACTATATACTCACTCTTGTCTTGATGATATATATATTTTGACTCGGTCTTCCGGTTGATATCACGAACCTATCCATATATAATATATCAATATGTTTTCATTTTTAAACAAACGTCATAAATATATACTTGTTATACTTTTTAATACTTTGAATAATTCCTTAGTCCGTAGTTAGCAGTCCGATGTTAGTAATTCAATTTTTAATGGTTCATTTTTAGATGTTTAATATACCCGCAATGAAATAAATAAAACCCCCAACGAAATAAATAAAACCCCATCGTATATGTATTGGTCGAGATTAATCTTGACCCATGGTACCGGTGTTGTCAAATGACGTGTTGCGTACAATCATGGGATCTTATGATTAATCTTCTCGTATTGTTTACGGGTGATCCTGAACCATATAAAATTGAATTATAAGTACATATATATAAAATATCATGTTATCTTAGAAGTATGTGATTTTATGTAAATTTTTCCAATGAATCCCGAAGTCATTTAAGCCTTGGATAACCAATTTTGTTTCGGTCATAGTTTCTTCGTTACAAGTCCGTTTTCGTTGATTCAACTTGCCATCTCCTTGGATCGAGTCCCTCTTTAAGACTATGAACTGTAAATACCTTAGTTTGTATTCAAAATCACACGGCATAGGTCAAACTTTAGTGAAACTTATGAAGTTAATCATTTTCGTTACAACAAAATCATTTAATGACCATTTTTCTAAAAATACTTATACTTTGAAAAACCAAGTTTTACCTTGTTAAATTAGCATATACATAAGTTATATTACAGGTCTTGAAGTATTTTAAAAGTTAAGTTAGAAGGATCTATTTAGTTTGCAAACAAGTTTGAAAACATTCAAACTATGTTCTTGTTGTTAAACTTGTATACCACAAAATATGATAGCTATATATATATGAATCGAATAAGGTTATGAACATATATTCTACCTCAAGTTCCTTGGATGAAGTTGCTGTAAAAGAGAAGTAAGAAGCTAGAATCAAAAGGGTGATAGAAGTGGATGAAAGATTGGAAGTAAGTTGGTGTTCTTGGAGGGTTTTCTTGAAGTGTTTTTGTATGGTTTTCTTATGGTGTTTTAGTATGGTTGTTGAAGCTAGATTCTTCAAGGTTTCTTGCTGGATTGTTATGGAGTTCTTAGAGCTTTCAAGTAAGAGAGTTTAAGAGTAATTTGGAAGTGTAAATGGTGATCAAAATTTGGTTATGGGGGAGGGCTATAAAACGTGGCCAAGGGGGGGGACAAAACAAAATTCAAGCTTGTATTTTTGTATAATTATTGAAGTTAAATGTCAAAAAGAAGTTCCCTCTTGATGAGGGCAAGTATAGGAGCTGATTAGGTGGTGATTTGATGTGTATATACGAATAGTAAATACGTATAGAAGCTAGGTATGATACGAGTACAAATACTCTAAGTATACGTATAGAAATTTTGTGAAAAATGGAATGAGGATTCAAATATAGCTATCTTTTGTGAATACACTTATATGATTTTATGTATTTAAGTTCTTAAAAGTGATTAAATACATTACTTATACAATATATGTATAAACATTATATTCTTAAGTATTTAAGTCAAATAACGTTACGTATTGTTATCGTTTTGAAAACTTAAGTTAGTAGTTTCAAAATACACATATAACTTGTTGTTATTAATACAAAATGAGATATTAAAACATTCATTAATCATGTTAAATATGTATATATACATATATATACACAAACGTATAATTATCATATATCGTATAGTTCGTGATATCATTGGTCAAACTAGACGGTCAAACGTTGTGTAAAACTCTTTTCGGAAATATAAGTCTCGACAATTTGGATTACTTATCATGTTGGTAAGGTTTAATTTATGTAAATATTAATCTTTTAAGTATAGAATGATCGAAAAAGTGCGGTCGTTACATCGATCCCAACTGTTTCCGAAATCAATAACACAAGCTCGTAGCATGTCTTCAAGCGTTTGTATCGTCCTTTCGCTCTGCCTATCAGTTTGTGGATGATAGGCAGTACTCATGTCTAGACGAGTTCCCAATGCTTGCTGTAATGTCTGCCAGAATCTTGAAATAAATCTGCCATCCCTATCAGAGATAATAGAGATTGGTATTCCATGTCTGAAGATGACTTCCTTCAAATACAGTCGTGCTAACTTCTCCATCTTGTCATCTTCTCTTATTAGCAGGAAGTGTGCTGACTTGGTGAGACGATCAACTATTACCCAAATAGTATCATAACCACTTGCAGTCCTTGGCAATTTAGTAATGAAATCCATGGTAATGTTTTCCCATTTCCATTTCGGGATTTCAGGTTGTTGTAGTAGACCTGATGGTTTCTGATGTTCAGCTTTGACCTTAGAACACGTCAAACATTCTCCTACATATTTAGCAATATCGGCTTTCATACCTGGCCACCAAAAATGTTTCTTAAGATCCTTGTACATCTTCCCCATTCCAAGATGTATTGAGTATCTGGTTTTATGAGCTTCTCTAAGTACCATTTCTCTCATATCTCCAAATTTTGGTACCCAAATTCTTTCAGCCCTATACCGGGTTCTGTCTTCCCGAATATTAAGATGCTTCTCCGATCCTTTCGGTATTTAATCCTTTAAATTTCCCTCTTTTAAAACTCCTTGTTGCGCCTCCTTTATTTGAGTAGTAAGGTTAGTGTGAATCATTATATTCATAGATTTTACTCGAATGGGTTCTCTATCCTTTCTGCTCAAGGCGTCGGCTACCACATTTGCCTTCCCCGGGTGGTAACGAATCTCAAAGTTGTAATCATTCAATAATTCAATCCACCTACGCTGCCTCATATTCAGTTGTTTCTGATTAAATATGCGTTGAAGACTTTTATGGTCAGTATATATAATACTTTTGACCCCATATAAGTAGTGCCTCCAAGTCTTTAATGCAAAAACAACCGCACCTAATTCCAAATCATGCATCGTATAATTTTGCTCGTGAATCTTCAATTGTCTAGACGCATAAGCAATCACCTTCGTCCGTTGCATTAATACACAACCAAGACCTTGCTTTGATGCGTCACAATAAATCACAAAATCATCATTCCCTTCAGGCAATGACAATATAGGTTCCGTAGTTAGCTTTTTCTTCAATAATTGAAACGCCTTCTCTTGTTCATCCTTCCATTCAAATTTCTTCCCTTTATGCGTTAATGTAGTCAAGGGTTTTGCTATTTTGGAGAAATCTTGGATGAATCTTCTGTAGTAACCAGCCAATCCTAAAAATTGACATATATGCTTCGGAGTTTTTGGGGTTTCCCACTTTTCAACGGTTTCAATCTTTGCCGGGTCCACCTGGATACCTTCTTTGTTCACTATGTGACCGAGGAATTGAACTTCTTCCAACCAAAATGCACACTTTGAAAACTTAGCGTACAGTTTTTCTTTCCTCAATACTTCTAGCACTTTTCTCAAATGTTCTTCGTGCTCTTGATCATTCTTTGAGTAAATAAGTATGTCATCGATGAAAACAATGACAACCTTGTCAAGATATGGCCTACACACTCGGTTCATAAGGTCCATGAACACAGCTGGTGCGTTAGTCAATCCAAACGGCATAACCATAAACTCGTAATGACCATAACGCGTCCTAAAAGCAGTTTTTGGAATATCATCCTCCTTTACTCGCATTTGATGATATCCAGAACGTAAATCGATCTTCGAATAAACCGACGAGCCTTGTAGTTGATCAAATAAGTCGTTAATTCTCAGCAGTGGATAACGGTTTTTGATGGTAAGTTTGTTCAACTCTCTGTAGTCAATACACAACCTAAATGTACCATCCTTCATCTTGACAAACAAAACAGGAGCTCCCCATGGTGATGTGCTTGGTCGAATGAAACCACGTTCTAATAGTTCTTGCAGTTGGCTTTGCAGTTCTTTCATCTCGCTGGGTGCGAGTCTATAAGGAGCACGAGCTATTGGTGAAGCTCCTGGTACAAGATCTATTTGAATTTCAACAGATCGATGTGGAGGTAGTCCCGGTAATTCTTTCGGAAATACATCGGGAAATTCTTTTGCGACGGGAACATCATTGATGCTCTTTTCTTCAGTTTGTACTTTCTCGACATGTGCTAGAACAGCATAGCAACCTTTTCTTATTAGTTTTTGTGCCTTCAAATTACTAATAAGATGTAGCTTCATGTTGCCCTTTTCTCCGTACACCATTAAGGGTTCTCCTTCTTCTCGTACAATGCGAATTGCATTTTTATAACATACGATCTCTGCTTTCACCTTCTTCAGCCAGTCCATGCCAACTATTACATCAAAACTCCCTAACTCTACTGGTATCAAATCAATCTTAAATATTTTGCTACCCAGTTTAATTTCTCGATTCCGGCATATATTATCTGCTGAAATTAATTTACCGTTTGCTAATTCGAGTAAAAATTTACTATCCAACGGCGTCAATGGATAACTTAATTTGGCACAAAAATCTCTACTCATATAGCTTCTATCCGCACCCGAATCAAATAAAACGTAAGCAAATTTATTGTCAATAAGAAACGTACCCGTAACAAGCTCCGGGTCTTCCTGTGCCTCTGCCGCATTAATATTGAAAACTCTTCCGCGGCCTTGTCCATTCGTGTTCTCCTGGTTCGGGCAATTTCTAATAATGTGGCCCGGTTTTCCACATTTATAACAAACTACATTGGCATAACTTGCTCCAACACTACTTGCTCCGCCATTACTCGTTCCGACACCATTTGTTCCTTTCGTTCTGTTAACCCCTGGTCCGTAGACCTCACACTTCGCCACGCTATGACCATTTCTTTTACACTTGTTGCAAAATTTGGTGCAGAACCCCGAGTGATACTTTTCACACCTTTGGCATAGCTGCTTCTGATTGTTGTTGTTGTTGCGGTTGTTATTGTTGTTGGGATGATTGTTGTAGTTTCTATTGTTGTTGTTGTTGTTGTTGTTGTTGTTGTTGGGTCATTTGTTGTAGTTGCGATTGATGTTGCGATTGTTGGGATAATTGTTGCGATTATTATTGTAATTGCTGTTGTTGTTGTATTGGTGATTTTTATCACCGTTTTCCTCCCACTTTCTTTTAACTTGCTTCACATTGGCCTCTTCAGCCGTCTATTCTTTAATTCTTTCCTTAATCTGGTTCACTAGTTTGTGAGCCATTCTACATGCCTGTTGTATGGAGGCGGGCTCGTGTGAACTTATATCTTCTTGGATTCTTTCCGGTAATCCTTTCACAAACGCGTCGATCTTCTCTTCCTCATCTTCGAACGCTCCCGGACACAATAGGCACAATTCTGTGAATTGTCTTTTGTACGTGGTAATATCAAATCCTTGGGTTCGTAACCCTCTAAGTTCTGTCTTGAGCTTATTGACCTCGGTTCTGGGACGGTACTTCTCGTTCATCAAGTGCTTGAATGCTGACCACGGTAGTGCGTACGCATCATCATGTCCCACTTGCTCTAGATAGGTATTCCACCATGTTAATGCAGAACCTGTGAAGGTATGCGTAGCGTACTTCAATTTGTCCTCTTCAGTACACTTACTTATTGCAAACACCGATTCGAACTTCTCGGTCCACCCTTTCAATCCGATCGGTCCTTCGGTTCCATCAAATTCCAAAGGTTTGCAGGCAGTGAATTCTTTGTAGGTGCATCCTACACGATTTCCTGTACTGCTAGATCCAAGGTTATTGTTGGAATGTAGCGCAGCCTATACTGCGGCTATGTTTGAAGCTAGAAAAGTACGGAATTCCTCTTCATTCATATTCACGGTGTGTCGAGTGGTCGGTGCCATTTCCTTCAAAATAGTCAAATGGAAAAAGTTAATCATACAGAATATTAAGAGTAGTTAATAGTATTTCGTAGCATAATATGAACTCATTTATAAAAGCTTTTTCTTCATATTAGCATTTTATAAGTTTAAATTCGGGTAGTACCTACCCGTTAAGTTCATACTTAGTAGCTAATATACAATTCAACTACTATAATTCTATATGAAAAACTGATTATAATAATATTTCGCGTTCAAACTTTTATACAATATTTTACAAACTTACAATACCGCTTATTTTGCATAAAGCATGAAATATAGCACACAATAACTATGATACAAGATAGTTGTAAAGATAATTCTATCTAGTACACAAGTCATTCAGCAAAGGCAATAAAGACACGAAATTCATACGTCCAGAAACAAGTCATGCATTCTGGTTTTACTAGGACTACTTCCCATCCTTGGTCTTGTGGAACATAACCGTTATGGCCGTTGATAAGACAGTGTGTTGTAACGTCGTCAAAGGGACGAGGGTTACGTAATGACCAACAGTCTTGTAATAACCTAAAAACCTCATTTCTTACCCCAATTACCGACTCCGTCACTTATGGGAACGTTTTGTTTAATAGTTGTAGCCCGATGTTCTTTTTCTCACTTTGGTGAGAAGCGAACATAACTAACCCGTAAGCATAGCATGCTTCTTTATGTTGCATGTTAGCCGCTTTTTCTAAATCATGAAGTCCTATATTAGGATACATTGAGTCAAAATAATTTCTTAACCCGTTGCGTAAAATAGCATTTGGCTTCCCCGCAATATATGCGTCAAAGTAAACACATCGTAACTTATGGGTTTCCCAATGTGATATCCCCCATCTTTCAAACGAAAGTCTCTTATAAACCAAGACATTCTTGGAACGTTCTTCGAATGTCTTACAAACTGATTTCGCCGTAAATAGTTGTACCGAAGAATTCTGACCAACTCTAGACAAGATTTCATCAATCATGTCTCCGGGTAGGTCTCTTAAAATATTGGGTTGTCTATCCATTTTGTGTTTTTATATTGTAAAATAGACAAGAGTTAGATTCATAAAAAAAATACTTATTAATACAAGCAATTTTTACATATATCATAAAGCATAAGCACACTATATTACATATATTACACCACACGAATATAACTATCTTATTCCGACTCGCTCGTTTCTTCTTCTTCGGTTTTGGTTCGTTTTGCCAAGTTTCTAGGGAGATATGATGTTCCCCTAATACGAGCTGTCGTTTTCCACAACGGTTTAGAAAAACCTGGTGGTTTAGAGGTTCCCGGGTCATTGTTACAACTTAAGGGCTTCGGGGGTTAACAATACATATAAAGTTCATCGGGGTTGGAATTAGATTTCTCTATTTTTATGCCCTTTCCCTTATTATTTTCTTTTGCCTTTTTAAATTCAGTTGGGGTAATTTCTATAACATCATCGGAATTCTCGTCGGAATCCGATTCATCGGAGAATTGGTAATCCTCCCAATATTTTGCTTCCTTGGCGGAAACACCATTGACCATAATTAACCTTGGTCGGTTGGTTGAGGATTTTCTTTTACTTAACCGTTTTATTATTTCCCCCACCGGTTCTATTTCCTCCTCCGATTCCTCCTCTTCCGGTTCTGATTCTTCTTCCGGTTCTGATTCTTTTTCCGGTTCTTCTTCGGGAACTTGTGAATCAGTCCAATATATATTTGACTCTTCGTTATTATTAGGTGAGTCAATGGAATTTGTGCTAGAGGTAGACATCTATCACACAATATCAAACATGTTAAGAGATTAATATATCACATAATATATACATGTTAATAATATATAGTTTCCAACAAAAATGTTAAGCAATCATTTTTAAAGAAAACACGGTCGAAGTCCAGACTCACTAATGCACCCTAACAAACTCGATAAGACACACAAATGCAAATTATCTGCTTCTCTAAGACCAACGCTCGGATACCAACTGAAATGTCCCGTTCTTATTGATTAAAAACGTTCCATATTAATTGATTTCGTTGCGAGGTTTTGACCTCTATATGAGACGTTTTTCATAGACTGCATTCATTTTTAAAACAAACCATAACCTTTATTTCATAAATAAAGGTTTAAAAAGCTTTACGTAGATTATCAAATAATGATAATCTAAAGTATCCTGTTTACACACGACCATTACATAATGGTTTACAATACAAATATGTTACATCGAAATCAGTTTCTTGAATGCAGTTTTTACACAATATCATACAAACATGGACTCCAAATCTTGTCCTTATTTTAGTATGCAACAGCAGAAGATCTTAGTATTCACCTGAGAATAAACATGCTTTAAACGTCAACAAAAATTTTGGTGAGTTATAGGTTTAACCTATATATATCAAATCGTAACAATAGACCACAAGATTTCATATTTCAATACAAATCCCATACATAGAGATAAAAATCATTCATATGGTGAACACCTGGTAACCGACATTAACAAGATGCATATATAAGAATATCCCCATCATTCCGGGACACCCTTCGGATATGATATAAATTTCGAAGTACTAAAGCATCCAGTACTTTGGATAGGGTTTGTTAGGCCCAATAGATCTATCTTTAGGATTCGCGTCAACTAGGGTGTCTGTTCCCTAATTCTTAGATTACCAGACTTAATAAAAAGGGGCATATTCGATTTCGATAATTCAACCATAGAATGTAGTTTCACGTACTTGTGTCTATTTTGTAAATCATTTATAAAACCTGCATGTATTCTCATCCCAAAAATATTAGATTTTAAAAGTGGGACTATAACTCACTTTCACATATTTTTACTTCGTCGGGAAGTAAGACTTGGCCACTGGTTGATTCACGAACCTATAACAATATATACATATATATCAAAGTATGTTCAAAATATATTTACAACACTTTTAATATATTTTGATGTTTTAAGTTTATTAAGTCAGCTGTCCTCGTTAGTAACCTACAACTACTTGTCCACAGTTAGATGTACAAAAATAAATCGATAAATATTATCTTGAATCAATCCACGACCCAGTGTATACGTATCTCAGTATTGATCACAACTCAAACTATATATATTTTGGAATCAACCTCAACCCTGTATAGCTAACTCCAACATTCACATATAGAGTGTCTATGGTTGTTCCGAAATATATATAGATGTGTCGACATGATAGGTCGAAACATTGTATACGTGTCTATGGTATCTCAAGATTACATAATATACAATACAAGTTGATTAAGTTATGGTTGGAATAGATTTGTTACCAATTTTCACGTAGCTAAAATGAGAAAAATTATCCAATCTTGTTTTACCCATAACTTCTTCATTTTAAATCCGTTTTGAGTGAATAAAATTGCTATGGTTTCATATTGAACTCTATTTTATGAATCTAAACAGAAAATGTATAGGTTTATAGTCAGAAAAATAAGTTACAAGTCATTTTTGTAAAGGTAGTCATTTCAGTCGAAAGAACGACGTCTAGATGACCATTTTAGAAAACATATTTCCACTTTGAGTTTAACCATAATTTTTGGATATAGTTTCATGTTCATAATAAAAATCATTTTCCAAGAATAACAACTTTTAAATCAAAGTTTATCATAGTTTTTAATTAACTAACCCAAAACAGCCCACGGTGTTACTACGACGGCGTAAATTCGATTTTACGGTGTTTTTCGTGGTTCCAGGTTTTAAATCATTAAGTTAGCATATCATATAGATATATAACATGTGTTTAGTTGATTTTAAAAGTCAATTTAGAAGGATTAACTTTTATTTGCGAACAAGTTTAGAATTAACTAAACTATGTTCTAGTGATTACAAGTTTAAACCTTCGAGTAAGATAGCTTTATATGTATGAATAGAATGATGTTATGAACATCATTACTACCTCAAGTTCCTTGGATAAACCTACTGGAAATGAGAAAAATATATCTAGCTTCAAAAGATCCTTGGATGGCTTGAAAGTTCTTGAAGCAGAATCATGACACGAAAACAATTTCAAGTAAGATTTCCACTCGAAATAAGATTGTTATAGTTATAGAAATTGAATTAAAGTTTGAATATGATTATTATCTTGTATTGGAAAGATAACCTAATGTAAGTAACAAAGGTTTCTTGATCTTGGATGATTACTTGGAATGGATTTAGAAAACTTGGAAGTAAACTTGCAATCTTGGAAGTATTCTTGATTTTATGAAACTAGAACTTTTGGAATTTATGAAGAACATTTAGAACTTCAAGATAGAACTTGAGAGAGATCAATTAGATGAAGAAAATTGAAGAATGAAAGTGTTTGTAGCTGTTTTTGGTCGTTGGTGTATGGATTAGATATAAAGGATATGTAATTTTATTTTCATGTAAATAAGTCATGAATGATTACTCATATTTTTGTAATTTTATGAGATATTTCATGCTAGTTGCCAAATGATGGTTCCCACATGTGTTAGGTGACTTACATGGGCTTCTAAGAGCTGATCATTGGAGTGTATATACCAATAGTACATACATCTAAAAGCTGTGTATTGTACGAGTACGAATACGGGTGCATACGAGTAGAATTGTTGATGAAACTGAACGAGGATGTAATTGTAAGCATTTTTGTTAAGTAGAAGTATTTTGATAAGTGTCTTGAAGTCTTTAAAAAGTGTATGAATACATATTAAAACACTACATGTATATACATTTTAACTGAGTCGTTAAGTCATCGTTAGTCGTTACATGTAAATGTTGTTTTGAAACCTTTAGGTTAACGATCTTGTTGAATGTTGTTAACCCATTGTTTATTATAAAAAATGAGATGTTAAATTGTTATATTATCATGATATTATGATATATAATATATCTTAGTATGATATATATACAGTTAAATGTCGTTACAACGATAATCGTTACATATATGTCTCGTTTCGAAATCATTAAGTTAGTAGTCTTATTTTTACATATGTATTTCATTGTTAATACACTTAATAATATATTTACTTATCATTTAACATAATTAACCAAGTGTATCAATATCTTAATATGATTCATATGTACCTAGTAAGACGTTGTCATAACGATAATCGTTATATATATCGTTTTCGAGTTTCTTAAATTAATAGTCTCATTTTTATGTATATAACTCATTGTTAAAATACCTAATGAGATACATACTTATAATAAAATTATGTTAACTATATATATAACCATATATATGTCATCGTATAGTTTTTACAAGTTTTAACGTTCGTGAATCACCGGTCAACTTGGGTGGTCAATTGTCTATATGAAACCTATTTCAATTAATCAAGTCTTAATAAGTTTGATTGCTTAACATGTTGGAAACACTTAATCATGTAAATAACAATTTCATTTAATATATATATAAACATGAAAAAGTTCGGGTCACTACAATTAATGCCGCGGCGCGGCATACTGCACGAACTGGCACCAGATTCTTGTAATTTTAAATGTAGTTCAAGGGCATTTTGGTCTTTTCACGTTTGAGCCAGATTTGAAGCTTTAACCTCATCCACTCATTCATTTTCCTAATTTCATTTTCCTTTTCTTTTCATTTTTCTCTCAAAACTCAAACACCTATTTGATTTCAAAGGGATTTTTGGAAAGGAAGAAGCGGGATTTGATCTTTGGCGTAGTTGACTAGGTTGTTCTCCTCGTTCTTGGCTACACGGTGATACTAGTGGTAAGCTCTAACTCCGAATTTCATTTTCGTGTTCATCATTCAAATTTGGGGCTTTTGATGGCACGAGTCATAGGTGAAACCCATTTAGTTGTTAATTGGAGATTAACACCAATATTCGGGTTTATTGTTGTTAAAGGCAGGTTTTGGATTGGTTAATGATTTAACCATGTTTAAGACTTGAGAATGGTGTATAATCACTAGCATTAGTTATTATTGGTGTTATGGAGACTTTTAGGGTTTTCGTGGTTGACTAATTTTGACTAGAGTCAAAATTATGGTTTGTTGAGGATTATGACTCGATTGTTGATTTAATAAGGTTTGTAAACTTAAAATGGATTAATTTGAAGTATAAAACCGAGTTAAACATGTTTTGGTGTCAAAACTTGTAAATGGTGAGATTTTGACCTTATGGGTCAAAATTAGGGTTTGTAGGCGATTTTGAGAACGATAAGTGTTTAACACTTGTGTTCGAGTTTAATTGGTATATTAGGACCATTATCACTTGTGTTAGTGATTATTGGTTAGTTTGGGCGCGATTTGTACTTGGAAGTGCATTTGGGTCGAATTTGCACTAAGTGTCAAATTGGGTTGGTTTGTAAATCCAATCTAAGTGTGTTGTTGAATTTGTGATAATGGATTAGGTACTTTCCATTGACGAGTTGCGGATTACTTGGAAGCATTTCTTCAAGGCGACAAGGTGAGTGTTAATATCCTATGTGCATATGTATGTGTAGGATGGGTGCGGGTTGGGTGAAGTGATTCTCGGCTATAGAGCTCACTTCACATGTAGGTGGATCTGATGGACTTGTGTATGGGTCCAATTGGCACGGTTGTGCGTTTGGTTGACCACCTTTGGCGAAGTACACACTTTGGGTGTACGTTATCACACGTGGTTGTGAGTGGAATAAGTATACATGTATGTATATAATGTATTTATTTGTAGGAACGGTTATTTGCTGTCCAAGTTAGTGATATATGTCGTTGTACACTAACGTCCTTTATGAACGAATGTATGTTGTCCGAGTTAGCGATATATGCGTTGTATGCTAACAGTTTATTGTATGGATATGTGTTGTCCAAGTTAGTAATATATGCGTTGTACACTAACGGTTTTATGAATGGATATATATTGTCCAATTTAGTGTTATATGTGTTGTACACTAATGATTTATGAATGGATATGTGTTGTCCAATTTAGTGTTATATGTGTTGTACACTAATGATTTTATAAACGGATATGTGTTGTCCAAGGGTTAGTGATATATGTGTTGTACACTAACGGTTGTTATGAACACCGATGGGAAATTCGAGTACCATTCCTTTGTACGATTGGTTAACCTTAGGTGGTTTTACGCTCTGTTATATATATATATTAATGTATTGTTGTGATGTAACTAACCCTCCGGGCGTAGATTATTGGCGTTGTTCACATCGTCGTTGGTGACTTACTTTATGGTTATTGTTACTAGCTTATTGCTTAGTGATTATACGGTATGCTTAGCTTAGCTTGCCTTTATACATGGATGCTTCGGTATGTGGTATTTGATATTTGTGTGGCGTGTCCATTTTATACATATATATGTATGTAGTATATTATCATTCACTAAGTGTTAGCTTACCCTCTCATTGTTGCTATTTTTATAGGTTCGCATGCTTGACGGCTCGGGTAAACTTGGGGATTAGAGATCTTGGCTAGGTTGCTAAGAAGATCTTGCTTTTGCATTTGATTAGGATTTGGGTAGCGTAGTCCCAAATCACCATGCTCGGTTTTGGTTGGAAACTAAACTAGTCGGGTCGTGTATGTCCGTTTGGACAATTAATCAATGTATTAAATGTTTTAAGGTTTATTAAACCTTCTATAGTAACAAATATGTTTTGGAAATTGTGTAATGGGACCTAAAGTATGATTTAACGCGTATTAAAAGGAAAAAATTTTATGGGCCGGTTTTATTACTGGTTGGGTTGTTTCAGCTCTTGGAGTAGATGAGGATATCATCTATGAAGACGATAATGAACTTATCTAGGTATGGCTTGCAGACATGATTCATGAGGTCCATGAACACAGCTGGTGCATTGGTTAATCCGAACGGCATCACGAGAAACTCATAATGACCATAGAGGGTTCTAAACGTAATCTTCATCACATCACTCTCTTTCACTCTCAACTGGTGGTAACCGGATCGCAAATCGATCTTAGAGTACACTCTTGATCCTTGTAGCTGATCAAAAAGATCGTCAATTCGGGGAAGAGGATATCGATTCTTGATCGTCAATTTGTTGAGTTCGCGGTAGTCGATACACATGCGGAAAGATCCGTCCTTCTTCTTCACGAATAAAACATGTGCGCCCCAAGGCGACTAGCTCGGTTGGATAAACCCTCGGTCGAGCAATTCCTGTAGTTAAATCTGCAATTCTTGCAGTTCTGAAGGTGCCAGACGATAAGGTGCGCGAGCTACGGGCGCAGCTCCCGGCACTAGATCGATCTGGAACTCCACTGCTCTTGGTGGCGGTAATCCAGGCAACTCTTCCGGAAAGACGTCAGGGAATTCATTCACGATTCGCACGTCATTCACACTCTTCTCCTCTGATTCTAAGGCCTTCACGTGTGCTAAAATAGCAAGTCGTCCTTTCTTCATGATCTTCTGCACTTTCATACAACTAATGAGGTTCAGCTTCGAGTTACATCTCTCTCCATAAATTGTCAATGGCTCACCGTTTCCTTGTGGTAGTCGAAGAGCTTTATCTCCACAGATAATATCGGCCCTTACTTTAGTCAACCAGTCCATGCCGACAATCACGTCAAAGCTTTCCAATTTGATGGGTATCAAGTCAATCGTGAAATCCACGCCAGCTATGTTAATAATAGCTCCTCGGCCAATTTGGTCAACCTTTTCAAGTTTACCGTTTGCTACCTCGACAAGCATACTTTCTTTTAAAGGAACTAATGATCAATTTATCTTATCACAAAAGTTTCTACATACATAACTTCTATTGGCACCAGTATCAAATAGGACAGAAGCTAAAAGATTGTTGATAGTGAATATACCTGTCACTAAGTCGGGGTTCTCGCGGGCATCCCTTGCATTAACATTAAAAGCTCTACCTCGCGGTGGTCCGCCGTCCTTCTTCTTATTGGGACAATCATTCCTAAAGTGGCCATGCCGTCCACACTCGTAGCATTTTCTTGGCCAGTTTTGGTTTGTCCTTGTAGCTGTGACGGGAATCTTGCAGTTCTTGCCAACGTGCCCGATCCTGTTGCACTTTTCACAGATCGCATTACAATACCCAGTGTGGTGTTTGTAACACCTCTTGCATTGCGGTAGGGTACCTTTGTAGTTTGGGTTGGAGCTTGTGCCGGGGTTGGGGTTTCCACCATTGTTGTGTCTCTTAGCGGGGGTTTGATCATAGGTCCTCCCCTTACTGTTATCCCAATTTCGCTTGTCACTACTACCCGCTTCAGACTTGGACTTCTCTGGTTCATCGATGAGAATCTGATTCATGAGTGTATGCACCATGCGCATTGCTTCGGGAACATTCGGTGGCTTGGACGAGGTGACATTACCCTTTATGGACTTAGGGAGTCCCCAAAAGTATCTGATATTGCTCCAAACGAACATATATTTAGACGCAATATCATTCCAAAATGTAATGTTTATAATTGTAATTTCCTTATTTTTAGTTGTAATTGTTTAAATAAATAAGTGCGAAGACGAAAGATGAAGATCGCTCGAAACTGAAGGTTTAAAAACGAAAACGAAGATTTAAAAGGCGAAAACGTCCAAAATGCTCAAACATACAAGTTACACTCCAAGTGATTTAATTTATCGAAGAAAAATGACTAAATATTAACAAGAACGCAAGTTACGAAACGCAAAGTACGCGATATTAAATTGTACGAAAAGACGTTCGAGAAACCGGGACTGAGACATAAACCGGGCGTAAATGTACGAGACATCGGAGCCAAAATTATGAGTCAACTATGCACAAGAATATAATATAATATTTAAATAATTATATAAATTATTTATATGTTATATATATTTTTATAATATGTCGACAAGTAAAAATCCAAAAAATATGTGAGCTGGATCTGGCGGCCATGCAATCGCATGGGAAATAGGCATAAAACCCATGCGATCGCATGGATTACTGTAGCAGGCCAAAATTCTATAAATACCAGGCCTGTGCTCGAGCTTCAAATACACTCTTTTATATTCTCAAATTCAGTTTTTAATTTTTATTTTATGTAATTTAGTTTTAGGAGTAGGAGTAGATTAATTTAGTGGTTACATTTCTGCAAGTTTAGGTAGCGTAACGTTTATTTTACGGGTTTTCAAGTCGAATTTCTTTCCGTGTACCGCTAAGCTTTCAATACCACTTTTTACCATTTCAACTCGCTGTAAGTATCCAATTTCCCAACTTTGTTATTATTATTTTTTACTTATCATTATTATCGTTATTATTATTATCGTTGTTATTATTATTATTATTATTATTATTATTATTATTATTATTATTATTATTATTATTATTATTATTATTATTATTATTATTATTATTATTATTGTTATCGTAATATTTATTATTATCGTCGTTGTTATCGTTATTTATTATTTATTATTGTTATCATTTATCATTATTATTATTGTTATTATGTCCATTTTTTATACTTTAAATTTTTACGCCGTTATAATGTCCAACTAAATATCCATAGTAGTAACTAAAATGTAGAACCTCTGGACAAATGGATTGAACCATATTATAATATTATGATGTAACTTTGACTATTTTTAATATTAAGTTTAATCACCGACCCATTGTTATATAATTTAATATTTTCACCCCTATCACATAATTTTTTAAAATTGATAAACGAAAGTGCATTAATTTACATAAATTATGCTTCAACACCTCGGTGATCTAGACGGACATATGGACAAATTATTGACAACAATTTAGAAGTGTGATCCGGTGGTTTGGGTAATATTATAGTTTATAATCGTGTAAATTATAAAAAGGTAAGACTGTTATAATTTTGGTTTAAACGAAAGTAAAAACTGGATTAAATCTCAATTTAAATAGTCGGGGTATAATTTAATTCACTAGAACGAGATCGAAACGAAAGTTAGATTTAATTTTAGCTAGTTAAATCATTATAAATCGGAAGAAATATAAGGATATATATATATATATATATATATATATATATATATATATATATATATATATATATATATATATATATATATATATATATATATATATATATATATATATATATATATATATATATATATATATATATATATATATATTAAAACATCGTAACCGGATTTAAAAACAATCCATAATCCAGAGGGGACATATTTTAGTGACCACTACTTTACTTTATTTTACTTTCTATTTTTACTTTTACTGCATGTTAAATGTTATTTACTTTTTACTGTATTACTTTTTACCATATTTTAAATTCTGTTTAGTGTAAAGCCTAATCCAAAAACCCCCTTTTAAATAGATTAACTTTTAGCGATTAAAAACTTTGAAAACTCAATTTCCCTGTGGAACGAACCGAATTTACCAACGAACTATTACTATACGGATAGGACAAAGTTGCCTATATGTGTGAAATCAATCCGAAATCATAAGAACACCATATAATCACAACCAATTCGTGTAATAAATTCAATCTAAATCCTAGAAATATAAAAGGACACGATCGAGCACATCAACTTTTTGGCGCTACTGCCGGGGAAGTTGGCAGTTAAATGGAATAGACGATTTTCTGATTCGTAGTAATAGTTGGATTTGTTAGTGGCGAGTTGTGGGCTTCCGATTTAAAGGGTCCTGGCTACCTGCTACATCTTTTGGCTATTCGAAACGTGGGCAAAATTGGAATAAAGTCTATTTGTTTAAAGGTTTTTAATTGTTTTTAGTTATTCGATCCTTTTGTGGAAATCTAGTTTCCACAAAAGTTGTTTTTTTTTTGTTTTGTTTCATTTTTTTTTTCCTGTTTTGTGTTTGCAACTAGATTACAAGTTTACAGAAAAAAAATGACTGACCCAGACGATCAGCCAATGGTGAACGCACCTTTCTATTATCAGCCGACTCATATTTCAAATCCTTATGAAAACTATTGGTATACGCCATCTCGAGTGACTAAGGTTGATTCGAGAAATGTTGGTGGAGGGTATCGTTTAAACATAGATAGGGATGATATTCCTATGTATCTAATGCTGCAATACAATTTAACTGGGGATATTAATGACATTCCTATCCATCTATTAGAAAGAATTACCCCCGAGGACCTACCAAGGAATGAATGTGAGCCGGCCACTAATCCACCACTTTTCACCTCAATAAATTCAACATGTACACTCATCAATTCAACTATCAATGAAGAAGAATCCCAGGATGCAATTTTGTATTTATGGGATAGTGATGATGATGAGGTTTTAACTCTAGAGGTCGAAGTAATGGAGTCATCCAAGATCGTCGAGGATGAGGAACTTGATATAAAAGAACCATTTTTATGTTCTCACGAGTCTAGTAGACAGGAGACGGTATATGAAGATCCATTATGATCCACCTAAAAGAGTAAACTTTTTGTTGCACGATGCACTTAGAGAAGAGTTGTGTATTGACTCTCGGGTTGGGTACTCCTTTTTCAGGAAACTAAAAAAGGATTTATCTGATATATTATATACCACCCGAGATGTAAATAACTGGCTCACTTTATTAATTCGTGGAACTTTTTCCACCGATTTCACGTATCGTCCGATAGATGTAAGAGAATCTTACCCCATTAAAAAATAAATATGGGGTAGAGTCGAGAAAACGACTCGTTAAAAAATCATGTTTATTTCCTTCTCGTGTGAGTTATAAAAAAAATAAAAAAATATTTTCGTGTGTTTTTGTATGTTTGTTTGTTTTGTTTGTGCATATAAATAAGGGTAAAAGACGCATTTTCAAAGAATGAAATTCAGTTTAGCAAAAGCAACCAATTTTTGGAGAAACATATGAAAAGATGACGGAAATTTTGAAATGACGGACAAATCAACATCAACAGATTAAACAAAACCCGCAAGTTACAGTTATTGAGCTAAAGAGGTTTTAACTCCCTTTCTATTCTAATTGCCCACGTGAATTTAATTTAGTCTGATTTCATTGCAATGAGGGCATTGCATGATCTCAAGTGTGGGGAGGGATTATAAATTCTCTCGGGTTTACACTAGGCTTATTTTCTAAATTTTGTGAAAATTTAAAAAAAAAAAATTCACTAAATGAATTCAAATCTTGTTTAATATGTTTATGAACGATAAAACTATGTGTTAATACCGAAATTATTGTTACCCTAAAATAAGGACATAAATTGAGTAACAACTAAAACGCTTGAATTTATTTTTTAGAAATAAAAAGGACGCATGAAAAAAGCCAAGTGTGGGGAGATTTGTCAATATATATGAACTGTTATCACATGTTTGTGCAAAGATTATTGCAGGTACTTTTGTTTTGGGCTGTATAAATTTGTTTTACCCGATAAATTGTAATATAAATGAAAGAAAAGATGGATCTACACGAAGAATCAATTCCATCATTAAAATGAAGTAAAGTCTTCAGAAAAAGAAACGCGCTTCTTGATTTAGGTCAGGAAGTTGTCGTCCAGACCAGTTGTAGAGTCTACAAAAAACCTTGAAAAGTTTTCTTAAAAATCAGCTGGAAATCCACGGACCTCAACATCAAACAGGGTCGCCATATGGTCAGACTTATCCTAACCATGAGAGAATCTGTCTCGTAAAATGAGGAGGGCACCGTACAAATTAGCTTGATAAGACTAATGAATCAGACCCCCAGAAAGGATAATCTCCTTAAAGATTAAAAATCAGCATTTAAACCTGATATTACTCAATCTTTGAGGTTGACCTTAAAGATTGAGAATTACAAACTCATGGAATTCAATGATATCTAAACTCGAGCTTGAACGAGAAAATATTTTGATCAAATTAAAACCGATTTATTTTCTGAAAACCTATTTTCAATGCGTTCATAACCATTGAACGTAAAATCCTGAGAATTCATCAGAATTCATTAGGTCACCTGAACCAAATCGGGTGTCAACCGTAAGAACAGTGGTTGCATAGCATGGTCGAAGACAGGACCTTATGCCAGACCGAAAAATTATAGGGTGATCTTTGCTATTTCTCCTACAAAGGATAGTAATTGCATCTGACACGTTTTTGGACCATAATCAAATGCTATTTCTCCTACAAAGGATAGTAATTGCATCCGAACTAACTGAAAATAAGCTTTCCAGTAGACCAGGTGGCATGATCAGATACGAAAAACAGAAGCTAAGGTGCTCTGGTGGGATTCTTAGTGCTTGATGCTCATCACGGTTCTCATCCTTAATGCTTGTAGCTTCAAGTGTACAACTCGTTGATGATTTAGCGTCACCTTGACTAAGAATTCACCATCAATACACAATATGTTAAGACCAAGTAAGAATACAACTCATTCATGAGTCTGAGATGGATGATGAACCAAGGTAACATCATATCCTTAGTCTTAACACAAATACAAGTCACAATAACAACTAAAGCTACAAACTTTACATCAATTCAACAAGTATAAGCACAATCCAAGTCAAAAGAGGTGATGGAACCCTAAGCTAGAGAGCTTGGATCCATTTCACACAAGTTACAAAGTTACAAAGCTAGAAAGCTTGAACCTTTAAGTGTTCTTGAAGATCTTGAAGCATAAAGCTTGGATCTTGAAGATACATGACGATTACAAATAAAAGTTTGAATCTTTTCAACAAAATAACAAGATTAAAGCAAAAAGAACTTAGATCTAACAAAAAGATATGAAGATTCAAGCTAGAAAGCTTGCATCTTGTTTGTTCTTGAAGATCTTGAAGCATAAGGCTTGGATCTTGAAGATGCATGAAGATTACAAACAAAAGTTTGAATCTTTATCACAAAATAGAAAGATTAAAGTATAAAAGAAGTAGATCTGCAAAAAATATGAAGATTCAAGCTAGAAAGCTTGAATCTTCCATGTTCTTGAAAGATTCATGCTTGAATCAACAAGATATAAGTAAGATCAAAGCTAAAAGGAACTTTGATCTCCATATTATGATGATGATGACCACGAAATTGAAACGAAAAGAAGAAGGAAAAGAAAACTTACAAGAAGAACTAGAGAGGAAAGAAAGAAAGAACAAGTGTGTGTGAAAACCAAATGATCAAGTGTTGGAAATGAGAGGCAAATGGCTAGTATTTATAAGCAAGGAATTTCACTTGGATTGATGAGGTGGCAAGGGCCTTGTGGCCGTGATTTTTTAGGGAGGGGAGGGGGGAGACAAAACTTGCTTTATGGATAATGGTTGTCTAAAGTGTGTACTAATGCTAGAATCTCATGTGACAAATAGATAATCCTTATCCATTATGCTAGTATGACTCATTAATTAATTAATTTATTATTTATTTATTATTATGGGCCACTAGTAATAATACTTGGCTAATTAATTGGGTCACTAGCTAGAGTAGGGTGGGCTTGAGTCCAACAAGGTAGAAAGTCCAACAAGACTAACTATTGGGCTTTAGCAATTAAATAAATAAAATTAAGCATCCAAAGGCCCAAGTAATTATTATTATAAAATAATAATTAATATTTCACTGTCCAAATATTCCGGTTCCGACAAAAGTCAAACGTGCGCGCAGTCCGAGGTTTATTCGTAACGGCAAGTAACACTAACGGTTATAAAGCATCTGGTGGACAAGTTAAGCATTCTACATACACCAAGGCACGTTTTAAAGTATATATGAATATAAAACATGTGTGTCAAGGTTCTGGAGTAATAAAGTAACACAGTACGCACAAATACGCAGTTTCGCTAAAATACAAGGCACAAAAACAAGTCAAAAAATTCGGGTCGTTACAGCACACCTTTGTTAGTCAAGCGATATTAAGCAAGTTAAATTCAAACTTATATTATTTTAAAAGAAACGGTGATCCAAAAATGAGTGATATAAATTATAGGCTTATTTAAAATATATTTATAAACTCTTTGTTGACTTTTAAAACTTTTTATATTTTACTTAGGGTTGGGAGTGAATAATTAATGTAATTTTTATTTAATAGTTAGTGACTGAATTCTATACCATATTGACCAAAATAAATAACGACATTTAATTTAAAATTTTGGAATTTATCTGAGTACTTTTTATCCGCCACTGATTAACAACGGAGTACGAAATACTATCTCTAATAAGTGTCGGTAGATAATGTTAAATATTCATGTACATTCGGTTAGATTTCAATTCATCATAGACTTTAGGTTTATTATATTATTATTATTATTATTATTATTATTATTATTATTATTATTATTATTATTATTATTATTATTATTATTATTATTATTATTATTATTATTATTATTAGTTCGTGATTTATGAATCCAACTTTAAACATATTGTGTCTGTATCATATGTGAGACCAATCCAAACAACATACAGCTACTATACTATTTTAAATTGGATACAGCTAATTGATTTATTTTTATTAGACTTATTCCACTAACTTTCCAATCCTTTCCATTTGTTTATGTAATATATATATATATATACATACATACATATATACATACATACATATATACATATATATATATATACATATATATATACATATATATATATATATATATATATATACATATATATATATACATATACATATATATATATATATATATATATATATATATATATATATATATATATATATATATATATATATATATATATATATATATATAGCACCGATGCAGAAAAACCATCAAACCACCACCTCCGATCGTCTTCAACTTCATTACCACTTTGAGCCACTATCACAATCATTAACCGCCACACCATCGCCAATACTTTATCATGTAAACCCATCACTTTTGGTCATCCACACCCTACAATCCCTTTCACCATCTCATCACCATGAACTTCAAACACCACTACCATCCTTCTTCTTTCTTTGTTCTCTTTCCTTCGTGAACCAGACTACAACCATGACCACTTTCCCTCTCCTTTCTATTTCGGTCCAAGACCCACATCACCATCCTCCACCTGTTTTTGTTTTCAATCACCGTCAAGGACCACCATCCGTCACCCTGCAGCCCACAATCATCGTACGAAACCACCATCACCCTTGTTAATTATTGTAACCCGTTTCACATTTTTTTTTCTTTTTTTCTTCTCTCTACTCGAAACCGTACTACGTGTTCTACTTGAGCAGCTGCAACAGCTATTCTATTTTTGTCTGAGCACAAGTCTCACCAAACCACCGCAACACCACAACCACTACCCTCGTCACTATAAACTTGCTGTTACTTTCTTCCTGTTTCGGTAACATGGTTGCTACTACTGTTGTTTTTGGTTGTAACTTACTTAAACAATTATCATCAAACCATCACAACCCTCCACCACACATCATTAACTACTGCTTTGTTTTTCTGATCGAATACAGCCCAACAATAACACCAATCAGGTTTTATTTCTTGCTCAAACCCAAACCCAAACCCGAACACCCACTTATAAATTTCTTTATTGTTCACTGCTACTGCTATTGTCTCTATCATAATCATCGCCATCATTCATTACTACTAATTAGTACTCGTTTATTATCAACAATCAATTGTTTCTGCAACTATTCGATGGTGAACTCCTACTACAGTTTTCGTTTGACAGCCATAACAAGAACCATCCAAAACCCACACAAAACCCTCTAGCTATCACCTGCATATATTTTTTTCTTTTCTCGAGTAACATCAAACAAAATTCCTTTATTATTTTAACGACATTCGAGTACCATTAAACAACTATAACTGGTACTTTCCTTCTGTCCTCGTGCGACCGACACCTTTATTTTTCTGTTGAAGCTACTTTTGACGAATGATGATAATGATTTGATAATAAGATGAGGGTTTAAAAAGGAGATAATGGGAGTGGTCGTATGGGGACTACTGCAACTTGCCTTTTTCCTATTACATTTTTTTTAAAACCGAATCCTTTAAATACAACTTGTTGGGCCAACTAATTTACTTTTGTATCGGGCTGCTCTTGAGCCATGTATTTCTACTTGGGCTTTTTAATCATTAATTGGGCTAACCAAGGTTGTTGGGCTGCTACGTTTCATTAAACTTTAGTAAACTTTGATTTAGATTAGTTGATGATGAGGATCGTGATGTTGTTTGACTTATGATGATGATGATGGGTCTATGATGATATATGTCGACGAAGATGATGAATGATCGAGAAGACAGTGAATGATATAATGCTTCGATGATGATGATGTTGTAGTGATAATATGTCATGATTCGATGATAATTAAGGATAATGATAAAAGTATGATGAATAAGATAAACAGTTTTCTTCACATGTTAAATAATAAATCGTACGAGTTTGAACAAAAACAAAATAATGGTGGAATGGTTAAGGATGTTTCGGGTTAGCGGGAGGTCACGTGTTCAAACCCAGGCTTGGGCATTCTTTTATTTTTAAGGCTACTCCTTTGAGGTAGTTATTACTAATACTCTTATTATTATTATTTTATTATTATTATTATTATTATTTATTATTGATTGTTATTAAGTAATTATTATTATTACCAATATTAGAAATAAGATTATTAGTATAATTAATATTATTATCATTATTATTATTACTAAAATATATATTATTATTATTAATATGAGTATTAGTAATATGATTATAATAAGTATTATTATTGTGACTATTATTACTAAAAGTATCATTATTATTAATAATAGTATTAGAATTATCATTTAACATTAATATTGGTATTATTATTAATATGACTATTAAAATTTCTATTAAAATCATCATTTTTATTAAAAGTACCATTATTATTTAAACTTTTATTTCTATGAAAACTAACATTTTTATCTTATCATTTTTATTAAAGTTATTATTATTACTAACACTACTTTTATTATTAGTATTATTATCAAAACTATTAATATCAATATCATTACTAAATCTAATTACTTTTAGTATTATTTTTATCATAAAAAGATACAAATTTTTACTTAGTATTATTGATATTATTTTACCAAATAAATAGCTATATAAGAATATATTTAAAACACATCATATAACAACATTAATATTTTCATAATAAATACTAATTATTTATCTAAAGTATATAAGTATAGTGAATTTAGTTATTAATAAAACATAAACTTGTTCGATTATGATCATAAGTTTTAATATATGTAATTGATATAGGTTCGTGAATCCGAGGCCAACCCTGCATTGTTCAGTTCCGTCGTATGCATATTTTTACTACAAAATATCGTATCGTGAGTTTCAATTGCTCCCTTTTTAAATGCTTTTGCAATATATATTTTTGGGACTGAGAATACATGCGCTGCTTTTATAAATGTTTTACAAAATAGACACAAGTAATCGAAACTACATTCTATGGTTGGATTATCGAATCGAATATCACCCTTTTAGCTTGGTAGCCTAAGAATTAGGGAACAGTGCCCCTAATTAACGCGAATCCTAAAGATAGATCTATGGGCCTAACAAACCCCATCCGAGGTATGGATGCTTTAGTACTTTGATTTATTATTATACAGAAGAGAGGATTCTGTTTTGGGGATATTCTATATGCATCTTGTTAATGTCAGTTACCAGGTGTTCACCATATGAATGATTTTACCTTAATGCGGACGAGAGGATTCGGCTTGAGGATTATGTTTATAAAATGAAAATCTTGTGGTTTATTAAAATTATTGAAATGATTATTATGTTAAACCTATGAACTCACCAAACTTTTGGTTGACACTTTTAAGCATGTTTATTCTCAGGTATGAAAGAAATCTTCCGCTGTGCATTTGCTCATTTTAAGGACATTACATGGAGTCGATCATCGCAATGGGACCAACTGTTGATGACTTCTTCCAGATGGATTAGGATGGGGTATGACACCTGTACGGTCGACCCACGGTCGACCGTGAGGTAAGCCGCACGCTGCCGCCTTTGAATTTCTCTTGCCTATAAAAGCCAAGCCTTGGAGCATTTGAAGACTCACATCTTGCATTTACATTTTCATATATTTACTGATATCATTCAAATACTATTGTAATTTATTTAGAGTGATTCTAGCAAGAGTGATTGTAAACTTAGTTGTGAGTTTACTTGTAAACTATCTTCTTAAAGGGATCTAGATGATAGTTGAGGTTTCACTAAATTGGAGCATTAGGGTCTTGTGGTATGGTAAGAGCATTTGGTGATTGTGATTTTTTCAAAGGGACGTAAGGGTTCATAATTTGCGGCTTATCAAGGAGCTAGTGTTGTATTCAGACACTCCACCAAGCTTGGAGTATCATTGTGAAACAAACTCTCAATTTGTTAGCTTGTGATCAATGTTAAACATATAAGTGTTGCTAAATGTCCTTTTGTAAAGCCATCCTTTTTAAATCTAAAATAAATATAGACATGGTTAAGACGGTCATTAAAGTCCCAACTAAAGAGATACTCTCAACTTGATTAACCATTAAGCATTACTTACTTGCTTAAGTATGTTTATCTCTTTATGATTAATGTAATTCCCTGGAAGTCTTCATGTAAATCAGATGGGTTTTATTTGAAGGGTTGCAAGTAACCAATGAATGCATATACTTGCAATCAAATGTTGACAAATAGTTTGAAGACATGGGATATGGTGTTTGGCTTGTTATGGTTTGTCAAAGGATATATTCAACTCCCAAAAAGTCTATACAAGATTCAAATTAATCTCATTTGACTAGTTGCAAGCAACCAATGAGGTAAGATACATCCATCAAAGTATTGATAAATTGTTGAAGACATGGGATATGATGTTTGGAGTGTTGTAGGTTGTCAAAGTATAAAAAAATCTGCATTTGCCATAATGGGAAATCAATGACACAAAAGAAGGACTTTGTGACTTTCCTCTTTTATAAACTCATGTCCACTTCAATGAATGCATCCAAAGTATAAGACGAAGGCAAGGACTTCAGGTGTATTAAGCATCTTTTGAAGGCTCTATATTGGGTAAAGAAGCCAAAAATATAAAGAAAAAGGAGCTCTAAAGGATATGTTGAAAAGCTGACAGAAGGCTCCGCGGTTGACTCCACGTTCGACTGTGGATCGCCCGCAATTTTGTCTGTCAAGATTTTCTTGGAATATAAACACACCACTTTGCCAAACTAGAAGACTACCTTTTCCAACATACTTTCAAAGTCATATCAACTAATCACCCAAGCCTCAAGCACACATCTATGGTGAGATTATAAGAGAGATAAAGAGATTCTACTTATACTAAGTAGAATTACATTGTAAACTTTACGCTTATCATTTGTATCTTTAAGTTTACTTTGTGAGATACTTCCTTAGGGGGTCAAGGAAGTTAAATAGTTCTTGTGATAGGAAACATCATCTTACTTAGTGATTCAACTTCCTTAAAGGGATCTAGGAAGTTTATTAATTCCATTGGAAATTAATACTTGTCCAAGGTAAAGACAAGTTTGATCTAAGTAAGGTTGGTATGACCTATTAAAGAACTATGAGAGATTCAGTTAGTAGAATTGATCTTGTGATAAAACTTCATCTTATCTAGTGATCCTTTTTACTTAAAGGGAATTAGGAAGTTGTTAATATTTCCATTGGAAAATTGATGCTTGTCCAAGGTGAGGACGAGTGTGATCTAGGAGTAGTGTTGGTGTGGCTTATTGAAGATCATTTGGTGTAAACGGATCTCCACAGGGTTTGGGGAAATGCTTAGTGAAGATAACTCTCGAATAGTAAATAGGGGAGTGGATTAAGGAGAATTAGTTAACATCCTCCCGAACCACTATTGTAATACCTCGAAATCCATTTTTAGGGGGAGCTGCGTTGCGGGGATTCTTGCCGTGCCACGACTATGCTCTATACCTAATGGTAAATTTGTTGGAAAGTTTTGTCACCAATTTACACTATGAACCTGAGACGACCCGTCCCAATCCATAAGGACGAAGACAATAACATATGATTACATCGCAGGGTATTTGACCTCTAAATGATACATTTTACAAACATTGCATTCGTTTTTAAAAGAAAAACTTTCATCACATCCAAAGTTGACGGCATGCATGCCATTTCATAATATATCAAACTATAAATGACTTAATAATATTCTTGATGAACTCAACGACTCAAATGCAACGTCTTTTGAAATATGCCATGAATGACTCCAAGTAATATCTTTAAAATGAGCAAATGCACAGCGGAAGATTTCTCTCATACCTGAGAATAAACATGCTTAAAAGTGTCAACCAAAAGGTTGGTGAGTTCATTAGTTTATCGTAATCAATCATTTCCATAATTTAATAGACCACAAGATTTTCATTTCCATTTCTCATAAACATAATCTCATATCAGACATTTCGCACGGCATAGAGATAAAAATCATTCATATGATGAACGCTTGACAAGAACTAACAGGATGCATATAGAATATTCCCATCATTCCGGGACTCTCATCGGACATGATAATCGAAGTACTAAAGCATTCGTAACCCGAATGGAACATGTCAAGGTCCATAGATCTATCTTTAGGATTCGCGTCAATTAGGGGTCATTTCCCTAATTCTTAGGCTACCAAGCTAAAAAGGTGCATATTCGATTTCGATAATCCAACCATAGAATGTAATTTTTGAATACTTGTGTCTATTTCGTCAAACATTTATAAAAACAGCGCATGTATTCTCAGTCCCAAATATATATATTGCAAAAGCATTTAAAAAGTGAGCAAATAAAACTCACAATACTGTATTTTGTAAGAAAAATACATATGATGATATTGAACAATGTAGGGTTGGCCTTGGATTCACGAACCTATATTCAATCATATATATTAACACATATAATGGTAATCAAATAGTTCATCTATTAATTATATAATATTTATATACTTAGCATTGTAGTTATATAATCAAAATTATATATACTTTATTTATATATTATATCTTCCGTTATATGTTATATATATTTATTTTGTAAAATAATTAATATTTAAACATATAGCTATATTAATATTTATATATTAATAATTGGTACTATATCAAAAATTAATAATTTGTTATATGTCATATTTATAAATATTAATATATTTAATATAAAGCTTTATGTAATATTAATATAAGTATACAATATTTATTTGTTATATAAAAATAATACTAATTATGATAAAAATCATGATAATTCTAATAATAATAAAAATAATAATTTTAATAATAATAAAAATAAAAATAATAATGATATTATTAGTATTGATAATAATAATAATGACAGTTTTTAATAATAATAATAGTAATAATAATAATAATAATAATAATAATAATAATAATAATAATAAAAATAATAATAATAAAAATAATAATAATAATAATAATAATAATAATAATAATAATAATAATGGTAATAATAATATTTATCATAATCATATTATCATCATCTTTTAATTATAAGTGTATATATATATATATATATATATACACACACAAATTAGTCTTGTTATTTTAGATATGAATTAATATATTTATATAAAAATATCATAATTTATATATATAATTGATATGTATATTATTATAACTATATGTATTGATTTTATATTTTTACAATTATATATATTGATATTTCATTTTTAAATCATATTCATATATTTACATATATAGAGAGTTTACTTATATGTATATGTATATTTTCTTTTAATAATATACTTTATATCTTTATATACATATACTACTACATATCGTATTAATATTTATACTTATCATCTTAAATACTTATCTTATACAATTTTCACTACCATGTGTTAATATCAGATTCATATCAAATCGCTTGGTTATCTTATTTCGATTCGTCTAATCTTTTTATTACTTCAATTATATAATAAATAATCAAAATCAATAAGTTTAAGTTTTAATAAAATATACCCTTAACGAGAGGACGAGTAAATGGGATATCGAGTAATCGCGTGTTGAGTTTGTTAGGCAAATCTTGAATTGAAGTCCAACTTAATAAAAGAGCCCAAGTTGCCTAATCCAAAAGAAACTCATTTGGCACAATAGCAAAATCCCATTTGCAAGTCCACTTAACTAATAAACGGCCCAACATCAAGAATTGGATCATGGCTCATGTTATTGGATTCAAAGGCCCGCTAGCATGCTTCAATTAAACCCACCAAATGGATTGTGGGGTTTCGTCTGGAACAAAAATAACAACACCTCATCATCATTTGGTATCATCATCATCATCATACGGCATCCATATCATCATCGTCATACATTCTATTAATCATCATCATCATGCCATCTAACATCATACCATCGTGATCATCATATTCATCTCATATCCCCCATCACGCCATCATACAATCATCATCATCAACTTATTCATAATCATAATATAATCATAACATGATCATAATCCTATCATAATCATAATCATAACATGATCATAATCCTATCATAATACTCGTATATCATGTATCATCTCATATCATTATCACCATAATCTATCTTTATCATCATCTATATTATATATCTATCATCATCATCTTACTAAAATATCATTATCATTGACATACCATCAAGATTTCGTTTCTGTAATATAATCTGAAGTGAGCTGCAGTAAAAAAAATTAGAGCTGCAGCAATCTCGTCTGTTCATCATTGCCTTCTTCACATCTCGTTTGTAAAACAGAAAAAGAAATAGCAGTAGTAGCCAAGCTGCGTAACAGATATATGGAGATGGTTTTCTGGTTTAAGTCACAGTTTTAACAGCCAAACAGATGCATTAATTTAGGTGATGTGTGTGGTGGTTTATGGTTGTGATTGTAGCTGTTTAAGTGGTTATTTGAACAGGGATTATAAGGGTTCATCGTTATCATCAGTCATCATTTAAGAAGATGTGTTGGTTGTCAAGAAGGAAGAAAAAAGATGTATATATATATATATATATATATATATATATATATATATATATATATATATATATATCTGTAACAGAACAGGGACGAACATATATACCTTCAAATTTAATTCTTCCAATTCGTTCATTTCAGACTATAATCCCAACTTCAAAGTTGTTAAAAATCACTTATCAAATACTCGACACTCATAATTAAAGCCTGAAATAACCTCTAAATTCCCAATTTGAACGAAGAACACCAGTTTGACTTTTAAATCCTAAAACTTTGACTATTAAATTAACGATTGATTTGATAAATCAAACCTTGAAAATTTGCAGAGAGCTTCACCATATGATTCTTTTTAATCTACATTAATAGATATTTGTGATTGGTTCAAAATTGAATTATGGCTCAAACATGTCGCGAAGGAAAAAATTGGGTTTTGTTTCTTTATTTCTGTTAGATTTCTTCGAACAGCAGAGGTGGATGTATATCATGAAATTGATCGATGTTGTGCAGTACCATGATTTGATCGAAACATTGTAAGGTAGTGGATTTGATCGACACGAGTTCACGGGCAGGAGAAAAAGGAAGACAAAAAGGAAAATAAATAATAATAATAATAAAAATAGGGATGATGGTGATAACCGCGTATATATCTGTCTTTATATATATATTTCACAATAATAATATTTAATAAAATAAATCAATAATGATAATAATGTTAATATTAAAAATAATGATAATACTAATTATTATTAATAATAATGTTAATAATAATAATATTTATATATTTAACTGGTAATTAAACTTAATATTTAAATATTATTAATTATGTAATATCTAATAATTATATATAATATATATTATAAATATTAAATATTTAATATTTATACATCCTAATATAGATACATTATTATATAATATGTGTTTGCATATTAATTATATTATACTAATACATGTAAATATGAAGTTGATAATGTTTATATATATATATATATATATATATATATATATATATATATATATATGTCTATATAAGTATTATATATATTAATTTAAAATATTATGTTATTTCATAATATAAATAAATATTATAAATATAAACATATAATAGTTATATATTTTATATATATTACAATATACATATAATAATTATGTATAGAATCATATATTTTCACATGATTATATATATAATTATGTTTTAACTATTATGTTTTATTACGTACATAACAATATCAAATATACATTGAGACAAATAAGCTCAAGGTATACATACATTATTTTGTTAATGTTTTGTAAGTTAATATATATATATATATATATATATATATATATATATATATATATATATATATATATATATATATATATATATATATATATATATATATATATGCACATAAAATCATAACAACTGTTCGTGGATTGTCGAGATTTGTCGAAGTTAGCTGAATGTATGTAAATAGTTCAAAATTTTTTATTTTTTTATATTCAACGTTACAGACTTCGTTTATCGTGTCGAAATCATATAAAGAATAAAGTTTAAATTTGGTCGCAAATTTCTGGGTCGTCACAGAACCGCGTTGCGGGCTTTGGGAGCCGCGACGCGGATAGACGCTTGATAAAATGGGCTATTTTGTTAATTATAAAATAAGTTGGGGACTTTTGTGCAATTTTGCATGGACGTATTTTGGAGGTAAAATACTGATCTAGATCAGCTCTTTCTCATTTCATTTCCATCTTCTTCCACCAAACTCAACTTTAGAGAGAGGAAGCTTGGCTCTAGTGAGAGAAAGTGCAAGAACAAGGTGAAGAAGCTTGGATCTCCACAAGGTTCAAGAATTAAAGTGGTTGATCTTGTTTCTAGCATTATTTTGGTAGTGGTGGTAAGTCCTAACTTTGAATTTTAGTGTTTAATTCTTGTTTTGAGTTAGGGTTTAAGTTAGTGTTGTGTGTAAGCCCAATTTCACTTCGAAATTTGGGGTTATTAGTGTCCATTGATGTATGTAAACATCTTTAATTGTGAGTTTGAGTTCGATGACAAATTTTGATCATGGGTTGGGTGTTAATCACTTGATAGATTGTGTTTTTGGTGAATTAGAAGTTCTTAAGAACATCTACGAGTGTTAGATGGTTAAAAATGAGTCATGCACATGAGGTGTTCGATGAAATGCCTCAACTGGATTTTGATGTTGATAATAATGATTTTGTTGTTAAAATGAGTCCTTTAATGGTGTATATACTGATTTCAATCAAGTAAAAGTGTTGTGGTTCGTTTTGGGTCGAAATGGTGTCATTTTGGGTGAAACCCGTCACTATAAAAACTACACAAAACATAATTTTGTAAAGGTCATATCTTGCAAACCGTGGCTCTGTTTGAGGCGTGTGAACACTTTTCGGAAAGTTCTTTAAGTGTACTTTTCAAAGGATAAGTTGGTACCTAATGTTATATAGGTTAAATGTGTAGTGACCCGTCCTAATCCATCTGGACGAAGTCTTCAACAGTTGGTCCCATTGCGAGGTTCTGACCTCTATATGCCATGAACGACTCCATGTAATATGAGCAAATGCACAGCGGAAGATTTCTTTCATACCTGAGAATAAACATGCTTTAAAGTGTCAACCAAAAGGTTGGTGAGTTCATAAGTTTATCATAAAACAATAAAATTCATCATTTTGATAGATCACAAGATTTAAATCCTGCATGGTACAAATGGGCCCGAATCTTATACCCACCTGTAATGTACATGCAAAATCTTTTAAATACAGTACACCTTTCTCGTGTACGAAATCATCTTTCATAAATCTTAGTAACCGTACACATATCTCGTGCACAAAAATAACATACACATAACCTGTGTATAAAATCATTCTCTCGATACATAACATTCATATCAACTAGTGGCAATTATCATGTCCACATAATTCAATGGTGGCAATTATCATGTCCACATAATTTAATAATAATCCGCAGAAATTCTGTCTGCATAATAATTCATTCGAGAAATGTTTTGCTTGTGTCTATCTCGTCAAATATTTATAAAAGAATTTCATGTATTCGTAGTTCAAAATATATTTCAAAAGCATTTAATAAAGCAGTTGTAAAAACAGCGCATGTATTCTCAGTCCCAAAAATGTAAAGAGTAAAAGAGAATCAAATGAACTCACCTATTGTATTTTGTAGTAAAAATACATATGACGACATTGAATAAGTATAGGGTTGGCCTCGGATTCATGAACCTATATCATTTGTATCTTTATTAATACACATAATCGTAATCGAACTAACTTATTTATTATATCTTAATTTATATATTATATATTTAATTTGTGTATATATTCAAAATGATTAATATCTATATATTTATATTAATATATCTGCATTTATTTATATACATAATTGTTTAGTGTTATATTTAAAATCAATAGTTTGTTATATGTACGTTTTTAAATAAATAATATTAGTAAGTTTTATTTATATAGTTACGTGTAATATTAGTATATGTAATAAGTATAGAATATTTATCTGTTTAAAAAAATAGTTTTTGATAATAATAATAATAATAATAACAACAATAATATTACTAATAATAATCTTGATAATCCTATTAATAATACTAATGATAATAATAATAATAATAATCATAATTTTAGTTGTTAGTTTAATAATAATAATGATATTATTAACAAGAATGATAATAAAAATAATAGAAATGCTACCTTAATGTGATAGGCCTTAAAAAAAAAAGCCCGTGCCCGGGCTCGAACCCGTGACCTCATGCTTAACCAACAACACTCTAGACCATCCCTCAGTTACTATTTTTCTGAATAAATACACAACTTACACATATATAACCCGCCTTATTATTCTGTAATCTGTTTACCTTCTTCTTCTTCCAAAACATCACCACAATCATCTTCATCTAAACTCTTAAGCTATCATCATTATGTACATAATCATACCACTACGTTCATAACATCCATGATCCATCATCATTATGTACTATTATCTTTCCAGTCTCATTTACTCGAATCATCATTGTTTTTACTATATCATTATCAATATCGTATACTATATATCGTTATCATTCTTAATCATTGTTCTTAATCTAAACATTATCACATTCATAACTTAATCATCATTATGTATATCATCAGCTCGCCATTATATTGTCTGCTACTGATTTATCCTACTCGCTGTAGATAGACCGAAAAACAGCAACAAATGCAGTTATAGTAGTCTTGAAAGATGTTGTCGTGGTACATACCCAAAGTGTAATTAACAAAGCCCATTACTAATTAGCTTAATCAAATATCCATAGATTAAATGGGCCGTATTAGTCCAATAGCTTTGATTAACCTGTATAACAGTTAAAACCCAAATCACCACGTTAATTACTCTAGGATTCGAACAGAAGAAGCCAGATAATCTATTCCACTTTATTCTTTACAACTAATCCTCCACTAACAATATTCCCTATCAATCATAAAGGTTGATCATTAGCTCATTTGTTTTTCACGATTTCATTCATTATCATTCTAACCTGTCTTCACTTTCGTAAAAAAAAAATTATATAGAAAGAGCTATAACCGTGCTTTTGTGTTTGTTTGATTATCGACTGTAAAGAAAAGAAAAGAAAAAAAAATAACATAAGTGGCTCATAGTTTAGTAGTTTACGATGGCTGTGGTTTGTGTTGTGTGTTGTGGTTGTCAATGATTTGAAGTAGAACGTAAGAATTACAGCAACAATCGAATAGAGGAAGGTGATGTGTTACGAATTTTAATTTGGTGTTGAAGATGATGGTGTTCAAACAAAGAAGTGGGTTTGAGTGGTTATCAACAAGAAAAGAAGCAATTAAGTAACGAAGTAGCAGCAGTTTGTAATGATCATGTTGATAATTCAAGGCGATCAAGATGGTGTTGGGGTAGTGGTTTACCCGATGAATAAGAAGGGTGGCTTCCGGTTTGTTTGAGGGTTACAACAAAACAATTTAAACAAGAAACAGTACGCATTTAGGTGATGGGTTTGATGGGTTGAGGTGTGTTGGTTCTCAAACGTCAAACATGATGGTGAGGGTCCGTATGGTGGTGATGAGTTTCGGTTGTGTTCAAATAGTCGAGGTTGGTGGTGATGTTTGATGAGTTCAATGGTATAAGAGGGTGGCGACAAGGGTGTAGTTTAACGGAGGTGGTGGAAGGCCATGAAGGTGGTAACGGTGGTTCATGATTTAGACAGAAGACCATGATAGCCGATAATTTGGTTGGTGCAACATAAGAATGTACAGGGAACAAAAGTAAGCAAGTGATTTAGTTTTAGTTTTGAACTGTGGTGGTGACTATGAGCAATGGTGTTTATTTGTAAATGTTCTCCGAGCAGAGAGACAAGAGAGAGAGCGGTTGTATGTGTAGTGACCCGAACTTTTCCATGTTTATATATATATTAAATGAAATTTTTATTTTACATGATTAAGTGTTTCCAACATGTTAAGCAATCAAACTTGTTAAGACTTGATTAATTGAAATAGGTTTCATATAGACAATTGACCACCCAAGTTGACCGGTGATTCACGAACGTTAAAACTTTTAAAAACTATACGATGACATATATATGGTTATATATATAGTTAACATGATTTTATTATAAGTATGTATCTCATTAGGTATTTTAACAATGAGTTATATACATAAAAATGAGACTATTAAATTAAGAAACTCGAAAATGATATATATAACGATTATCGTTATAACGTCTTACTAGGTACATATGAATCATATTAAGATATTGATACACTTGGTTAATTATGTTAAATGATAGGTAAATATATCATTAAGTGTATTAACAGTGAACTACATATGTAAAAATAAGACTACTAACTTAATGATTTTGAAACGAGACATATATGTAATGATTATTGTTGTAACGACATTTAATGTATATAGATCATATTAAGAGATATTCGTACATGTAACGACCCGGATTTTTCCGATCATTTTATACCTATGAGATAAATATTTACATAAATTAAACCTTACCAACATGATAAGTAATCTAAATTGTTGAGATTTATGTTTTTAAAAAGAGTTTTACACAACGTTTGACCGTCCAATTTGACCGATGATATCATGAACTATATAACAAATGATAATTATATGTTTGTGTATATATATGTATTTATATATATTTAACATGATCTAAGAATGGTTTAACATCTTATTGTGTACTAATAACAATAAGTTATAAGTATACTTTGAGACTACTAACTTAAGTTTTCAAAATGATAACTATACGTAACGTTATTTGACATATATACCTTTAACCTATAATACTTTTACAAGTATCGTATAAATATGTATTTAATCACTTTTAAAGGGCTTATATAAATAAAACAATATAAGTATATTTACAAAAGATAGCTATATTTGAATTCTCGTTCCGTTTCCTCAAAATTTCTACATGTATACCTAGAGTATATGTACTCGTATCATACCCAGCTCCTATATGTATTTACTATTAGTATATACACATCACAATCACTTTATTAGCATCCATGAGTCAGCCAATTTTGGATCTTAGCATGCATGATTAATCAATTTGGCATATTACAAGACTTTTGCACAATATTACAAATTTATACATCTTTTCACCACCATTTATACTCCATTCCAATTTCATTTTTACTACACATTTTCTCTAACCAAAGACACACTCTTAGGAACCTTAAGTGTTCTTCACAATCTCAGCAAATAACCATGAAGATCTAGCTTCAAAAACAAGCCTTAATCATCATAATAAATTCCTTACAAGAAAACTTCAATAATCCTTCCAAAAATACAAGTTTACTTCCAACCTTTTGATCCAACTCCACCACTCTTTTGGTTCTAAGATTTTTCTCATCTTTTACAGTAACTTTGTCCAAGTAACTTGAGGTAGTAACCTTGTTCATAACCTTATTCGATTCATATTTATATAGCTATCTTATTTTGTGTTGTAAAATTTTAACAACAAGAACATAGTTTGAATGATTTCAAACTTGTTTGCAAACTAAATAGATCCTTCTAACTTAACTTTTAAAACACTTCAAGACCTGTAATATATCATAATGATATGCTAACTTAACAAGATATAACTTGGTTTTACAAAGAACATCTTAAAAACTGAATCTACGTCGTCGGAGTGCAACTGGGGGGTTGTTTTGGGTTGGATAATTAAAAACCATCTTAAGCTTTGAATTGGAAGTTCATGTTATGGAAAAATGATATTTCTTATGAATATGTTAACACATAAAAATTTCATGGTTTAACTCAAAGTGTAAGTATTTTTAGAAAAATGATCATTAAATGTTGTTTTTATGATGGAAAATGATCACTTTCATAAGTTTCACCAAAGTTTGACCTATAACCTGTGATTTCGAATACAACCTAAGGTATTTTTAGTTCATATTCTTAAAATTTGACTCGATCCAAGGAAGTGGCAAGTTGAACCAACAAAAACGGAGTTGTAATGAAGAAACTACGACTAAAACAAGATCGGGTATCCGAAGCTAGTTTAGCTACGAAAATATTTGGAGAAAAATTAAATTAATCATATATTTCTAATTAATATGATATTTCATATATATTTACTTATGATTTGATTTTATATATTTCAGGACCACCCGTAAACAACACGAGAAGACCTCATGATTGTACGCAACACGTCATTTGATAACACGGTACTTTATGTACGCAACACGTCACTTGACAACATGGTACTATGGGTCGAGATTAATTCTGATCAATACGAATACGATGGGGTCTTTATTTATTTTATTTAAGCAACTAATTGTGGACCACTAACATCGGACTGCTAACTACGGACTAAGAAAATATTAAAAGTATTAAAAGTATATATATATATATATATATATATATATATATATATATATATATATATATATATATATATATATATATATATATGTAACGATTACTTAAAAAGAAAATATGTTGATATATTATATATATGGTTAGGTTCATGATATCAATCGGAGACCAAGTCGTGTTTATTACCTTCAAGGCAAAAGTGAGTATATAGTCCCACTTTTAAACTCTAAATATTTCGGGATGAGAATACATGCGTTTTATGATTTACGTTATGGACACAAGTGATTAAAAATATATATTCTACATTAAGTTGTACCACTGGCATACTTCCCTGTAACTTGGTAACTACTATTTACATGAGGTATTGTAAACGCGAATCCTGTTGATAGATCTATCGGGCCTGACAACCCCAACCGGACTGGACGACCAGTATTCAACGGTTGCACAGTACTTCGTTTCGGTGACTACACTTGGTACGGTGTAGTAAGATTTCATAATAAAGGGAATATGCGACGTTGATTAAATGTTAAGTATGGTTATCAAGTGCTCAACAACTTAGAATATTTTTATTAAAACGTTTATATATGAAATCTTGTGGTCTATATTTATAACGCTGCCGGCATTAAACCTATATCTCACCAACTTTATGTTGACGTTTTAAGCATGTTTATTCTCAGGTGATAACTAAAAGCTTCCGCTGCAACATGTTGAATTTAAGCAAGATCTTGAGTATGCATATTTGTGTCAAAAATAAAACTGCATATCGGAGGATTTGTAATGTAAAATATGTTGGAAGTCGTATTGTTATTATCACATGTAAAGTTTGTAAGTCTAAGATTATCGCTAAATGATAATCATTATTAAGTTGTTTAAACCTTGTATTTGTAATAAAAGTTATGGTTTGTATTGTAAAAACGAATGCAGTTTTTGAAAAACGTCGCATATAGAGGTCAATACCTCGCGATGAAATCATATGTTATTGTATTCGTCCTTTTGGTTAAGGTCGGGTTATGACATGTGGTATCAGAGTGTTGGTCTTAGAGAACCAGAAAATTTGCATTAGTGTGTCTTATCGAGTTTGTTAGGATGCATTAGTGAGTCTGGACTTTGACCGTGTTTGATTTAGAAAACTATTACTTATCCTTGTTGGTTAAAAATTAATATGTAAATATTATGTGATACTAACATGCTAGTTGTTATGTGATAGATGTCTAGCTTAGAACTTGTTATCACATTCAGCGACTCCAAACCAGAATCTTCAGATGGTGTTCCAGTCATTAACCTATCCGATGATGAAAACGACACCTTTGGGAAAGACTCACAAGTTCCGAATGAATCAATTGAAGAGGAACCGGAAGGTGATCCTGAGGAGGAAGAAATACAAGAAATTACAAAAGACAAGTTCGAACGAGGAAAGAAACGAAAGGCTATTGAATTGGAAAATCCAAATCCCGAGTTTAGTGAGGATGTTGTGGCACCAACTCCGCCAGACACTTCCTCCCCTATTCCCGTTATTCCTATTAGTTCTGTCTCGGCATCCAGTTCTTCAGCCGCTCAGCCAAAACGCAGGGAGACAACCAGGATAACCTTTAAGCAATTCCTTTGAACACAAACGCTTTGGGTTAAATGATGCGCTGTTGTTTTAAACCATGGAATCATATAACATTTTGTATAATATTACTAGTGTGGTTTGCTTAATGTTTGATGTAAGATAAGCATAAGTAAAATAGTGAAGTGTGAAATGCAATAATTTTCCATGGTTGAGTATTATTTGGGTGATAGTAATTGATTTTCGTACTAAGCTATTAAGTATGAACTTTAACGGGTAGGTACTACCCTAGGTATAATTATAAAACGCTAATAAGAAGAAAAGGCTTTTATAATAATAACCGATTCATATTATTAATAAGCTACGATGTACTGTAATACATACTACATCTATAATATTCCATGTGAGTAATTTTTTTTTCCATTTTTATTGAAGATTATGGCGCGATTGAACCGAATGACGGAACAAGAAATCCAGGAACTCATTAATCAGCAAGTGAACGACAGAATGTTATGGGTCGAGGCTGCAAGAGGTGCTGCAGTTAACCCAAATCCTCGTGTGGAATGCACTTACAAAACTTTTCAAGGTTGCAAGCCCTCATCATTCAGTGGAACAGAAGGACCGGTCGGTTTAACCCGGTGGATCGAAAAGATTGAGTCTGTGTTTAAAATCAGTGGTTGTATTGAGAAGGACATGACTAAGTATGCATCGTGCACCTTACAAGATAGTGCACTCACATGGTGGAAAAACTATGTGAAGGCCGTAGGAGGAGATGTAGCTTATGATACTCCCTGGGAAGAATTCAAAACAATGCTAATCAACGAATATTGTCCAAGGAACGAGGTTAGGAAGTTGGAAGCTGAATTACGAAACCTGAAAGTTGTTGGTACTGAACTCACCAACTACAATCAGCGATTCATGGAATTAGCTTTGCTATGTCCCGAATTGGTACCAACCGAAGAACGAAAGATTGAACTGTACAAAGACGGTTTGCCTAAAAAGGTCAAGGCAAATGTTACAGCATCCAAACCCAAGACTATTCATGAAGCTATCACCATGGCGAATGAGTTGATGGACCAGATTATTCTAGATAAGAACACCGATGTCAAGACATCGGGAAACAAAAGAAAGTGGGAAGGTAATCATTAACAATCCAACAAGAAACAAGAAACCACGCAAGGTGCGAGTAGCGGTTCGAACTCAGGTTACAAGGGACGAAATCCTTTATGTAACAGATGCCACAAACATCACTCTGGTTATTGTAATGTGGTGTGCAACAATTCTAATCGAAAAGGTCATCTTGCTGAAGATTGTAGGGTTCCCGCTACAAATACAAACGGTACCAAGACTCCTGCCACCAATGCAAATAGAACTGCCTTGGCCACTGTTACTTGTTATGGGTGTGGGAAACAGGGTCATTATAAGAGTCAGTGCCCGAAACCATAGAATAAAAACGGATCTGCACGTGGAAGAGCATTTGTTATTAATGCTAGAGAGGCGTGCGAAGACCCGGAGCTTGTTACGGGTACGTTTACCATTAATAACTTATCCGCATCTATTATATTTGATACTGGTGCCGATAGAAGTTACGTGTGTAGAGACTTTCACGCTAAATTGAATTGTTCATCATTACCTCTAGATGCTAAGTACATGATTGAGTTAGCTAATGGTAAACTAATTAAAGCCGATAAAATTTGCCGTGATTGTAAAATAAATTTAGCTGGAGAAACATTTAAGATTGATTTGATACCCGTAGAATTAGGAAGTTTTGATGTAATAGTTGGCATGGACTGGATGTCCAAAATAGGAGCTGAAGTTGTGTGCACCAAGAAGGCAATTCGCATTCCTCGTAAGGATAAAACGCCAGTAATGATTTATGGAGAGAAGTGTAACTCAAAGCTAAAACTCATTAGTTGTTTGAAAGCTCAAAAGTGCTTGAAGAAAGGGTGCTATGCTATCTTAGCATATGTTAATAAATTCGAAACGAAGGAAAAAGTGAAGAGCATCAACGACGTGCATGTGGCAAGAGATTTTCCTGAAGTATTTCCGGAAGAGTTACCAGGATTACCTCCATTTAGAACTGTAGAATTTCAAATAGATCTAGTACCGGGAGCTGCACCAGTGGCTCGTGCTCCATATAGACTTGCACCATCTGAGATGAAAGAGTTACAAAGCCAGTTACAAGAATTACTGGACCGTAGTTTCATTCAACCGAGCACTTCACCGTGGGGAGCTCCGATTTTATTCGTCAAGAAGAAAGACGGATCTTTCCGAATGTGTATAGATTATCGTGAATTAAATAAGTTAACTATCAAGAATCGGTATCCACTACCGAGAATTGATGACTTATTTGATCAATTGCAAGGATCATGTGTTTACTCGAAAATCGACCTAAGGTCGGGCTATCATCAACTACGCGTCAAAGAAGAAGATATTCCGAAAACTGCTTTTCGGACACGCTACGGTCATTATGAATTTTTGGTCATGCCGTTTGGATTAACGAATGCGCCAGCTATATTCATGGACCTCATGAATCGAGTTTGTAGTCTGTATTTAGATATGTTTGTTATCGTTTTCATTGACGATATTCTTATCTATTCCAAGAGTGAGCAAGAGCATGAACAACATTTAAGATTGGTATTAGAATTGTTAAGAAAAGAACAATTATACGCCAAATTTTCTAAGTGTGCGTTTTGGTTGAAAGAAGTGCAATTTCTTGGCCATGTTGTTAGTAGCAAAGGAATTCAGGTTGACCCAGCTAAAATTGAGGCCATTGAAAAATGGGAGACTCCTAAGACACCAACGCAGATACGCCAATTTTTGAGTTTAGCTGGTTATTATAGAAGGTTTATTCAAGATTTTTCCCGAATAGCTAAACCATTAACAGCGTTAACACAAAAAGGGAAGAAGTACGAATGGACTTCTGAGCAGGAGAGTGCATTTCAATTACTGAAGAAGAAGTTGACTACAACACCTATTTTATCGTTACCTGAAGGGAACGATGATTTTGAGATATATTGTGACGCTTCGCGATAAGGTTTTGGTTGCGTCCTTATGCAACGGAAGAAAGTTATAGCATACGCATCCCGACAATTGAAGATTCATGAGCAGAATTATACGACGCATGATTTAGAATTGGGAGCAGTAGTGTTTGCATTGAAGATATGGAGACACTACTTATATGGGGTTAAATGCACTGTGTTTACCGATCATAAAAGCCTTCAACATATCTTCGATCAGAAACAGCTGAACATGAGGCAACGTAGGTGGGTCCAGCTGATAAACGACTATGATTGTGAGATTCGCTATCATCCCGGGAAAGCGAATGTAGTGGCCGGCGCTCTAAGCAGAAAGGAACGGGAACCAATTCGAGTACGAGCAATGAACATAAAAATTCGCATGAATCTCAACTCACAAATCAAAGTGGCTCAACGAGAAGCTCTTACTAAAGAAAACATAGGAAATGAAATAATGAAGAAGTATGAGAAGCAACTCGTTATGCGGGAAGACGGAATTCGATATTTTACAAACCGTATTTGGGTACCGAAGTTGGGTGGATTAAGGAATTTGATATTGAATGAGGCACATAAGATAAGATACTCGATACATCCTGGAGTTGGAAAGATGTATCAAGATCTTAAGACGCATTATTGGTGGCCAAATTTGAAGACAGACGTTGCAACATATGTTGGGGAATGTTTAACTTGTTCCAAAGTCAAAGCAGAACACCAGAAGCCGTCAGGGTTACTTCAACAACCAGAAATCCCAGAATGGAAATGGGACAGTATTACCATGGATTTCATCACAAAGTTACCTAAGACTGCCTGGGGTTATGACACCATTTGGGTAATAGTTGATCGTCTCACCAAATCTACACATTTCTTGCCTATAAAGGAAACGGATAGAATGGAGAAACTATTACGATTATACATAAAGGAAATTGTTTCAAGGCATGGAATACCTATTTCCATTATATCCGATCGTGATAGTAGATTTACATCAAAGTTTTGGCAATCACTACTGGAGGCCCTGGGAACTCGTTTGGATATGAGCACCGCATATCATCCACAAAATGACGGGCAGAGTGAAAGAACAATTCAGACTCTTGAAGACATGCTCATGGCATGTGTGATCGATTTTGGAAACGGATGGGATAAATATCTACCATTAGCAGAATTCTCGTATAATAACAGTTATCATGCGAGCATTAAACCTGCACCATTCGAAGCACTGTATGGAAGGAAGTGTAGATCCCCTATCTGTTGGAGTGAAGTAGGAGATTGACAATTAACTGGTCCCGAGATCATACACAAAACGACTGAGAAGATAGTACAAATCAAGGAGAGATTGAAAACAGGCCGTAGTCGCCAAAAGAGCTACGCCGATGTCCGAAGGAAACCATTAGAGTTTCAGATCGGTGACATGGTTATGTTAAAGGTGTCACCTTGGAAAGGTGTAATACGTTTCGGTAAAAGGGGTAAACTGAACCCAAGGTATGTAGGCCCGTTCAAGATCATCGAACGCATTGGACCGGTAGCTTATCGACTTGAGTTACCGCCACAACTCGTCGGAGTACATAATACATTTCACATATAAAACCTTAAGAAATGTCTTGCAAAGGAAGATCTCACCATTCCTCTTGAAGAAATCCAAGTCGACGAGAAACTACAATTCATAGAAGAACCAGTCGAAATCATGGACCGTGAAGTTAAACAACTCAAGCAGAGCAACATACCGATCGTTAAGGTTCGTTGGAATGCTCGAAGGGGTCCCGAGTTTACTTGGGAATGAGAGGATCAGATAAAATGAAAGTACCCACATTTGTTTCCCGAGAACGCAAAATAGGTACAATTTTAAAATTTCGGGACGAAATTTATTTAACGGGTAGGTACTGTAACGACCCGGATTTTTCCGATCATTTTATACCTATGAGATTAATATTTACATAAATTAAACCTTATCAACATGATAAGTAATCTAAATTGTTGAGATTTATGTTTTTAAAAAGAGTTTTACACAACGTTTGACCGTCCAATTTGACCGATGATATCACGAACTATATAACAAGCGATAATTATACGTTTGTGTATATATATGTATTTATATATATTTAACATGATCTAAGAATGGTTTAACATCTTATTGTGTACTAATAACAATAAGTTATAAGTATACTTTGAGACTACTAACTTAAGTTTTCAAAATGATAACTATACGTAACGTTATTTGACATATATACCTTTAACCTATAATACTTATACAAGTATCGTATAAATATGTATTTAATCACTTTTAAAGGGCTTATATACATAAAACAATATAAGTATATTTACAAAAGATAGCTATATTTGAATTCTCGTTCCGTTTCCTCAAAATTTCTACATGTATACCTAGAGTATATGTACTCGTATCATACCCAGCTCCTATACGTATTTACTATTAGTAACACATCACAATCACTTTATTAGCAGCCATGAGTCAGCCAATTTTGGATCTTAGCATGCATGATTAATCAATTTGGCATATTACAAGACTTTTGCACAATATTACAAATTTATACATCTTTTCACCACCATTTATACTCCATTCCAATTTCATTTTTACTACATATTTTCTCTAACCAAAGACACACTCTTAGGAACCTTAAGTGTTCTTCACAATCTCAGCAAATAACCATGAAGATCTAGCTTCAAAAACAAGCCTTAATCATCATAATAAATTCCTTACAAGAAAACTTCAATAATCCTTCAAAAAATACAAGTTTACTTCCAACCTTTTGATCCAACTCCACCACTCTTTTGGTTCTAAGATTTTTCTCATATTTTACAGTAACTTTGTCCAAGTAACTTGAGGTAGTAACCTTGTTCATAACCTTATTCAATTCATATTTATATAGCTATCTTATTTTGTGTTGTAAAATTTTAACAACAAGAACATAGTTTGAATGATTTCAAACTTGTTTGCAAACTAAATAGATCCTTCTAACTTAACTTTTAAAACACTTCAAGACCTGTAATATATCATAATGATATGCTAACTTAATAAGATATAACTTGGTTTTACAAAGAACATCTTAAAAACTGAATCTACGTCGTCGGAGTGCAACCGGGGGCTGTTTTGGGTTGGATAATTAAAAACCATCTTAAGCTTTGAATTGGAAGTTCATGTTATGGAAAAATGATATTTCTTATGAATATGTTAACACATAAAAATTTCATGGTTTAACTCAAAGTGTAAGTATTTTTAGAAAAATGATCATTAAATGTTGTTTTTATGATGGAAAATGATCACTTTCATAAGTTTCACCAAAGTTTGACCTATAACCTGTAATTTTGAATACAACCTAAGGTATTTTCAGTTCATATTCTTAAAATTTGACTCGATCCAAGGAAGTGGCAAGTTGAACCAACAAAAACGGAGTTGTAATGAAGAAACTACGACTAAAACAAGATCGGGTATCCGAAGCTAGTTTAGCTACGAAAATATTTGGAGAAAAATTAAATTAATCATATATTTCTAATTAATATGATATTTCATATATATTTACTTATGATTTGTTTTTATATATTTCAGGACCACCCGTAAACAACACGAGAAGATTAATCATAAGACCTCATGATTGTACGCAACACGTCATTTGACAACACGGTACTTTATGTACGCAATACGTCACTTGACAACATGGTACCATGGGTCGAGATTAATTCTGATCAATACGAATACGATGGGGTCTTTATTTATTTTATTTAAGCAACTAATTGTGGACCACTAACATCGGACTGCTAACTACGGACTAAGAAAATATTAAAAGTATTAAAAGTATATATATATATATATATATATATATATATATATATATATATATATATATATATATATATATATATATATATATATATGTAACGATTACTTAAAAAGAAAATATGTTGATATATTATATATATGGTTAGGTTCATGATATCAATCGGAGACCAAGTCGTGTTTATTACCTTCAAGGCAAAAGTGAGTATATAGTCCCACTTTTAAACTCTAAATATTTCGGGATGAGAATACATGCATTTTATGATTTACGTTATGGACATAAGTGATTAAAAATATATATTCTACGTTGAGTTGTACCACTGGCATACTTCCCTGTAACTTGGTAACTACTATTTACATGAGGTATTGTAAACGCGAATCCTGTTGATAGATCTATCGGGCCTGACAACCCCAACCAGACTGGACGACCAGTATTCAACGGTTGCACAGTACTTCATTTCGGTGACTACACTTGGTACGGTGTAGTAAGATTTCATAATAAAGGGAATATGCGACGTTGATTAAATGTTAAGTATGGTTATCAAGTGCTCAACAACTTAGAATATTTTTATTAAAACGTTTATATATGAAATCTTGTGGTCTATATTTATAACGCTGCCGGCATTAAACCTATATCTCACCAACTTTATATTGACATTTTAAGCATGTTTATTCTCAGGTGATAACTAAAAGCTTCCGCTGCAACATGTTGAATTTAAGCAAGATCTTGAGTATGCATATTTGTGTCAAAAATAAAACTGCATATCGGAGGATTTGTAATGTAAAATATGTTGGAAGTCGTATTGTTATTATCACATGTAAAGTTTGTAAGTCTAAGATTATCGCTAAACGATAATCATTATTAAGTTGTTTAAACCTTGTATTTGTAATAAAAGTTATGGTTTGTATTGTAAAAACGAATGCAGTTTTTGAAAAACGTCGCATATAGAGGTCAATACCTCGCGATGAAATCATATGTTATTGTATTCGTCCTTATGGTTAAGGTCGGGTTATGATAGTACATCATAATATCATGATAATATAATAATTTAAAATCTCATTTGAGATTATAAACATTGGGTTAACAACATTTAACAAGATCGTTAACCAAAAGGTTTCAAAACAACATTTACATGTAACGACTAACGATGACTTAACGACTCAGTTAAAATGTATATACATGTAGTGTTTTAATATGTATTCATACACTTTTGATAGACTTCAAGACACTTATCAAAATACTTCTACTTAACAAAAATGCTTACAATTACATCCTCGTTCAGTTTCATCAACAAATCTACTCGTATGCACCCGTATTCGTACCCGTACAATACATAGCTTTTAGATGTATGTACTATTGGTATATACACTCCAATGATCAGCTCTTAGCAGCCCATGTGAGTCACCTAACACATGTGGGAACCATCATTTGGCAACTAGCATGAAATATCTCATAAAATTACAAAAATATGAGTAATCATTCATGACTTATTTACATGAAAACAAAATTACATATCCTTTATATCTAATCCATACACCAACGACCAAAAACACCTACAAACACTTTAATTCTTCAATTTTCTTCATCTAATTGATCTCTCTCAAGTTCTATCTTCAAGTTCTAAGTGTTCTTCATAAATTCCAAAAGTTCTAGTTTCATAAAATCAAGAATACTTCCAAGATTGCAAGTTTACTTCCAAGTTTTCTAAATCCATTCCAAGTAATCATCCAAGATCAAGAAACCTTTGTTACTTACAGTAGGTTATCTTTCTAATACAAGGTAATAATCATATTCAAACTTTAATTCAATTTCTATAACTATAACAATCTTATTTCGAGTGGAAATCTTACTTGAAATTGTTTTCGTGTCATGATTCTGCTTCAAGAACTTTCAAGCCATCCAAGGATCCTTTGAAGCTAGATCCATTTTTCTCATTTCCAGTAGGTTTATCCAAGGAACTTGAGGTAGTATTGATGTTCATAACATCATTCGATTCATACATAAAAAGCTGTCTTATTCAACGTTATAAACTTGTAATCACTAGAACATAGTTTAGTTAATTCTAAACTTGTTCGCAAATAAAGTTAATCCTTCTAACTAGACATTTAAAATCAACTAAACACATGTTCTATATCTATATTATATGCTAACTTAATGATTTAAAACCCGGAAACACGATAAACACCATAAAACTGGATATACGCCGTCGTAGTAAAACAAGGGGCTGTTTTGGTTGGGATAATTAAAAGCTAAGAAGAACTTGGATTTAAAAGCTATACTTCTGGAAAAATGATTTTTCTTATGAACATGAAACTATATCCAAAAATCATGGTTAAACTCAAAGTGAAAGTATGTTTTTCAAAATGGTCATCAAGATGTCGTTCTTTCGACGGAAATGACTACCTCTTTCAAACATGACTTGTAACTTGTATTTCCGACTATAAACGTATACTTTTTCTATTTAGATTCATAAAGTTAAGTTCAATACGAAACCGTGGCCACTGGAATCACTCAAAACGGATTAGAAACGAAGAAATGGCGAATAACACAAGATTGATAAAAACTACTCATTTTACCTACGTGAAAGTTAGTAATAAATCTATTCCAACCATAACCTAATCAACTTATATTGTATATTATGTAATCTTGAGATACCATAGACACGTATACAATGTTTCGACCTATCATATCGACCCATCTATATATATATTGCGGAACAACCATAGACACTCTATATGTGAATGTTGGAGTTAGCTATACAGGGTTGAGGTTGATTCCAAAATATATATATAGTTTGAGTTGTGATCAATACTAATATACGTATACACTGGGTCGTGGATTGATTCAAGATAATATTTATCGATTTATTTCTGTACATCTAACTGTGGACAACTAGTTGTAGGTTACTAACGAGGACAGCTGACTTAATAAACTTAAAACATCAAAATGTATTAAAAGTATTGTAAATATATTTTGAACATACTTTGATATATATGTATATATTGTTATAGGTTCGTGAATCAACCAGTGGCCAAGTCTTACTTCCCGACGAAGTAAAAATCTGTGAAAGTGAGTTATAGTCCCACTTTTAAAATCTAATATTTTTGGGATGAGAATACATGCAGGTTTTATAAATGATTTACAAAATAGACACAAGTACGTGAAACTACATTCTATGGTTGAATCATCGAAATCGAATATGCCCCTTTTAATTAAGTCTGGTAATCTAAGAATTAGGGAACAGACACCCTAATTGACGCGAATCCTAAAGATAGATCTATTGGGCCTAACAAACCCCATCCAAAGTACCGGATGCTTTAGTACTTTGAAATTTATATCATATCCGAAGGTTGTCCCGAAATGATGGGGATATTCTTATATATGCATCTTGTTAATGTCGGTTACCAGGTGTTCACCATATGAATGATTTTTATCTCTATGTATGGGATGTGTATTGAAATATGAAATCTTGTGGTCTATTATTACGATTTGATATATATAGGTTAAACCTATAACTCACCAACATTTTTGTTGATGTTTAAAGCACGTTTATTCTCAGGTGAATACTAAGAGCTTCCGCTGTTGCATAATAAAATAAGGACAAGATTTGGAGTCCATGTTTGTATGATATTGTGTAAAAACTGCATTCAAGAAACTGATTTCGATGTAACATATTTGTATTGTAAACCATTATGTAATGGTCGTGTGCAAACAGGATATTTTAGATTATCATTATTTGATAATCTACGTAAAGCTTTTTAAACCTTTATTTATGAAATAAAGGTTATGGTTTGTTTTAAAAATGAATGCAGTCTTTGAAAAAAAACGTCTCATATAGAGGTCAAAACCTCGCAACGAAATCAATTAATATGGAACGTTTTTAATCAATAAGAACGGGACATTTCAGTTGGTATCAGAGCGTTGGTCTTAGAGAACCAGAATTTTGCATTAGTGTGTCTTATCGAGTTTGTTAGGATGCATTAGTGAGTCTGGACTTCGACCGTGTTTACTTGAAAAAATGATTGCTTAAAAATTTTGTTGGAAACTATATATTTTTAACATGTGAATATTATGTGATATATTAATCTCTTAACGTGTTTGATATTATGTGATAGATGTCTACCTCTAATAAAAGTCCCATTAACTCAACTAATAATAATGAAGAGTCAAATGTAATTTGGAATGATTCGTGGACTGATTCACAAGTTCCCGAAGAGGAACCGGAAGAAGAATCAGAATCGAAAGAAGAATCGGAACCGAAGGAGGAGGAACCGGAAGAAGAAATAGAACCGGTGGGGGAAATAATAAAATGGTTAAGTAAAAGAAAATCCTCAACCAACCGACCAAGGTTAATTATGGTCAACGGTGTTTCCGCCAAGGAAGCAAAATATTGGGAGGATTACCAATTCTCCGATGAATCGGATCCCGACGAGGATTCCGATGATGTTATAGAAATTACCCCAATTAAATTTAAAAAGGCAAAAGAGAACAATAAGGGAAAGGGCATAAAAATAGAGAAATCTGATTCCAACCTCGATGAACTTTATATGTATCGTCAACACCTGTATTTCTTAAGTTGTAACAATAACCCGGGAACCTCTAAACCACCAGGTTTTTCTAGACCAATGTGGAAAACGACGACTCGTATTAGGGGAACATCATATATCCCTAAAAACTTAGCAAAAAGAACCAAGTTTGAAAAAGAAGAAACGAGTGAGTTGGAATAAGATAGTTGTATTTGTGCGGTGTAATATATGTAATATAGTGTGCTTATGCTTTACGATATATATAAAAATTGCTTGTATTAATAAGTATCTTTTATGAATCTAACTCTTGTCTATTTTACAGTATAAAAACACAAAATGGATAGACAACCCAATATTTTAGAAGACTTACTCGGAGACATGATTGATGAAATCTTGTCTAGAGTCGGTCAGAATTCCTCGGTCACACAGTGAACAAAGAAGGTATTAAGGTGGATCCGGCAAAGATAGAAACTATTGAAAAGCGGGAAACCCCGAAAACTCTGAAACACATATGCCAGTTTTTAGGACTAGCTGGTTACTACAGAAGGTTCATCCAATACTTTTCTAGAATAGCAAAACCCTTGACTGCATTAACGCATAAAGGGAAGAAATTTGAATGGAAGGATGAACAAGAGAAAGCTTTTCAGTTATTGAAGAAAACGCTAACTACGGCACCTATATTGTCGTTGCCTGAAGGGAATGATGATTTTGTGATTTATTTTGACGCATTAAAGCAAGGTCTCGATTGTGTATTAATGCAACGAACGAAGGTGATTGCTTATGCGTCTAGACAGTTGAAGATTCACGAACAAAATTATACGACGCATGATTTGGAATTAGGCACGATTGTTTTTGCATTAAAGACTTGGAGGCACTACTTATATGGGGTCAAAAGTATTATATATACCGACCACAAAAGTCTTCAACATATATTTAATCAGAAACAACTGAATATAAGGCAGCGTAGGTGGATTGAATTGTTGAATGATTACGACTTTGAGATTCGTTACCACCCGGGGAAGGCAAATGTGGTAGCCGACGCCTTGAGCAGGAAGACAGAGAACCCATTCGAGTAAAATCTATGAATATAATGATTCACAATAACCTTACTACTCAAATAAAGGAGGCACACAAAGGAGTTTTAAAAGAGGGAAATTTAAACGATGAAATACCCAAATGATCGGAGAAGCATCTTAATATTCGGGAAGACGGAACCCAGTATAGGGCTGAAAGGATTTGGGTACCAAAACTTGGAGATATGAGAGAAATGGTACTTAGAGAAGCTCATAAAACCAGATACTCAATACATCCTGAAACGGGGAAGATGTACAAGGATCTCAAGAAACATTTTTGGTGGCCGGGTATGAAAGTCGATGTTGCTAAATACGTAGGAGAATGTTTGACGTGTTCTAAGGTCAAAGCTGAGCATCAGAAACCATCAGGTCTACTTCAACAACCCGAAATCCCGGAATGGAAATGGGAAAACATTACCATGGATTTCATCACTAAATTGCCAAGGACTGCAAGTGGTTTTGATACTATTTGGGTAATAGTTGATCGTCTCACCAAATCAGCACACTTCCTGCCAATAAGAGAAGATGATAAGATGGAGAAGTTAGCACGACTGTATTTGAAGGAAGTCGTCTCCAGACATGGAATACCAATCTCTATTATCTCTGATAGGGATGGCAGATTTATTTCAAGATTCTGGCAGACATTACAGCAAGCATTAGGAACTCGTCTAGACATGAGTACTGCCTATCATTCACAAACTGATGGGCAGAGCGAAAGGATAATACAAACGCTTGAAGACATGCTACGAGCAGGTGTTATTGATTTCGAAAACAGTTGGGATCAATACCTACCGTTAGCAGAATTTTCCTACAACAACAGCTACCATTCAAGCATTGAGATGGCGCCGTTTGAAGCATTTTATGGTAGAAAGTGCAGGTCTCCTATTTGTTTGAGTGAAGTGTGGGATAGACAGATTACAGGTCTGGAGATAATACAAGAAACTACCGAGAAGATCATCCAAATTCAACAACGGTTGAAAACTGCCCAAAGTCGACAAAAGAGCTACGCTGACATTAAAAGAAAAGATATAGAATTTGGAATTGGAGAGATGGTCATGCTTAAAGTTGCACCTTGGAAAGGCGTTGTTCGATTTGGTAAACGAGGGAAATTAAATCCAAGGTATATCGAACCATTCAAGATTATTGATCGTGTCGGACCAGTAGCTTACCGACTTGAGTTACCTAAACAACTCGCAGCTGTACATAACACTTTCCACGTCTCGAATTTGAAGTAATATTTTGCTAAAGAAGATCTCACTATTCCGTTAGATGAAATCCAAATCAACGAAAAACTTCAATTCATCGAAGAACCCGTCGAAATAATGGATCGTGAGGTTAAAAGACTTAAGCAAAACAAGATACCAATTGTTAAGGTTCGATGGAATGCTCGTAGAGGACCCGAGTTCACCTGGGAATGAGAAGATCAGATGAAGAAGAAATACCAGCATTTATTTCAAGAAGTTACGTCAACACCTCCAACTGCTTAAAATTTCGGGACGAAATTTATTTAACGGGTAGGTACTGTAGTGACCCGAACTTTTCCATGTTTATATATATATTAAATGAAATTGTTATTTTACATGATTAAGTGTTTCCAACATGTTAAGCAATCAAACTTGTTAAGACTTGATTAATTGAAATAGGTTTCATATAGACAATTGACCACCCAAGTTGACCGGTGATTCACGAACGTTAAAGCTTGTAAAAACTATACGATGACATATATATGGTTATATATATAGTAAACATGATTTTATTATAAAGTATGTATCTCATTAGGTATTTTAACAATGATTTATATGAAATGTCCCGTTCTTATTGATTAAAAACGTTCCATATTAATTGATTTCGTTGCGATGTTTTGACCTCTATATGAGACGTTTTTCAAAGACTGCATTCATTTTAAAACAAACCATAACCTTTATTTCATCAATAAAGGTTTAAAAAGCTTTACGTAGATTATCAAATAATGATAATCTAAAATATCCTGTTTACACACGACCATTACATAATGGTTTACAATACAAATATGTTACAACAAAATAAGTTTCTTGAATGCAGTTTTTACACAATATCATACAAGCATGGACTCCAAATCTCGTCCTTATTTAAGTATGCGACAGCGGAAGCTCTTAATAATCACCTGAGAATAAACATGCTTAAAACGTCAACAAAAATGTTGGTGAGTTATAGGTTTAACCTATATATATCAAATCATAATAATAGATCACAAGATTTCATATTTCAATACACATCCCATACATAGAGATAAAAATCATTCATATGGTGAACACCTGGCAATCGACATTAACAAGATGCATATATAAGAATATCCCCATCATTCCGGGACACCCTTCGGATATGATATAAATTTCGAAGTACTAAAGCATCCGGTACTTTGAATGGGGTTTGTTAGGCCCAATAGATCTATCTTTAGGATTCGCGTCAATTAGGGTGTCTGTTCCCTAATTCTTAGATTACCAGACTTAATAAAAAAGGGCATATTCGATTTCGATAATTCAACCATAGAATGTAGTTTCACGTACTTGTGTCTATTTTGTAAATCATTTATAAAACCTGCATGTATTCTCATCCCAAAAATATTCGATTTTAAAAGTGGGACTATAACTCACTTTCACAGATTTTTACTTCGTCGGGAAGTAAGACTTGGCCACTGGTTGATTCACGAACCTATAACAATATATACATATATATCAAAGTATGTTCAAAATATATTTACAACACTTTTAATATATTTTGATGTTTTAAGTTTATTAAGTCAGCTGTCCTAGTTAGTAACCTACAACTAGTTGTCCACAGTTAGATGTACAGAAATAAATCGATAAATATTATCTTGAATCAATCCACGACCCAGTGTATACGTATCTCAGTATTGATCACAACTCAAACTATATATATTTTGGAATCAACCTCAACCCTGTATAGCTAACTCCAACATTCACATATAGAGTGTCTATGGTTGTTCCGAAATATATATAGATGTGTCGACATGATAGGTTGAAACATTGTATACGTGTCTTTGGTATCTCAAGATTACATAATATACAATATAAGTTGATTAAGTTATGGTTGGAATAGATTTGTTACCAATTTTCACGTAGCTAAAATGAGAAAAATTATCCAATCTTGTTTTACCCATAACTTCTTCATTTTAAATCCGTTTTGAGTGAATCAAATTGCTATGGTTTCATATTGAACTCTATTTTATGAATCTAAACAGAAAAAGTATAGGTTTATAGTCGGAAAAATAAGTTACAAGTTGTTTTTGTAAAGGTAGTCATTTCAGTCGAAAGAACGACGTCTAGATGACCATTTTAGAAAACATACTTCCACTTTGAGTTTAACCATAATTTTTGGATATAGTTTCATGTTCATAATAAAAATCATTTTCTCAGAATAACAACTTTTAAATAAAAGTTTATCATAGTTTTTAATTAACTAACCCAAAACAGCCCGCGGTGTTACTACGACGGCGTAAATCCGGTTTTATGGTGTTTTTCGTGTTTCCAGGTTTTAAATCATTAAGTTAGCATATCATATAGATATAGAACATGTGTTTAGTTGATTTTAAAAGTCAAGTTAGAAGGATTAACTTTTTTTTTGCGAACAAGTTTAGAATTAACTAAACTATGTTCTAGTGATTACAAGTTTAAACCTTCGAATAAGATAGCTTTATATATATGAATCGAATGATGTTATGAACATCATTACTACCTTAAGTTCCTTAGATAAACCTACTGGAAAAGAGAAAAATGGATCTAGCTTCAACGGATCCTTGGATGGCTCGAAGTTCTTGAAGCAGAATCATGACACGAAACAAGTTCAAGTAAGATCATCACTTGAAATAAGATTGTTATAGTTATAGAAATTGAACCAAAGTTTGAATATGATTATTACCTTGTATTAGAATGATAACCTACTATAAGAAACAAAGATTTCTTGAGGTTGTATGATCACCTTACAAGATTGGAAGTGAGCTAGCAAACTTGAAAGTATTCTTGATTTTATGTAACTAGAACTTGTAGAATATATGAAGAACACTTAGAACTTGAAGATAGAACTTGAGAGAGATCAATTAGATGAATAAAATTGAAGAATGAAAGTGTTTGTAGGTGTTTTTGGTCGTTGGTGTATGGATTAGATATAAAGGATATGTAATTTTGTTTTCATGTAAATAAGTCATGAATGATTACTCATATTTTTGTAATTTTATGAGATATTTCATGCTAGTTGCCAAATTATGGTTCCCACATGTGTTAGGTGACTCACATGGGCTACTAAGAGCTGATAATTGGAGTGTATATACCAATAGTACATACATCTAAAAGCTGTGTATTGTACGAGTACGAATACGGGTGCATACGAGTAGAATTGTTGATGAAACTGAACGAGGATGTAATTGTGAGCATTTTTGTTAAGTAGAAGTATTTTGATAAGTGTATTGAAGTGTTTCAAAAGTGTATAAATATATATTAAAACACTACATGTATATACATTTTAACTGAGTCGTTAAGTCATCGTTAGTCGTTACATGTAAGTGTTGTTTTGAAACCTTTAGGTTAACGATCTTGGTAAATGTTGTTAACCCAATGTTTATAATATCAAATGAGATTTTAAATTATTATATTATCATGATATTATCATGTATGAATATCTTTTAATATGATATATATACATTAACTGTCTTTACAACGATAATCGTTACATATATGTCTCGTTTAAAAATCATTAAGTTAGTAGTCTTGTTTTTACATATGTAGTTCATTGTTAATATACTTAATGATATGTTTACTTATCATAGTATCATGTTAACTATATATATATCCATATATATGTCATCATATAGTTTTTACAAGTTTTAACGTTCGTGAATCACCGGTCAACTTGGGTGGTCAATTGTCTATATGAAACATATTTCAATTAATCAAGTCTTAACAAGTTTGATTGCTTAACATGTTGGAAACATTTAATCACGTAAATATCAATCTCAATTAATATATATAAACATGGAAAAGTTCGGGTCACTACAGTACCTACCCGTTAAATAAATTTCGTCCCGAAATTTTAAGCTGTTGAAGGTGTTGATGAATCTTCTGGAAATAGATGCGGGTATTTCTTCTTCATCTGATCTTCACGCTCCCAGGTGAACTCGGGTCCTCTACGAGCATTCCATCGAACCTTAACAATTGGTATCTTGTTTTGCTTAAGTCTTTTAACCTCACGATCCATTATTTCGACGGGTTCTTCGATGAATTGAAGTTTTTCGTTGATTTGGATTTCATCTAACGGAATAGTGAGATCTTCTTTAGCAAAACATTTCTTCAAATTTGAGACGTGGAAAGTGTTATGTACAGTCGCGAGTTGTTGAGGTAACTCAAGTCGGTAAGCTACTGGTCCGACACGATCAATAATCTTGAATGGTCTAATATACCTTGGATTTAATATCCCTCGTTTACCAAATCGAACAACGCCTTTCCAAGGTGCAACTTTAAGCATGACCATCTCTCTAATTTCAAATTCTATATCTTTTCTTTTAATGTCAGCGTAGCTCTTTTGTCGACTTTGGGCGGTTTTCAACCGTTGTTGAATTTGGATGATCTTCTCGGTAGTTTCTTGTATAATCTCCGGACCCGTAATCTGTCTATCCCCCACTTCACTCCAACAAATCGGAGACCTGCACTTTTGAAATGTCCCGTTCTTATTGATTAAAAACGTTCCATATTAATTGATTTCGTTGCGAGGTTTTGACCTCTATATGAGACGTTTTTCAAAGACTGCATTCATTTTAAAACAAACCATAACCTTTATTTCATCAATAAAGGTTTAAAAAGTTTTACGTAGATTATCAAATAATGATAATCTAAAATATCCTATTTACACACGACCATTACATAATGGTTTACAATACAAATATGTTACAACAAAATAAGTTTCTTGAATGCAGTTTTTACACAATATCATACAAGCATGGACTCCAAATCTCGTCCTTATTTAAGTATGCGCTAGCGGAAGCTCTTAATAATCACCTGAGAATAAACATGCTTAAAACGTCAACAAAAATGTTGGTGAGTTATAGGTTTAACCTATATATATCAAATCGTAACAATAGACCACAAGATTTCATATTTCAATACACATCCCATACATAGAGATAAAAATCATTCATATGGTGAACACCTGGTAACCGACATTAACAAGATGCATATATAAGAATATCCCCATCATTCCGGGACACCCTTCGGATATGATATAAATTTCGAAGTACTAAAGCATCCAGTACTTTGGATGGGGTTTGTTAGGCCCAATAGATCTATCTTTAGGATTCGCGTCAATTAGGGTGTCTGTTCCCTAATTCTTAGATTACCAGACTTAATAAAAAGGGGCATATTCGATTTTGATAATTCAACCATAGAATGTAGTTTCACGTACTTGTGTCTATTTTGTAAATCATTTATAAAACCTGCATGTATTCTCATCCCAAAAATATTAGATTTTAAAAGTGGGACTATAACTCACTTTCACAGATTTTTACTTCGTCGGGAAGTAAGACTTGGCCACTGGTTGATTCACGAACCTATAACAATATATACATATATATCAAAGTATGTTCAAAATATATTTACAACACTTTTAATATATTTTGATGTTTTAAGTTTATTAAGTCAGCTGTCCTCGTTAGTAACCTACAACTAGTTGTCTACAGTTAGATGTGCAGAAATAAATCGATAAATATTATCTTGAATCAATCCACGACCCAGTGTATACGTATCTCAGTATTGATCACAACTCAAACTATATATATTTTGGAATCAACCTCAACCCTGTATAGCTAACTCCAACATTCACATATAGAGTGTCTATGGTTGTTCCGAAATATATATAGATGTGTCGACATGATAGGTCGAAACATTGTATACGTGTCTATGGTATCTCAAGATTACATAATATACAATACAAGTTGATTAAGTTATGGTTGGAATAGATTTGTTACCAATTTTCACGTAGCTAAAATGAGAAAAATTATCCAATCTTGTTTTACCCATAACTTCTTCATTTTAAATCCGTTTTGAGTGAATCAAATTGCTATGGTTTCATATTGAACTCTATTTTATGAATCTAAACAGAAAAGTATAGGTTTATAGTCGGAGAAATAAGTTACAAGTCGTTTTTGTAAAGGTAGTCATTTCAGTCGAAAGAACGACGTCTAGATGACCATTTTAGAAAACATACTTCCACTTTGAGTTTAACCATAATTTTTGGATATAGTTTCATGTTCATAATAAAAATCATTTTTCTCAGAATAACAACTTTTAAATCAAAGTTTATCATAGTTTTTAATTAACTAACCCAAAACAGCCCGCGGTGTTACTACGACGGCGTAAATCCTGTTTTACGGTGTTTTTCGTGTTTTCAGGTTTTAAATCATTAAGTTAGCATATCATATAGATATAGAACATGTGTTTAGTTGATTTTAAAAGTCAAGTTAGAAGGATTAACTTTTGTTTGCGAACAAGTTTAGAATTAACTAAACTATGTTCTAGTGATTACAAGTTTAAACCTTCGAATAAGATAGCTTTATATGTATGAATCGAATGATGTTATGAACATCATTACTACCTTAAGTTCCTTGGATAAACCTACTGGAAAAGAGAAAAATGGATCTAGCTTCAACGGATCCTTGGATGGCTCGAAGTTCTTGAAGCAGAATCATGACACGAAAACAAGTTCAAGTAAGATCATCACTTGAAATAAGATTGTTATAGTTATAGAAATTGAGCCAAAGTTTGAATATGATTATTACCTTGTATTAGAATGATAACCTACTGTAAGAAACAAAGATTTCTTGAGGTTGGATGATCACCTTACAAGATTGGAAGTGAGCTAGCAAACTTGAAAGTATTCTTGATTTTATGAAACTAGAACTTTTGGAATTTATGAAGAACACTTAGAACTTGAAGATAGAACTTGAGAGAGATCAATTAGATGAAGAAAATTGAAGAATGAAAGTGTTTGTAGGTGTTTTTGGTCGTTGGTGTATGGATTAGATATAAAGGATATGTAATTTTGTTTTCATGTAAATAAGTCATGAATGATTACTCATATTTTTGTAATTTTATGAGATATTTCATGCTAGTTGCCAAATGATGGTTCCCACATGTGTTAGGTGACTCACATGGGCTGCTAAGAGCTGATCATTGGAGTGTATATACCAATAGTACATACATCTAAAAGCTGTGTATTGTACGAGTACGAATACGGGTGCATACGAGTAGAATTGTTGATGAAACTGAACGAGGATGTAATCTTAAGCATTTTTGTTAAGTAGAAGTATTTTGATAAGTGTCTTGAAGTCTTTCAAAAGTGTATGAATACATATTAAAATACTACATGTATATACATTTTAACTGAGTCGTTAAGTCATCGTTAGTCGTTACATGTAAATGTTGTTTTGAAACCTTTAGGTTAACGATCTTGTTAAATGTTGTTAACCCAATGTTTATAATATCAAAAGAGATTTTAAATTATTATATTATCATGATATTATGATGTACAAATATCTCTTAATATGATATATATACATTAAATGTCGTTACAACGATAATCGTTACATATATGTCTCGTTTCAAAATCATTAAGTTAGTAGTCTTGTTTTTACATATGTAGTTCATTGTTAATATACTTAATGATATGTTTACTTATCATAATATCATGTTAACTATATATATAACCATATATATGTCATCATATAGTTTTTACAAGTTTTAACGTTCGTGAATCACCGGTCAACTTGGGTAGTCAATTGTCTATATGAAACCTATTTCAATTAATCAAGTCTTAACAAGTTTGATTGCTTAATATGTTGGAAACATTTAATCATGTAAATATCAATCTCAATTAATATATATAAACATGGAAAAGTTCGGGTCACTACAGTACCTACCCGTTAAATAAATTTCGTCCCGAAATTTTAAGCTGTTGAAGGTGTTGACGAATCTTCTGGAAAGAGATGTGGGTATTTCTTCTTCATCTGATCTTCACGCTCCCAGGTGAACTCGGGTCCTCTACGAGCATTCCATCGAACCTTAACAATTGGTATCTTGTTTTGCTTAAGTCTTTTAACCTCACGATCCATTATTTCGACGGGTTCTTCGATGAATTGAAGTTTTTCGTTGATTTGGATTTCATCTAACGGAATAGTGAGATCTTCTTTAGCAAAACATTTCTTCAAATTCGAGACGTGGAAAGTGTTATGTACAGCCGCGAGTTGTTGAGGTAACTCAAGTCGGTAAGCTACTGGTCCGACACGATCAATAATCTTGAATGGTCCAATATACCTTGGATTTAATTTCCCTCGTTTACCAAATCGAACAACGCCTTTCCAAGGTGTAACTTTAAGCATGACCATCTCTCCAATTTCAAATTCTATATCTTTTCTTTTAATGTCAGCGTAGCTCTTTTGTAGACTTTGGGCAGTTTTCAACCGTTGTTGAATTTGGATGATCTTCTCGGTAGTTTCTTGTATAATCTCCGGACCCGTAATCTGTCTATCCCCCACTTCACTCCAACAAATCGGAGACCTGCACTTTCTACCATAAAGTGCTTCAAACGGCGCCATCTCAATGCTTGAATGGTAGCTGTTGTTGTAGGAAAATTTTGCTAACGGTAGATGTCGATCCCAACTGTTTCCGAAATCAATAACACATGCACGTAGCATGTCTTCAAGCGTTTGTATCGTCCTTTCGCTCTGCCCATCGGTTTGTGGATGATAGGCAGTACTCATGTCTAGACGAGTTCCTAATGCTTGCTGTAATGTCTGCCAGAATCTTGAAATAAATCTGTCATCCCTATCAGAGATAATAGAGATTGGTATTCCATGTCTGGAGACGACTTCCTTCAAATACAGTCGTGCTAACTTCTCCATCTTGTGATCTTCTCTTATTGGCAGGAAGTGTGCTGATTTGGTGAGACGATCAACTATTACCCAAATAGTATCAAAACCACTTGCAGTCCTTGGCAATTTAGTGATGAAATCCATGGTAATGTTTTCCCATTTCCATTCCGGGATTTCGGGTTGTTGAAGTAGACCTGATGGTTTCTGATGCTCAGCTTTGACCTTAGAACACATCAAACATTCTCCTACATATTTAGCAACATCGGCTTTCATACCCGGCCACCAAAAATGTTTCTTGAGATCCTTGTACATCTTCCCCGTTCCAGGATGTATTGAGTATCTGGTTTTATGAGCTTCTCTAAGTACCATTTCTCTCATATCTCCAAATTTTGGTACCCAAATCCTTTCAGCCCTATACCGGGTTCCGTATTCCCGAATATTAAGATGCTTCTCCGATCCTTTGGGTATTTCATCCTTTAAATTTCCCTCTTTTAAAACTCCTTGCTGCGCCTCCTTTATTTGAGTAGTAAGGTTATTATGAATCATTATATTCATAGATTTTACTCGAATGGGTTCTATGTCCTTCCTGCTCAAGGCATCGGCTACCACATTTGCCTTCCCAGGGTGGTAACGAATCTCAAAGTCGTAATCATTCAACAATTCAATCCACCTACGCTGCCTCATATTCAGTTGTTTCTGATTAAATATGTGTTGAAGACTTTTGTGGTCGGTATATATAATACTTTTGACCCCATATAAGTAGTGTCTCCAAGTCTTTAATGCAAAAACAACTGCGCCTAATTCCAAATCATGCGTCGTATAATTTTGTTCGTGAATCTTCAATTGTCTAGACGCATAAGCAATCACCTTCGTTCGTTGCATTAATACACAACCGAGACCTTGCTTTGATGCGTCACAATAAATCATAAAATCATCATTCCCTTCAGGCAATGACAATATAGGTGCCGTAGTTAGCTTTTTCTTCAATAACTGAAATGCTTTCTCTTGTTCATCATTCCATTCAAATTTCTTCCCTTTATGCGTTAATGCAGTCAAGGGTTTTGCTATTCTGGAAAAGTCTTGGATGAACCTTCTGTAGTAACCAGCTAGTCCTAAAAACTGGCGTACGTGTTTCGGAGTTTTCGGGGTTTCCCACTTTTCAACAGTTTCTATCTTTGCTGGATCCACCTTAATACCTTCTTTGTTCACTATGTGACCGAGGAATTGAACTTCTTCCAACCAAAATGCACACTTTGAAAACTTAGCGTACAATTCTTCCTTCCTCAATACTTCTAACACCTTTCTCAAATGTTCACCGTGTTCTTGGTCATTCTTTGAGTAAATAAGTATGTCATCAATGAAAACAATGACAAACTTGTCAAGGTATGGTCCACACACTCGGTTCATAAGGTCCATGAACACAGCTGGTGCATTAGTTAAACCAAACGGCATGACCATAAACTCGTAATGACCGTAACGTGTTCTGAAAGCAGTCTTTGGAATATCATCTTCTTTCACCCGCATTTGATGATACCCGGAACGTAAGTCAATCTTTGAATAAACAGACGAGCCTTGTAGTTGATCAAATAAGTCGTCAATTCTCGGTAGTGGGTAGCGGTTCTTGATGGTAAGTTTGTTCAACTCTCGGTAGTCGATACACAACCTGAATGTACCATCTTTCTTCTTGACAAACAAAACAGGAGCTCCCCACGGTGATGTGCTTGGTCGAATGAAACCACGCTCTAAAAGTTCTTGTAATTGGCTTTGCAGTTCTTTCATCTCGCTGGGTGCAAGTCTGTAAGGAGCACGAGCTATTGGTGCAGCTCCTGGTACAAGATCTATTTGAAATTCAACGGATCGATGTGGGGGTAATCCCGGTAATTCTTTCGGAAATACATCGGGAAATTCTTTTGCAATGGGAACATCATTGATGCTCTTTTCTTCAGTTTGTACTTTCTCGACGTGTGCTAGAACAGCATAGCAACCTTTTCTTATTAGTTTTTGTGCCTTCAAATTACTAATAAGATGTAGCTTCGTGTTGCCCTTTTCTCCGTACACCATTAAGGGTTTTCCTTTTTCTCGTATAATGCGAATTGCATTTTTGTAACAAACGATCTCTGCTTTCACTTCTTTCAACCAGTCCATACCGATTATCACATCAAAACTCCCTAACTCTACTGGTATCAAATCAATCTTAAATGTTTCGCTAACCAGTTTAATTTCTCGATTCCGACATATATTATCTGCTGAAATTAATTTACCATTTGCTAATTCGAGTAAAAATTTACTATCTAAAGGCGTCAATGGACAACTTAATTTAGCACAAAAATCTCTACTCATATAGCTTCTATCCGCACCCGAATCAAATAAAATGTAAGCAGATTTATTGTCAATAAGAAACGTACCCGTAACAAGCTCCGGGTCTTCCTGTGCCTCTGCCGCATTAATATTGAAAACTCTTTCGTGGCCTTGTCCATTCGTGTTCTCCTAGTTCGGGCAATTTCTAATAATGTGGCCCGGTTTTCCACATTTATAACAAACTACATTGGCATAACTTGCTCCGACACTACTTGCTCCGCCATTACTCGTTCCGACACCATTTGTTCCTTTCGTTCTATTAACCCCTGGTCCGTAAACCTCACACTTCGCCGCGCTATGACCATTTCTTTTACACTTGTTGCAAAATTTGGTGCAGAACCCCGAGTGATACTTTTCACACCTTTGGCATAGCTGCTTCTGATTGTTGTTGTTGTTGCGGTTATTATTGTTGTTGGGATGATTGTTGTAGTTGCTGCTGCTGTTGTTGTTGTTGTTATTGTTGGGCCGTTTGTTGTAGTTGCGATTGATGTTGCGATTGTTGGGATAATTGTTGCGATTATTGTTGTAATTGCTGTTGTTGTTGTATTGGTGATTCTTATCACCATTTTCCTCCCACTTTCTTTTGACTTGCTTCACATTGGCCTCTTCAGCAGTATGTTCTTTAATTCTTTCTTCAATCTGGTTCACTAGTTTGTGAGCCATTCTACATGCCTGTTGTATGGAGGCGGGCTCGTGTGAACTTATATCTTCTTGGATTCTTTCCGGTAATCCTTTCACAAACGCGTCGATCTTCTCTTCCTCATCTTCGAATGCTCCCGGACACAATAGGCACAATTCTGTGAATCGTCTTTCGTACGTGGTAATATCAAATCCTTGGGTTCGTAACCCTCTAAGTTCTGTCTTGAGCTTATTGACCTCGGTTCTGGGACGGTACTTCTCGTTCATCAAGTGCTTGAATGTTGACCACGGTAGTGCGTACGCATCATCTTGTCCCACTTGCTCTAGATAGGTATTCCACCATGTTAACGCAGAACCTGTGAAGGTATGCGTAGCGTACTTCACTTTGTCCTCTTCAGTACACTTACTTATGGCAAACACCGATTCGACCTTCTCGGTCCACCGTTTCAATCCGATCGGTCCTTCGGTTCCATCAAATTCCAAAGGTTTGCAGGCAGTGAATTCTTTGTAGGTGCATCCTACACGATTTCCTGTACTGCTAGATCCAAGGTTATTGTTGGTATGTAGCGCAGCCTGTACTGCGGCTATGTTTGAAGCTAGAAAAGTACGGAATTCCTATTCATTCATATTCACGGTGTGTCTAGTAGTCGGTGCCATTTCCTTCAAAATAGTCAAATGGAACAAGTTAATCATACAGAATATTAAGAGTAGTTAATAGTATTTCGTAGCATAATATGAACTCATTTATAAAAGCTTTTTCTTCATATTAGCGTTTTATAAGTTTAAATTCGGGTAGTACCTACCCGTTAAGTTCATACTTAGTAGCTAATATACAATTCAACTACTACAATTCTATATGAAAAACTGATTATAATAATATTTCGCGTTCAAACTTTTATACAATATTTTACAACTTACAATACCGCTTATTTTACATAAAGCATGAAATATAGCACACAATAACTTTGATACAAGATAGTTGTGAAGATAATTCTAGCTAGTACACAAGTCGTTCAGCAAAGACAATAAAGACACGTAATTCATACGTCCAGAAACAAATCATGCATTCTGGTTTTACTAGGATTACTTCCCATCCTTGGTCTTGTGGAACATAACCGTTATGGCCGTTGATAAGACAGCGTGTTGTAACATCGTCAAAAGGACGAGGGTTACGTAATGTCCAACAGTCCCGTAACAATCTAAAAACCTCATTTCTTACCCCAATTACCGACTCCGTCACTTGTGGAAAAGTTTTGTTTAATAGTTGTAGCCCGATGTTCTTGTTCTCACTTTGGTGAGAAGCGAACATTACTAATCCGTAAGCATAACATGCTTCTTTATGTTGCATGTTAGCCGCTTTTTCTAAATCATGAAGTCCAATATTCGGATATATTGAGTCAAAATAATTTCTTAACCCGTTGCGTAAAATAGCATTTGGGTTCCCCGCAATATATGCGTCAAAGTAAACACATCGTAACTTATGGGTTTCCCAATGTGCTATCCCCCATCTTTCAAACGAAAGTCTCTTATAAACCAAGACATTCTTGGAACGTTCTTCGAATGTCTTACAAACTGATCTCGCCTTAAATAGTTGTGCCGAGGAATTCTGGCCGACTCTAGACAAGATTTCATCAATCATGTCTCCGGGTAGGTCTCTTAAAATATTGGGTTGTCTATCCATTTTGTGTTTTTAAACTGTAAAATAGACAAGAGTTAGATTCATAAAAAAATACTTATTAATACAAGCAATTTTTTACGTATATCATAAAGCATAAGAACACTATATTACATATATTACACCACACGAATACAACTATCTTATTCCGACTCGCTCGTTTCTTCTTCTTCGGTTTTGGTTCATTTTGCCAAGTTTCTAGGGATATATGATGTTCCCCTAATACGAGCCGTCGTTGTCCACATTGGTTTAGAAAAACCTGGTGGTTTAGAGGTTCCCGGGTCATTCTTACAACTTAAGGACTTCGGGGGTTGACGATACATATAAAGTTCATCGGGGTTGGAATTAGATTTCTCTATTTTTATGCCCTTTCCCTTATTATTTTCTTTTGCCTTTTTAAATTCAGTTGGGGTAATTTCTATAACATCATTGGAATTCTCGTCGGAATCCGATTCATCGGAGAATTGGTAATCCTCCCAATATTTTGCTTCCTTGGCGGAAACACCATTGACCATAATTAACCTTGGTCGGTTGGTTGAGGATTTTCTTTTACTTAACCGTTTTATTATTTCCCCCACCGGTTCTATTTCTTCATCCGGTTCCGATTCTTCTTCCGGTTCCGATTCTTCTTCCGGTTCCGACTCTTCTTCCGGTTCCTCTTCGGGAACTTGTGAATCAGTCCACGAATCATTCCAATTTACATTTGACTCTTCATTATTATTAGGTGAGTCAATGGGACTTGTTCTAGAGGTAGACATCTATCACATAATATCAAACGCGTTAAGAGATTAATATATCACATAATATTCACATATTAAAAATATATAGTTTCCAACAAAATTTGTTAAGCAATCATTTTTCAAGTAAACACGGTCGAAGTCCAGACTCACTAATACATCCTAACAAACTCGATAAGACACACTAATGCAAAATTCTGGTTCTCTAAGACCAACGCTCGGATACCAACTGAAATGTCCCGTTCTTATTGATTAAAAACGTTCCATATTATTTGATTTCGTTGCGAGGTTTTGACCTCTATATGAGACGTTTTTCAAAGACTGCATTCATTTTAAAACAAATCATAACCTTTATTTCATCAATAAAGGTTTAAAAAGCTTTACGTAGATTATCAAATAATGATAATCTAAAATATCCTGTTTACACACGACCATTACATAATGGTTTACAATACAAATATGTTACAACAAAATAAGTTTCTTGAATGCAGTTTTTACACAATATCATACAAGCATGGACTCCAAATCTCGTCCTTATTTAAGTATGCGATAGCGGAAGCTCTTAATAATCACCCGAGAATAAACATGCTTAAAACGTCAACAAAAATGTTGGTGAGTTATAGGTTTAACCTATATATATCAAATCGTAACAATAGACCACAAGATTTCATATTTCAATACACATCCCATACATAGAGATAAAAATCATTCATATGGTGAACACCTGGTAACCGAAATTAACAAGATGCATATATAAGAATATCCCCATCATTCCGGGACACCCTTCGGATATGATATAAATTTCGAAGTACTAAAGCATCCGGTACTTTGGATGGGGTTTGTTAGGCCCAATAGATCTATCTTTAGGATTCACGTCAATTAGGGTGTCTGTTCCCTAATTCTTAGATTACCAGACTTAATAAAAAGGGGCATATTCGATTTTGATAATTCAACCATAGAATGTAGTTTCACGTACTTGTGTCTATTTTGTAAATCATTTATAAAACCTGCATGTATTCTCATCCCAAAAATATTAGATTTTAAAAGTGGGACTATAACTCACTTTCACAGATTTTTACTTCGTCGGGAAGTAAGACTTGGCCACTGGTTGATTCACGAACCTATAACAATATATACATATATATCAAAGTATGTTCAAAATATATTTACAACACTTTTAATATATTTTGATGTTTTAAGTTTATTAAGTCAGCTGTCCTCGTTAGTAACCTACAACTAGTTGTCTACAGTTAGATGTGCAGAAATAAATCGATAAATATTATCTTGAATCAATCCACGACCCAGTGTATACGTATCTCAGTATTGATCACAACTCAAACTATATATATTTTGGAATCAACCTCAACCCTGTATAGCTAACTCCAACATTCACATATAGAGTGTCTATGGTTGTTCCGAAATATATATAGATGTGTCGACATGATAGGTCGAAACATTGTATACGTGTCTATGGTATCTCAAGATTACATAATATACAATACAAGTTGATTAAGTTATGGTTGGAATAGATTTGTTACCAATTTTCACGTAGCTAAAATGAGAAAAATTATCCAATCTTGTTTTACCCATAACTTCTTCATTTTAAATCCGTTTTGAGTGAATCAAATTGCTATGGTTTCATATTGAACTCTATTTTATGAATCTAAACAGAAAAGTATAGGTTTATAGACGGAGAAATAAGTTACAAGTCGTTTTTGTAAAGGTAGTCATTTCAGTCGAAAGAACGACGTCTAGATGACCATTTTAGAAAACATACTTCCACTTTGAGTTTAACCATAATTTTTGGATATAGTTTCATGTTCATAATAAAAATCATTTTTCTCAGAATAACAACTTTTAAATCAAAGTTTATCATAGTTTTTAATTAACTAACCCAAAACAGCCCGCGGTGTTACTACGACGGCGTAAATCCTGTTTTACGGTGTTTTTCGTGTTTTCAGGTTTTAAATCATTAAGTTAGCATATCATATAGATATAGAACATGTGTTTAGTTGATTTTAAAAGTCAAGTTAGAAGGATTAACTTTTGTTTGCGAACAAGTTTAGAATTAACTAAACTATGTTCTAGTGATTACAAGTTTAAACCTTCGAATAAGATAGCTTTATATGTATGAATCGAATGATGTTATGAACATCATTACTACCTTAAGTTCCTTGGATAAACCTATTGGAAAAGAGAAAAATGGATCTAGCTTCAACGGATCCTTGGATGGCTCGAAGTTCTTGAAGCAGAATCATGACACGAAAACAAGTTCAAGTAAGATCATCACTTGAAATAAGATTGTTATAGTTATAGAAATTGAGCCAAAGTTTGAATATGATTATTACCTTGTATTAGAATGATAACCTACTGTAAGAAACAAAGATTTCTTGAGATTGGATGGTCACCTTACAAGATTGGAAGTGAGCTAGCAAACTTGAAAGTATTCTTGATTTTATGAAACTAGAACATTTGGAATTTATGAAGAACACTTAGAACTTGAAGATAGAACTTGAGAGAGATCAATTAGATGAATAAAATTGAAGAATGAAAGTGTTTGTAGGTGTTTTTGGTCGTTGGTGTATGGATTAGATATAAAGGATATGTAATTTTGTTTTCATGTAAATAAGTCATGAATGATTACTCATATTTTTGTAATTTTATGAGATATTTCATGCTAGTTGCCAAATGATGGTTCCCACATGTGTTAGGTGACTCACATGGGCTACTAAGAGCTGATCATTGGAGTGTATATACCAATAGTACATACATCTAAAAGCTGTGTATTGTACGAGTACGAATACGGGTGCATACGAGTAGAATTGTTGATGAAACTGAACGAGGATGTAATTGTAAGCATTTTTGTTAAGTAGAAGTATTTTGATAAGTGTCTTGAAGTCTTTCAAAAGTGTATGAATACATATTAAAATACTACATGTATATACATTTTAACTGAGTCGTTAAGTCATCGTTAGTCGTTACATGTAAATGTTGTTTTGAAACCTTTAGGTTAACGATCTTGTTAAATGTTGTTAACCCAATGTTTATAATAACAAAAGAGATTTTAAATTATTATATTATCATGATATTATGATGTACAAATATCTCTTAATATGATATATATACATTAAATGTCGTTACAACGATAATCGTTACATATATGTCTCGTTTCAAAATCATTAAGTTAGTAGTCTTGTTTTTACATATGTAGTTCATTGTTAATATACTTAATGATATGTTTACTTATCATAATATCATGTTAACTATATATATAACCATATATATGTCATCATATAGTTTTTACAAGTTTTAACGTTCGTGAATCACCGGTCAACTTGGGTAGTCAATTGTCTATATGAAACCTATTTCAATTAATCAAGTCTTAACAAGTTTGATTGCTTAATATGTTGGAAACATTTAATCATGTAAATATCAATCTCAATTAATATATATAAACATGGAAAAGTTCGGGTCACTACAACTTTCTACCATAAAGTGCTTCAAACGGCGCCATCTCAATGCTTGAATGGTAGCTGTTGTTGTAAGAAAATTTTGCTAACGGTAGATGTCGATCCCAACTGTTTCCGAAATCAATAACACATGCTCGTAGCATATCTTCAAGCGTTTGTATCGTCCTTTCGCTCTGCCCATCAGTTTGTGGATGATAGGCAGTACTCATGTCTAGACGAGTTCCTAATGCTTGCTGTAATGTCTGCCAGAATCTTGAAATAAATCTGCCATCCCTATCAGAGATAATAGAGATTGGTATTCCATGTCTGGAGACGACTTACTTCAAATACAGTCATGCTAACTTCTCCATCTTGTCATCTTCTCTTATTGGCAGGAAGTGTGCTGATTTGGTGAGACGATCAACTATTACCCAAATACTATCAAAACCACTTGCAGTCCTTGGCAATTTAGTGATGAAATCCATGGTAATGTTTTCCCATTTCCATTCCGGGATTTCGGGTTGTTGAAGTAGACCTGATGGTTTCTGATACTCAGCTTTGACCTTAGAACACGTCAAACATTCTCCTACGTATTTAACAACATTTGCTTTCATACCCAGCCACCAAAAATGTTTCTTGAGATCCTTGTACATCTTCCCCGTTCCAGGATGTATTGAGTATCTGGTTTTATTAGCTTCTCTAAGTACCATTTCTCTCATATCTCCAAATTTTGGTACCCAAATGCTTTCAGCCCTATACCGAGTTCCGTCTTCCCGAATATTAAGATGCTTCTCCGATCCTTTGGGTATTTCATCCTTTAAATTTCCCACTTTTAAAACTCCTTGTTGCGCCTCCTTTATTTAAGTAGTAAGGTTATTATGAATCATTATATTCATAGATTTTACTCGAATGGGTTCTCTGTCCTTCCTGCTCAAGGCATCGGCTACCACATTTGCCTTCCCCGGGTGGTAACGAATCTCAAAGTCGTAATCATTCAATAATTCAATCCACCTACGCTGCCTCATATTCAGTTGTTTCTGATTAAATATGTGTTGAAGACTTTTGTGGTCGGTATATATAATACTTTTGACCCCATATAAGTAGTGCCTCCAAGTCTTTAATGCAAAAACAACCGCGCCTAATTCCAAATCATGCGTCGTATAATTTTGTTCGTGAATCTTCAATTGTCTAGACGCATAAGCAATCACCTTCGTTCGTTGCATTAATACACAACCGAGACCTTGCTTTGATGCATCACAATAAATCACAAAATCATCATTCCCTTCAGGCAATGACAATATAGGTGTCGTAGTTAGCTTTTTCTTCAATAACTGAAACGCTTTCTCTTGTTCATCATTCCATTCAAATTTCTTCCCTTTATGCGTTAATGCAGTCAAGGGTTTTGCTATTCTGGAAAAGTCTTGGATGAACCTTCTGTAGTAACCAGCTAGTCCTAAAAACTGGCGTATGTGTTTCAGAGTTTTCGGGGTTTCCCACTTTTCAACAGTTTCTATCTTTGCCGGATCCACCTTAATACCTTCTTTGTTCACTATGTGACCGAGGAATTGAACTTCTTCCAACCAAAATGCACACTTTGAAAACTTAGCGTACAATTCTTCCTTCCTCAATACTTCTAACACCTTTCTCAAATGTTCACCGTGTTCTTGGTCATTCTTTGAGTAAATAAGTATGTCATCAATGAAAACAATGACAAACTTGTCAAGGTATGGTCCACACACTCGGTTCATAAGGTCCATGAACATAGCTGGTGCATTAGTTAAACCAAACGGCATGACCATAAACTCGTAATGACCGTAACGTGTTCTGAAAGCAGTCTTTGGAATATCATCTTCTTTCACCCGCATTTGATGATACCCGGAACGTAAGTCAATCTTTGAATAAACAGACGAGCCTTGTAGTTGATCAAATAAGTCGTCGATTCTCGGTAGTGGGTAGCGGTTCTTGATGGTAAGTTTGTTCAACTCTCGGTAGTCGATACACAACCTGAATGTACCATCTTTCTTCTTGACAAAAAAAATAGGAGCTCCCCACGGTGATGTGCTTGGTCGAATGAAACCACGCTCTAAAAGTTCTTGTAATTGGCTTTGCAGTTCTTTCATCTCGCTGGGTGCGAGTCTGTAAGGAGCACGAGCTATTGGTGCAGCTCCTGGTACAAGATCTATTTGAAATTCAACGGATCGATGTGGGGGTAATCCCGGTAATTCTTTCGGAAATACATCGGGAAATTCTTTTGCAATGGGAACATCATTGATGCTCTTATCTTCAGTTTATACTTTCTCGACGTGTGCTAGAACAGCATAGCAACCTTTTCTTATTAGTTTTTGTGCCTTCAAATTACTAATAAGATGTAGCTTCGTGTTGCCCTTTTCTCCGTACACCATTAAGGGTTTTCCTTTTTCTCGTATAATGCGAATTGCATTTTTGTAACAAACGATCTCTGCTTTCACTTCTTTCAACCAGTCCATACCGATTATCACATCAAAACTCCCTAACTCTACTGGTATCAAATCAATCTTAAATGTTTCGCTAACCAGTTTAATTTCTCAATTCCGACATATATTATCTGCTGAAATTAATTTACCATTTGCTAATTCGAGTAAAAATTTACTATCCAAAGGCGTCAATGGACAACTTAATTTAGCACAAAAATCTCTACTCATATAGCTTCTATCCGCACCCGAATCAAATAAACGTAAGCAGATTTATTGTCAATAAGAAACGTACCCGTAACAAGCTCCGGGTCTTCCTGTGCCTCTGCCGCATTAATATTGAAAACTCTTCCGCGGCCTTGTCCATTCGTGTTCTCCTGGTTAGGGCAATTTCTAATAATGTGGCCCGGTTTTCCACATTTATAACAAACTACATTGGCATAACTTGCTCCGACACTACTTGCTCCACCATTACTCGTTCTGACACCATTTGTTCCTTTCGTTCTATTAACCCCTGGTCCGTAGACCTCACACTTCGCCGCGCTATGATCATTTCTTTTACACTTATTGCAAAATTTGGTGCAGAACCCCGAGTGATACTTTTCACACCTTTGGCATAGCTGCTTCTGATTGTTGTTGTTGCGGTTATTATTGTTGTTGGGATGATTGTTGTAGTTGCTGTTGTTGTTGTTGTTGTTGTTGGGCCGTTTGTTGTAGTTGCGATTGATGTTGCGATTGTTGGGATAATTGTTGCGATTATTGTTGTAATTGCTGTTGTTGTTGTATTTGTGATTCTTATCACCATTTTCCTCCCACTTTCTTTTGACTTGCTTCACATTGGCCTCTTCAGCAGTCTGTTCTTTAATTCTTTCTTCAATCTAGTTCACTAGTTTGTGAGCCATTCTACATGCCTGTTGTATGGAGGCGGGCTCGTGTGAACTTATATCTTCTTGGATTCTTTCCTGTAATCCTTTCACAAACGCGTCGATCTTCTCTTCCTCATCTTCAAATGCTCCCGGACACAATAGGCACAATTCTGTGAATCGTCTTTCGTACGTGGTAATATCAAATCCTTGGGTTCGTAACCCTCTAAGTTCTGTCTTGAGCTTATTGACCTCGGTTCTGGGACGGTACTTCTCGTTCATCATGTGCTTGAATGCTGACCACGGTAGTGCGTATGCATCGTCTTGTCCCACTTGCTCTAGTTAGGTATTCCACCATGTAAACGCAGAACCTGTGAAGGTATGCGTAGCGTACTTCACTTTGTCCTCTTCAGTACACTTACTTATGGCAAACACCGATTCGACCTTCTCGGTCCACCGTTTCAATCCGATCAGTCCTTCGGTTCCATCAAATTCCAAAGGTTTGCAGGCAGTGAATTCTTTGTAGGTGCATCCTACACGATTTCCTGTACTGCTAGATCCAAGGTTATTGTTGGTATGTAGCGCAGCATGTATTGCGGCTATGTTTAAAGCTAGAAAAGTACGTAATTCCTCTTCATTCATATTCACGGTGTGTCGAGTAGTCGGTGCCATTTCCTTCAAAATAGTCAAATGGAACAAGTTAATCATACAGAATATTAAGAGTAGTTAATAGTATTTCGTAGCATAATATGAACTCATTTATAAAAGCTTTTTCTTCATATTAGCGTTTTATAAGTTTAAATTCGGGTAGTACCTACCCATTAAGTTCATACTTAGTAGCTAATATACAATTCAACTACTACAATTCTATATGAAAAAATGATTATAATAATATTTCGCGTTCAAACTTTTACACAATATTTTACAAACTTACAATACCGCTTATTTTACATATAGCATGAAATATAGCACACAATAAATTTGATACAAGATGGTTGTGAAGATAATTCTAGCTAGTACACAAGTCGTTCAGCAAAGGCAATAAAGACACGTAATTCATACGTCCAGAAACAAGTCATGCATTCTGGTTTTACTAGGATTACTTCCCATCCTTGGTCTTGTGGAACATAACCGTTATGGCCGTTGATAAGACAGCGTGTTGTAACGTCGTCAAAGGGACGAGGGTTACGTAATGTCCAACAGTCCCGTAACAATCTAAAAACCTCATTTCTTACCCCAATTACCGACTCCGTCACTTGTGGGAATGTTTTGTTTAATAGTTGTAGCCCGATGTTCTTGTTCTCACTTTGGTGAGAAGCGAACATTACTAATCCGTAAGCATAACATGCTTCTTTATGTTGCATGTTAGCTGCTTTTTCTAAATCACGAAGTCCAATATTCGGATATATTGAGTCAAAATAATTTCTTAACCCATTGCGTAAAATAGCATTTGGGTTCCCCGCAATATATGCGTCAAAGTAAACACATCGTAACTTATGGATTTCCCAATGTGATATCCCCCATCTTTCGAACGAAAGCCTTTTATAAACCAAGGCATTCTTGGAACGTTCTTCGAATGTCTTACAAACTGATCTCGCCTTAAATAGTTGTGCCGAAGAATTCTGACCGACTCTAGACAAGATTTCATCAATCATGTCTCCGGGTAGGTCTCTTAAAATATTGGGTTGTCTATCCATTTTGTGTTTTTATACTGTAAAATAGACAAGAGTTTGATTCATAAAAAAAAATACTTATTAATACAAGCAATTTTTACATATATCTTAAAGCATAAGCACACTATATTACATATATTACACCACACGAATACAACTATCTTATTCCGACTCGCTTGTTTCTTCTTCTTCGGTTTTGGTTCGTTTTGCCAAGTTTCTAGGGATATATGATGTTCCCCTAATACGAGCCGTCATTTTCCACATTGGTTTAGAAAAACCTGGTGGTTTAGAGGTTCCCGGGTTATTGTTACAACTTAAGGACTTCGGGGGTTGACGATACATATAAAGTTCATCGGGGTTGGAATTAGATTTCTCTATTTTTATGCCCTTTCCCTTATTATTTTCTTTTGCCTTTTTAAATTCAGTTGGGGTAATTTCTATAACATCACCGGAATTCTCGTCGGAATCCGATTCATCAGAGAATTGGTAATCCTCCCAATATTTTGCTTCCTTGGCGGAAACACCATTGACCATAATTAACCTTGGTCGGTTGGTTGAGGATTTTCTTTTACTTAACCGTTTTATTATTTCCCCCACCGGTTCTATTTCTTCATCCGGTTCCGATTCTTCTTCCGGTTCCGATTCTTCTTCCGGTTCCGACTCTTCTTCCGGTTCTTCTTCGGGAACTTGTGAATCAGTCCACGAATCATTCCAATTTACATTTGACTCTTCATTATTATTAGGTGAGTCAATGGGACTTGTTCTAGAGGTAGACATCTATCACATAATATCAAACGCGTTAAGAGATTAATATATCACATAATATTCACATGTTAAAAATATATAGTTTCCAACAAAATTTGTTAAGCAATCATTTTTCAAGTAAACACGGTCGAAGTCCAGACTCACTAATGCATCCTAACAAACTCGATAAGACACACTAATGCAAAATTCTGGTTCTCTAAGACCAACGCTCGGATACCAACTGAAATGTCCCGTTCTTATTGATTAAAAACGTTCCATATTAATTGATTTCGTTGCGAGGTTTTGACCTCTATATGAGACGTTTTTCAAAGACTGCATTCATTTTAAAACAAACCATAACCTTTATTTCATCAATAAAGGTTTAAAAAGCTTTACGTAGATTATCAAATAATGATAATCTAAAATATCCTGTTTACACATGACCATTACATAATAGTTTACAATACAAATATGTTACAACAAAATAAGTTTCTTGAATGCAGTTTTTACACAATATCATACAAGCATGGACTCCAAATCTCGTACTTATTTAAGTATGCGATAGCGGAAGCTCTTAATAATCACCTGAGAATAAACATTCTTAAAACGTCAACAAAAATGTTGGTGAGTTATAGGTTTAACCTATATATATCAAATCATAATAATAGACCACAAGATTTCATATTTCAATACACATCCCATACATAGAGATAAAAATCATTCATATGCTGAACACCTGGTAACCGACATTAATAAGATGCATATATAAGAATATCCCCATCATTCCGGGACACCCTTCGGATATGATATAAATTTCGAAGTACTAAAGCATCCGGTACTTTGGATGGGGTTTGTTAGGCCCAATAGATCTATCTTTAGGATTCGCGTCAATTAGGGTGTCTGTTCCCTAATTCTTAGATTACCAGACTTAATAAAATGGGGCATATTCGATTTTGATAATTCAACCATAGAATGTAGTTTCACGTACTTGTGTCTATTTTGTAAATCATTTATAAAACCTGCATGTATTCTCATCCCAAAAATATTAGATTTTAAAAGTGGGACTATAACTCACTTTCACAGATTTTTACTTCGTCGGGAAGTAAGACTTGGCCACTGGTTGATTCACGAACCTATAACAATATATACATATATATCAAAGTATGTTCAAAATATATTTACAACACTTTTAATATATTTTGATGTTTTAAGTTTATTAAGTCAGCTGTCCTAGTTAGTAACCTACAACTAGTTGTCCACAGTTAGATGTACAGAAATAAATCGATAAATATTATCTTAAATCAATCCACGACCCATTGTATACGTATCTCAGTATTGATCACAACTCAAACTATATATATTTTGGAATCAACCTCAACCCTGTATAGCTAACTCCAACATTCACATATAGAGTGTCTATGGTTGTTCCGAAATATATATAGATGTGTCGACATGATAGGTCGAAACATTGTATACGTGTCTATGGTATCTCAAGATTACATAATATACAATACAAGTTGATTAAGTTATGGTTGGAATAGATTTGTTACCAATTTTCACGTAGCTAAAATGAGAAAAATTATCCAATCTTGTTTTACCCATAACTTCTTCATTTTAAATCCGTTTTGAGTGAATAAAATTGCTATGGTTTCATATTGAACTCTATTTTATGAATCTAAACATAAAAAGTATAGGTTTATAGTCGTAAAAATAAGTTACAAGTCGTTTTTGTAAAGGTAGTCATTTCAGTCGAAAGAACGACATCTAGATGACCATTTTAGAAAACATACTTCCACTTTGAGTTTAACCATAATTTTTGGATATAGTTTCATGTTCATAATAAAAATCATTTTCTCAAAATAACAACTTTTAAATCAAAGTTTATCATAGTTTTTAATTAACTAACCCAAAACAGCCCGCGGTGTTACTACGACGGCGTAAATCCGGTTTTACGGTGTTTTTCGTGTTTCCAGGTTTTAAATCATTAAGTTAGCATATCATATAGAACATGTGTTTAGTTGATTTTAAAAGTCAAGTTAGAAGGATTAACTTTTGTTTGCGAACAAGTTTAGAATTAACTAAACTATGTTCTAGTGTTTAGAAGTTTAAACCTTCGAATAAGATAGCTTTATATATATGAATCGAATGATGTTATGAATTTCATTACTACCTTAAGTTCCTTGGATAAACCTACTGGAAAAGAGAAAAATGGATCTAGCTTCAATGGATCCTTGGATGGATCGAAGTTCTTGAAGCAGAATCATGACACGAAAACAAGTTCAAGTAAGATCATCACTTGAAATAAGATTGTTATAGTTATAGAAATTGAACCAAAGTTTGAATATGATGATTACCTTGTATTATAATGATAACCTACTGTAAGAAACAAAGATTTCTTGAGGTTGTATGATCACCTTACAAGATTGGAAGTGAGCTAGCAAACTTGAAAGTATTCTTGATTTTATGTAACTAGAACTTGTAGAATATATGAAGAACACTTAGAACTTGAAGATAGAACTTGAGAGAGATCAATTAGATGAAGAAAATTGAAGAATGAAAGTGTTTGTAGGTGTTTTTGGTCGTTGGTGTATGGATTAGATATAAAGGATATGTAATTTTGTTTTCATATAAATAAGTCATGAATGATTACTCATATTTTTGTAATTTTATGAGATATTTCATGCTAGTTGCCAAATGATGGTTCCCACATGTGTTAGGTGACTCACATGGGCTGCTAAGAGCTGATCATTGGAGTGTATATACCAATAGTACATACATCTAAAAGCTGTGTATTGTACGAGTACGAATACGGGTGCATACGAGTAGAATTGTTGATGAAACTGAACGAGGATGTAATTGTAAGCATTTTTGTTAAGTAGAAGTATTTTGATAAGTGTATTGAAGTCTTTAAAAAGTGTATAAATACATATTAAAACACTACATGTATATACATTTTAACTGAGTCGTTAAGTCATCGTTAGTCGTTACATGTAAGTGTTGTTTTGAAACCTTTAGGTTAACGATCTTGTTAAATGTTGTTAACCCAATGTTTATAATATCAAATGAGATTTTAAATTATTATATTATCATGATATTATCATGATATTATCATGTATGAATATCTCTTAATATGATATATATACATTAACTGTCTTTACAACGATAATCGTTACATATATGTCTCGTTTAAAAATCATTAAGTTAGTAGTCTTGTTTTTACATATGTAGTTCATTGTTAATATACTTAATGATATGTTTACTTATCATAGTATCATGTTAACTATATATATATCCATATATATGTCATCATATAGTTTTTACAAGTTTTAACGTTCGTGAATCACCGGTCAACTTGGGTGGTCAATTGTCTATATGAAACATATTTCAATTAATCAAGTCTTAACAAGTTTGATTGCTTAACATGTTGGAAACATTTAATCACGTAAATATCAATCTCAATTAATATATATAAACATGGAAAAGTTCGGGTCACTACATTATATACATAAAAATGAGAATATTAAATTAAGAAACTCGAAAACGATATATATAACGATTATCGTTATAACGTCTTACTAGGTACATATGAATCATATTAAGATATTAATACACTTGGTTAATTATGTTAAATGATAAGTAAATATATCATTAAGTGTATTAACAATGAACTACATATGTAAAAATAAGACTACTAACTTAATGATTTTGAAACGAGACATATATGTAACGATTATCGTTGTAACGACATTTAATGTATATTGATCATATTAAGAGATATTTGTACATCATAATATCATGATAATATAATAATTTAAAATCTCATTTGATATTATAAACATTGGGTTAACAACATTTAACAAGATAGTTAACCTAAAGGTTTCAAAACAACATTTACATGTAACGACTAACGATGACTTAACGACTCAGTTAAAATGTATATACATGTAGTGTTTTAATATGTATTCATACACTTTTTAAAGACTTCAAGACACTTATCAAAATACTTCTACTTACCAAAAATGCTTACAATTACATCCTGGTTCAGTTTCATCAACAAATCTACTCGTATGCACCCGTATTCGTACTCGTACAATACACAGCTTTTAGATGTATGTACTATTGGTATATACACTCCAATGATCAGCTCTTAGCAGCCCATGTGAGTCACCTAACACATGTGGGAACCATAATTTGGCAACTAGCATGAAATATCTCATAAAATTACAAAAATATGAGTAATCATTCATGACTTATTTACATGAAAACAAAATTACATATCCTTTATATCTAATCCATACACCAACGACCAAAAACACCTATAAACACTTTTATTCTTCAATTTTCTTCATCTAATTGATCTCTCTCAAGTTCTATCTTCAAGTTCTAAGTGTTCTTCATAAATTCCAAAAGTTCTAGTTTCATAAAATCAAGAATACTTCCAAGATTGCAAGTTTACTTCCAAGTTTTCTAAATCCATTCCAATTAATCATTCAAGATCAAGAAACCTTTGTTACTTACAGTAGGTTATCTTTCTAATACAAGGTAATAATCATATTCAAACTTTAATTCAATTTCTATAACTATAACAATCTTATTTCGAGTGGAAATCTTGCTTGAAATTGTTTTCGTGTCATGATTCTGCTTCAAGAACTTTTAAGCCATCCAAGGATCCTTTGAAGCTAAATCCATTTTTCTCATTTCTAGTAGGTTTATCCAAGGAACTTGAGGTAGTAATGATGTTCATAACATCATTCGATTCATACATAAAAAGCTGCCTTATTCAACGTTATAAACTTGTAATCACTAGAACATAGTTTAGTTAATTCTAAACTTGTTCGCAAATAAAGTTAATCCTTCTAACTAGACTTTTAAAATCAACTAAACACATTTTATATATCTATATGATATGCTAACTTAATGATTTAAAACCCGGAAACACGATAAACACCATAAAACTGGATATACGCAGTCGTAGTAAAACCGGGGGCTGTTTTGATTGGGATAATTAAAATCTAAGAAGAACTTTGATTTAAAAGCTATACTTCTGGAAAAATGATTTTTCTTATGAACATGAAACTATATCCAAAAATCATGGTTAAACTCAAAGTGAAAGTATGTTTTTCAAAATGGTCATCAAGATGTAGTTCTTTCGACGGAAATGACTACCTCTTTCAAAAATAACTTGTAACTTGTATTTACGACTATAAACTTATACTTTTCTATTTAGATTCATAAAGTTAAGTTCAATATGAAACCGTGGCCACTGGAATCACTCAAAACGGATTAGAAACGAAGAAATGGCGAGTAAAACAAGATTGATAAAAACTACTCATTTTACCTACGTGAAAGTTAGTAATAAATCTATTCCAACCATAACCTAATCAACTTATATTATATATTATGTAATCTTGAGATACCATAGACACGTATACAATGTTTCGACCTATCATGTCGACCCATCTATATATATATATTGCGGAACAACCATAGACACTCTATATGTGAATGTTGGAGTTAGCTATACAGGGTTGAGGTTGATTCCAAAATATATATATAGTTTGAGTTGTGATCAATACTGAGATACGTATACACTGGGTCGTGGATTGATTCAAAATAATATTTATCGATTTATTTCTGTACATCTAACTGTGGACAACTAGTTGTAGGTTACTAATGAGGACAGCTGACTTAATAAACTTAAAACATCAAACTGTATTAAAAGTATTGTAAATATATTTTGAACATACTTTGATATATATGTATATATTGTTATAGGTTCGTAAATCAACCAGTGGCCAACTCTTACTTCCCGACGAAGTAAAAATCTGTGAAAGTGAGTTATAGTCCCACTTTTAAAATCTAATATTTTTGGGATGAGAATACATGCAGGTTTTATAAATGATTTACAAAATAGACACAAGTACGTGAAACTACATTCTATGGTTGAATCATCGAAATCGAATATGCCCCTTTTTATTAAGTCTGGTAATCTAAGAATTAGGGAACAGACACCCTAATTGACGCGAATCCTAAAGATAGATCTATTGGGCCTAACAAACCCCATCCAAAGTACCGGATGCTTTAGTACTTCGAAATTTATATCATATCCGAAGGGTGTCTCGGAATGATGGGGATATTCTTATATATGCATCTTGTTAATGTCGGTTACTAGGTGTTCACCATATGAATGATTTTTATCTCTATGTATGGGATGTGTATTGAAATATGAAATCTTGTGGTCTATTGTTACGATTTGATATATATATATATATATATATATATATATATATATATATATATATATATATATATAGGTTAAACCTATAACTCACCAACATTTTTGTTGACGTTTAAAGCATGTTTATTCTCAGGTGAATACTAAGAGCTTCCGCTGTAGCATACTAAAATAAGGACAAGATTTGGAGTCCATGTTTGTATGATATTGTGTAAAAACTGCATTCAAGAAACTGATTTCGATGTAACATATTTGTATTGTAAACCATTATGTAATGTTCGTGTGTAAACAGGATATTTTAGATTATCATTATTTGATAATCTACGTAAAGCTTTTTAAACCTTTATTTATGAAATAAAGGTTATGGTTTGTTTTAAAAATGAATGCAGTCTTTGAAAAAAAACGTCTCATATAGAGGTCAAAACCTCGCAACGAAATCAATTAATATGGAACGTTTTTAATCAATAAGAACGGGACATTTCAGTATGTATGTATGTATATATATAGTTTGGAGATGCGTGGATCTTGGCTCACAATATGGTGTTCAATTTGATGAGAGTGGTTCATATATATTTTATATGCAGTATACATATGCATGTAGATATGTGATATAAAATTAGAATATTAAAATGAAACTAGTACAATGATAAACTTATTAATCACCTCACTTTACAACTCAAGTGAATTTGGTTTTTTTGTCTGGTCTTCATCGGAGTGAATGTATAAAGGAAAATGGATAGATATTGGCAAACCAAACAAAAATAGTATTATCTAAATTTCAATCATGCACAGTCATGTTCATTATAATATTAATTCGTTTTACAAATTGTGTATTAAGAATTTAATTCTACCGACAGTTTTCACGAACTATTATCGTGCACTATTTGAAATCAGTGGCGGGTAAAAGTATTCGAAAAAAAATCCCAAATTTTTACAGTTATTATATTTATTTAATTTGGTCATTATGGTATAAAATTCGATCATTAATTATTAATTAAAAATTACATCAACTGTCACTCTCATTTAAGGGTAAAATATAAAAAGTGTTAAAATTAATTAATTAGATCCTAAATATACTTTTAATAAGCCTACAACTGATATAACTCATTTTTGTGTTACCGTTTATTTTAAAATCACATAAGTTTCTTTTTAACTCGTTTATTATCAATCAATATGACAATTGAGCGTTACCGTCGTTTATTAAATAACTTCAAAAATCACAAAATATATATTCTATATACTTTATTTATATATATATTCTTTAAATAATAATAATTATATATTATTATTATTCTTCAACATTGATTATAACAATTATAATATATAATATTTCTTTTTTATAATTTACATATATGTTTATATATATATATTTAATTATATGCATATCTATGTATTATAATTTAATTTAATAATATTAAATGTACTGATATTATTTTATATATTTATTTCCAACAATTAAATCATATATTATTTCAAATAATATTTCAAATAAAATTATATATAACCATTTACAAATTAGTAGTTCGTGAATCGTCGGAAACAGTCAAAGGTTATATGATTTCATGAAATAGTTCAAAACTTTTGAGACTTGATTTAATAGACTTTGCTTATCGTGTCAGAATCTTATAAAGATCAAGTTTAAATTTGGTGAAATTTCCGGGTCATCACAAAATGGGTCAAAATTGTCTGTGGAAAAGGGGTTGTCCGGTTTGGGTAAGTTGGGTGAAAAGTGGCTAAGTGTTATTTGCTTGGGGTATTGAGCATGGTATAAGTGTCTATAACTTTAGGGTGTTGTTAGGCTCAAATTACCACGTGTAGTGGTGATGAGTTGGGTCGTTTAGGGTTGAGCACAAATTGGTTAGATTGTACATGTTTGTTGTGGGTAACGAATTACCACTCGTAGCGGTAATATTGTTGGTGTCCATTAAGGGTATAAATGGGAGGGTTTTAGTGAGCAAGTGGAAACCTGAGGCTAAGGGTTAGTGGTGTCGGATTCTCTTATTGAGAATTGGTGTTTATGTGTTTATGTGTCTATGTGTTATATAGTTGATTACTCACTCGGATGAGATGACGAAGGTTGTACATACATGGTTTGTACTTGTGCGTGCGTCGCTAGGTGAGTGGATTAATTATGCATGTATGTATACGATTTACTTGCTAACGGTGAATGTGGTTTAGTGTTCTCCGTGTGTCGGATTCACTAGAGTGAATAAATCATGGGTCGTATCACTCAAGTTCGTGTGTCAACACCACATCGTTAACGTGGTGAATAAATCGTGTGTCGTATCACCATGGGTTGTAAGGTGGATATCATGTGTTCGTACCATCTACGGGGTTAGTGAGCAAATCGTGTGTACGTATCACTAATGGCTATTGTGAATAACCGATGGTTCATTGGCGAGAACCATTCCCGTGTGCTCTTGGTTAACCATGAGGTTTGTGTGTATCGTTGTTTATAGCATTCTGTTGTTATATTGTTATTGTTAGGCATGTTATTATATTTATGCCATGCTAGTCGTGATGCTTGTTGCGGTGCTTCGTATGTTATATTGTGTTGTGGTTGCGGGTCGGTAAGTTGTATGCATATGTGTATATTTATTCTCCTCACTCGCATTGCTTACCCCTCTCGTTGTTTACATTTTTATAGGTGTTGTCAGCATGGAGCTAGATTAGGGTGGATTAGAGTTGCTTAAGCTTGGTGGATTTGGCTCTTGGATATTGGGCTTTGGTTGGGGATGGATAGTCCCCGGGATCATGATCTTGGTATCGGGTTGGGATTTTGAGTTTTAACTCGTGATTTGTTGTAATATGGGTCGTGTTAAACACTTAATGTTTTTATGGGTCATGTGGCCTTCGTTGTCGAAAACTCTTGAAAACTTGATGTATGTGTGTAAACTTTATTATGCGAGTTTTGGATACATCAAGACTTGTGGTATGTTGGAAATTGTAATTTGGATATTAAATTAAAAGTGCAGCACCGCTCCATTGTACTTTACTGGCACCATTAAAAAAAATCTTTTCGTTTTTTGAAAACAGGTTGTGGTCGTTTCAAGTGGTATCAGAGCATGGTCTAAGAGATCTAGGTAACTTTGTGATAGGTGCCTAGACTTAGACTTGACGGTGTAGAATTGTATGTGAACTTGTAGAAATACGGGTCGGTTTGATGATAGTTAGTGCCTTAGCGTAGGTACACTAACTAGGACTTGTGTATATATGGGGCCTTATTTGGTGTTTGCGCTTGTGCTTTAGATGGATAGTCGCCTAAAGTAGTAGGTTGACTAGGAGGTTACTTTGGTAATAAATACTTAAGTAGTAGGATGACATCCGGTTGTTAAATATGTACATATATTATTATATTGCGTATATATATGTATCATTTGGTGTGGTTTGTATTAGGTACCCGAGAAGGTGTAAAACGTGTTTCCCTAGCCTTAAGGAGGATCCTTTATACGAGGGCTATATAAAGGATCCAAGGCTCCCTAGATTAGTTAACATTAGCCACCGATTTGTAATGTATTCAAGAGAGCCGTGGAATATAGTTGACTAGTTTGACTAATGCTCTCTACATTCATGTGGTTAATTGTTCACATTCAAGGTATTCATGAGATCTAGGATCCTACAATTGGTATTAGAGCTTAGGCATTCATCACATGAAGGTGATCTTTATGAATACTCATGAATGTTTTCCCTCCACCTTCAAACCTTCAAACATCAAACACATATATCTTCAACCAAATCTTCAAACCTTTATCATCTTCATCATGAAGATATGAAGTTCTTGAAATTTTTTCGATAAATTTGAGGAAAATTTTTTCGAAACTGAATCTCACCAAAACACTAACACAAATAAATGAGATTCATTCAATGCCGAATCTCATTTACCGAATCTACATCGAAACTTATTCAAATCAATACATCAATCACAAATACCTTCCTGATTAAATTTCAAATATTCAATGATTAAAACAATTTCATGTTCAGCTACAGTGCACGTATTCAACAGCTTCACAAATATAATTATTGTAGCTACAGTACGATGTTCTTCATCATTTATCTTCAAGCTCGATTCTTCATATCTTCAAATGATGATCTTCAACACAAAGAAACTACAGATTCATGATGTTTATATTAATCTAAACACTCGTTGATCTTCAAACAACATCTACAAGCTTAGATTCAACACAATTTGATCCGAGTTCATCCTTAACCGAACACGACCTGGTTTTGGTCTCCGGATCAATTGGAGATGTTAGAGAAAAATGTAAAAATGCATATCTGATCTAATTTACTTCGTGAATGTGTGTGCAAATTTACATATCTTAACTCGAAGAATCGAACACGAATTTTCAGGTCAAAGTTACGGATCAAAAAGTCAACTGTATTTTAATTGATGAAATTCGATCACCACAAGTTTTTGCAGAGACTGAAATCAGTTGACGAGCATTCATTATTTGCTTTGTGATCTATTTCATGTGAAGATCGTGGCTAGCAAACAACTAATTCGAGATTTCGAGTTTTATGTTCATACGCTACACTAGCTTCTGTTCTTCGTAATTTCTGCATTTGATGCCATTTTGGACTGATAATCCTTCACAAAAGATCTATTTCGCAACATCAGTTTGTTATTACAATCGATTGGAGGCTTAATTTCCAGTTTGAAGGATTAGGTGTTCATGATTGGCGATGAACATTCAGACGCATATACTTTGAATAGGATTCGGTATATTGCAATTTTTCTGATTCAGTATGAGGCAATAGGACTCGGTATGGAAGTTGAATTCTGAATTCGGTATATCATTCGGTATTTGAAGTTATTGATCTATTTCGGTATGGCTCGTTCATGATTTGAAATATTGAAGATGAATCATATTCGGTATAGCAATACACTATCAGATTTGGTTGATAAAATACTTGAATTCCAAATACCGAATTTGCATTTTTTCTTTGGGCCTCAGATATGACCAAGACAATTTGCCCTTACGAATCTGGGCTACTGAATTTCATAAGCCCAATAATGTCCAAATGCACTTAAAGCCCAACATAGTTCATAATTTTCAGAAAATACAGGAACAGTCTCTGTCATGTTTCAGGTTTTTGCAAGGGCAGTCCTAAACCGAATCTGAGATCTTATTTGACAGTTTTGAACCCTGCAGTTTATCAGATTTTTTAGAGATGGTCCTTTAAGGAATCTGGACCTCCGAAACATATTTTTCTGATATTTTTAAGGCTCAAATTCACACGGCTTTTCTCATACACGTTATCTACGATATTTTGGGGATTTACCGAGCTCATCAACCATTTTAAACAATGAAGCTCTTATTTAATGCGAGCATCATTGTGGGGGAGATATGTATATGGTTGATGTGCGTGTGACTTCTATACATGTACGGTATAGGACTCGGACTTCAAAGAAAGAATTGTTTGTTTGGGGGGAGTTAGAGACTCGAAGAAGATCCTACATCATATGGGGAGTTTTCTTATGACTAGTATCGAAAGTACTCTTTGGAATGATGAAAGTTCAAGAGGCGTGTCTCGGTATTGAAACCGACGGTATTTACGTCATAACACTTTGATGAGAGCCCATGTACTTTGAGGGGGGAGCTTCTAAAGTTTTGAAATGACTTCTCAATGCAAGCAAATTGTAAAGACATATCACAACTAAGTCAAGGGAGGGATTGATGGTAACATATTTAGTTTGTGATGTGTTCTTCAATGCGCATTCCGCTGTGCAAACTCAAAGACCGTTGAAAGAACGATGACATCAAGTTTTAGAGATTTCAAGATCTTCATCAACGGTCGTACATCATTCAGGGGAGAGTTAGTTAGCAATAGTTGATTCTTTCCTCGTAATGTTGTATGTTTACTAGGGAGTTAGTTTTTGGAAACCCGTCTCACTCCTAGGGGGAGATTGTTAGGTACCCGAGAAGAAGTAAAACGTATTTCCCTAGCCTTAAGGAGGATCCTTTATACGAGGGCTATATAAAGGATCCAAGGCTCCCTACATTAGTTAACATTAGCCACTGATTTGTAATGTATTCAAGAGAGCCATGGAATATAGTTGAATAGTTTGACTAATGCTCTCTACATTCATGTGGTTAATTGTTCACATTCATGGTATTCATGAGATCTAGGATCCTACAGTTTCTTAGAGACGGATCTATTGGAGAGATTTGGTTAATTGGTGTTTTGAGTGATCAAGTCCACCGTAAGGACTTTGATCATTCGGGTGTACTAGGAGTTGTCTCGTGTTTCGTTTTATGTGAATGTTGAACTAGTCAGGGTAAAGTACTTTATATGGACATGTGAAAGTGGTAAGGTACTCAATTATATTAATGCTTGATCACCATTATTACAACTGTGTATCTTGGCACCAAGCATGACATGTCGAGTACCGAACGGACGACTGTGGCATGGTTGGGGTGGTTTCTGTGACAACCCGGAAATTTCCAACCAAATTTATACTTATTCTTTATAAGATTTCGACACGATAAGCAAAGTCAGTAATGTTGAGACTTAAAATTTGTGAACTGTTTTACATGAAACCATTTGACCTTTGACTATTCTCGACGATTCACGAACAATTTGTGAAAATAAATATGTAAATATATACACATATGAATATATATATATATATAATCTATACATGAGAAATGCTAAATATAAATAGTAAATAAATAATAAAGATGTAATATATTATAATATTGGTAAAAATGATATAATTGAAATTATAACATATTAAATTCAATTATAATTTTAAGTGTAAATGTTATATTAATATTATTAACATTACTTTCATTATTATTAATAATATTAATATTAATATTAATATTAATATTAGCATCATCACTATTATTATAAAGTATATATATATATATATATATATATATATATATATATATATATATATATATATATATATTATTGTTAATATTATCAGTAAAGTTAACTAATAACATTATTAGTTCCATTAATAATAAAAACTATTTTATTTATTATCATTATTAAAGTCAATGTTAGGTATATTATTATTAGTAATAGTATTAATGTTATTATTAATAATATTAGTATAATTAGTATTATTGCTATAAATAATATTAGTGTTATATACTTCATAAAAATTATTATCATTATCATTAGTAATATTATTATTATTATTATTATTATTATTATTATTATTATTATTATTATTATTATTATTATTATTATTATTATTATTATTATTATTATTATTATTATTATTATTATTATTTTTATTATTATTATTATTATTAATATTATTGTATTACTATTAAAATAAAGAGTATTTTTATTATATTTATATTTGTAAGATTAAATTATAATCCATACATATAATTGAATAACAATAAGAGATATACAATTAGGGATATAAATACAAATATATATAAACGCTGATATATATATATATATATATATATATATATATATATATATATATATATAAATTATAATTAAATATATATATAGATACTAAATACAGATATCGATATAATTAAATACAGATACAGATTATAAATATATATAAAAGAAGTTATAAATATAATTAAAATATTAAATAAATACAGAAAAAAGTATGTAGTTTGTTTATGATCGTTTTCAAGCTGGGTTAAATTATGTTTTGTGTCTCTAAATTCGTACAATCAATGATTCAATCATTGAACGACTCCAAATCATGTTAGCTATCATTTTCCATTTTTATTTTCTAATATATTTATGTACTGAGGGAATATATTATGTCGAGCAATCAAACTATCAAACAAATGCTAATTTCACCCCATTAGCTGTAATTATAACTGTTAGCACCTATATAATGTTTTACTACTGCAAATTGAGCGAAAACAACAAAAATCAAAAATTAATTTAAAGGTTACAGCTCGTGTTCTCTGTTTTTGCATCATTTTCTAAAAACTTTGAATTTTTGCTTTATCTCAAAATCTATTAAAGCAGTTCTGTCCTAAATCTTTTATTTAATGATTTTGAAACAAAAGTCAAACGTGTTGTTCATCAAAAAATTCGAATCCATTGTTATGAATCCAGTCAAATTGAGTATTCAGAAAGTTTCAAAGAACAATTTAAAACCTTTTTCATGTTGGAATCGTAGCCTCTAACAGCCTCTAAGCTTGAATTTGATTTTGAGTTTCAAACGTGGTTTCTTTTTCAGTTACAAATTTTTTTAAATTAAATTTCCTTGTTGTTTTGATTAATGTAATTGATCTCTAATCGTTCTGTGTCATTATTTAATCCTAAAAACTAAATTGTAAAACGATATTAGATAGGGTGGATCCCTGGTCGATTTCTGTTTAAAGTGAAGAAGATGAACTATTAATAAATCGGGTTAAATATAAAATGGGTTGTTATAATTCAGAAAAATTGAAGCAGCAGAGTGGTGTGGTGGGTGTTCGGGTTAACGAGTGGTCACGAGTTTGAGCCTGGGCATGGGCTGTTTTGTTTTTGAGACTCATTCTTTGAGGTAGTCAAATTTTATTTATTTTTATTATTATTATTATTATTATTATTATTATTATTATTATTATTATTATTATTATTATTATTATTATTATTATTATTATTATTATTATTATTATCATTATTGTTATTCTTATTGTTATTCTTATTGTTATTGTTATTGTTATTCTTATTGTTACTAAGTGTTATAGTTATTAGTTTTATTATTTTCACTAATAAAAGTATAATTACCATTTATGATTATTATCATAATTATAATTACAATGATGATATATTATTGTTATTACTAAAATTAATATCATTACTAATATATGTATTATTATTATTATTATTAACAAGAGTATTATTATTAAATTTAACATTTGTAATAAGATTGACATAATTATTATTGTTTTTATTGATAAGTTAAGTATTACTATAACTAACATACTATAAGTTATTATGATCATAATTAAAATTAATAATAAGATTATTATTATTATTACCACTAATATGATTATAAGTATTATTATTTATATTATCATGAGTATTATTAATATGTAATTACAAAAATTATTATCACAATTATCATTAACAGTGAAATTATTAATTTTATAGTTATTATTATTATTAGTATTATTATTATCATTAGTAATAACATTACTATAATTATTATTATTATCAGTATTGCTATCATCATAATCAAATAAGATTTTAATTACTATTATAAACGTTATTTTACCAAATAAATACTATTTATACAAAACTATACTTAAAAGTAATATTACATATGTATTAATCATATTAACAATCTATATATAAATATTTATATATATAACAAATTAGGTATTTTTAAAATAATAAGTTATATATATTAATAAAATCATATAAATATTAATATTTTTGAATATATACACAAATTAAATATATATATATATATATATATATATATATATATATATATATATATATATATATATATATATATATATATAATATATGAAATTGTTCGATTACAAGTATATGTATTAATATACATATCAATGATATAGGTTCGTGAATTCAAGGCCAACCCTGCATTGTTCAATGTCGTCATATGTATTTTTACTACAAAATACAGTATTGTGAGTTTCATTTGCTCCCTTTTTAAATGTTTTTGCAATATATATTTTTGGGACTGAGAATACATGCGATGTTTTTATAACTATTTTACGAAATAGACACAAGTAATTGAAACTACATTGTATGGCCGGATTATTAAACCGAATATGTCCCTTTTTAGTCTGGTAATCTAAGAATTAGGGAACAGACACCCTAATTGACGCGAATCCAAAAGATATATCTATTGGGCCCAACAAGCCCCATCTAAAGTACCTGATGCTTTAGTACTTCGAATTTATCATGTCTGAAGGGAGTCCCGGAATGATGGGGAGATTCTATATGCATCTTGTTAAGGTCGGTTACCAGGTGTTCAGTAATATGAATGATTTTTATCTCTATGCAGTTTGCGAAATGCCTGATATGAGATGTGTATTTTTGGAAAAATTGAAATCTTGTGGTCTATTAAAATGATGGAAATGAATGTTTATGATAAACTAATGAACTCACCAACCTTTTGGTTGGCACTTGAAAGCATGTTTATTCTCAGGTTTGAAAGATATCTTTCGCTATGCAAATTGCTCATTTTAGAGATATTACTTGGAGTCTGAAATGTCCCGTTCTTATTGATTAAAAACGTTCCATATTAATTGATTTCGTTGCGAGGTTTTGACCTCTATATGAGACGTTTTTCAAAGACTGCATTTATTTTAAAACAAACCATAACCTTTATTTCATCAATAAAGGTTTAAAAAGCTTTACGTAGATTATCAAATAATGATAATCTAAAATATCCTGTTTACACACGACCATTACATAATGGTTTACAATACAAATATGTTACAACAAAATAAGTTTCTTGAATGCAGTTTTTACACAATATCATACAAGCATGGACTCCAAATCTCGTCCTTATTTAAGTATGCGACAGCGGAAGCTCTTAATAATCACCTGAGAATAAACATGCTTAAAACGTCAACAAAAATGTTGGTGAGTTATAGGTTTAACCTATATATATCAAATCATAATAATAGACCACAAGATTTCATATTTCAATACACATCCCATACATAGAGATAAAAATCATTCATATGGTGAACACCTGGTAACCGACATTAACAAGATGTATATATAAGAATATCCCCATCATTCCGGGACACCCTTCGGATATGATATAAATTTCGAAGTACTAAAGCATCCGGTACTTTGGATGGGGTTTGTTAGGCCCAATAGATCTATCTTTAGGATTCGCGTCAATTAGGGTGTCTGTTCCCTAATTCTTAGATTACCAGACTTAATAAAAAGGGGCATATTCGATTTCGATAATTCAACCATAGAATGTAGTTTCACGTACTTGTGTCTATTTTGTAAATCATTTATAAAACCTGCATGTATTCTCATCCCAAAAATATTAGATTTTAAAAGTGGGACTATAACTCACTTTCACAGATTTTTACTTCGTCGGGAAGTAAGACTTGGCCACTGGTTGATTCACGAACCTATAACAATATATACATATATATCAAAGTATGTTCAAAATATATTTACAACACTTTTAATATATTTTGATGTTTTAAGTTTATTAAGTCAGCTGTCCTCGTTAGTAACCTACAACTAGTTGTCCACAGTTAGATGTACAGAAATAAATCGATAAATATTATCTTGAATCAATCCACGACCCAGTGTATACGTATCTCAGTATTGATCACAACTCAAACTATATATATTTTGGAATCAACCTCAACCCTGTATAGCTAACTCCAACATTCACATATAGAGTGTCTATGGTTGTTCCGAAATATATATAGATGTGTCGACATGATAGGTCGAAACATTGTATACGTGTCTATGGTATCTCAAGATTACATAATATACAATACAAGTTGATTAAGTTATGGTTGGAATAGATTTGTTACCAATTTTCACGTAGCTAAAATGAGAAAAATTATCCAATCTTGTTTTACCCATAACTTCTTCATTTTAAATCCGTTTTGAGTGAATCAAATTGCTATGGTTTCATATTGAACTCTATTTTATGAATCTAAACAGAAAAAAGTATAGGTTTATAGTCGGAAAAATAAGTTACAAGTCGTTTTTGTAAAGGTAGTCATTTCAGTCGAAAGAAAGACGTCTAGATGACCATTTTAGAAAACATACTTCCACTTTGAGTTTAACCATAATTTTTGGATATAGTTTCATGTTCATAATAAAAATCATTTTCTCAGAATAACAACTTTTAAATCAAAGTTTATCATAGTTTTTAATTAACTAACCCAAAACAGCCCGCGGTGTTACTACGACGGCGTAAATCCGGTTTTACGGTGTTTTTCGTGTCTCCAGGTTTTAAATCATTAAGTTAGCATATCATATAGATATAGAACATGTGTTTAGTTGATTTTAAAAGTCAAGTTAGAAGGATTAACTTTTGTTTGCGAACAAGTTTAGAATTAACTAAACTATGTTCTAGTGATTACAAGTTTAAACCTTCGAATAAGATAGCTTTATATGTATGAATTGAATGATGTTATGAACATCATTACTACCTTAAGTTCCTTGGATAAACCTACTGGAAAAGTGAAAAATGGATCTAGCTTCAACGGATCCTTGGATGGCTCGAAGTTCTTGAAGCAGAATCATGACACGAAAACAAGTTCAAGTAAGATCATCACTTGAAATAAGATTGTTATAGTTATAGAAATTGAACCAAAGTTTGAATATGATTATTACCTTGTATTAGAATGATAACCTACTGTAAGAAACAAAGATTTCTTGAGGTTGGATGATCACCTTACAAGATTGGAAGTGAGCTAGCAAACTTGAAAGTATTCTTGATTTTATGAAACTTGAACTTTTGGAATTTATGAAGAACACTTAGAACTTGAAGATAGAACTTGAGAGAGATCAATTAGATGAAGAAAATTTAAGAATGAAAGTGTTTGTAGGTGTTTTTGGTCGTTGGTGTATGGATTAGATATAAAGGATATGTAATTTTGTTTTCATGTAAATAAGTCATGAATGATTACTCATATTTTTGTAATTTTATGAGATATTTCATGCTAGTTGCCAAATGATGGTTCCCACATGTGTTAGGTGACTCACATGGGCTGCTAAGAGCTGATCATTGGAGTGTATATACCAATAGTACATACATCTAAAAGCTGTGTATTGTACAAGTACGAATACGGGTGCATACGAGTAGAATTGTTGATGAAACTGAACGAGGATGTAATTGTAAGCATTTTTGTTAAGTAGAAGTATTTTGATAAGTGTATTGAAGTCTTTCAAAAGTGTATAAATACATATTAAAACACTACATGTATATACATTTTAACTGAGTCGTTAAGTCATCGTTAGTCGTTACATGTAAGTGTTGTTTTGAAACCTTTAGGTTAACGATCTTGTTAAATGTTGTTAACCCAATGTTTATAATATCAAATGAGATTTTAAATTATTATATTATCATGATATTATCATGTATGAATATCTCTTAATATGATATATATACATTAAATGTCTTTACAACGATAATCGTTACATATATGTCTCGTTTCAAAATCATTAAGTTAGTAGTCTTGTTTTTACATATGTAGTTCATTGTTAATATACTTAATGATATGTTTACTTATCATAATATCATGTTAACTATATATATAACCATATATATGTCATCATATAGTTTTTACAAGTTTTAACGTTCGTGAATCACCGGTCAACTTGGGTGGTCAATTGTCTATATGAAACATATTTCAATTAATCAAGTCTTAACAAGTTTGATTGCCTAACATGTTGGAAACATTTAATCATGTAAATATCAATCTCAATTAATATATATAAACATGGAAAAGTTCGGGTCACTACAGAGTCATTCAGGGCATATTTCAAAAGACATTGCATTCGAGTCGTTGAGTTCATCAAGATTATTATTAAGTCAATTATAGTTGGATATATTATGAAATGGTATGCATGCCGTCAACTTTCGATGTAATGAAAGTTTGTCTTTTAAAAACGAATGCAATGTTTGTAAAATGTATCATATGGAGGTCAAGTACCCCGCGATGTAACCAAATGTAATGTATTCGTCCTTATGAATTAGGACGGGTCGCTTCATGTGGTATCAGAGTTGGTTTAATGCTATTGGTGTGGGTTAGTCGTAAAGGAGGTTCTCACAGTGTGACCTATGGTGAAGCATTGGCTCTTACTCCTTGCGATCTCTTACGAGGGTTGGCAGTAGCTGAGAGGCAGGCCCTAAAATCAGTATCTGAGGTACACTCAGTGGTCACCAGGCGGTTAGCTGGGAAGGCACTGGGTGAGACGGTGGTTGTCCCCACATGGTGCTTTATGTGGTATCAGAGCGGTGGTCTTAGCGAACCAGGTCATGCATTAGTGTATCTAACTGATAGTTGTTTAGATGCATAAGTGAGTCTGGACTTCGACCGTGTCTGCTTGTCAAAAGTTTTGCTTATCATTTCTAGTCGGAAATCATCTGCTTTTCATCCTTAGGAAATTACCTACTTATTATTCTTAGTCTAGACACATCTTACTGCATTGATTGCATGAACAGTGTATAGACAAAAATTCATATCTTAGCGTATCTGTTACTGTAGACTTTTCTTGATAGCTTCCGTAGATTCCTCCGTAACTTATGGGATTTTAGTATTATATATGCATATGTAAATTATGTATTGTAGGGTACTAATCTACATCCTATAATCTATTTCTTATCAAAAATCCTTCATCTGATCGTACGAGATGAATCCCTCAACCAGTTCGATTCCTCAGATTCCGATAGCCATTCCGATAGTTATTCCGACAGCTATTCCGATATGGAGTTTCACCTAAGCTCCGAAAGCAGTGTCACCAGAATGAATCAACCAATCATCCATCCCCAATTCATCTGATGTGTTTGTAGTCTATTTAATCACTGGACACACAAAAGGAGGTGATGCCTTCCATCCACCGACTTTCCCTCTTGGTGAAGAACCTGAAACACTTACCGGCGAACCTGTTCAAAACACCATTTCCTCTCTCATAGTATCTCACCACGACTATATCATAACTCCAATTCTAAACCTTATTCATTCGCTCGTTCCTATCGACAATTATCCCGAAATAATGGAAGAAGTCAACAAGTTTCGCACTCGAGTAATAACTTTGGAGAATATGGTGCAAAAACTTACCAGCTTCAGCAACATCACTGACATCAACAGAACCATCAGCAACAGCACCCGTACCATCAACAACACATGCCTCAACATCACAATCTGTATCTCGAGCATAATCATCGTTTTACGTGACGTTCTACATCATTTATCTTCGTTCGACATGGCGATTATGTAATCTCTAATGTTTTAGAGATTATATATTCTTGTTCTAACGGTATATCAAAAGAGTCTAATATCACATTAACTCATTAAATCCATGATTACATCTGAAGAAAATATATATATATATATATATATATATTTTCATAAAGATTGTAATTAAAAATTCTTTCGTACAAACTATTAATGGTGAAAATATTTTAACGGGTAGGTAATACCCGAGGAATATTTAAGATTTCACATTAATAGGTTACACTGTACATTCTTCGAATCTGATTCAATAGTCATTTACTATCCTACTTACAACCACCGATATACGTATCTGTTCACCGTAGAATAACCATTTTCATTCAATTTTATATTTGGATTTTGGCCTATCAGAATCCAACAAGTGGCATTATGAAGAAAACATTTGACAAAATAAAATTTGTTAGAAACAAACAAATTAACTATGAGAAATTTTGTTAAGAATCTACGCTAACAAAATCCTAGCTAACTGTTCCTAGCTAACTGTTAATTCTTTATTGTACATTTATTTATTGCAATTTTAATTCTCGCAATTTTATTTATCGTCATTTAATTTCTGTTATTTATTTTACGCACTTTAAATATCGGGACACGTATACAAGGTTTTGAAATATCATATCGACGCATCTATATATATTATTTGGAATAACCATAGACACTCTATATGCAGTAATGCTTGAGTTAGCTATACAGGGTTGAGGTTGATTCTACAATAATATATATACTTTGAGTTGTGATCGAGTCTGAGACATGTATACAATGGGTCACGATACGTATTAATTAATTCGAATATTATAAACTGTATATGAATTATTGAATCACTAACTTTGGACTATCAACTGTGGACTACCAATATTGGACAATTAAAATGAATTAAAATATTGATTATAACATATGAAACTAAACATATATTCAAGCTTGCCACTTTATTTCATCTTAAACCTCATTTGTATCTTGATGATTACAATCTGCGTTCAAACCTTTCATAATTCTTGAAAATACCTCAATCGAGAGGATGAACCAACCGCACTTCATCTACGAAAGAAAAGATTGATGCATATAGTTATGCACCTGAAAAACACTCTGAACCTAAGTAAACGTTTAAACACTTATCTGAGCTAGCCCTTTTGGCGTTGTTATTATCGAAAATAACTTTGCAAATCCCTTTCAAAATTTTCCAATTTTGTCACAGCTTCAGCAAATCAACTTCGACCTTCACTCGAATTAACCTTATTATAACCTCGATATATAAGTTGCCCTTCATCATCGTTACCGGAGAACCGTTTATATCCCACCACATTAGCAGTAAACTTACCAGCAACTTCATTACTCATTGACGTAAGTCTCTTCGAAGAACTATTATATTTGTTCATTAAAACCCTTTCATATACTCATCCGCATCGTGTAACGAGAATTGCCATACCAATTACCGAGAATCAACAATCAGTATATCGAATCTTGCAGCATGTCTACAGCAACAGTTATATGTATACATAAACATTTGTCTCTTAGACTTGTGATCTTCCATCCCGAAATTCTGAAAAGCACCTAGTTTACGAATCAGTTCTTTGAATTTTGGAAAGTGCTGATGAAGTATCAAAAACTATAAATGACTTTAACAGTCGAAAGTTTAATAATAAAGAATAGTGTGTTGGTAAATCTCAGAAAAATTGGATCTGAAAAGCGAATTGAGCAATCCACGAAGGAGGCTGTGGACTAATCTCAAATACTAAACCTGCCTTCAAAGAATCCAAATGATTCAGTATCTGCTAAAGTCATTAACAAATACCTTGCTCCTAACTATTCACTTTTACAGATCATATTCATCATCATCCATCGATATTAGAAATACTAAGATATCATCGTATCTTTCATTATAAATGTCCTTGATATCTCTAAAGATGTTTTCATAACTATTCTTATCTGAAATCATTTATCTCTTCGCGATATCAGTGTTACATAAGAAAGGAAACTATTTTAGTTTCTAAATTCTAAAAATTCGAATTTAAAATATGAATGTCTTTGAAGTAGTGTTGGGAATTGAAGCATGAGTTAGTATAATATAATGACACTTGATCAACGTGATTATATTACAGTAAGTCATGCTGAGTTTCTAATGGGACGTGATGATTCACAGATCATAACGTCATCATGTGCCATGTTACACGACCCTTACATTCTATTTAATCTCCAAACAAATCAAGAACATATTTTCTTTATAGTTCTATCTTTTCTCTTAAATTCTGGTAATTTAACCAATCAAGATCGTGCTATTACAATCTCTCTCTTAGAACATTAGTCATGTTCATTCGAAACTTCATACCTACGAATTCTGGACCATTATTCGCTTAACTTAAAGTCGAAAAAAGAAAACAAAAGGATGAAACTCCCAAAAAATAAAGGAAATGAAGAGGGTGGATTTATAGTGAAATAACCGACAGAGCAATCGAAATAGATCATCGCATTTAATCAAAGAGGATCCTAATTTCCTTAATTACCAAAGAATCAAATCTAATCACAAAGATTTTCTCCAAATCCCTTGAACTCCGGAAATCAACCATATCTACGTCAAAGGATATGACGAAACTTTATTTATTCATTTCATTCTTTTGTGATAACCTCGCTTATACTCTTCGAGTAATCGAATTGTTTTATCCATATTGTTCAATGATGATAAAACTCTAATTTCTAGATTGTATGCGTCATGAAAACATACTTATTGTCAGCCATGACCATCCCAATCGAATTTCGGGACGAAATTTCTTTAACGGGTAGGTACTGTGACAACCCGGAAATTTCCAACCAAATTTAAACTTATTCTTTATAAGATTTCGACACGATAAGCAAAGTCAGTAATGTCGAGACTCAAAATTTGTGAACTGTTTTACATGAAACCATTTGACCTTTGACTATTCCCGACGATTCACGAAAAATTTGTGTGTAAATAAATATGTAATATATATATATATATATATATATATATATATATATATATATATATATATATATATATATATATATATATATATGTATAAAATCTATACATGAGAAATGTTAAATATAAATAGTAAATAAATAATAAAGATTCAATATATTATAATATTGGTAAAAATGATATAATTGAAATTATAACATATTAAATTCAATTATAATTTTAAGTGTAAATGTTATATTAATATTATTAACATTACTTTCATTATTATTAATAATATTAATATTAATATTAATATTAGCAGCATCACTATTATTATAATATATATATATATATATATATATATATATATATATATATATATATATATATATATATATATATATATATATATATATATATATATATATATATATATATATATATATATATATATATATGAAAGTAGATAAACATAAATGATTATATTATTATTGTTAATATTATCAGTAAAGTTAACTAATAACATTATTAGTACCATTAATAATAAAAACTATTTTGTTTATTATCATTATTAAAGTCAATGTTAGGTATATTATTATTAGTAATAGTATTAATGTTATTATTAATAATATTAGTATAATTAGTATTATTGCTATAAATAATATTAGTGTTATATAGTTCATAATAATTATTATCATTATCATTAGTAATATTATTTTTATTATTATTATATTTGTATTACTATTATAATAAAGAGTATTTTTATTATATTTATATTTGTAAGATTAAATTATAATCCATACATATAATTGAATAACAATAAGAGATATACAATTAGGGATATAAATACAAATATATATAAACAATAATATATATATATATATATATATATATATATATATATATATATATATATATATATATATATATATATATATATAAAGATTATAATTAAATACATACATAGATACTGAATACAGATATCGATATAGTTAAATATAGATACAGATTATAAATATATATATAAAAGAAATTATAAATATAATTAAAAGCATAAATAAATACAGAAAAAGTATGTAGTTTGTTTACGATCGTTTTCAATCTGGGTTAAATTATGTTTTATGTCTCTAAATTCGTACAATCAATGATTCAATCACTGAACGACTCCAAATTCTGTTAGCTATCATTTTCCCTTTTTATTTTCTAATATATTTATGTACTGAGGGAATATATGGTGTCGAGCAATCAAACTATCAAACAAATGCTAATTTCACTCCATTAGCTGTAATTATAACTGTTAGCACCTATATAATGTTTTACTACTGCAAATTGAGTGAAAACAACAAAAATCAAAAATTAATTTAAAGGTTACAGCTCATGTTCGCTGTTTTTGCATCATTTTCTAAAAACTTTGAATTTTTGCTTTATCTAAAAATCTATTAAAGCAGTTCTGTCCTAAATCTTTTATTTAAATTATCTGAAAAGTTTCAAGACTCAATTTATCTTATCGAGCTCCAATTTTGGAATCAAAGATTTTGAAACAAAAGTCAAACGTGTTGTTCATCACAAAATTCGAATCCGTTGTTATGATTTCAGTCAAATTGAGTATTCAGAAAATTTCAAAGAACAATTTAAAACCTTTTTCATGTTGGAATCGTAGCCTCTAACAGCCTCTAAGCTTGAATTTGATTTTGAGTTTCAAACGTGGTTTCTTTTTCAGTTACAGATTTTTTTTAAATTAAATTTCCTTGTTGTTTCGATTAATGTAATTGATCTCTAATCGTTCTGTGTCATTCTTTAATCCTAAAAACTAAATTGTAAAATGATATTAGATAGGGTGGATCCCTGGTCGATTATTGTTTAAAGGGAAGAAGATGAAATATAAATAAATCGGGTTAAATATAAAATGGGTTGTTATAATTCAGAAAAATCGAAGCAGCAGAGTGGTATGGTGGGTGTTCGGGTTAACGAGAGGTCACGAGTTCGAGCCTGGGCATGGGTTGTTTTGTTTTTGAAACTCATTCTTTGAGGTAGTCAAATTTTATTTATTTTTATTATTGTTATTGTTATTGTTATTGTTATTGTTATTGTTATTATTATTGTTATTGTTATTGTTATTGTTATTGTTATTGTTATTGTTATTGTTATTGTTATTGTTACTAAGTGTTATAGTTATTAGTATTATTATTTTCACTAATAAAAGTATAATTACTATTTATGATTATTATCGTAATTATAATTACAATGATGATATATTATTGTTATTACTAAAATTAATATCATTACTAATATAGGTATTATTATTATTATTATTATTAACAAGGGTATTATTATTAAACTTAACATTTGTAATAAGATTGACATAATTATTATTGTTTTTATTGATAAGTTAAGTGTTACTATAACTATCATACTATAAGTTATTATGGTCATCATTAAAATTAATAATAAGATTATTATTATTATTACCACTAATATGATTATAAGTATTATTATTTATATTATCATGAGTATTATTAATATGTAATTACAAAAATTATTATAACAATTATCATTAACAGTGAAATTATTAATTTTATAGTTATTATTATTATTATTAGTATTATTATTATCATTACTAATAACATTACTATAATTATTATTATTATCGGTATTGCTATCATCATAATCAAATACGATTTTAATTACTATTATAAACGTCATTTTACCAAATAAATACTATTTATACAAAACTATACTTAAAAGTAATATTACATATGTATTAATCATATTAACAATCTATATATAAATATTTATATATATAACAAATTAGGTATTTTTAAAATAATAAGTTATATATATTAATAAAATCATATAAATATTAATATTTTTTAATATATACACAAATTAAATATATATATATATATATATATATATATATATATATATATATATATATATATATATATATATATATATATATATATATATATATATATATATATATATATATATAATATGAAATTGTTCGATTACAGGTATATGTATTAATATACATATGAATGATATAGGTTCGTGAATCCAAGGCCAACCCTGCATTGTTCAATGTGGTCATATGTATTTTTACTACAAAATACAGTATTGTGAGTTTCATTTGCTCCCTTTTAAATGCTTTTGCAATATATATTTTTGGGACTGAGAATACATGCGCTGTTTTTATAACTATTTTATGAAATAGACACAAGTAATTGAAACCACATTCTATGCATGGATTATTAAACCGAATATGCTCCTTTTTAGTCTGGTAATCTAAGAATTAGGGAAAAGACAACCTAATTGACGCGAATCCTAAAGATAGATCTATTGGGCCCAACATGCCCCATCCAAAGTACCGGATGCTTTAGTACTTCGAATTTATCATGTCCGAAGGGAGTCCCAGAATGATGGGGATATTCTATATGCATCTTGATAAGGTCGGTTACCAGGTGTTCACCATATGAATGATTTTTATCTCTATGCAGTTTGCGAAATGCCTGATATGAGATGTATATTTATGGAAAAATTGAAATCTTGTGGTCTATTAAAATGATGAAAATGAATGTTTATGATAAACGAATGGACTTACCAACCTTTTAGTTGACACTTGAAAGCATGTTTATTCTCAGGTTTGAAAGAAATCTTCCGCTGTGAAAATTGCTCATTTTAGTGATATTACTTGGAGTCATTCATGGCATATTTCAAAAGATGTTGCATTCGAGTCATTGAGTTCATCAAGATTATTATTAAGTCAATTATAGTTGAATATGTTATGAAATGGTATGCATGCCGTCAACTTTCGATGTAATGAAAGTTTGTCTTTTAAAAACGAATGCAATGTTTGTAAAATGTATCATATAGAGGTCAAGTACCTCGCGATGTAACCAAATGTAATGTATTCGTCCTTATGAATTAGGACGGGTCGCTTCAGTTTCGGGATGATTTAGGAATCGTGTATTGGTTCCTATATTATGGTGGTCTCGGGTGATGTGCTTATGTCACATCGGGTCTATCTCGGTCGAATAGTGTTACGGTGAGTATGGTTAGTTAAGGTGGGTAGGTGAACTCACGGGATTGATGCATGCGTGGTTACTGAAATGTCCAGTTCATATTGATTATATACATTCCATATTAATTGATTTCGTTGCGAGGTTTTGACCTCTATATGAGACGTTTTTCAAAGGCTGCATTTGATTTTAAAACAAACCATAACTTTTAAAATATTACGACGATTATCAAGTAATGATAATCTAAAATATAGCATTTTCACATGACCATTACATAATGGTTTACAATAATATTACAGATCAATATATGCCTTCGAATGCAGTTTTTAAACAATATTATACAAGCATGGACTCCAAATCTTGTCCTTAATTTAGTATACAATAGCAGAAGCTCTTAACAATCACCTGAGAATAAACATGCTTAAAACGTCAACAAAAAAATGTTGGTGAGTTATAGGTTTAACCTATATATTTATCAAATTGTAATAAAAGACCACAAGATTTCTGATGTTATGCGAGGTGTATATGAAATAGCTTATATTTTACTAGGAAAAACTATTAAATACTATACAATTTTACACAAGATATTTATTTATTTATAGAATGGATATACTTAAACCTTGCTACAACACTTATAGGCAGTGTACCTAATCGTACTGTAGTGTAGTTTTTAGTAAGTCCGGTTCGTTCCACAAGGAAATCTTTAAACAAAGCTTAACGCTATATTAGTTTTAATTTATAAAAATACAAATATATATATAAGTAATATTATTAATATAAAGGGGGGTTTTTACCGTTTAATGACCGGTTTGTCGATTTTAAAACTTTAGTCGCAGTTAAAACCTAATGTAAAATATTAAATAAATAAAAGACTTAATTTAAAGCGTAAAATAAATAACGATAATGAAATTGCAATAAATAAAAGTGCGATGAAATAAAATTACGATAAATAAAAGTGAAATTAAATACAATGACAATAAATAAAAGTGCGATAATTAGAAGTGCAATTAAATATGAAAATAAAGGAATTGTGCTTATTTAAACTTCCGTAATCATGATGTTTGACGTGTTGATTTTAGTTTTATACCCATGGGTTAATTGTCCTTTGTCCTGGATTATTTAATATGTCCGTCTGGTTTTTGTCCATAACAGTCCATCAGTCATAAATATAAAGTGCGAGTGTCCTCGTCAAATTATCCTTATACCCGAAGTCAAATATTCCAGCTAATTGGGGACTTAAACTGTAACAAGATTTTAATACTTTGTTTAATAATTACACCAGGTTATCGACTGCGTGTAACCCAAGGTTTTAATACTTTGTTATCAATTATGCCAAGTGTCCTTGTACATAATTTCACCCCTGTTTTAATAATTCTAGTGACTATTAATCCATTCCCGTGTCCGGTTAAATGAACGATTATTCGTACATATAAATATCCCGCCCATCGTGTCCGATCGAGTGTATATGGCTATTTATAGGTATGTCCAATTGTAAATCTTTATGTTAAAATTAACAAACTATCATTTAGTTAAACAAATATAAAGCCCATTAATAGCCCATAGTCTAATTTCCACAAGTGTCGTTCTTTTGTCCAAACCCCAATTATGGTACAAAGCCCAATTACCCAAATTTAATTATTTAGCCCAACATCATGATTACTTCGGTATTAAATAAGCATAATAATAACTTAGCTACGAGACATTAAATTAAAAAGGTTGAATATAACTTACAATGATTAAAAATAGCGTAGCGTTACACGGACAGAATTTCGACTTACACCCTTACAATATTCGCTAACATACCCTTATTATTAGGATTTAAAATTAAAATTAAAATTAAAATATAATATATATATATATATATATATATATATATATATATATATATATATATATATATATATATATATATATATATATATATATATATATATATATTTTACGTATGATGAATGAGAAAAAGATATATTAAATGATGCACCAAAGCTCGATTTTTATAGGCATGTGGGCTGGAAAAGTTAGTCATGCGATCGCATGGGATTTCTTCCTCCAGGCCATGCGATCGCATGGCCGTCGGTGACAGCTCAAAGTTCCTTGTTTTCTTGTTTGTCGACGTTTTAATTAAATAAATATAATATATAAATAATTATAAGAATTATTTAAATATTATATTATATTTATGTGCATAGTTGACTTGTAATTTTTAGTCCATTGCATCGAGCGTTGAGAGTTGACTCTGGTCCCGGTTCCGGATTTTCGAACGTCCTTGCGTATAATTTAATATCTTGTACTTTATGTTTCGCGTCTTGTACTCTTGTAATTTTGAGACGTTTCTTATCAATAATTGGAACCTCTTTGATTGTATTTTGTACTTTTGAGATTTTTGGTCGTTTGTGTCTTCAATTCGTCGAATCTGTCTTTTGTCTTCACCTTTTATTATTTAAACGAATATTACTTGTAAATAGAACAATTGCAACTGAAAGCTTGTCTTTCTTGAGGGATAATGCTATGAAATATATGTTTGTTTTTAGCATTATCAAATATTCCCAAACTTGAGCGTTGCTTGTCCTCAAGCAATATAGTCTTGAAATATACTAGAATCACTTCTTTATTCTTCACACTTTGTACATCAGTGATTTCTATACGGCGGTATAAACAATGGTAGTAACGATGTGGTTTACAGTCCCACATGACTATAAAATTTAGATCCATTAGGGAAATTGGATCTTTATGAAAACATTTGATCTTTTTGAAAATTAAATCTAGCTTTTACCCTAGATAAGTTTTTCGGAATAACCCTTCACCGGTGTTTGCAAATTCTTTTTGTGGGTTTGGTGGGTTTTAGATTTGAAAATTTTAGTTCAAAACTTGCAGTTTTGTGTCACCCAATTGCTAACCTTGTATTGAGAAAGCAACACGTCCAGTATACTTGTTCCGTATATTACCTTTCGGTAAACTACCGTCTGGTTGTAAAGGAAAGCGTTGAACAAGCAACTGTTAAGGCAATGTCCCCTGACATGCTTTTAATTATGGTCTATAACGTGTCGGATGCAATTACTATCCTTTGTAGGAGCAATAGTAAAGCTCACCCTTATAATTTTTCGGTCTGGCACAAGGTCCTGTCTTTGACCATGCTATGCAACCACCGTTCTTACGGTTGACACCCGATTTGGTTCAGGTGACCTAATGAATTCCAGGTGAATTCCTAGGATTTTACGTTCAATGGTAATGAACGCATTGAAAATGGGTTTTCAGAAAACAAATCGGTTTTAATTTGATCAAAATATTTTCTCGTTCAAGCTCGAGTTTAGATATCATTGAATTCCATGAGTTTGTAATTCTCAATCTTTAAGGTCAATCTCTAGGATTGAGTAATATCAGTCTTAAAAGTTGATTTTTGATCTTTAAAGGAGATTAACCTTTTTGGGGATCTGATTCATTAGTCTTATCCAGCTAATTTGCACGGTGTCCTCCCCATTTTCCAAGACAGATCCTCTCATGGCTAGGATAAGTCTGACCACTTGGCGACCCTGTTTGATGCTGAGGTCCGTGGATTTCCTGCTGATTTTAGTGATGACTTTTCTAGATTTTTTGTCAACCTACAGCTGGTCTGGACGACAACTTCATGACCTAAATCAAGAAGCGCGTTTCTTTTTTGGAAGACTTTACTTCCTTTTAATGATGGAATTGATTCATCGTGTAGATCCATCTCTCTTACAGTAAATCAGGTAAAAATTTTTAGTTTAGTCCAAAGCAAAAGTATCTTCAATTATTTGTTACAGAAATATGTGACATATGTTTAAGATAACTTGGTAAATTTTCCCACACTTGGCTTTTATTTTCTTTTATTTGCCTTTTTATTTTCCTCTATTCCATTTTAAATGAATTCTAACATTTTAGTTTGTTTCTCAATTTATGTCCTTTCCGAGGTAATAATAATTTCGGTGTTAACACCTAGTTTTATCGTTCATAAATATGTATAAACATGATTTTGAGTTCATTTAATTGAAAATTTTGAAAAATTTTACTAGAAGTGGGTAGTCAGTATATAAGACTAGGGCTGTTCTTTGTTATCAGAGAGCACTAGATTCTAATACAACTACTACGTTACTAGTATTTTTAATGGTAACCAAGTGTTTAAGTTAAAAATTTTAAAATTTCGAAAGAATTTAAACCCTTCCCACACTTAAGATCTTGCAATGCCCTCATTTGCAAGAAATCAGTAACAATTTAAATTATTGAGGGTAAATAGCGTAGAAAAATGATTAAATTTTACCAAAGTTTCCAAACATATTGGCGTTTGTTTGCTGAATGATAAGTGGTGCACATCATTTGTTCATTCCGTCTTGTTGTTACATCACATTTATTTTTCATCTTGTCGTCAAAATTACTAGCTTTTGCTGAACTTAATGTCAGTCTTTGAAAATGCGCTGTTTTACCCTATTTTGTACAATTGACAATATACATACAATACAAATATAAACATGCATGACAATTTGAAATGGGACTTAATATCCCACTTTCAAATCCTAAATGTGAAATATTAGTACACAATAATAATAAAAATGATAAAAATTACATAAACCTATTCAATAACATAAGTTTAAACATGAATAATTAAAAAGATAAAAACATAAAAATCATAAAAATAACCAATGGAACTAAATCAATCTGGATAGGGGTTCCAGTTTATTTCGTCAGGTGGGTTTCATTGTTGGTTATAGGTGTTCTGATAGGCTTGGTTATAGTCATACCGGTTAAAGGGTGGTCGGATGTTGGGGTTGTGTGGCGGAAAATGAGCAGGTCGAGTAGGCACGTAATTATTTGGTACCTGATATGATAGCTGGCTCATGATTTGGTGCTGATGAACTAACCAGCTATCGTGTTGGCGTTGCCTATAGTCCTCGTATACTCGCTCGGAGTTCCACTGCTCGTACATACTATGTCTGGCCGCGCTCGTCATTGCTTCCTCATCTATACGAACGTGGACGTCAAGAATAGCATCTCGAAAGACATCTCTAATGTCTTCCGCTTCCTCCATTTCCTCGTCTGAGCCTCTCTCTACCTGAGGATGATTACCTTCATAGGGCAATGCCTGGTTGCGTCTACTCTTCAATACCTTAGCACCCACATAAACCCGTAATCCTATGGTCTCATCCAGTTCTCTACAAACCTGTAATGGACCCCCTTGATTCCTATCAACACCTAAATACTCTCCAATGAGAGTAACAAAAATACCTCCTCCTATTATACTCCCGTCCTGCATTCCTTCTACCATTTTAGATAAATAAAAACCAACACAGTAAGGGATATTAACAAAGCTTCTCGGGTCTCGAATACACTTTAGGTAAAATAAATCATGTAAGGTCATTTTCTCCTTATTGTGACCTCTCTGTGTAATCGAGTTAGCCAAAAATCTACGAATTACACGGAGCTCGGCTTTGTTAATATGTAAGTAGGAGTGTTTTCCTCCTAGTGTAAAAACATTATAGTTTAACATACGCCTCCAAACGGCGTTCGTGTCAAAGTTCCTATCTACCCTTTCACCACGATAAATCAAACTCATACAATCGGGTAGTAGCAATTCACTAGGAGTGTAAATCTGTAATGCCCTTGCCATGTCCATCATGGATATTCTGTACATCCTACCGCCAAGGATAAATCTAAGAAAACTTCTATCATCTAACCTATCTACATCTACATTTAATGCTATAGTACTCATCAGCTCAACACACCATTCCTTATATACAGGTCTACGAATGGTGAAAAGACGTTCCCAATCTGTAAAAGAAGAACTGCCATACCTTTGAATCAAATGATGTCTAACACGGTCAGCTAGATGGACCGTTTCTAAAGGATTCCAATCAATTACCCTCGGCACCTCTACCTCTTTTGTTACTAATTTGAATTTATTACTTTGATATGATGGGTAATCTCTCCATCGTCTATCGAATCTCAAATTAGGATGCAATGTGTGTTCCGGAATTATTGGGTATTCTACAGGCGGATGCGGGGGAAATACTATGAATTCATTAGGTAACTGTAGCGGATCATAGTAGGGTACGTGCTGATCAGGCTATTGTTGTGGTTCCTGTTGTGGTACTTGTTCAGGTTCTGGCTCATATTGCATTTCTGGTTCTGGTTCTGGTTCTGGTGCTGGAGCAGGTCGTCTAGATGATGATGATCCTGAACCTCCAGTATCGGCTCTCTGCAAAATATATTAAACACAAAATTTGTGCATCCAAATATGCATTAGTGTTAGCAAAATAACAACTTAAATTAACCACAATAACATGTTAAATCAAACTTAAACTTATACGGATTTTCACAATTTTTACAATTCTACACTTTTTCAAATAAACACATATGAAAATGTACACAAAGTTCATAAGCATTTAACTCAAATAACATGTCAAAATAGTCATTACTAACAATTAAACAAGTCTCAAATGGCAAATATATCAAATTAATCAAGTTCATGAATTTTGGACTTAAAAAGTCCACTTTAATCTCCAAAAATCATGTTTAGGATCAATGTTTGGATCATTTTGTAGTGACCCGAACTTTTCCATGTTTATATTTATATTTTATATATATATTAAATGAAATTGTTATTTACATGATTAAGTGTTTTCAACATGTTAAGCAATCAAACTTGTTAAGACTTGATTAATTGAAATAGGTTTCTTATAGACAATTGACCACCCAAGTTGACCGGTGATTCACGAACGTTAAAACTTATAAAAACTATACGATGACATATATATGGTTATATATATAGTTAACATGATTTTATTATAAGTATGTATCTCATTAGGTATTTTAACAATGAGTTATATACATAAAAATGAGACTATTAAATTAAGAAACTCGAAAACGATATATATAACGATTATCGTTATAACAACGTCTTACTAGGTACATATGAATCATATTAAGATATTGATACACTTGTTTAATTATGTTAAATGATAATTAAATATATTATTAAGTGTATTAACAATGAAATACATATGTAAAAATAAGACTACTAACTTAATGATTTTGAAACGAGACATATATGTAACGATTATCGTTGTAACGACATTTAACTGTATATATATCATACTAAGATATATTATATATCATAATATAATGATAATATAACAATTTAACATCTCATTTGTTATAATAAACAATGGGTTAACAACATTTAACAAGATCGTTAACCTAAAGGTTTCAAAACAACATTTACATGTAACGACTAACGATGACTTAACGACTCAGTTAAAATGTATATACATGTAGTGTTTTAATATGTATTTTTTAAAGACTTCAAGACACTTATCAAAATACTTCTACTTAACAAAAATGCTTACAATTACATCCTCATTCAGTGTCATCAACAATTCTACTCGTATGCACCCGTATTCGTATCGTACAATACACAGCTTTTAGATGTATGTACTATTGGTATATACACTCCAATGATCAGCTCTTAGTAGCCCATGTGAGTCACCTAACACATGTAGGAACCATCATTTGGCAACTAGCATGAAATATCTCATAAAATTACAAAAATATGAGTAATCATTCATGACTTATTTACATGAAAACAAAATTACATATCCTTTATATGTAATCCATACACCAACGACCAAAAACACCTACAAACACTTTCATTCTTCAATTTTATTCATCTAATTGATCTCTCTCAAGTTCTATCTTCAAGTTCTAAGTGTTCTTCATAAATTCCAAAATTCTAATTTCATAAAATCAAGAATACTTTCAAGATTGCAAGTTTACTTCCAAGTTTTCTAAATCCATTCCAAGTAATCATCCAAGATCAAGAAACCTTTGTTACTTACAGTAGGTTATCTTGCTAATACAATGTAATAATCATATTCAAACTTTAATTCAATTTCTATAACTATAACAATCTTATTTCGAGTGGAAACCTTACTTGAAATTGTTTTCTTGTCATGATTCTGCTTCAAGAACTTTCAAGCCATCCAAGGATCCTTTGAAGCTAGATCTATTTTTCTCATTTCCAGTAGGTTTATCCATGGAAATTGAGGTAGTAATGATTTTCATAACATCATTCGATTCATACATATAAAACTATCTTATTCGAAGGTTTAAACTTGTAATCACTAGATCATAGTTTAGTTAATTCTAAACTTGTTCGCAAATAAAAGTTAATCCTTCTAACTTGACTTTTAAAATCACTAAACACATGTTCTATATCTATATTATATGCTAACTTAATGATTTAAAACCTGGAAACACGAAAAATACCGTAAAACCGAATTTACGCCGTCGTAGTAACACCGCGGGCTGTTTTGGGTTAGTTAATTAAAAACTATGATAAACTTTGATTTAAAAGTTGTTATTCAGGGAAAATGATTTTTATTATGAACATGAAACTATATCCAAAAATTATGGTTAAACTCAAAGTGGAAGTATGTTTTCTAAAATGGTCATCTAGACGTCGTTCTTTCGACTGAAATGACTACCTTTACAAAAATGACTTGTAACTTATTTTTCCGACTATAAACCTATAATTTTTCTATTTAGATTCATAAAATAGAGTTCCATATGAAACCATAGCAATTTTATTCACTTAAAACGGTTTTAAAATGAAGAAGTTATGGGTAAAACAAGATTGGATAATTTTTCTCATTTTAGCTACGTGAAAATTGGTAACAAATCTATTCCCACCATAACTTAATCAACTTGTATTGTATATTATGTAATCTTGAGATACCATAGACACTTATACAATGTTTCGACCTATCATGTCGACACATCTATATATATTTCAGAACAACCATAGACACTCTATATGTGAATGTTGGAGTTAGCTATACAGGGTTGAGGTTGATTCCAAAATATATATAGTTTGAGTTGTGATCAATACTGAGATACGTATACACTGGGTCGTGGATTGATTCAAGATATTTATCGATTTATTTCTGTACATCTAACTGTGGACAACTATTTGTAGGTTACTAACGAGGACAGCTGACTTAATAAACTTAAAACATCAAAATATATTAAAAGTGTTGTAAATATATTTTGAACATACTTTGATATATATGTATATATTGTTATAGGTTCGTGAATCAACCAGTGGCCAAGTCTTACTTCCCGACGAAGTAAAAATCTGTGAAAGTGAGTTATAGTCCCACTTTTAAAATCTAATATTTTTGGGATGAGAATACATGCAGGTTTTATAAATGATTTACAAAATAGACACAAGTACGTGAAACTACATTCTATGGTTGAATTATCGAAATCGAATATGCTCCTTTTTATTAAGTCTGGTAATCTAAGAATTAGGGAACAGACACCCTAATTGACGCGAATCCTAAAGATAGATCTATTGGGCCTAACAAACCCCATCCAAAGTACCGGATGCTTTAGTACTTCGAAATTTATATCATATCCGAAAGGTGTCCCGGAATGATGGGGATATTCTTATATATTCATCTTGTTAATGTCGGTTACCAGGTGTTCACCATATGAATGATTTTTATCTCTATGTATGGGATGTGTATTGAAATATGAAATCTTGTGGTCTATTGTTATGATTTGATATATATAGGTTAAACCTATAACTCACCAACATTTTTGTTGACGTTTAAAGCATGTTTATTCTCAGGTGAATACTAAGAGCTTCCACTGTTGCATACTAAAATAAGGACAAGATTTGGAGTCCATGTTTGTATGATATTGTGTAAAAACTGCATTCAAGAAACTGAATTCGATGTAACATATTTGTATTGTAAATCATTATGTAATGGTCGTGTGTAAACAGGATATTTTAGATTATCATTATTTGATAATCTACGTAAAGCTTTTTAAACCTTTATTTATGAAATAAAGGTTATGGTTTGCTTTAAAAATGAATGCAGTCTTTGAAAAACGGCTCATATAGAGGTCAAAACCTCGCAACTAAATCAATTAATATGGAACGTTTTTAATCAATAAGAACGGGACATTTCAGTTGGTATCCGAGCGTTGGTCTTAGAGAACCAGAAAATTAGTATTAGTATGTCTTATCGAGTTTGTTAGGATGCATTAGTGAGTCTGGACTTCGACCGTGTTTTCTTTAAAAATGATTGCTTAACATTTTTGTTGGAAACTATATATTATTAACATGTATATATTATGTGATATATTAATCTCTTAACATGTTTGATATTGTGTGATAGATGTCTACCTCTAGCACAAATCCCATTGACTCACCTAATAATAACGAAGAGTCGAATATATATTGGACTGATTCACAAGTTCCCGAAGAAGAACCGGAAGAAGAATCAGAACCGGAAGAAGAATCAGAACCGGAAGAGGAGGAACTAGAGGAGGAAATAGAACCGGTGGGAGAAATAATAAAACGCTTAAGTAAAAGAAAATCCTCAACCAACCGACCAAGGTTAATTATGGTCAATGGTGTTTCCGCCAAGGAAGCAAAATATTGGGAGGATTACCAATTCTCCGATGAATCGGATTCCGACGAGAATTCCGATGATGTTATATAAATTACCCCAACTGAATTTAAAAAGGCAAAAGAAAATAATAAGGGAAAGGGCATAAAAATAGAGAAATCTAATTCCAACCCCGATGAACTTTATATGTATCGTCAACCCCCGAAGCCCTTAAGTTGTAACAATGACCCGTGAACCTCTAAACCACCAGGTTTTTCTAAACCATTGTGGAAAACGACAGCTCTTATTAGGGGAACATCATATATCCCTAGAAACTTGGCAAAACGAACCAAAACCGAAGAAGAAGAAACGAGCAAGTCAGAATAAGATAGTTGTATTCGTGTGGTGTAATATATGTAATATAGTGTGCTTATGCTTTATGATATATGTAAAAATTGCTTGTATTAATAAGTATATTTTTTTTATGAATCTAACTCTTGTCTATTTTACAGTATAAAAACACAAAATGGATAGACAACCCAATATTTTAAGAGACCTACCCGGAGACATGATTGATGAAATCTTGTCTAGAGTCGGTCAGAATTCATCGGCACAACTATTTACTGCGAAATCAGTTTGTAAGACATTCGAAGAACGTTCCAAGAATGTCTTGGTTTATAAGAGACTTTTGTTTGAAAGATGGGGGATATCACATTGGGAAACCCATAAGTTACGATGTGTTTACTTTGATGCATATATTGCGGGAACCCAAATGCTATTTTATGCAACGGGTTAAGAAATTATTTTGACTCAATGTATCCGAATATAGGACTTCATGATTTAGAAAAAGCGGCTAACATGCAACATAAAGAAGCATGCTATGCTTACGGGTTAGTAATGTTCGCTTCTCACCAAAGTGAGAAAAAGAACATCGGGCTACAACTATTAAACAAAACGTTCCCACAAGTGACGGAGTCGGTAATTGGGGTAAGAAATGAGGTTTTTAGGTTATTACGAGACTGTTGGTCATTACGTAACCCTCGTCCCTTTGACGACGTTACAACACGCTGTCTTATCAACGGCCATAACGGTTATGTTCCACAAGACCAAGGATGGGAAGTAGTCCTAGTAAAACCAGAATGCATGACTTGTTTCTGGACGTATGAATTACGTGTCTTTATTGCCTTTGCTGAACGACTTGTGTACTAGCTAGAATTATCTTCACAACTATCTTGTATCAAAGTTATTGTGTGCTATATTTCATGCTTTATGTAAAATAAGCGGTATTGTAAGTTTGTAAAATATTGTATAAAAGTTTGAACGCTTAATACTATTATAATCAGTTTTTCATATAGAATTGTAGTAGTTGAATTGTATATTAGCTACTAAGTATGAACTTAACGGGTAGGTACTACCCGAATTTAAACTTATAAAACGCTAATATGAAGAAAAAGCTTTTATAAATGAGTTCATATTATGCTACGAAATACTATTAACTACTCTTAATATTCTGTATGATTAACTTGTTCCATTTGACTATTTTGAAGGAAATGGCACCGACTACTCGACACACCGTGAATATGAATGAAGAGGAATTCCGTACTTTTCTAGCTTCAAACATAGCCGCAGTACAGGCTGCGCTACATACCAACAATAACCTTGGATCTAGCAGTACAGGAAATCATGTAGGATGCACCTACGAAGAATTCACTGCCTGCAAACCTTTAGAATTTGATGGAACCGAAGGACCGATCAGATTGAAACGGTGGACCGAGAAGGTCGAATCCGTGTTTGCCATAAGTAAGTGTACTGAAGAGGACAAAGTGAAGTACGCTACGCATACCTTCACAGTTTCTGCGTTAACATGGTGGAATACCTATCTAGAGCAAGTGGGACAAGATGATGCGTACGCACTACCGTGGTCAGCATTCAAGCACTTGATGAACGAGAAGTACTGTCCCAGAACCGAGGTCAATAAGCTCAAGACAAACTTAGAGGGTTACGAACCCAAGGATTTGATATTACCACGTATGAAAGACGATTAACAGAATTGTGCCTATTGTGTCCGGGAGCGTTCGAAGATGAGGAAGAGAAGATCGACGCGTTTGTGAAAGGATTACCGGAAATAATCCAAGAAGATATAAGTTCACACGAGCCCGCCTCCATACAACAGGCATGTAGAATGGCTCACAAACTAGTGAACTAGATTGAGGAAAGAATTAAAGAACAGATGACTGAAGAGGCCAATGTGAAGCAAGTCAAAAGAAAGTGGGAGGAAAACGGTGATAAGAATCACCAATACAACAACAACAACAACAGCAATTACAATAATAATCGCAACAATTATCCCAACAATCGCAACATCAATCGCAACTACAACAAATGGCCCAACAACAACAACAACAACAACAACAGCAACTACAACAATCATCCCAACAACAATAACAACCGCAACAACAACAACAATTAGAAGCAGCTATGCCAAAGGTGTGAAAAGTATCACTCGGGGTTCTGCACCAAATTTTGCAACAAGTGTAAAAGAAATGGTCATAGCGCGGTGAAGTGTGAGGTCTACGGACCAGGGGTTAACAGAACGAAAGGAACAAATGGTGTCGGAACGAGTAATGGCGGAGCAAGTAGTGTCGGAGCAAGTTATGCCAATGTAGTTTGTTATAAATGTGGAAAACTGGGCCACATTATTAGAAATTGCCAGAACCAGGAGAACACGAATGGACAAGGCCGCAGAAGAGTTTTCAATATTAATGCGGCAGAGGCACAGGAAGACCCGGAGCTTGTTACGGGTACGTTTCTTATTGACAATAAATCTGCTTGCATTTTATTTGATTTGGGTGCGGATAGAAGCTATATGAGTAGAGATTTTTGTGCTAAATTAAGTTGTCCATTGACGCCGTTGGATAGTAAATTTTTACTCGAATTAGCAAACGGTAAATTAATTTCAACAGATAATATATGCCGGAATCGAGAAATTAAACTGAGTAGTGAAATATTTAAGATTGATTTGATACCAGTAGAGTTAGGGAGTTTTGATGTAATAGTTGGCATGGACTGGCTGAAGAAGGTGAAAGTAGAGATCATATGTTATAAAAATGCAATTCGCATTGTATGAGAAGAAGGAGAACCCTTAATGGTGTACGAAGAAAAGGGAAACATGAAGCTACATCTTATTAGTAATTTGAAGGCACAAAAACTAATAAGAAAAGGTTGCTATGCTGCTCTAGCACACGTCGAGAAAGTACAAACTGAAGAAAAGAGCATCAATGATGTTCCCATCGCAAAAGAATTTCCTGATGTATTTCCGAAAGAATTACCGGGACTACCTCCACATCGATCTTTTGAATTTCAAATAGATCTTGCTCCAGGAGACATCTGAGCCTTTCCACAAGAAAAGATTGCTATGCTGTTCTAGTAATAAAATCATGTTAACTATATATATAACCATATATATGTCATCGTATAGTTTTTATAAGTTTTAACGTTCGTGAATCACCGGTCAACTTGGGTGGTCAATTGTCTATAAGAAACCTATTTTAATTAATCAAGTCTTAACAAGTTTGATTGCTTAACATGTTGAAAACACTTAATCATGTAAATAACAATTTCATTTAATATATATATAAATATAAACATGGAAAAGTTCGGGTCACTACAAAATGATCCAAACATTGATCCTAAACATGATTTTTGGAGATTAAAGTGGACTTTTTAAGTCCAAAATTCATGAACTTGATTAATTTGATATATTTGCCATTTGAGACTTGTTTAATTGTTAGTAATGACTATTTTGACATGTTATTTGAGTTAAATGCTTATGAACTTTGTGTACATTTTCATATGTGTTTATTTGAAAAAGTGTAGAATTGTAAAAATTGTGAAAATGCGTATAAGTTTAAGTTTGATTTAACATGTTATTGTGGTTAATTTAAGTTGTTATTTTGCTAACACTAATGCATATTTGGATGCACAAATTTTGTGTTTAATATATTTTGCAGAGAGCCGATACTGGAGGTTCAGGATCATCATCATCTAGATGACCTGCTCCAGCACCAGAACCAGAACCAGAACCAGAAATGCAATATGAGCCAGAACCTGAACAAGTACCACAACAGGAACCACAACAATAGCCTGATCAGCACGTACCCTACTATGATCCGCTACAGTTACCTAATGAATTCATAGTATTTCCCCCGCATCCGCCTGTAGAATTCCCAATAATTCCGGAACACACATTGCATCCTAATTTGAGATTCGATAGACGATGGAGAGATTACCCATCATATCAAAGTAATAAATTCAAATTAGTAACAAAAGAGGTAGAGGTGCCGAGGGTAATTGATTGGAATCCTTTAGAAATGGTCCATCTAGCTGACCGTGTTAGACATCATTTGATTCAAAGGTATGGCAGTTCTTCTTTTACAGATTGGGAATGTCTTTTCACCATTCGTAGACCTGTATATAAGGAATGGTGTGTTGAGCTGATGAGTACTATAGCATTAAACGTAGATGTAGATAGGTTAGATGATAGAAGTTTTCTTAGATTTATCCTTGGCGGTAGGATGTACAGAATGTCCATGATGGACATGGCCAGGGCATTATAGATTTACACTCCTAGTGAATTGCTACTACCCGATTGTATGAGTTTGATTTATAGTGGTGAAAGGGTAGATAGGAAGTTTGACGTGAACGCCGTTTGGAGGCGTATGTCAAACTATAATGTTTTTACACTAGGAGGAAAACACTCCTACTTACATATTAACAAAGCCGAGCTCCGTGTAATTTATAGATTTTTGGCTAACTCGATTACAAAGAGAGGTCACAATAAGGAGAAAATGACCTTACATGATTTATTTTACCTAAAGTGTATTCGAGACCCGAGAAGCTTTGTTAATATCCCTTTCTGTGTTGGTTTTTATTTATCTAAAATGGTAGAAGGAATGCAGGACGGGAGTATAATAGGAGGAGGTATTTTTGTTACTCTCATTGGAGAGTATTTAGGTGTTGATAGGAATCAAGGGGGTCCATTACAGGTTTGTAGAGAACTGGATGAGACCATAGGATTGCGGGTTTATGTGGGTGCTAAGGTATTGAAGAGTAGACGCAACCAGGCATTGCCCTATGAAGGTAATCATCCTCAGGTAGAGAGGCTCAGACGAGGAAATGGAGGAAGCGGAAGACATTAGAGATGTCTTTATTGCCTCTCCACAAGAAAAGGTTGCTATGCTGTTCTAGAACACGTCGAGAAAGTACAAACTGAAGAAAAGAGCATCAATGATGTTCCCATCGCAAAAGAATTTCCTGATGTATTTCCGAAAGAATTACCGGGACTAGCTCCACAAGAACTTTTAGAGCGTGGTTTCATTCGACCAAGCACATCACCGTGGGGAGCTCCTGTTTTGTTTTTCAAGAAGAAAGATGGTACATTCAGGTTGTATATCGACTACCGAGAGTTGAACAAACTTACCATCAAGAACCGCTACCCACTACCGAGAATCGACGACTTATTTGATCAACTACAAGGCTCGTCTGTTTATTCAAAGATTGAGTTACGTTCCGGGTATCATCAAATGCGGGTGAAAGAAGATGATATTCCAAAGACTGCTTTCAGAACACGTTACGGTCATTACGAGTTTATGGTCATTCCGTTTGGTTTAACTAATGCACCAGCTGTGTTCATGGACCTTATGAACCGAGTGTGTGAACCATACCTTGACAAGTTTGTCATTGTTTTCATTGATGACATACTTATCTACTCAAAGAATGACCAAGAACACGGTGAATATTTGAGAAAGGTGTTAGAAGTATTGAGGAAGGAAGAATTGTACGCTAAGTTTTCAAAGTGTGCATTTTGGTTGCAAGAAGTTCAATTCCTCAGTCACATAGTGAACAAAGAAGGTATCCAGTAGGAACCGGCAAAGATCGAAACCGTTGAAAAGTGGGAAACCCCAAAAACTCCGAAGCATATACGTCAATTTTTAGGATTGGCTGGTTACTACAGAAGATTCATCCAAGATTTCTCCAAAATAGCAAAACCCTTGACTGCATTAACGCATAAAGGGAAGAAATTTGAATGGAAGGATGAACAAGAGAAGGCGTTTCAATTATTGAAGAAAAAGCTAACTATGTCACCTATATTGTCATTGCCTAAAGGGAATGATGATTTTGTGATTTATTGTGACGCATCAAAGCAAGGTCTCGGTTGTGTATTAATGGAACGGATGAAGGTGATTGCTTATGCGTCTAGACAATTGAAGATTCACGAGCAAAATTATACGACGCATGATTTGGAATTAGGCGCGGTTGTTTTTGCATTAAAGACTTGGAGGCACTACTTATATGGGGTCAAAAGTATTATATATATCGACCACAAAAGTCTTCAACAAATATTTAATCAGAAACAACTGAATATGAGGCAGCGTAGGTGGATTGAATTGTTGAATGATTATGACTTTGAGATTCGTTACCACCCGGGGAAGTCAAATGTGGTAGCCGACGCCTTGAGCAGAAAGGACAAAGAACCCATTCGAGTAAAATCTATGAATATAATGATTCACACTAACCTTACTACTCAAATAAAGGAGGCGCAACAAGGAGTTTTAAAAGAGGGAAATTTAAAGGATGAAATACCCAAAGGATCGGAGAAGCATCTTAATATTCGGGAAGATGGAACCCGGTATAGGGCTGAAAGAATTTGGGTACCAAAATTTGGAGATATGAGAGAAATGGTACTTAGAGAAGCTCATAAAACCAGATACTCAATACATCCTGAAACGGGGAAGATGTACAAGGATCTTAAGAAACATTTTTGGTGGCCAGATATGAAAGCCGATATTGCTAAATATGTAGGAGAATGTTTGACGTGTTCTAAGGTCAAAGCTGAACATCAGAAACCATCAGGTCTACTACAACAACCTGAAATCCCGGAATGGAAATGGGAAAACATTACCATGGATTTCATTACTAAATTGCCAAGGACTGCAAATGGTTATGATACTATTTGGTTAATAGTTGATCGTCTCACCAAGTCAGCACACTTCCTGCCAATAAGAGAAGATGACAAGATGGAGAAGTTAGCACGACTGTATTTGAAGGAAGTCGTCTCCAGACATGGAATACCAATCTCTATTATCTCTGATAGGGATGGCAGATTTATTTCAAGATTCTGGCAGACATTACAGCAAGCATTAGGAACTCGTCTAGACATGAGTACTGCCTATCATCCACAAACTGATGGGCAGAGCGAAAGGATTATACAAATGCTTGAAGACATGCTACGAGCATGTGTTATTGATTTTGGAAACAGTTGGGATCGATATCTACCGTTAGCAGAATTTTCCTACAACAACAGCTACCATTCTAGTATTGAGATGGCGCCGTTTGAGGCACTTTATGGTAGAAAGTGCAGGTCTCCGATTTGTTGGAATGAAGTGGGGGATAGACAGATTACGGGTCCGGAGATAATACAAGAAACTACCGAGAAAATCATCCAAATTCAACAAAGATTGAAAACCGCCCAGAGTCGACAAAAGAGCTACGCGGATAGTAAAAGAAAAGATATAGAATTTGAAATTGGAGAAATGGTCATGCTTAAGGTTTCACCTTGGAAAGGCGTTGTTCGATTTGGTAAACGGGGGAAACTAAATCCAAGGTACATTGGAACATTGATTATAGATCGTGTCGGACCAGTAGCTTACCAACTGGAGCTACCTCAACAACTCGCGGCTGTACATAACACTTTCCACGTCTCAAATTTGAAGAAATGTATTGCTAAAGAAGATCTCACTATTCCGTTGGACGAAATCCAAATCAATGAAAAACTTCAATTCATTGAAGAACCCGTCGAAATAATGGATCGTGAGGTTAAGAGACTTAAACAAAACAAGATACCGATTGTTAAGGTTCGATGTAATGCTCGTAGAGGACTCGAGTTCACCTGGGAGCGTGAAGATCAGATGAAGAAGAAATACCCGCATTTATTTCCAGAAGATACGTCAAAACCTCCAACTGCTTAAAATTTCGGGACGAAATTTATTTAACGGGTAGGTACTGTAGTGACCCGAACTTTTCCATGTTTATATATATATATTAAATGAAATTGTTATTTTACATGATTAAGTGTTTCCAACATGTTAAGCAATCAAACTTGTTAAGACTTGATTAATTGAAATAGGTTTCATATAGACAATTGACCACCCAAGTTGACCGGTGATTCACGAACGTTAAATCTTGTAAAAACTATACGATGACATATATATGGTTATATATATAGTAAACATGATTTTATTATAAAGTATGTATCTCATTAGGTATTTTAACAATGAGTTATATGAAATGTCCCGTTCTTATTGATTAAAAACGTTCCATATTAATTGATTTCGTTGCGAGGTTTTGACCTCTATATGAGACGTTTTTCAAAGACTGCATTCATTTTAAAACAAACCATAACCTTTATTTCATCAATAAAGGTTTAAAAAGCTTTACGTAGATTATCAAATAATGATAATCTAAAATATCCTGTTTACACACGACCATTACATAATGGTTTACAATACAAATATGTTACAACAAAATAAGTTTCTTGAATGCAGTTTTTACACAATATCATACAAGCATGGACTCCAAATCTCGTCCTTATTTAAGTATGCGACAATTGAAATAGGTTTCTTATAGACAATTGACCACCCAAGTTGACCGGTGATTCACGAACGTTAAAACTTGTAAAAACTATACGATGACATATATATAGTTATATATATAGTTAACATGATTTTATTATAAGTATGTATCTCATTAGGTATTTTAACAATGAGTTATATACATAAAAATGAGACTATTAAATTAAGAAACTCGAAAACGATATATATAACGATTATCGTTATAACAACATTAGGTACATATGAATCATATTAAGATATTGATACACTTGGTTAATTATGTTAAATGATAAGTAAATATATTATTAAGTGTATTAACAATGAAATACATATGTAAAAATAAGACTACTAACTTAATGATTTCGAAACGAGACATATATGTAACGATTATCGTTGTAACGACATTTAACTGTATATATATCATACTAAGATATATTATATATCATAATATAATGATAATATAACAATTTAACATCTCATTTGTTATAATAAACAATGGGTTAACAATATTTAACAAGATCGTTAACCTAAAGGTTTCAAAAGAACATTTACATGTAACAACTAACGATGACTTAACGACTCACTTAAAATGTATATACATGTAGTGTTTTAATATGTATTCATACACTTTTGAAAGACTTCAAGACACTTATCAAAATACTTCTACTTAACAAAAATGCTTACAATTACATCCTCATTCAGTTTCATCAACAATTCTACTCGTATGCACCCGTATTCGTACTCGTACAATACACAGCTTTTAGATGTATGTACTATTGGTATATACACTCCAATGATCATCTCTTATTAGCCCATGTGAGTCACCTAACACATGTGGGAACCATCATTTGGAAACTAGCATGAAATATCTCATAAAATTACAAAAATATGAGTAATCATTCATGACTTATTTACATGAAAACAAAATTACATATCCTTTATATCTAATCCATACACCAACGACCAAAAACACCTACAAATACTTTCATTCTTCAATTTTCTTCATCTAATTGATCTCTCTCAAGTTCTATCTTCAAGTTCTAAGTGTTCTTCATAAATTCCAAAAGTTCTAGTTTCATAAAATCAAGAATACTTCCAAGATTGCAAGTTTACTTCCAAGTTTTCTAAATCCATTCCAAGTAATCATCCAAGATCAAGAAACCTTTGTTACTTACAGTAGGTTATCTTTCTAATACAAGGTAATAATCATATTCAAACTTTAATTCAATTTCTATAACTATAACAATCTTATTTCGAGTGGAAATCTTACTTGAAATTGTTTTCGTGTCATGATTTTGCTTCAAGAATTTTCAAGCCATCCAAGGATCCTTTGAAGCTAGATCTATTTTTCTCATTTCTAGTAGGTTTATCCAAGGAACTTGAGGTAGTAATGATGTTCATAACATCATTCGATTCATACATATAAAACTATCTTATTCGAAGGTTTAAACTTGTAATCACTAGAACATAGTTTAGTTAATTCTAAACTTGTTCGCAAATAAAAGTTAATCCTTCTAACTTGACTTTTAAAATCAACTAAACACATGTTCTATATCTATATAATATGCTAACTTAATGATTTAAAACCTGGAAACACGAAAAACACCGTAAAACCGGATTTACGCCGTCGTAGTAACACCGTGGGCTGTTTTGGGTTAGTTAATTAAAAAGTATGATAAACTTTGATTTAAAAGTTGTTATTCTGGGTAAATGATTTTTATTATGAACATGAAACTATATCCAAAAATTATGGTTAAACTCAAAGTGGAAGTATGTTTTCTAAAATGGTCATCTAGACGTCGTTCTTTCGACTGAAATGACTACCTTTACAAAAACGACTTGTAACTTATTTTTCCGACTATAAACCTATACTTTTTCTGTTTAGATTCATAAAATAGAGTTCAATATGAAACCATAGCAATTTGATTCACTCAAAACGGATTTAAAATGGAAAAGTTATGGGTAAAACAAGATTGGATAATTTTTCTCATTTTAGCTACGTGAAAATTGGTAACAAATCTATTCCAACCATAACTTAATCAACTTGTATTGTATATTATGTAATCTTGAGATACCATAGACACGTATACAATGTTTTGACCTATCATGTCGACACATCTATATATATTTCAGAACAACCATAGACACTCTATATGTGAATGTTGGAGTTAGCTATACAGGGTTGAGGTTGATTCCAAAATATATATAGTTTGAGTTGTGATCAATACTGAGATACATATACACTGGGTCGTGGATTGATTCAAGATATTTATCGATTTATTTCTGTACATCTAACTGTGGACAACTAGTTGTAGGTTACTAACGAGGACAGCTGACTTAATAAACTTAAAACATCAAAATATATTAAAAGTGTTGTAAATATATTTTGAACATACTTTTATATATATGTATATATTGTTATAGGTTCGTGAATCAACCAGTGGCCAAGTCTTACTTTCCGACGAAGTAAAAATCTGTGAAAGTGAGTTATAGTCCCAGTTTTAAAATCTAATATTTTTGGGATGAGAATACATGCAGGTTTTATAAATGATTTACAAAATAGACACAAGTACGTGAAACTACATTCTATGGTTGAATTATCGAAATCGAATATGCCCCTTTTTATTAAGTCTGGTAATGTAAGAAATAGGGAACAGACACCCTAATTGACGCGAATCCTAAAGATAGATCTATTGGGCCTAACAAACCCCATCCAAAGTACCGGATGCTTTAGTACTTCGAAATTTATATCATATCCGAAGGGTGTCCCGGAATGATGGGGATATTCTTATATATGCATCTTGTTAATGTCGGTTACCGGGTGTTCACCATATGAATGATTTTTATATCTATGTATGGGATGTGTATTGAAATATGAAATCTTGTGGTCTATTGTTACGATTTGATATATATATGTTAAACCTATAACTCACCAACATTTTTGTTGACGTTTAAAGCATGTTTATTCTCAGGTGAATACTAAGAGCTTCCGCTGTTGCATACTAAAATAAGGACAAGATTTGGAGTCCATGTTTGTATGATATTGTGTAAAAACTGCATTCAAGAAACTGAATTCGATGTAACATATTTGTATTGTAAACCATTATGTAATGGTCGTGTGTAAACAGGATATTTTAGATTATCATTATTTGATAATCTACGTAAAGCTTTTTAAACCTTTATTTATGAAATAAAGGTTATGGTTTGTTTTAAAAATGAATGCAGTCTTTGAAAAACGTCTCATATAGAGGTCAAAACCTCGCAACGAAATCAATTAATATGGAACGTTTTTAATCAATAAGAACGGGACATTTCATATTTAACTACCTAAACATGTTACACTACTCAATTTAGTAATAATTCATGACAAAAATCGGCCATAACTTGTTTATATCAAAAAGTCCCAAATTGCTCAAGAACACAAACCCTAGATTTCTAAAATTTTTGAAGTTTTTGGCTTCAAATCATGTTAAATAGCATCAATCTAGGTTATACATGCATAAAATACTACCAATTTAACACTAATTACACTAGAAATTAACAAAATTGCATTAGGTAAAATATTGGTAATTATCATAAAAACTAGAAAATTTATGAGTTTAGCGGTGTAATTTTTACCTTCTTTGAAAAGCTTCTGAACAATTTCATGATTAGAGCGAAAAATTTGATGAATTACGGTGGAAAAATGATGAAATTTGGTGAGGTTTTGAGAGAATTTCGTGTATGTGTGTGTATATTGTGGTGAAGAGCATAACAGACTGCCTTTTCTATCTAGCCTGTTTTCCAGCTCCATGCGATCACATGGAGTTGGAGTTTAAATCTCATGCGATCGCATGGGTATCCGGGAACAGTACTTTGGTTTTTTTTTTTTTATATAAAACCTTACACTTTATAAAACATAAAATTAATAAAATTTTAAAAATTTGTTTCTTTTTAGGATGAGGGCGTTTCGGATCGATGTCCTAGTCCGTCCCTCGACAAAATTTTAAAATTTGTCACTTTTTAATCGCGGTTTTAAAAGTAAAGATTTTTGGGTTTTTTAATGTTTTTGGCATACTTTAATTCAATAAGATTAAAAATAATGATAATAAAATTTCTCGTCCCTCCCTTGGGTAGAGCAATTTCAGTTCAACGACCTAGTCTTCAACTCACGACGAATTTTAAAAATCATATTTTTAACTTAGCGAAATAAAGTAAATTTTTATTTTTTAATTCACACCAAAATTAAATTTAAAATGCATAAAATTAAAAATTCATATTAAAAATTCACACCAAACTTAAATTATATTTTTGTTTTTATACATACAAACTTATATTAAAAATATTAATTTTTCAAATATTTACAATTTTAAATATATTGATTTAAAAAGTTTACAATATTATTTTAATATTAATTTTAAAAACAAAGTAAAAATAAAATTAAAAATCTTTTTGGTCTTTTATCCCACTTTAATCAATCAAATATTATCAAAAATTAACGCCCCTCTTTTCGGTAAAGTAATTTCGGTTCCATAGCCTAGTTTAACTCATGACGAATTTTTGAAATATTTTGGGTTGATTGATTAAAGATATTTATACCTCAAGAATAAACGGTAAATTTCGCAGTGATGTAATAATTTTTTGTATGATATCAATAATTTCGGTCGCAAGACCTAATTTTATCGAATACCAATTTAATACTTTATAGCGAACAAATTAGCGTTTATTATCAAAAGGTTAAAAATTAAAATAAAAATAAAAATGAAAACTGTACATACTTACCTGTGAGAAAGATTTCTTAATGATATGCTCTATCCCACTCATAAGATAGTCGGACTAATTGATTTTAGATGGCTACATAGGCGTAACCTCGAGCATTCAGTGTTTTTTCTTCTAAACATATGAACGGTCCGTCTCTGCATAGAGTAACAAATTTGGTATTTGAATATGTCTGATTCATCGAGCATTTTCCTTCGTGTGACCATTTTCCGCATTTGTGACATCTTTCAAGGTGTCATGCTCTCCTTTTCGCTGCGGATTTTGATTTTCCTTTACCAAATTGTAACTTATTATTTTCGCATCTGGATTCTTTTCTTACTCCGTCCAATTTACCTCTGATTAATGATACTATTTCACTTGGAAGGGTGTCATTATTACGTTTAGTGATCAAAGCGTGTAGCATTAGACCATGGTTTAATTCACATGAAGTCTTCATTTTGTAAAACCTAAAAAAAATAAAAATTTAGAATGGGGGGAGAAGACTAGTTCTTTAGGGTCTGCTAGGGAAAGACCATTCGGGTTCCATTTTCGAGAACTACACGAAAACAAAAAATCTAACTCTAACAGAAATACATATTATCCTTAAAAGACTTGATTCTCCCACACTTAGTTAGCTGTGATGTTGAAATTGTGATTAACTTCGTTGTCAACTTCCATCGGACTATCTATGTAATGTTTAACTCTGTGACCATTAACTTTAAATTCAATCCCATTTGAATGTATTAATTCTACTGTTCCGTATGGGAAAACTCTTTTGACTATGAATGGTCCAGACCATCTTGATTTCAATTTTCCAGGAAATAGCTTGATTCGTGAATTGAAAAGAAGAACTCTATCTCCTTCTTTAAATTCTTTTGAACTTCTGATTCTTTTATCATGCCATTTCATCGTTCTTTCCTAATAGATTAGCGAATTTTCGTATGCTTCTTGTCTTAATTCTTCTAATTCGTTTAGTTGACTTAATCGTAGATGTCCAGCTTCATGTAAATCAAGATTACATGTCTTCAAAGCCCAAAATGCTTTGTGTTCAATTTCTACTGGAAGATGACATGCTTTTCCGTAAACGAGTTTAAAAGGTGTGGTTCCAATTGGAGTTTTGTAGGCTGTTCTAAAAGCCCATAGTGCATCCTCCAATTTAATGGACCATTCCTTCGGATTTGATTCTACGATTTTCTCTAGAATACGTTTTAAAGATCGGTTGGTATTTTCAACTTGTCCACTTATTTGTGGATGATATGCAGTGGAGATTTTATGAGTTACTCCATATCTTTTAAGAACTTTCTCAAGTTGATTATTACAAAAATGAGTTCCTCGATCACTTATTAAAGCTTTCGGTGTTCAAAACCTTGCAAAAAGACGTTTTAAAAAGTTGACTACAACTCGTGCATCGTTAGTTGGGAGAGCTTGTGCTTTCGCCCATTTAGATACATAATCAATGGCTTACGAGAATATAGAGATTATTATGAGATTTTGGAAATGGACCCATAAAGTCAATACCCCAAATGTCAAATACTTCACATACTTGAATTACATTTTGTGGCATTTCATCACGTTGACTTTTTTTTCCCGGCCCTTTGACAAGCATCACAGGATTTGCAAAGAAGGTGTGCGTCTTTGTAAATTGTAGGCCAATAGAATCCAGCATCGTAAACTTTTCTTGCTGTTAGTTGAGGCCCATAATGCCCTCCTGTTGGTCCTGTGTGACAATGGTTTAAGATTTTACTAGCTTCATCTCCGAATACACATCGACGTATTATTCCATATGGACAACTTTTAAACAAATGTGGATCTTCCTAGAAATAGTGTTTTATATCACTGAAGAATTTCTTTTGTTTTTGGTACGCCAATCCTTTTTCAAGGAATCCACATACTAAATAGTTTGCATAGTCTGCAAACCATGGAATTTTATTATAATCTATCTTCAATAGATATTCATCAGGAAAGTTGTCTTGTATGGCCGATTCATTTAGAACTTCTAATTCAGGATTTTCAAGACGAGAAAGATGATCAGCAGCGAGATTTTCTACTCCCTTTTTGTCTCAGATTTCAATATCAAACTCTTGTAAGAGTAAGATCTAACGGATTAATCGTGGTTTAGCATCTTGTTTCGAAAATAGGCATCTAAGAGCAGAATGGTCAGTATAGACCACTGTTTTAGCTAGAACGAGATATGATCGAAATTTGTCAAAAGCAAAGACAATAGCAAGGAGTTCTTTTTCAGTAGTTGTGTAATTTGTTTGTGCCCCTTGTAACGTCTTACTAGCATAATATATAGGTTGAAATCGTTTTTCAATCCTTTGTCCTAAAACGGCTCCCATTGCAAAATCACTTGCATCGCACATTAGTTCAAACGGTAAATTCAAATTTGGAGTTATCATGATCGACGCATTAGTGAGTTTTTCTTTATGAATATTAAAAGATTTGATACATTCATCTGAAAAGATAAATGGAGCATCCTTTTCTAGGAGTTTATTCATAGGAGTGGCAATTTTAGAAAAATCTTTAATGAAACGTCGGTAAAAACCGGCATGCCCTAGAAAACTCCTAACTCCTCTAACATTGGTGGGATGTGGAAGTTTAGCAATTACATCTACTTTAGCTCTATCCACTTTAATTCCTTCCTTTGAAATTTTATGTCCAAGAATGATGCCTTCTTTAACCATGAAATGGCATTTCTCCCAATTAAAAACTAGATTTGATTGTTCGCATCTAATAAGCATTCGTTCTAGATTAACTAGACATGATTCAAATGTATCACCGAAAACTGAAAAGTCATCCATGAAAACTTCCATGCATTCTTCTATCATGTCGTGAAAAATCACCATCATGCACATTTGAAAGGTTGCAGGGGCGTTGCAAAGTCCAAATGGCATGCGTTTGTAAGCAAAAGTACCATAAGGGCACGTGAATGTGGTTTTCTCTTGATCTTTGGGTGCTATTGGAATCTGAAAATATCCCGAAAAACCATCAAGAAAACAATAGTAACTGTTTCCGGCTAATCTTTCCAACATTTGATCAATGAAAGGTAAGGGAAAGTGATCTTTTCTGGTGGCGTCATTTAATTTTCTATAATCAATACATACACGCCATCCTGTTACAGTCCTAGTAGGAATAAGCTCATATTTCTCATTTGTAATGACAGTTATGCCACCCTTCTTAGGCACGCATTGAACTGGACTTACCCATGGACTATCAGAAATTGGATAAATTAAACCTGCATCAAGTAGTTTAATAATTTCTTTCTTAACAAAATCTTACATATTAGGATTTAGTCTTCGTTGGCGTTGCACATACGTTTTATGACCTTCTTCCATAAGGATTTTATGTGTGCAATACGAAGGACTTATTCCTTTAATATCTTGAATCTTCCATGCAATGGCTGGTTTATGAGCTTTTAGCACAGAAATGAGTTGAGATTTTTCATTTTCAGTAAGAGAAGACGATATTATTACAGGTAATTCAGATTCACCATGTAAATAAGCGTATTCCAAATGGTTTGGAAGTGGCTTTAACTCTAATTTCGGTGGTTCTTCTATCGATGATTTATATCGATATCTGTCTTCTTCTTTTAGCATTTGAATTTATTCTGTTGTTGGTTCATATCCATTAGCCATAAGTGTAGCGAACATTTCAGTTTCATCAATTGGTTCAGTTCCTTCTCCTAAAGAACATTCTCCTGTTCCTTGTAATTCTGGAAATTCTTCTAACAATTCTGCATGTGATTCTATAGTTTGAATATAATAACATGTATCATCTGCAGATTGCGGTTGTTGCATTGCTCTATCAACTGAAAAGGTAACACTCTCGTCCTCTATACTTAGGGTTAGTTTCTTACCAAACACGTCTATCATTGCTTTAGCCGTGTTTAAAAATGGTCTTCCTAATATGAGAGGAACTTGAGAATCTTCTTCCATGTCCAGAACAACAAAATCTACTGGAAATACTAAAGTACCAACTTTAACTAGCATGTTCTCCATTATCCCTCTAGGATATTTTACTGATCTATCGTCTAGTTGTATGCTTATTCGTGTTGGTTTCAATTCTCCAAGGTCTAGTTTAGTGTATAGTGAATACGACATTAAATTTATACTAGCACCTAAATCTGCCAATGCTTCTATTGAACTAAGACTTCCCAGAAAACATGGAATTGTGAAACTTCCTAGATCAGATAGTTTTTCTGGTATCTTATTCAACAGCACTGCAGAACAATTAACATTCATAGTAACAGCCGAGAGTTCTTCAATTTTCTTTCTATTCGAGATTAGATCTTTTAGAAATTTAGCATATCTAGGCATTCCTGAAATCACATCAATGAAAGGAAGATTTACATTTATCTGTTTAAACATATCCAAGAATTTGAATTGCTCGGCTTCAAGTTTCTCTTTTCTCATTTTACTCGGGTAAGGAAGTGGTAGTTGGTATGGTTTAACATAAGGTTTAGCCTTAACTGTGTTATCTTCATTAACCTTTTCAACTACCGGTTCTTTTTCCTTATCTTGATCAGATTGTGGTTCTTGTGGAGTAGGAATAGCTTCATCAGAAATTACAGGTATTTCAGGTGGTTTAAGTGTAATACCACTTCTTGTGGTAATGGCTTTGGTTGTTTCATTCCGGGGGTTAGTATTTGTATCACTAGGTAGACTTCCCGGTTTTCTTTCACCTATTAACCTTGCTAGGTTACTTATTTCTTGTTCCAGATTTTGAATAGAAGCTTGTTGATTTCTAAATGCTTGAGCATTTTATTCATTGGTTTGTTTCTGAGATGTGAAAAACTGTGTTTGAGATTCAACTAGCTTTGTCATCATATCTTCTAAATTTGGATTTTTATCATCGGTTTGTGGTGGTTTGTTTTGAAAATTAGGTCTTTGCTGGTTGTAAGTATTATTGGATACTTGTTGATTGCTAGGTCCTTGTTGGTTGTTGTATGGAACATTTCGATTATAATTCTGGTTTTGGTTGTAGATTGGTCTTGGCGGTTGATAATTATTATGATAATTATTTCCAGGCCTTTGGTTTAAATATGAAACATTCTCTCTTTGTTCCATTGTTAGTTCAATACTGAGACAATCTTTTGTCAAATGTGATCCTCCACACTGCTCACAACTAATTCGTATTGAGTGAATATCTTTGGTCAACTTTTCCATTCGTCTCTCGACAGCTTCTATCTTTGCAGAAATGGAATCTAAGTCATGGCTAGAATCGGCTCTAGCTGCTTTAGATGATCTAACGATATCTTTTTCTTGGTGCCACTCATGTGAGTGGGAAGCAGTGTTATCAATAATCTTATAAGCATCAGTTTCTGTTTTCTTCATAATAGAACCACCAGCTGCTATATCGATATCTTTCCTTGTAGTGATGTCGCATCTTTGGTAGAATATTTGTACTATTTGACAAGTATCTAAACCATGTTGCGGACATCCTCTCAATAACTTTCCAAATCTGGTCCATGCCTCATATAGAGTTTCATTTGGCTTCTGTGTGAACGTAACAATTTCTCCTTGAAGTCTTACGGCTTTAGATGCCGGAAAGAATTGTTTAAGAAATTTTTCATCTAAAACGTCCCATGTATCAATCGCCCCTTCAGGTAACGATTCCCACCAATCTTTGGCCTCTCCCTTTAAAGTCCAGGGAAATAACATGAGATATATCTGTTCATCTTTAACTTCTCGTATTTTAAATAAAGTACAGATCCTATTAAAGGTACGAAGATGTTCATTTGGATCTTCCTTCGACGCACCACTAAATTGGCATTGATTAGTTACCATGTGTAGAATTTGTCCTTTGATTTCATAATCTGGCGCATTAATGTCTGGATGAGTAATTGCGTGACCTTGGCCAGTGCGTTTAGCTCTCATTCGGTCTTCCATACTTAAAGGTTCCAGATTCTTCATGATTGAATTTGTTGAATCTGAATCACTAGAGGATTCTGATTTAATGGTTCGTTCCTCAACAATCTCTGTTTGAATGATTGGTGGTTCCGGAGGAAAAATTAATGGTTCGGGATCTATGAATTGTCCCTGAATATTCTCCGGATTCTCAATTGTGAGGTCGGGTTCAAAAAATGGATTATCGGAAATTTGAATTGGAGTACTTGGTTGACTGGATGACGATTCTAAAGAAAAATCAATGGCGGTAATATTAGCTAGATGTCTTGATCGAGTTACAGGTGGTGAACGTACAAAAGGTGGTGAACGTTTTGCTCGGTGCATTCACTGAATATCCTATTAGTTTTTAAAAAGGAAGAAAAATTATATAAGTTATCAAATTAATAGAATTTTCTGATTTTGCCCACGTTTCGAATAGCCAAAAGATGCAGCAGAGGGGCACGATTCGTTTGGTCTCAATATAATTGAGTACTGTTTGGCTCCAATAACCCGGTCCACGTACAAATCCAACTATTACTACGAACAAGAAAATTTTGATGTCTTTCAATTTAACCACTTAAAATAATTTTTCGTAATTTAAAGAAATTTTAGATAAGAAATAGAGAAAAATTCTATGTCCTAAAAACTAGGATGACGAGAAATAAGAAAGAAAAAGAGCGCGTCGAAAAACGTCGAAAAAATAAAAATAAGAAAGTAGCGCGTCTAAACTTAAAAAGGCACTAAAAACTAAAAATTAAAAGTTGCGTCTAAAAATATTAAAGCTTAAAAGAAATACTATATCCCAAATGACAATAACTTAAAAAGGCATCGCAAAATTCTAAAGCACCTAAATCTTAGTCTAAAAAAAAGCACTTAAGGGATTTTACGGCAAAGCCTAAAAATCTAGAAATAAAAATAACTATGGCAAATACTATGATTTAAAACTAAATACGAGCGAAAAATACAAATATTACGTTAAAACAAATAAAAAAAATACAAAATATAAAAATATACTTAAAGTTGTAAAAAGTACAATTTTTATAAAAATATTATTTTTAGATTATTTATTTTGTAAAAGTATTAATTTTATAATTTAATTAAACTAAATAAACTAAATATACAAAATAAAAAAATTAAAACTAAATATTATAAAAATATAACCCTAATTAGGGTTAAAGTAATAATAATAAAAAAATACCCCGTAATTAATGCTGAATTAGGTTAAAACAGGCGTGTCTGACACTCTCATGCGATCGCATGAGAAATTGCCTTCAGGCTCATGCGATCGCATGAGCTAGGTTTTTGGGCCACGGTCTGGGCTGCTACAGTACGGGCCGAATTTTTTTATTTTATTTTTTTATTTTTTTTTGCTGTTTTTCTGTTTTATAAAAAAATACACAATATTTAAATAAAATTTATTTTTTAAATACTAAAAAAAATAAAAATAAAGAAACTTTATAAAACTTAAATATTTAACAAACTCTTAAAAATATTTATAATTTTTGTTTTTCTTTTTATATTTTTGCAATTTAAAACGTCTTTTTACAAAAATGTATTTTTACAAAAGTAGACTTAAAAATTAATAAATTTTTTTTTTATATATTAGCGTTGCGCTTCCGGCTTTTTAGCAGATATGTTCCCCGGCAGCGGCGCCAAAAATACTTGATGTTATGCGAGGTGTATATGAAATAGCTTATATTTTACTAGGAAAAACTATTAAATACTATACAATTTTACATAAGATATTTATTTATTTATAGAATGAATATACTTAAACCTTGCTACAACACTTATAGGCAGTGTACCTAATCGTACAGTAGTGTAGTTTTTAGTAAGTCCGGTTCGTTCCACAGGGAAATCTTTAAACAAAGCTTAACGCTATATTAGTTTTAATTTATAAAAATACAAATATATATATATATATATAAGTAATATTATTAATATAAAGGGGGGTTTTTACCGTTTAATGACCGGTTTGTCGATTTTAAAACTTTAGTCGCAGTTAAAACCTAATGTAAAATATTAAATAAATAAAAGACTTAATTTAAAGCGTAAAATAAATAATGATAATGAAATTGCAGTAAATAAAAGTGCGCATGAAATAAAATTGCGATAATTAAAAGTGCAATTAAATACAATGACAATAAATAAAAGTGCGATAATTAGAAGTGAAATTAAATATGAAAATAAAGGAATTGTGCTTATTTAAACTTCCGTAATCATGATGTTTGACGTGTTGATTTTAGTTTTATACCCATGGGTTAATTGTCCTTTGTCCTGGATTATTTAATATGTCCGTCTGGTTTTTGTCCATAACAGTCCATCAGTCATAAATATAAAGTGCGAGTGTCCTCGTCAAATTATCCTTATACCCGAAGTCAAATATTCCAGCTAATTGGGGACTTAAACTGTAACAAGATTTTAATACTTTGTTTAATAATTACACCAGGTTATCGACTGAGTGTAACCCAAGGTTTTAATACTTTGTTATCAATTATGCCAAGTGTCCTTGTACATAATTTCACCCCTGTTTTAATAATTCTAGTGACTATTAATCCATTCCCGTGTCCGGTTAAATGAACGATTATTCGTACATATAAATATCCCGCCCATCGTGTCCGATCGAGTGTATATGGTTATTTATAGGTATGTCCAATTGTAAATCTTTATATTAAAATTAACAAACTATCATTTAGTTAAACAAATATAAAGCCCATTAATAGCCCATAGTCGAATTTCCACAAGTGTCGTTCTTTTGTCCAAACCCCAATTATGGTACAAAGCCCAATTACCCAAATTTAAATATTTAGCCCAACATCATGATTACTTCGGTATTAAATAAGCATAATAATAACTTAGCTACGAGACATTATATTAAAAAGGTTGAACATAACTTACAATGATTAAAAATAGCATAGCGTTACACGGACAGAATTTCGACTTACACCCTTACAATATTCGCTAACATACCCTTATTATTAGGATTTAAAATTAAAATTAAAATTAAAATTAAAATATATATATATATATATATATATATATATTTTACGTATGATGAATGAGAAAAAGATATATTAAATGATGCACCAAAGCTCGATTTTTATAGGCATGTGGGCTGGAAAAGTTAGCCATGCGATTGCATGGGATTTCTTCCTCCAGGCCATGCGATCGCATGGCCGTCGGTGACAGCTCAAAGTTCCTTGTTTTCTTGTTTGTCGACGTTTTAATTAAATAAATATAATATATAAATAATTATAAGAATTATTTAAATATTATATTATATTTATGTGCATAGTTGACTTGTAATTTTTAGTCCATTGCGTCGAGCGTTGAGAGTTAACTCTGGTCCCGGTTCTGGATTTTTGAACGTCCTTGCGTATAATTTAATATCTTGTACTTTGTGTTTCGCGCCTTGTACTCTTGTAATTTTGAGACGTTTCTTATCAATAATTGGAACCTCTTTGATTGTATTTTGTACTTTTGAGCTTTTTGGTCGTTTGCGTCTTCAATTCGTCGAATCTGTCTTTTGTCTTCACCTTTTATTATTTAAACGAATATTACTTGTAAATAGAACAATTGCAACTAAAAGCTTGTCTTTCTTGAGGGATAATGCTATGAAATATATGTTTGTTTTTAGCATTATCAATTTCATTTCTCACAAATACACATCTCGTATCAGGCATTTCGCAAACTGCATAGAGATAAAAATCATACATATGGTGAACACCAGGTAACCGACCTTAACAAGATACATATATAATATCCCCATCATTCCGGGACTCCCTTCGGACATGATAAATTCGAAGTGCTAAAGCATCCGGTACTTTGGATGGGGCTTGTTTGGGGCTTGTTGGGCCCAATAGATCTATCTTTAGGATTCGCGTCAATTAGGGTGTCTGTTCCCTAATTCTTAGATTACCAGACTAAAAAGGGGTATATTCATTTTAATAATTCAATCATAGAAAGTAGTTTCACGTACTTATGTCTATTTGGTAAAACATTTATAAAACTGCATGTATTCTCATCCCAAAAATATTAGATTTAAAAAGAGGGACTATAACTCACTTTCACAGATTTTTACTTCGTCGGGAAGTAAGACTTGGCCACTGGTCGATTCACCAACCTATACCAAATATGTACATATATATCAATTTATGATCGGAATATATTCACAACATTTTTTATTACGTTTTTATGATTTAAGTTTGTTAAGTTAGCAGTCCTCATTAGTAACCTACAACTAGTTGTCCACAGTTAGATGTACATAAATAAATCAATATATATATCTTGAATCAATCCACGACCCAGTGTATACACGTCTCAGGCTAGATCACAACTCAAAGCATATATATTTTTGGAATCAACCTCAACCCTGTATAGCTAACTCAAACATTACTGCATATAGAGTGTCTATGATTGTTCCAAATAATATATATAGATCGGTCGATATGATATGTCAAAACATTGTATACGTGTCTATGGTATCCCAAGATTACATAATATGTATAATATAATATAAATTAGTTAGGATATGTTTAGTATAGATTTGTTACAAAATTTTCGTAGCTAAAACTAGAAAGTTTATCTAATTTTGTTTTACCCGTCATTTCTTCGTTTCAAATCTGTTTTGAGTGATTCAAGTTGCTATGGTTTCATAATGAACTGAAATTTATAAAACTAAGTAGAAAAAGTATAAGTTTATAGTCAGAAATACAGGTTATAAGTCATTTTTTAAAGAGGTAGTCATTTTCGTCGAAAAAACGACATCTTGATGACCATTTTGAAAAACATACTTCCACTTTGTGTTTAACCATGATTTTTAGAGATAGTATCATGTTCATATGTAATATCATTTTTCCATAAAACAATCTTCCAATTCAAATATTAAGATACTTTTTATATGTTTTAACCCAAAACAGCCCCCGATTTCACTACGACGGCGTATGTCCGGTTTTACGGTGTTCTTCGTGTTTTCAGGTTTTAAATCATTAAGTTAGCTTATCATATAGATATAGAACATGTGTTTAGTTGATTTTAAAAGTCAAGTTATAAGGATTAACTTTGTTTGCGAACAAGTTTAGAATTAACTAAACTATGTTCTAGTGATTACATGTTCAAATCTTCGAATAAGATAGTTTTATATATATGAATCGAATGATGTTATGAACATAATTACTTCCTCAAGTTTAGTAGGTAAACCTACTGGAAGTGACAAAAATTGATCTAGCTTCAAAGGATTCTTGGATGGCTTGAAAGTTCTTGAAGTAGAATCATGACACGAAAACAAGTTCAAGTAAGATTTACACTCGAAATAAGATAGTTATAGTTATAGAAATTGAATTAAAGTTTAAATATGAGTATTACCTTGTATTAGAAAGATATCTTACTGTAAATAAGAAAGATTTCTTAAGCTTAGATGATTACTTGGATTGGATTAGAAAGCTTGGAAGTAATCTTGCAAACTCGATAGTATTCTTGATTTTATGAAACTAGAACTTATAGAATTTATGAAGAACACTTAGAACTTGAAGATAGAACTTGAGAGAGATCAATTAGATGAAGAAAATTGAAGAATGAAAGTGTTTGTATGTGTTTTTGGTCGTTGGTATACGGATTAGATATAAAGGATGTGTAAGTTTGTTTTCATGTAAATAATTCATGAATGATTTATAATATTTTTTGTAATTTTATGAGATATTTCATGCTAGTTGCCAAATGATGGTTCCCGCATGTTTAATGACTCACATGGGCTGCTAAGGAGCTGATGATTGAGTGTATATACCAATAATATATACATCTTAGAAGCTGTGTATTGTACGAGTACGAATACGGGTGCATACGAGTAGAATTGTTGATGAAAATGAATGAGGATGTAATTGTAAGCATTTTTGTTAAGTAGAAGTACTTTGATATATGTCATGAAGTCTTCCAAAATTGTATTAGTACATCTTAATACACTACATGTATATACATTTAACTGAGTCGTTTATTCATCGTTAGTCGTTATATGTAAGTGTTGTTTCGGAACCTTTAAGTTAACGATCTTGTTAAATGTAATTGATCCATTGTTATTACACTTAAATGAGATGTTAAATTGTTATGTTAACATGTTAACATGGTGTATTAATATATCTTAATATCATATAAATATGTGTAAAATACTATTACAACGATAATCGTTACATATATGTATTGTTTCGAAATCCTTAAGTTAGTAGTCCCATCTTACTCGTGTAGTTCATTGTTAATACGCTTAATGATATATGTAATTATCATTTCATGATGTTAAACATAGTGTATTAATATCTTAACATGATACATATGTATTTAGTAAGACGTTGTTGTAACAATAGCCATTATATATATCGTTTCGCGTTTCTTAATTCACTACTTTCATTTTATGTATATAACTCATTGTTAATGTACTTGGTGAGATAATTACTCATCATAATATCATGTTATATATATATATATATATATATATATATATATATATATATATATATATATATATCATGTTTTACAAGTTTTAACATTCGTGAATCGCCGGTCAACTTGGGTGGTCAATTGTCTACATGAAACTCAATTCAATAAATCAAGTCTTAACAAGTTTGATTGCTTAACATGTTGGAAACATTTAATCATGCAAATATAGTTTTCATTTAATATATAATCATGGAAAAGTTTGGGTCACTACAGTACCTACCCGTTAAATAAATTTCGTCCTGAAATTTTAAGCTGTTGAAGGTGTTGACGAATCTTCTGGAAATAGGTATGGGTATTTCAGCTTCATTTGATCTTCATGCTCCCAGGTGAACTCGGGTCTCCTACGAGCATTCCATCGAACCTTGACGATCGGTATCTTATTTTGCTTGAGCCTTTTAATCTCATGATCCATTATCTCGACGGGTTCTTCAACAAATTGTAGTTTTTCGTTGATTTTAATTTCGTCTAAAGGAATAGTAAGATATTCTTTAGCTAAGCACTTCTTCAGATTCGAGACGTGAAAGGTATTATGTACATTGGCGAGTTGTTGAGGTAATTCAAGTCGGTAAGCTACTGGTCCGACACGATCTAAAATCTTGAATGGTCCAATGTATCTTGGATTTAGTTTCCCTCGTTTACCAAATCGAACAACACCTTTCCAAGGCGAAACCCAAGGCGAAACCTTAAGCATGACCATCTCTCCAAATTCAAATTCTATATCTTTCCTTTTAAGGTCCGCGTAGCTATTTTGTCGACTCTGAGCGGTTTTCAATTGTTGTTGAATTTGGATGATTTTCTCGGTAGTTTCTTGGATTATCTCTGGACCCGTAATTTGTCTATCCCCCAATTCATTCCAACAAATCGGAGATCTGCATTTTCTACCATAAAGTGCTTCGAATGGTACCATTTCGATACTCGAGTGGTAACTGTTATTGTAGGAAAATTCTGCTAATGGTAGATGTCGATCCCAACTATTTCCAAAATCAATAACACATTCTCGTATCATGTCTTCAAGAGTTTGTATCATCCTTTCACTCTGCCTATCAGTCTGTGGATGATAGGCAGTACTCATATATAGACGAGTTCCTAATGCTTGTTGTAATGTCTGCCAAAACCTTGAAACAAATCTGCCATCCCTATCACAGATAATAGAGATTGGTATTCCATGTCTGGAGACAACTTCTTTCAAGTATAATCGCGCCCGCTTCTCCATTTTGTCATCTTCTCTCATTGGCAGAAAATGTGCTGATTTGGTGAGACGATAGACTATTACCCAAATAGTATCATAACCACTTGCAGTCCTTGGCAATTTAGTAATGAAATCCATGGTAATGTTTTCCCATTTCCATTCCAGGATTTCAGGTTGTTGAAGTAGACTTGATGGTTTTTGATGTTCAGCTTTGACCTTAGAACACGTCAAACATTCTCCTACATATCTCGCAATATCAGCTTTCATACCCGGCCACCAAAAATGTTTCTTGAGGTCCTTGTACATCTTTCCCGCTCCGGGATGTATTGAGTATCTGGTTTTATGTGCTTCCCCAAGTACCATTTTTCTCACATCTCCAAACTTTGGCACCCAAATTCTTTCAGCTCTATACCGGGTTCCATCTTCTCGAATATTAAGGTGTTTCTCCAATCCTTTGGGTATTTCATTCTTCAAATTCCCTTCTTTTACAACTCCCTGTTTCACCTCCTTTATTTGAGTAGTAAGGTTAGTACGAATAATTATATTCATAGCTTTTACCCGTATAGGTTCTCTGTCCTTTCTACTCAAGGCATCGGCTACCATATTCGCCTTCCCCGGGTGGTAACGAATCTCGAAATCGTAATCATTCAATAACTCAATCCACCTACGCTGCCTTATGTTCAGTTGTTTCTAATTAAATATGTGTTGAAGACTATTGTGGTCGGACCCCATATAAGTAGTGCCTCCAAGTCTTTAATGCAGAAACAACAGCGCCTAGTTCCAAATCATGTGTCGTATAATTTTGCTCGTGAATCTTCAATTGTATAGACGCATAGGAAATTACCTTCGTTCGTTGCATTAATACACAACCGAGACCTTGCTTTGAGGCGTCACAAACACAAAATCATCATTCCCTTCAGGCAATGACAATATAGGTGTCGTAGTTAACTTTTTCTTCAACAATTGAAATGATTTTTCTTGTTCATCCTTCCATTCAAATTTCTTCCCTTTATGCGTTAATGTAGTTAAGGGTTTTGCTATTTTGGAAAAATCTTGGATGAATCTTCTATAGTAACCAGCTAGTCCTAAAAATTGGCGTATGTGTTTCGGAGTTTTCGGGGTTTCCCATTTTTCAACGGTTTCAATCTTTGCCGGATCCACCTGAATACCTTCTTTGTTCACTATGTGACCGAGGAATTGAACTTTTTCCAACCAAAATGCACACTTTGAAAACTTAGCGTACAGTTTTTCTTTCCTCAACAACTCTAGCACTTTTCTCAAATGTTCTTCGTGCTCTTGATCATTCTTTGAGTAGATAAGTATGTCATCGATGAAAACAATGACAAACTTGTCAAGATATGGCCCACACACTCGGTTCATAAGGTTCATGAACATAGCTGGTGCGTTAGTCAAACCAAATGGCATAACCATAAACTCGTAATGACCGTAACGCGTCTTAAAAGCTGTTTTCGGAATATCATCCTCCTTCACCCGCATTTGATGATATCCAGAACGTAAATCGATCTTTGAATAAACCGACGAGCCTTGTAGTTGATCAAATAAGTCGTCGATTCTCGGTAGTGGATAATGGTTCTTGATGGTAAGTTTGTTCAACTCTCGGTAGTCGATACACAAGCTAAATGTACCATCCTTCTTTTTGACAAACAAAACAGGAGCTCCCCATGGTGATGTGCTTGGTCGAATGAAACCACGCTCTAAAAGTTCATGTAATGGGCTTTGGAGTTCCTTCATTTCGCTGGGTGCGAGTCTGTATGGAGCACGAGCTATTGGTGCAGCTCCTGGTACAAGATCTATTTGAAATTCAACGGATCGATGTGGAGGTAGTCCCGGTAATTCTTTCGGAAATACATCGGGAAATTCTTTTGCAACGGGAACATCATTGATGTTCTTTTCTTCGGTTTGTACTTTCTCGACATGTGCTAAAACAGCATAGAAACCTTTTCTTTGTAGTGACCCTAACTTTTCCATGTTTATATATTTATATATATATTAAATGAAATTGTTATTTACATGATTAAGTGTTTCCACCATGTTAAGCAATCAAACTTGTTAAGACTTGATTAATTGAAATAGGTTTCATATAGACAATTGACCACCCAAGTTGACCGGTGATTCACGAATGTTAAAACTTGTAAAAACTATATGATGACATATATATGGTTATATATATAGTTAACATGATATTATGATAAGTAAACATATCATTAAGTATATTAATAATGAACTACATATGTAAAAACAAGACTACTAACTTAATGATTTTGAAACGAGACATATATGTAACGATTATCGTTGTAACGACATTTAATGTATATATATCATATTAAGAGATATTCGTACATCATAATATTATGATAATATAATAATTTAAAATCTCATTTGATACTATAAACATTGGGTTAACAACATTTAACAAGATCGTTAACCTAAAGGTTTCAAAACAACACTTACATGTAACGACTAACGATGACTTAACGACTCAGTTAAAATGTATATACATGTAGTTTTTTAATATGTATTCATACACTTTTTAAAGACTTCAATACACCTATCAAAATACTTCTACTTAACAAAAATGCTTACAATTACATCCTCGTTCAGTTTCATCAACAATTCTACTCGTATGCACCCGTATTCGTACTCGTACAATACACAGCTTTTAGATGTATATACTATTGGTATATACACTCCAATGATCAGCTCTTAGCAGCCCATGTGAGTCACCTAACACATGTAGGAACCATCGTTTGGCAACTAGCATGAAATATCTCATAAAATTACAAAAATATGAGTAATCATTCATGACTTATTTACATGAAAACAAAATTACATATCCTTTATATCTAATCCATACACCAACGACCAAAAACACCTACAAATACTTTCATTCTTCAATTTTATTCATCTAATTGATCTCTCTCAAGTTCTATCTTCAAGTTCTAAGTGTTCTTCATAAATTCTACAAGTTCTAATTTCATAAAATCAAGAATACTTCCAAGTTTGCTAGCTTACTTCCAATCTTGTAGAGTGATCATCCAACCTCAAGAAATCTTTCTTATTTACAGTAAGATATCTTTCTAATACAAGGTGATACTCATATTCAAACTATGATTCAATTTCTATAACTATAACAATCTTATTTCGAGTTATAATCTTACTTGAACTGTTTTCGTGTCATGATTCTGCTTCAAGAACTTTCAAGCCATCAAAGGATCCTTTGAAGCTAGATCCATTTTTCTCATTTCTAGTAGCTTTATCTAGAAAACTTGAGGTAGCAATGATGTTCATAACATCTTTCGATTCATACATATAAAGCTATCTTATTCGAAGGTTTAAACTTGTAATCACTAGAACATAGTTTAGTTAATTTTAAACTTATTCGCAAACAAATGTTAATCCTTCTAACTTGACTTTTAAAATCAACTAAACACATGTTCTATATTTATATGAAATTCTAACTTAATGATTTAAAACCTGGAAACACGAAAAACACCGTAAAACCGGATTTACGCCGTCGTAGTAACACCGCGGGCTGTTTTGGGTTAGTTAATTAAAAACTATGATAAACTTTGATTTAAAAGTTGTTCTTCTGGGAAAATGATTTTTCTTATTAACATGAAACTATATCCAAAAATCATGGTTAAACTCAAAGTGGAAGTATGTTTTCTAAAATGGTCATCTAGACGTCGTTCTTTCGACTGAAATGACTACCTTTACAAACATGACTTGTAACTTAAATTTCCGACTAAAAACCTATACTTTTTCTGTTTAGATTCATAAAATAGTGTTCAATATGAAACCATAGCAATTTGATTCACTCAAAACGGATTTAAAATGAAGAAGTTATGGGTAAAACAAGATTGGATAATTTTTCTTGTTGTAGCAACGTGAAAATTGGTAACAAATCTATATTAATCATATCCTAGCTAACTTATATTGTATTATACATGTATTCTAATATATTATGTAATCTTGGAATACCATAGACACGTATGCAAATGTTTTGACATATCATATCGACCCATGTGTATATATTATTTGGAACAACCATAGACATTCTATATGCAGTAATGTGGGAGTTAGCTATACAGGGTTGAGGTTGATTCCAAAAGTATATATACTTTGAGTTATGATCTAGCCTGAGACGTGTATACACTGGGTCGTGGAGTGATTCAAGATAATATATATCAAATTTTTTTCTATACATCTAACGTTGGACAACTAGTTGTAGCTTACTAACGAAGACAGTTGACTTAATAAACTTAAAACATCAAAATGTATTAAAAGTGTTGTAAATATATTTTGAATATACTTTGATATATATGTACATATTTGTTATAGATTCGTGAATCGACCAGTGGCCAAGTCTTACTTCCCGACGAAGTAAAAATCTGTGAAAGTGAGTTATAGTCCCACTTTTAAAATCTAATATTTTTGGGATGAGAATACATGCAGGTTTTATAAATGATTTACAAAATAGACACAAGTACGTGAAACTACATTCTATGGTTGATTTATCGAAATCGAATATGCCACTTTTTATTAAAGTCTGGTAATCTAAGAATTAGGGAACAGACACCCTAATTGACGCGAATCCTAAAGATAGATCTATCGGGCCCAACAAGCCCCATCCAAAGTACCGGATGCTTTAGTACTTCGAAATTTATATCATATCCGAAGGGTGTTCCGGAAAGATGGGGATATTCTTATATATGCATCTTGTTAATGTCGGTTACCAGGTGTTCACCATATGAATGATTTTTATCTCTATGTATGAGATGTATATTGAAATATGAAATCTTGTGGTCTATTGTTACGATTTGATATATATAGGTTAAACCTATAACTCACCAATATTTTTGTTGACGTTTAAAGCATGTTTATTCTCAGGTGAATATTAAGAACTTCCGCTGTTGCATACTAAAATAAGGACAAGATTTGGAGTCCATGTTTGTATAATATTATGTAAAAACTGCATTCAAGAAACATATGTCGATGTAATATATTTCTATTGTAAACCATTATGTAATGGTCGTGTGTAAACAGTATATTTTAGATTATCATTATTTGATAATCTACGTAATGCTTTTGAAACCTTTATTGATAAAATAAAGGTTATGGTTGTTTTAAAAATGAATGCAGTCTTTGAAAAACGTTTCATATAGAGGTCAAATCCTCGCAACAAAATCAATTAATATGGAAGGTTTATAATCAATATGAACGGGACATTTCAGTTGGTATCAGAGCTGGTATAACGCCGTCCATGTGTGGCGAGTTAGTCGTAAAGGAGGTTCTCACAGTGTAACCTGTGACGAAGCATTGGCTCTTACTCCTTGCGATCCCTTACGAGGGTTGGCAGTAGCCGAGAGGCAGGCCCTAAAATCAGTATCTGAGGTACACTCAGTGGTCACCAGGTGGTTAGCTGGGAAGGCACTGGGTGGGACGGTGGTTGTCCCCAACTGTATTTCAGTTGATATCCGAGCATTGGTCTTAGAAAACCAGAATTTTGCATTAGTGTGTCTTATCGAGTTTGTTAGGATGCATTAGTGAGTCTGGACTTCGACCGTGTTTACTTGAAAAATGATTGCTTAACAAATTTTGTTGAAAACTATATATTTTTAACATGTGAATATTATGTGATATATTAATCTCTTAACGTGTTTGATATTATGTGATAGATGTCTACCTCTAGAACAAGTCCCATTGACTCACCTAATAATAATGAAGAGTCAAATGTAAATTGGAATGATTCGTGGACTGATTCACAAGTTCCCGAAGAGGAACCGGAAGAAGAGTCGGAACCGAAAAGAAGAATCGGAACCGGAAGAAGAATTGTAACCGGAAGAAGAAATAGAACCAGTGGGAGAAATAATAAAACGGTTAAGTAAAAGAAAATCCTCAACCAACCGAACAAAGTTTATTATGGTCAATGGTGTTTCCGCCAAGGAAGCAAAGTATTGGGAGGATTACCAATTCTCCGATGAATCGCATCCCGACAAGGATTCTGATGATGTTTTAGAAATTACCCCAACACAATTTAATAAGGTAAAAGAGAACAATAAGGGAAAGGGCATAAAAATAGAGAAATTTGATTCCAAACCCGATGAACTTTATATGTATCGTCAACACCCGTATTTCTTAAGTTGTGGCAATAACCCGGGAACCTCTAAACCACCAGGTTTTTCTAAACTAATGTGGAAAACGACGGCTCGTATTAGGTGAACATCATATATCCCTAGATACTTGGCAAAACGAACCAAAACTGAAGAAGAAGAAACGAGCGAGTCGGAATAAGATAGTTGTATTCGTGTGGTGTAATATATGTAATATAGTGTGCTTATACTTTATGATATATGTAAAAATTGCTTGTATTAATAAGTATTTTTTTTATGAATCTAACTCTTGTCTATTTTACAGTATAAAAACACAAAATGGATAGACAACCCAATATTTTAAGAGACCTACCCGGAGACATGATTGATGAAATCTTGTCTAGAGTCAGTCAGAATTCCTCGGCACAACTATTTAAGGCGAGATCAGTTTGTAAGACATTCGAAGAACGTTCCAAGAATGCCTTGGTTTATAAAAGGCTTTCGTTTGAAAGATGGGTATATCACATTGGGAAATCCATAAGTTACGATGTGTTTACTTTGATGCATATATTGCGGGGAACCCAAATGCTATTTTACGCAACGGGTTAAGAAATTATTTTGACTCAATATATCCGAATATAGGACTTCGTGATTTAGAAAAAGCGGCTAACATGCAACATAAAGAAACATGTTATGCTTACGGGTTAGTAATGTTCGCTTCTCACCAAAGTGAGAACAAAAACATCGGGCTACAACTATTAAACAAAACATTCCCACAAGTGACGGAGTCGGTAATTGGGGTAAGAAATGAGGTTTTTAGGTTATTACGAGACTGTTGGTCATTACGTAACCTTCATCCTTTTGACGACGTTACAACACATTGTCTTACTATCAGTCACAACGGTTATATTCCACAAAACCAAGGATGGGAAGTGGTATTAGTAAAACCAGAATGCATGACTTGTTTCTGGACGTATGAATTACGTGTCTTTATTGCCTTTGTTGAACGCCTTATTTATTAACTAGAATTATCTTCGCAACTACTTTGTATCAAAGTTTTATGTTCTATATTTCATGCTATATGTAAAAAAATGCGGTATTGTAAGTTTACAAGTTATTGTATAAAGGTTTGAATATGATATATTTTTTTTTTTTTTTTGTGATTAGTTTTTCATATAGAATTGTAGTAGTTGAAATGTTATGTTAGCTACTAAGTATGAACTTAACGGGTAGGTACTACCTGAATTAAAGAGTATAAAATGCTAATATGAAGAAAGAGCTTTTATAAATAAGTTCATATTACGCTACGAAATACTATTGACTACTCTTGATATTCTATATGATTAACTCGTTTCATTTGACTATTTTAAAGGAAATGGCACCGACTACTCGACACACCTTGAATATGATCTTGCTTCAAACATAGCCGCAGTACAGGCTGCGCTACATACCAACAATAACCTTGGATCTAGCAGTACAGGAAATCGTGTAGGATGCACCTACAAAGAATTCATTGCCTGCAAACCTTTGGAATTTGATGGAACCGAAGGACCAATCGGATTGAAACGGTGGACCGAGAAGGTCGAATCGGTGTTTGCCATAAGTAAGTGTACTGAAGAGGACAAAGTGAAGTACGCTACGCATACCTTCACAGGTTCTGTGTTAACATGGTGGAATACCTATCTAGAGCAAGTGGGACAAGATGATGCTTATGCACTACTGTGGTCAGCAATCAAGTACTTGATGAACGAGAAGTACCGTCCCAGAACCGAGGTCAATAAGCTCAAGACAGAACTTAGAGGGTTACGAACCCAAGGATTTGATATTACCACGTACGAAAGACGATTCACGGAATTATGCCTATTGTGTCCGGGAGCGTTCGAAGATGAGGAAGAGAAGATCGACGCGTTTGTGAAAGGATTACCGGAAAGAATCCAAGAAGATATAAGTTCACACGAGCCCGCCTCCATAGAACAGGCATGTAGAATGGCTCACAAACTAGTGAACCAGATTGAAGAAAGAATTAAAGAACATACTGCTGAAGAGGCCAATGTGAAGTAAGTTAAAAGAAAGTGGGAGGAAAACGGTGATAAGAATCACCAATACAACAACAACAGAAATTACAACAATAATCGCAACAACTATCCCAACAATCGCAACATCAATCGCAACTACAACACACGGCCCAACAACAACAACAACAACAACAACAACAACAACAACAACAACAACAACAACAACAACAACAACAACAACAACAACAACAACAACAACAACAACAACAACAGCAACTACAACAATCATCCTAACAACAATAATAACCGCAACAACAACAACAACAATCAGAAGCAGCTATGCCAAAGGTGTGAAAAGTATCATTCGGGGTTCTGCACTAAATTTTGCAACAAGTGTAAAAGAAATGGTCATAGCGCGGCGAAGTGTGAGGTCTACGGACCAGGGGTTAACAGAACGAAAGGAACAAATGGTGTCGGAACGAATAATGGCGGAGCAAGTAGTGTCAGAGCAAGTTATGCCAATGTAGTTTGTTATAAATGTGGAAAACCGGGCCACATTATTAGAAATTGCCCGAACCAGGAAAACACGAAAGGACAAGGCCGCGGAAGAGTTTTCAATATTAATGCGGCAGAGGCACAGGAAGACCCGGAGCTTGTTACGGGTACGTTTCTTATTGACAATAAATCTGCTTACATTTTATTTGATTCGGGTGCGGATAGAAGCTATATGAGTAGAGATTTTTGTGCTAAATTAAGTTGTCCATTGACGACTTTGGATAGTAAATTTTTACTCGAATTATCAAATGGTAAATTAATTTCAGCAGATAATATATGTCGGAATCGAGAAATTAAACTGGTTAGCGAAATATTTAAGATTGAATTGATACCAGTAGAGTTAGGGAGTTTTGATGTGATAATCGGTATGGACTGGTTGAAAGAAGTGAAAGCAGAGATCGTTTGTTACAAAAATGCAATTCGCATTATACGAGAAAAAGGAAAACCCTTAATGGTGTACGGAGAAAAGGGCAACACGAAGCTACATCTTATTAGTAATTTGAAGGCACAAAAACTAATAAGAAAAGGTTGCTATGCTGTTCTAGCACACGTAGAGAAAGTACAAACTGAAGAAAAGAGCATCAATGATGTTCCCGTCGCAAAAGAATTTCCCGATGTATTTTCGAAAGAATTACCGGGATTACCCCCACATCGATCCGTTGAATTTCAAATAGATCTTGTACCAGGAGCTGCACCAATAGCTCGTGCTCCTTACAGACTCACACCCAGCGAGATGAAAGAACCGCAAAGCCAATTACAAGAACTTTTAGAGCGTGGTTTCATTCGACCAAGCACATCACCGTGGGGAGCACCTGTTTTGTTTGTCAAGAAGAAAGATGGTACATTCAGGTTGTGTATCGACTACCGAGAGTTGAACAAACTTACCATCAAGAACCGTTACCCACTACCGAGAATCGATGACTTATTTGATCAACTACAAGGCTCATCTGTTTATTCAAAGATTGACTTACGTTCCGGGTATCATCAAATGCGGGTGAAAGAAGATGATATTCTAAAGACTGCTTTCAGAACACGTTACGGTCATTACGAGTTTATGGTCATGCCGTTTGGTTTAACTAATGAACCAGCTATATTCATGGACCTTATGAACCTAGTGTGTGGACCATACCTTGACAAGTTTGTCATTGTTTTCATTGATGACATACTTATTTACTCAAAGAATGACCAAGAACACGGTGAACATTTGAGAAAGGTGTTAGAAGTATTGAGGAAGGAAGAATTGTACGCTAAGTTTTCAAAGTGTGCATTTTGGTTGGAAGAAGTTCAATTCCTCGGTCACATAGTGAACAAAGAAGGTATTAAGGTGGATCCGGCAAAGATAGAAACTGTTGAAAAATAGGAAACCCCAAAAACGCCGAAACACATAAGCCAGTTTTTAGGACTAGCTGGTTACTACAGAAGGTTCATCCAAGACTTTTCCAGAATAGAAAAACCCTTGACTGCATTAATGCATAAAGGGAAGAAATTTAAATGGAAGGATGAACAAGAGAAAGCGTTTCAGTTATTGAAGAAAAAGCTAACTATGTCACCTATATTGTCATTGCCTAAAGGGAATGATGATTTTGTGATTTATTGTGATGCATCAAAGCAAGGTCTCGGTTGTGTATTAATGCAACGAACGAAGGTGATTGCTTATGCTTCTAGACAATTGAAGATTCACGAACAAAATTATACGACGCATGATTTGGAATTAGGCACGGTTGTTTTTGCATTAAATACTTGGAGGTACTTATTTGGGGTCAAAAGTATTATATATACCGACCACAAAAGTCTTCAACACATATTTAATCAGAAACAACTGAATATGAGGCAGCGTAGGTGGATTGAATTGTTGAATGATTACGACTTTGAGATTCGTTACCACCCGGGGAAGGCAAATGTGGTAGCCGATTCCTTGAGCAGGAAGGACAGAGAACCTATTCGAGTAAAATCTATGAATATAATGATTCACAATAACCTTACTACTAAAATAAAGGAGGCGCAACAAGGAGTTTTAAAAGAGGGAAATTTAAAGGATGAAATACCCAAAGGATCAGAGAAGCATCTTAATATTCGGGAAGACGGAAGCTGGTATAGGGCTGAAAGGATTTGGGTACCAAAATTTGGAGATATGAGAGAAATGGTACTTAGAGAAGCTCATAAAACCAGATACTCAATACATCCTAGAACGGGGAAGATATACAAAGATCTCAAGAAACATTTTTGGTGGCCGGGTATGAAAGCCGATGTTGCTAAATACGTAGGAGAATGTTTGACGTGTTCTAAGGTCAAAGCTGAGCATCAAAAACCATCAGGTCTACTTCAACAACCCGAAATCCCAGAATGGAAATGGGAAAACATTACCATGGATTTCATCACTAAATTGCCAAGGACTGCAAGTGGTTTTGATACTATTTGGGTAATAGTTGATCGTCTCACTAAATCAGCACACTTCCTGCCAATAAGAGAAGATGACAAGATGGAGAAGTTAGCACGACTGTATTTGAAGGAAGTCGTCTCCAGACATGGAATACCAATCTCTATTATCTCTGATAGGGATGGAAGATTTATTTCAAGATTCTGGCAGACATTACAGCAAGCATTAGGAACTCTTCTAGACATGAGTACTGCCTATCATCCACAAACTGATGGGCAGAGTGAAAGGATGATACAAACGCTTGAAGACATGCTACGAGCATGTGTTATTGATTTCGGAAACATTTGGGATCGACATCTACCGTTAGCAGAATTTTCCTACAACAACAGCTACCATTCAAGCATTAAGATGGCGCCATTTGAAGCACTTTATGGTAGAAACTGCAGGTCTCCGATTTGTTGGAGTGAAGTGGGGGATAGACAGATTACGGGTCCGGAGATAATACAAGAAACTACCGAGAAGATCATCCAAATTCAACAATGGTTGAAAACCGCCCAAAGTCGACAAAAGAGCTACGCTGACATTAAAAGAAAAGATATAGAATTTGAAATTAGAGAGATGGTCATGCTTAAAGTTGCACCTTGGAAAGGTGTTGTTCGATTTGGTAATCGAGGGAAATTAAATCCAAGGTATATCGGACCATTCAAGATTATTGATCGTGTCGGACCAGTAGCTTACCGACTTGAGTTACCTCAACAACTCGCGGCTGTACATAACACTTTCCACGTCTCGAATTTGAAGAAATGTTTTGCTAAAGAAGATCTCACTATTCCATTAGATGAAATCCAAATCAACGAAAAACTTCAATTCATCGAAGAACCCGTCGAAATAATGGATCGTGAGGTTAAAAGACTTAAGCAAAACAAGATACCAATTGTTAAGGTTCGATGGAATGCTCGTAGAGGACCCAAGTTCACCTGGGAACGAGATGATCAGATGAAGAAGAAATACCCGCATTTATTTCCAGAAGATACGTCAACACCTCCAATTGCTTAAAATTTCGGGACGAAATTTATTTAACTGGTAGGTACTGTAGTGACCCGAACTTTTCCATGTTTATATATATATTAAATGAAATTGTTATTTACATGATTAAGTGTTTCCAACATGTTAAGCAATCAAACTTGTTAAGACTTGATTAATTGAAATAGGTTTCATATAGACAATTGACCACCCAAGTTGACCGGTGATTCACGAACGTTAAAACTTGTAAAAACTATATGATGACATATATATGGTTATATATATAGTTAACATGATATTATGATAAGTAAACATATCATTAAGTATATTAATAATGAACTACATATGTAAAAACAATCTTATTTCGAGTGAAAATCTTACTTGAACTGTTTTCGCGTCATGATTCTGCTTCAAGAACTTTCAAGCCATCCAAGGATCATTTGAAGCTAGATCCATTTTTCTCATTTCCAGTAGCTTTATCCAGAAAACTTGAGGTAGTAATGATGTTCATAACATCATTCGATTCATACATATAAAGCTATCTTATTCGAAGGTTTAAACTTATAATCACTAGAACATAGTTTAGTTAATTCTAAACTTGTTCGCAAACAAAAGTTAATCCTTCTAACTTGACTTTTAAAATCAACTAAACACATGTTCTATATCTATATGATATGCTAACTTAATGATTTAAAACCTGGAAACACGAAAAACACCGTAAAACCGGATTTACGCCGTCGTAGTAACACCGCGGGCTGTTTTGGGTTAGTTAATTAAAAACTATGATAAACTTTGATTTAAAAGTTGTTCTTCTGGGAAAATAATTTTTCTTATGAACAAGAAACTATATCCAAAAATCATGGTTAAACTCAAAGTGGAAGTATGTTTTCTAAAATGGTCATCTAGACGTCGTTCTTTCGACTGAAATGACTACCTTTACAAAAATGACTTGTAACTTATATTTCCGACTATAAACCTATAACTTTTCTGTTTGGATTCATAAACTAGAGTTCAATATGAAACCATAGCAATTTGATTCACTCAAAATGGATTTAAAATGAAGAAGTTATGGGTAAAACAAGATTGGATAATTTTTCTTGTTGTAGCAACGTGAAAATTGGTAACAAATCTATATTAATCATATCCTAGCTAACTTATATTGTATTATACATGTATTCTAATACATTATGTAATCTTGGGATACCATAGACATGTATGCAAATGTTTTGACATATCATATCGACCCATGTGTATATATTATTTGGAACAACCATAGACACTCTATATGCAGTAATGTGGGAGTTAGCTATACAGGGTTGAGGTTGATACTAAAAATATATATACTTTGAGTTGTGATCTAGCCTGATACGTGTATACACTGGGTCGTGGATTGATTCAAGATAATATATATCAATTTTTTTCTGTACATCTAACGTTGGACAACTAGTTGTAGGTTACTAACGAGGACAGCTGACTTAATAAACTTAAAACATCAAAATGTATTAAAAGTATTGTAAATATATTTTGAATATACTTTGATATATACGTACATATTTGTTATAGGTTCGTGAATCGACCAGTGGCCAAGTCTTACTTCTCGACGAAGTAAAAATCTGTGAAAGTGAGTTATAGTCCCACTTTTAAAATCTAATATTTTTGGGATGAGAATACATGCAGGTTTTATAAATGATTTACAAAATAGACACAAGTACGTGAAACTACATTCTATGGTTGAATTATCGAAATCGAATATGCCCCTTTTTATTAAAGTCTGGTAATCTAAGAATTAGGGAACAGACACCCTAATTGACGCGAATCCTAAAGATAGATCTATCGGGCCCAACAAGCCCCATCCAAAGTACCGGATGCTTTAGTACTTCGAAATTTATATCATATCTGAAGGGTGTCCCGGAATGATGGGGATATTCTTATATATGCATCTTGTTAATGTCGGTTACTAGGTGTTCACCATATGAATGATTTTTATCTCTATGTATGGGATGTATATTGAAATATGAAATCTTGTGGTCTATTGTTACGATTTGATATATATAGGTTAAACCTATAACTCACCAACATTTTTGTTGACGTTTAAAGCATGTTTATTCTCAGGTGAATATTAAGAACTTCCGCTGTTGCATACTAAAATAAGGACAAGATTTGGAGTCCATGTTTGTATGATATTATGTAAAAACTGCATTCAAGAAACATATGTCGACGTAATATATTTCTATTGTAAACCATTATGTAATGGTCGTGTGTAAACAGTATATTTTAGATTATCATTATTTGATAATCTACGTAATGCTTTTGAAACCTTTATTGATAAAATAAAGGTTATGGTTGTTTTAAAAATGAATGTTGTCTTTGAAAAACGTTTCATATAGAGGTCAAAACCTCGCAACGAAATCAATTAATATGGAACGTTTATAATCAATATGCACGGGACATTTCATTCTTATTAGCTTTTGCGCCTTCAAATTACTAATAAGATTTAGCTTCGCATTGCTCTTTTCTCCGTACACCATTAAGGGTTTTCCTTTTTCCCGTATAATGTGAATTGCATTTTTGTAACTTACGATCTCTGCTCTCTCCTTTTTCAACCAGTCCATGCCAATTATCACATCAAAACTTCCTAACTCTACTGGTATCAAATCAATCTTAAATGTTTCACTAACCAGCTTAATTTCTCGATTCCGACATATATTATCTGCTGTAATTAATTTACCGTTTGCTAATTCGAGTAAAAATTTATTATCCAAAGGCGTCAGTGGACAACTTAATTTAGCACAAAAATCTCTACTCATATAGCTTCTATCCGCACCCGAATCAAATAAAACATAAGCAGATGTATTGTCAATAAGAAACGTACCAGTAACAAGCTCCGGGTCTTCCTACACTTCTGCCGCATTAATATTAAAAACTCTTCCGCGGCCTTGCCCATTAGTATTCCCTTAGTTTGGGCAATTTCTAATAATGTGGCCCGGTTTTCTACATTTATAACAAACTACGTCAGCATTATTTGTTCCGACATTATTTGTTTCTTTATTTTTGTTGTTCTTTGGTCCATAAACCTCACATTTTGTCGCGCCATGACCACTTCTCTTACACTTGGTGCAAAATGTTGTGCAGAACACATTCGGATCGTACTCTGCACACTTGAAGCATGGTTGTTTCTGTTGTTTGTTGTTATTGAAATGGTTGTTGTTGTGATTGTTATTATTGTTGGGACAGTGGTTGTAATGGTTATTGTTGTTGAGATGGTTGTTGTTGCGGTTGTTGTTATCAAAATTTGGTGCGATTGAAGTTGTGATTGCTGTGTTGATTGTTAAAATTGTGACCCTTGTCACTGGTTTCTTCCCACTTTCTCTTGATTTGTTTCGTGTTGGCTTCTTCGGCCGCCTGCTCTTTAATTCTTTCCTCAATCTGATTTATGAGTTTATGAGCCATTCGACTCGCCTTTTGTATGGAGGCGGGCTCGTGTGAACTTATATCTTCTTGGATCCTTTCTGGTAACCCTTTTACAAATGCGTCGATTTTCTCCTTTTCATCTTCGAACGCTCTTGGGCACAATAAACATAACTCCGTGAATCATCGTTCGTATGTGGTAATATCGAATCCTTGTGTTCGTAATCCCTTAAGCTCTACTTTGAGCTTATTGACCTCGTTTCTGGGATGATACTGCTCAGTCATCAGATGTTTGAATGCTGACCACGGTAGTGCGTACGCAGCATTTTGTCCCACTTGTTCTAGATAGGTATTCCGCCATGTTAACGCAGTACCTGTGAAGGTGTGCGAAGCGTACTTTACTTTGTCTTCTCCAGTACACTTACTTATGGCAAACACCGATTCAACCTTTTCGGTCCACCGTTTCAATACGATTGGACCCTCGGTTCCATCGAATTCCAGAGGTTTACAGGCAATGAATTCTTTGTAGGAATATCCTACACGATTTCTTGTGGCGTTATTTGCATTGCTAGATTCAGAGTTATTGTTGTTGTTTTGCATTGCAGCCTGTTGTAGTGACCCGAACTTTTCCATGTTTATATATATTAATTAAGATTGATATTTACATGACTAAATTTTTCCAACATGTTAAGCAATCAAACTTGTTAAGACTTGATTAAATGAAATAAGTTTCAAATAGACAATTGATCACCCAAGTTGACTGGCGATTCACGAACGTTACAAAATTGTAAAAACTACATGTTGTGGTATATATAGACATATATATATGGTTGACATGAGATTATGATGAGTAAGTATCTCACCAAGTATATTAACAATGTGTGATATACATAAGAAATGAGATTACTAAGTTAAGAAACTCAAAATGATATATATAACGATTATCGTTATGATAACGTCTATTAAATACATATGTATCATATTAAGATATTGATACACTATATTTAACATGATAAAATGATATTTAAATATATCATTAAGAGTGTTAACAATGAACTACATATGTAAAAACAAGACTACTAACTCAAGAATTACGAAACGAGACTTACATGTAACGATTATCGTTGTAACGATATTTTAATGTATATATCATATTAAGAGATATTCATACATCATAATATCATGATAATATAATAATTTACCATCTCATTTGATATAATAAACATTGGGTTAACAACATTAATTGAGATCATTAACTTTTTTTTTTTTTTTAAAGGCATTGAGATCGTTAACTTAAAGGTTTCAAAACAACACTTACATGTAACGACTAACGAAGACTTAACGACTCCATTAGAATGTATATACATGTTGTGTTTTGATATGTATTCTTAAACTTTTGAAAAACTTCAAGACACATATCAAAGTACTTCTACTTAACAAAAATGCTTACAATTACATCCTCGTTCAGTTTCATCAACAATTCTACTCGTATGCACCCGTATTCGTACTCGTACAATACACAGCTTTTAGATGTATGTACTATTGGTATATACACTCTAATGATCAGCTCTTAGCAGCCCATGTGAGTCACCTAACACATGTGGGAATCATCATTTGGCAACTAGCATGAAATATCTCATAAAATTACAAAAATATTAGTAATCATTCATGACTTATTTACATGAAAACAAAATTACATATCCTTTATATCTAATCCATATACCAACGACCAAAAATACCTACAAACACTTTCATTCTTGAATTTTCTTCATCTAATTAATCTCTCTCAAGTTCCATCTTCAAGTTCTAAGTGTTCTTCATAAATTCCATAAGTATAGTTTCATAAAAATCAAGAATACTACCAAGTTTGCAAGTTTACTTCCAAGCTTTCTAATCCATTCCAAGTAATCATCTAAGATCAAGGAACCTTTGTTATTTATAGTAGGTTATCTTTCTAATTCAAGGTAATATTCATATTCAAACTTTGATTCAATTTCAACAACTATAACAATCTTATTTCGAGTGAAAATCTTACTTGAACTGTTTTCGTGTTATGATTCAGCTTCAAGAACTTTCAATCCATCCAAAGATCCTTTGAAGCTAGATCCATTTTTCTCATTTCCAGTAGTTTTATCCAAAAAACTTGAGGTAGTAATGATGTTCATAACATCATTCGATTCATATATAAAGTTATCTTATTCGAAGGTTTAAACTTGTAATCACTAGAACATAGTTTAGTTAATTCTAAATTTGTTCACAAACAAAATTTAATCCTTATAACTTGACTTTTAAAATCAACTAAACACATGTTCTATATCTATATGATATGCTAACTTAATGATTTAATACCTGGAAACACGATGAACACCAAAAAATCGGATATACGCCGTCGTAGTGAAACCGGGGGCTGTTTTGGTTTGGATAATTAAAAACTATGATAAACTTTGATTTAAAAGTTGTTCTTCTGGGAAAATGATTTTTCATATGACCATGAAACCATATCCAAAAATTTTGGTTAAACTCAAAGTGAAAGTATGTTTTTCAAAATGGTCATCAAGATGTCGTTCTTTCGACGGAAATGACTACCTCTTTAGTAATTGACATGTAACTTAAATTTTCGACTATAAACTTATATTTTTTCTATTTGGATTCTTAAATTAGAATTCAATATGAAACCATAGCAATTTGATTCACTCAAAACGGATTTAAAATGAAGAAGTTATGGGTAAAACAAGATTGGATATTTTGATCTTTTTAGCTACTGGAAATGTTTAACAAATCTATACAAATCATATCCTAGCTAACTTATATTGTATTATACATATATTCTAATATATTATGTAATCTTGGGATACCATAGACACGTATTCAAATGTTTTGACATATCATATCGACCCATGTATATATATTATTTGGAACAACCATAGACACTCTATATGCAGTAATGTTAGAGTTAGCTATACAGGGTTGAGGTTGATTCAAAAAATATATATACTTTGAGTTGTGATCTAGCCTGAGACATGTATACACTGGGTCGTGGGTTGATTCAAGATAATATATATCGATTTATTTATGTACATCTAACTGTGTACAACTAGTTGTAGGTTACTAACGAGGACAGCTGACTTAATACACTCAAATCTTTAAAACATAACAAAAATGGTTGTAATTATATTTTGATCATACTTTAATATATATGTACATATTTGTATAGGTTCGTGAATCGATCCGTGGCCAAGTCTTATTTTCGAGGAAGGAAATATCTGTGAAAGTGAGTTATAGTCCCACTTTTAAAATCTAATATTTTTGGGATGAGAATACATGCAGATTTTATAAATGATTTACAAAATAGACACAAGTACGTGAAACTACATTCTATGGTTAAATTATCGAAATCGAATATGCCCCTTTTTATTAAGTCTGGTAATCTAAGAATTAGGGAAAAGACGCCCTAATTGACGTGAATTCTAAAAATAGATCTATTAGGCCTAACAAACTCCATCCAAAGTACCGGATGCTTGATGTGTGAGAGGTGTACTAGGAAATAGTTATATTTTTACTAGGAAATACTATTATATACGATACAATTTTACACAAGTGATTTATTTATTTATAGAGTGGATATACCTAAACCTTGCTACAACACTTATAGGCAGTGTAACTAATCGTACAGTAGTGTAGTTTTTAGTAAGTCCGGTTCGTTCCAAAGGGATCTTTAAACAAGCTTAACGCTATATTTTTAACTTATATTTGTAAAAATACAAAAATATATATAAGTAGTATTATTATTATAAAAAGGGGGTTTTTACCGTTTAATGACCGGTTTGTCGATTTTAAAACTTTAGTCGCAGTTAAAACTTAATGTAAAATATTAAAAATAAATATAACTTAATTTAAAACGTAAAGTAAATTACGATAATGAAATTGCGAAAGCGTAAAGTAAATTACGATAAATAAAAGTGCGATAAAATAAAATTGCGATATTTAAAGAGTACGATAATTAAAAATGCAATTAAATAAAATGACAATAAATAAAAGTGCGATAATTAAAAGTGCAATTAAATATGAAATATAAAGAATTATGCTTATTTAAACTTCCGTAATCATGATGTTCAACGTGTTGTTTTTAGTTTATTCCTATTGGTTAATTGTCCTTTGTCTTGGATTATTCGATATGTCCATACGGATTTGTCCATAATAGTCCATCAGTCATAATCATAAAGTGCAAAAGTCTTCGTCAAATTATTCTTATTCCCGAAGTCAAATATTCCAACTAATTGGGGATTCGAATTGTAACAAGGTCTTAATACTTTGTTTAATGAATACACCAGGTTATCGACTGCGTCTAAACCAAGGTTTTACTACTTTGTTAACAATTACACCAATTACCCTTGAATATAATCCACCCCTGTTTCAACAAGTCTATTAACTATTAATCCAGTTCCGTGTCCGATAAAATGAATAATTATTGGTATTTATAGATATCCCGCCCACCGTACCCAGTCAAGCGTATGTGGTTATATATAAATACGTCAAATTATAAGTCTATATATTAAATTAACGAGGTATCATTTAGTTAATATAAAGTCCATTAATAGCCTATAGTCTAATTTCTACAACTGTCGTTCTTTTGTTCAAACCCCAATTATGTTACAAAGCCCAATTACCCAATTTTAATATTTAGTCTAGCATCACGATTACTTCGGCTTAAATAAGCATAATAATAACTTAGCTACGAGACATTAATGAAAATAATTTAAACATAACTTACAGTGATTTATTAATAGCGTAGTGTTACACGAACAAAATTTCGACTTACACCCTTACAACATTCGCTAACATACCCTTATTATTAGAATTAAAATTAAAATTAAAATTAAAATTATAATATATATATATATATATATATATATATATATATATATATATATATATATATATATATATATATATATATATATATATATATATATATATATCTTTACGTATGATGAAAAGAAAAAGAAGTGTAAAATATCGATCGAATGCGTTGCCTTTTATAGGCCCCATTTCAGTTTGGGTGTGCTCCGCGATCTCGAAGGGTTTCTCCTTCACATCTCCGCGATCGCGGAGTAGTGGATTACAACTCATCGAAGTTTAGCTCCTAGCTTGCCGACGGATTTTTTTAATAAATAAATATAATATATATATATATATATATATATATAATTTTAAGAATTATTTATATATTATATTATATTTATATGCATAGTTGACTTGTAATTTTCGCTCCGTTACGTCGTGCATTGAAAATTGACTTAGGTCCCGGTTCCGGATTTTCGAACGTCCTTGCGTACAATTTAATATCTTGTACTTTTCGTTTTGTAACTTGTACTTTTGTCATTTCTAGACGCTTCTCATCAATAAATTGAACCTCTTGGATCGTACTTTGTACTTTTGAGCTTTTTGGTCATTTGCGTCGTTAAATCGTCGAATCTGCCTTTTGTCTTCACCTTTTAATATTTAAACGAATATCACTTGTAAATAGAACAATTGCGACTAAAAGCTTGTCTTTCTTGAGGAATAATGCTATGAATTATGTGTTCGTTTTTAGCATTATCAAATATTCTCACACTTGAGCATTGCTTGTCCTCAAGCAATATAGTCTTGAAATAAAAATACTAGAATCACTTCTTTATTCTTCACACTTTATACATCAATGATTTCTATACGGCGGTATGAACAATTATAGTAACGTTGTAGTTTACAGTCCCACATGACTATGAAAATTTAGATCCTTAAGTAAATTGGATCTTTATGAAAACATTTGATCTTTTTGAAAATTCAATCTAGCTTTTACCCTAGATAAGTTTTCCTGAATAACCCTTCACCGGTGTTCGCAAATTGTTTTTGTGGGTTTGGTGGGTTTCAGATTAGAAAATTTTAGCTCAAAATTTACGGTTTTGTGTTACCCACTTACTAACCTTGTATTGGGAAAGCAACACGTCCAATATACTTGCTCTGTATATTACCTTTCGGTAAACTACCGTCCGGTTGTAAAGGAAAGCGTTGAACAAGCAACTGTTAAGGCAATGTCCTCTGACATGCTTTTAATTATGGTCTATAACGTGTCGGATGCAATTATTATCCTTTGTAGGAGCAATAGTAAAGCTCACCCTATAGTTTTTCGGTCTGGTACAAGGTCTTGTCTTCGACCATACTATGCAACCACCGTTCTTACGGTTGATACCCGATTTGGTTCAGGTGACCTAATGAATTCCAGGTGAATTTTCAGAATTTTACGTTCAATGGTAATGAACGCATTGAAAATGGGTTTTCAGAAAAGAAATCGGTATTATTTTTGATCAAAATATTTTCTCGTTCAAGCTCGAGTTTAGATATCATCGAATTCCATGAGTTTGTAATTCTCAATCTTTAAGGTCAATCTCAAGGATTGAGTAATATCAGGCTTAAAAGCTAATTTTTGATATTTAAGGAGAATATCCTTTCTGGGGATCTGATTCATTAGTCTTATCAATCTAATTTGCACGGCGCCCTCCCATTTTACGAGACAGATCCTCTCATGGTTAGGATAAGTCTGACCACTTGGTGACCCTGTTTGATGCCGAGGTCCGTGGATTTCCTGATGATTTTAGAGATGACTTTTCTAGATTTTTCGTCAACCTACCGCTGGTCTGGACGACAACTTCATGACCTAAATCAAGAAGCGTGTTTCTTTTTCGGAAGACTTTACTTCCTTTTAATAATGGAATTGATTCATCGTGTAGATCCATCTTTCTTTCAAAAGTATTACAATAAATCGGGTAAAATGGTTAATTTTGTCCAAAACAAAAAAGTATCTTTATACAAAATATGTGATATATGTTTTAAAAAACTTGGTAATTTTTCCCACACTTGGCTTTTATTTTCCTTTTTATTGTCCTCTATTACATTTTAAATGAATTCTAACATTTTGGTTTGTTTCTCAATTTATGTTCTTTCCGAGGTAACAATAATTTCGGTATTAACACCTAGTTTTATCGTTCATAAATATGTATAAACATGATTTTGAATTCATTTAATTGAAAATTTTGAAAATTTTACTAGAATTGGGTAGTCAGTATATAAGACTAGGGCTGTTCTTTATCATCAGAGAGCACTAGATTCTAATACAACTACTGCGTTACTAGTATTTTTAATAGTAACCAAGTGTATAAGTTAAAATTTTAAAAATCCGAAAGAATTTAACCCCTTCCCACACTTAAGATCTTGCAATGCCCTCATTTGCAAGAAATCAGTAACAATTTAAATTATTGAGGGTGATTAGCATAGAAAAATGATTAAATTTTACCAAAGTTTCCAAACATATTGGCGTTTGTTTGTGGAATTATAAATGGTGCACATCATTTGTTCATTCCGTTTGTTGTTTCATCACATTTATTTTGCATCTTGTCGTCAAAATTAGTAGCTTTTGCTGAACTTAATGCCAGTCTTTGAAAATGCATTGTTTTATCCTTTTGTGTGCATAAGATAAACTGCAAACATATATACATATTTTTGTAGTTTGGTATATTACCCCACATTCAAAAATTATTAAAATATAATAATAAAAGTTAGAAAATTATAAAAACTAATACAATACCAACATAAGTATTAAATATAGCAACATTTCAAATAAATAAGATAAATAAGACTAAGTAAACTAGGGTTGATTCTGAAACCAGTAGGGGTTCCATGGTTCATTGTATCTATCTTGATATGCTTGAAATGGGTCATAGGTAGGAAAAGGTGTTCTCGTGTCCTCGGTCCACGGAGGAAAATGGACTGGCTCAGTAGGAATGTAGTTCCTACCTTGGGAGGCTAAATAGGCTTTGATATATTCTTGATGATATTGCCAAGCCTGATACTCTTGTTGCATAGCCCGTTGGTATTCAGTTTGGGACATTATTCTTTGTATATCGGTCATTTGGTTTCCTCCTCCCACATAACCTTGTTGTTGACCTCTTTCTACCTGTGGATGATTCCCTTGATATGGAAGTGCAACATTATTTATTTTCAACAAAACCTTTGCACCAGCATATACCCGCATATTAATCCGATCACGAGGAATGGGTACTTGTACTAACTCCCTTCTCCGAGTAATATCCACACCGAGGTACTCGGCAATTAAAGTCACAAAAATACCACCTCCTATAATACTATTGTTTCGCATTCCCTTTATCATATCCGACAAATAATAGCCCACACAATAAGGAATATTTACAAAGCTCTGTGGGTCTCTAATACAGATCAGATAAAATAAATCATCTTCAGTCACTTTATCTTTATTTCTACCCCTTTGTGTAATAGAGTTGGAAATGAATCTATGGATTACCCTAAGCTCAGCTCTATGTATATCAGTATAAGAATAATGACCTCCACGAAAAAGATTATGGCTAGTCATTATACTCCACAACTCATTCTTATCAAAATCATAATCAACCCTTCTACCATTACTTATCAACTGTCTACAATCATTAGTTAATAATTCTTCAGCCGTATAAATACACAAAGCTTCAGCCATATCTAATAAAGACATACGGCGCATCACACCTCCTAATAGAAATCTAATAAAACTTCTATCCGTTAAACTAGTTACTTCATCATTTAGTTCAATAGTACTTACTAACTTAACGTACCATTCCTTATACACAGGTCTACGTATAGTGAATAGATTAATCCAATCATTGAAAGTAGAATTACCATACCTTTGTGTAAGTAATTCTCTTATTGGCTCGGTGATAAGGTTAAAAAGGAACATATATTTCATAGCATTATCCCCCAAGAAAGACAAGATTTTAGTTGTAATTGTTCCATATTCAAGTAATATTCGTTTATATTTAATAAGTGCAAAGACAAAAGGCGTAAACGAAGATTTGAAGACAAAAAGGTCCAAAATGCTCAAATGTATAAGATTCAATCAAAAAGGTTCAAAATATTTATGAAGGACGTCTAAAAATGACAAGAGTACAAGTTGCGGAACGCAAAGTACACGATATAAAATAATACGCGAAGACGTCCGAAAATCCGGAACCGGGACCCGAGCCAAGAAGAAACGCCCGACGCAACGGACCAAAAATATCTAGTCTACTATGCACAAGAATAAAATATAATATATAAATAATTATATTAATTATTTATATATTTATATTTATTTTATATTATGTCGGCAAAGCTATGTGACAAACGTATGTGGGCTGTCCAGCATAGCCATGCGACTCGCATGGATTTATGCCTATTTCCCATGCGAGTCGCATGAGGATCAGATTCAGCTCAGGTTCTATAAAAGGCCAGTTTTCTACTCGTTTTTAACACACCACACACACAAATAATAATAATAATACTCCATAAGATAATATATATATATATATATATATATATATATATATATATATATATATATATATATATATATATATATATATATATATATATATAGTATAGATTAGTGTTATATTAGATTAGTTCGGGTTATGTAAAGGTTATTTTACGGGTTTTTGAAGTCGAAATTCTGTCCGTGTAACACTACGCGATAAATACTCAATGTAAGTTATGTTCTCCTTTTTTAATGTCTCGTAACTAAGTTATTATTATGCTTATTTGAGCCGAAGTAATCATGATGTTGGGCTAATTACTAAAATTGGGTAATTGGACTTTGTACCATAATTGGGGTTTGGACAAAAGAACGACACTTGTGGAAATTAGACTATGAGCTATTAATGGGCTTTATATTTGTTTAACTAAATGATAGTTTGTTAATGTTAATATAAAGATTTACAATTGGGCGTCCCTATAAATTACCATATACACTCGATCGGACACGATGGGCGGGGTATTTATATGTACGAATAATCGTTCATTTAACCGGACACGGGAATGGATTAATAGCCACTAGAATAATTAAAACAGGGGTGAAATTATGTACAAAGGACACTTGGTATAATTGATAACAAAATATTAAAACCTTGGGTTACACTCAGTCGACATCCTGGTGTAATTATTAAACAAAGTATTAAAATCTTGTTACAGTTTAAATCCCCAATTAGTTGGAATATTTAACTTCGGGTATAAAGATAATTTGACGAGGGCACTCGCATTTTATATTTATGACCGATGGACTGTTATGGACAAAAACCAGACGGACATATTAAATAATACAGGACAAAGGACAATTAACCCATGGGCATAAAACTAAAATCAACACGTCAACCATCATGGTTACGGAAGTTTAAATAAGCATAATATATTTTATTTCATTTTTTTTCTCGTACTTTTATTTATTGTCATTTTAATTATTGTTATTTATTTTATTGTTATTTAAATATCATCATTTACTATACGCTTCGCTTAAAATATAAATCGACAAACCGGTCATTAAACGGTAAACCCCCTTTTATATATTATTATATATAATTATATATATTTTGTACAAATATAGTTGTTTAAAAATATAGTGTGCAATAAGCCCGCTCCCTGTGGAACGAACCGGACTTACTAAAAACTATACTACTCTACGATTAGGTACACTGCCTATAGTGTTGTAGCAAGGTTTAGGTATATCCATTTTGTAAATAAATATATAAAACTTGTGTAATCTGTATCGCTTTTCGTATCAAAAATATAATATTATCACGTACCCCTCCGCTACCACATCAAGTTTTTGGCGCCGCTGCCGGAGAGTCAGCGAAACTATCTATTTTTCATTTTTGTATATATATATTTATTATTTTTAGAAAAACAATATAAAATCCTAAAAATTTAAAAAAATTTAAAAATCTAAAAATTTAAAAAATTAAAACCGAAAAGAAAAAAAAATATATATTTTTATATAATTTTAAGATTTTTATTTATAAAATTATCAAATATTTCTATTTTTAGTTTTATAAAAATATTAAGTTTTTATTTAAATTATATATATATTTTATTTAATATTTAAAACAGAAAATATAAATAAATATAAATAATACGGTTGAGCCTGTCATTTGACCCCCCTCATTTGAACCGGCTCTGGAGGTCATGCGACTCGCATGACCCTTAGCCTGAACCCCATGCGAGTCGCATGAGGGGTCTGACAGGGCCACATACAACCCTACTTTCGCATTAAATACGGTATTTTATTTATTATTATTAATATAAACCCTAATTAGTTTATTAATTTAATATTAATTAGTTTTAATTCTTAATTAATTTGTATTTTACTTTTAATTAGTTTTATTAATATATAAATTAATATCTTTAATAAATAATAATATAAAAATAATATTTTTTTTTATAAAAATTATTCTTTTTCTCAACTTTTTATATATTTTTATATTTTGTATCTTTTAGTCGTTTAGCGTAATATTTGTATTTTGTCGTTCGTACTTAGTTTTAAATATAGATTTTGCCGTAGTTTATTTTTATATTTCTAGATTTTTAGGTTTGCCGTAAAATCCCTTAAGTACTTATTCCTTAGACTAAGATTTAGGTGCTTTAGAATTTTGCGACGCCATTTTTCGTACGACTTTCTTACTTTTATTTTTCGACGTCTATTTTTCTACCTTTTTATTTTTCGACACTTTTCGACGCGCAATCTATTTCTTTCTATTTTCTCGACACTCTAGTTTTTAGGACCTAGAATTTTCTCTATTTCTTATCTAATATCTCAAACAGAAAGAAAAATTATTTAAGCGGTTAAATTAATGGACGTTGACATTTTTCTGGTTCGTAGTAATAGTTGGATTTGTTAGTGGCTAGTTGTGGGCTTCCGATTTAAAGGGTCCTGGCTACCTGCTGCATCTTTTGGCTATTCGAAACGTGGGCAAAATCAGAAAAGTCTATTAATTGGACAACTTATATAAGTTTTTCTATTTTTATAACTAATAGGATAATTCGTGAATGCACCACATTGTAGCTAAAATTTGGCCATCGCAATAAAATGGAAAATTTTGAAAACAAGGCCTTCGAAACTCTTTTTGAACTCCAAAATCAATTAAATCAATACTCTCAACCGAGTGTTGATGACAATTCGGTCAGTCAATCTTGGATCGCGAACGACGAAACAATAACTAGTTGTGAAATCTGTGGAGATTATCACTCAACATGGGAATGTTACTATTACGTTCCTACTGAAAATTACGCACCCACAGAACCTGAATGGAACGATTATGAAGAACACAATTCTAATTGGGATTATTCCCAAGAAGATATTCAAACTAAACAACCAGAAGAACTTGAAGATTCTTTAGATTATATGAGAATCAAACTCGAAGAACTTGATGCTCAAAAGGAACAAATGAGAGAGTTTGTAAATAGGCAAGCTGAAACTCTATCAGATTACACACCTGTTGATCTGAGGAGTATTGTGCAAGAAAATCTCAAATCATCGAATTTTGATGAATTCGAGAGCTCCGAAATCACCAACTATCCCGATGATAATTCTTATTCAGCCTTACCAATTTCACAACATATCGACACATTAGCCTCTACCGACGAAGAAGATGTAAGGGTGACAAATTGGTACTCTTGGGAAAACGATAATGTTGAAAATTTTACCCCCGAGACCAAAATGGTGAGACCAATAAGTACCGTTAATGAAGAAGAATCTACTCCAATCCCGAAATTCACCATTCCACAACCTTCCAACCCAATATTCTCAAAAGACGAGTCATCTACCGAAGATGAACTACGAGCTTTAATAGATAATGACACCTCGGATTTCACCCAATTGGGTAATAGAGGTGAAAACTTTGATCCCGAGAATAAACGGAAGGAAATGTTAGGAATTGTCCACCCTATAGTATGTATGTCGGTGTATATCGATCCATTTGACCAAGAACCAGAAAAGAGACATATACATTTACTAAAAGCTACATTTAAAAAAGAATTAGGTAGTGACGATCGGGTGAGTCTAAACTTTAAACCCATTGATATATTATACACCACCCGAGATATAAATAACTGGCTCACTATTCTAATTCGTGGAACTTATTCTACCGACTTCACATGTCGTCAGCTAAGTGTGGGGAAGTCTAACCCCACTTAACGTTAAAATAGGGGTTCGGGTTAGTGCATAACTCATTAATAACCATGCATGATAAGTTAGGGTAAAATATGTATTTTCAAAAAAATTAGCAAACAGTTCAGAAAAGCAACCATTTTTGAAGAAAAACATGTGTGATAAAACAAAAAGGAAGGAACGATGAGGCGCGCCATCTATCATTCGACGAGCTTTGTAAGTACAAACTAGGTATTCTTAATCACTTTTCTACACTAATCACCCTCATGAATTTATAATTAGAGTCTGATTTCATGCAAATGAGGGCATTGCATGATCTCAAGTGTGGGGAAGGGTTATAAATTCTCTCGGGTTTACACTTGGTTTATTTACCAAATTTTGTGAAAATTTGAAAAATTTTCAACTAAATAAATTTAAAATCATGTTTATACATATTTATGAACGATGAAAACTAGGTGTTAATACCGAAATTATCGTTACCTAGAAAAGGACATAAATTGAGAAACAACCCAAAACGCTTGAATTCATTTAAAATGGAATAAAGGAAAATAACAAGGCAAAGAAAGAAACTAAGTGTGGGGAGAATATACCAAGTTATTAAAAACTATCTATCATATGTTTCTGTAAAGTTATTGCAAGTGTTTTTGTTTTGGACTAAATTAACTGTTTTACCCGATTTACTGTAATGAAAGATGGATCTACACGATGAATCAATTCCATCATTAAAAGGAAGTAAAGTCTTCCGAAAAAGACACGCGCTTCTTGATTTAGGTCATGAAGTTGTCGTCCAGACCAGCTGTAGGTTGACGAAAAATCTAGAAAAGTCATCACTAAAATCGGCTGGAAATCCACGGACCTCAGCATCAAACAGGGTCGCCAAGTGGTCAGATTTATCCTAACCATGAGAAGGATTTATCTCGTACAATGGGGGGGGCACCGTGCAAATTAGCTTGATAAGACTAATGAATCAGATCCCCAGAAAGGATAATCTCCTTAAAGATTAAAAATCAGCATTTAAGCCTGATATTCCTCAATCCTTGAGATTGACCTTAAAGATTGAGAATTCAAACTCATAGAATTCAATGATATCTAAACTCGAGCTTGAACGAGAAAATATTTTGATCAAAATTATAAACCGATTTGTTTTCTGAAAAACCCATTTTCAATGCGTTCATTACCATTGAACGTAAAATCCTAGGAATTCACCTGGAATTCATTAGGTCACCTGAACCAAATCGGGTGTCAACCGTAAGAACGGTGGTTGCATAGCATGGTCGAAGACAGGACCTTGTGCCAGACCGAAAAATTATAGGATGATCTTTACTATTGCTCCTACAAAGGATAGTACTAGCATCCGACACGTTTATAGACCATAATCATCTGCATGTCACAAGACATTGCCTTAACAGTTTCTTGTTCATCGCTTTCCTTTACAACCGGACGGTAGTTTACCGAAAGGTAATATACGGGACACGTAAACTGGACGTGTTGCTTTCCTAATACAAGGTTAGCAAGTGGGTAACACAAAACCACAAGTGTTGAGCTAAAATTTTCAAATCTGAAACCCACAAAACCCACAAAAATATTTTGCAACACCGGTGAAGGGTTATTCCGGAAAACTTGTCTAGGATAAAATCTAGCTTGAATTTTCAAAAGATCAAATGTTTTCATAAAGATCCAATTTCCTTAAGGATCTACATTTTTATAAGTCATGTGGGACTGTAAACCGCCTTTCAAATGTGCACTTTGCTTTGGAAACCGAAAGTAAATCGGCTATTTGATTGCCAGTGTCGTTGACCTAAACCCGAGGCAACTATAAAAGACACACCCACCTTTAACCACATCGTTACTATCATTGTTTATACCGCTCTATCAAAATCACTGATGTATAAAGTGTGAAGAATAAAGAAGTGATTTGTATTATCCTATTTCAAGACTGTATTGCTTGAGGACAAGCAACGCTCAAGTGTGGGGATATTGATAAGGTTAAAAAGGAACATATATTTCATAGCATTATCCCCCAAGAAAGACAAGATTTTAGTTGTAATTGTTCCATATTCAAGTAATATTCGTTTATATTTAATAAGTGCAAAGACAAAAGGCGTAAACGAAGATTTGAAGACAAAAAGGTCCAAAATGCTCAAATGTATAAGATTCAATCAAAAAGGTTCAAAATATTTATGAAGGACGTCTAAAAATGACAATAGTACAAGTTGCGGAACGCAAAGTACACGATATAAAATAATACGCGAAGACGTCCGAAAATCCGGAACCGGGACCCGAGCCAAGAAGAAACGCCCAACGCAACGGACCAAAAATATCTAGTCTACTATGCACAAGAATAAAATATAATATATAAATAATTATATTAATTATTTATATATTTATATTTATTTTATATTATGTCGGCAAAGCTATGTGACAAACGTATGTGAGCTGTCCAGCATAGCCATGCGACTCGCATGGATTTATGCCTATTTCCCATGCGAGTCGCATGAGGATCAGATTCAGCTCAGGTTCTATAAAAGGCCAGTTTTCTACTCGTTTTTAACACACCACACACACAAATAATAATAATAATACTCCATAAGATAATAAATATATATATATATATATATATATATATATATATATATATATATATATATATATATATATATATATATATATAGTATAGATTAGTGTTATATTAGATTAGTTCGGGTTATGTAAAGGTTATTTTACGGGTTTTTGAAGTCGAAATTCTGTCCGTGTAACACTACGCGATAAATACTCAATGTAAGTTATGTTCTCCTTTTTTAATGTCTCGTAACTAAGTTATTATTATGCTTATTTGAGCCGAAGTAATCATGATGTTGGGCTAATTACTAAAATTGGGTAATTGGACTTTGTACCATAATTGGGGTTTGGACAAAAGAACGACACTTGTGGAAATTAGACTATGAGCTATTAATGGGCTTTATATTTGTTTAACTAAATGATAGTTTGTTAATGTTAATATAAAGATTTACAATTGGGCGTCCCTATAAATTACCATATACACTCGATCGGACACGATGGGCGGGGTATTTATATGTACGAATAATCGTTCATTTAACCGGACACGGGAATGGATTAATAGCCACTAGAATAATTAAAACAGGGGTGAAATTATGTACAAAGGACACTTGGTATAATTGATAACAAAATATTAAAACCTTGGGTTACACTCAGTCGACATCCTGGTGTAATTATTAAACAAAGTATTAAAATCTTGTTACAGTTTAAATCCCCAATTAGTTGGAATATTTAACTTCGGGTATAAGGATAATTTGACGAGGGCACTCGCATTTTATATTTATGACCGATGGACTGTTATGGACAAAAACCAGACGGACATATTAAATAATCCAGGACAAAGGACAATTAACCCATGGGCATAAAACTAAAATCAACACGTCAACCATCATGGTTACGGAAGTTTAAATAAGCATAATATATTTTATTTCATTTTTTTCTCGTACTTTTATTTATTGTCATTTTAATTATTGTTATTTATTTTATTGTTATTTAAATATCATCATTTACTATACGCTTCGCTTAAAATATAAATCGACAAACCGGTCATTAAACGGTAAACCCCCTTTTATATATTATTATATATAATTATATATATTTTGTACAAATATAGTTGTTTAAAAATATAGTGTGCAATAAGCCCGCTCCCTGTGGAACGAACAGGACTTACTAAAAACTATACTACTCTACGATTAGGTACACTGCCTATAGTGTTGTAGCAAGGTTTAGGTATATCCATTTTGTAAATAAATATATAAAACTTGTGTAATCTGTATCGCTTTTCGTATCAAAAATATAATATTATCACGTACCCCTCCGCTACCACATCACTCGGCCAATCCCACTATTTCTAATGGTGCCCAATATATCACCCTGGACACTTCAACATCTTTGGGATAAAGAATGCTCAAGTTCCTCTGATATTTTGGATAGTCTATCCAAAATCTGCCAAATCGTAAGTTAGGGTGTAGATTTGCTTCAACTGATCGCGACAATGAAATTAAAGGATGCGGTTGATTCTGTTTGTATTGTTCACTGAGATCTTGATCCTCGTCACTTTCATTATAAGTATTCAAATTTTGTGGCGCGGATGAAGATTCACCTCGTTCATTCTGCTAAACACATTAAACAAAAAAGAATTGTATATCCAAAAATGCATTGGTATTAGCAAAATAACAATTAAAAATAACTAACATGACATGTTTAATCCGTATTAAACTCATGCTCATTTTCATATTTTTAACAATTCTACACTTTTTCAAATAAGCATATATATGAAAATGTTTACCAAGTTTATAAGCATTCTACTCAAATAACATGTCAAAATAATCATTACTAGCAATTAAATAAGTTTCAAATGGCTTTTATATCAAATTAATCAAGTTCATGAATTTTAGACTTAAAAAGTCCACTTTAATTCTCAAAAATCATGTTTAGGATCAAACTATTGATCATTTAGCTACCTAAACATGATACACTACTTAATTTAGCAATAATTCATGACAAAAATTGGCCATAACCTGTTTATATCAAAAAGCCCCAAATTGCTCAAGAACACAAACCCTAGATTCCTAAAAATTTTGAAGTTTTTAGCTTCAAATCATGTTAAATAGCATCAATCTAGGTTATACATGCATAATATATCAACAATTTAACACTAACTACACTAAAAATTAACAAAAATCAAATTAAAAAAATAGCTCAAGAACACAAAAAATTCCAATTTTAGAGTGTTAGGGGTGTAGAAATTACCATTCTTCTTGAAAGGGATCTAGGTAGGAATCTCCACATCAATTTTTAGCAACAAATTTGATGAAAAACGGTGCAAAATGACGATTTTGGGGTGCTTTTTTCGTGAGTTTTTCGCAGAATATGTGTGGTGTATGTGTGTAGAAACTGGTCTGTCGACTAGTTTATCCTTTCTGCATTTCTGTTACTCCGCGATCTCGAAGGGGGATAACCTCCTGGCTCCGCGACCTCGAAGTTTTTTTTTTTTTTTTTGTTTATAAAAAATCTTATACTAATAAAACATATAATTAATTAAAAATTAAAATTTTGTTTCTTTTTAGGATGAGGGCGTTTCGGATGGTTGTTCTAGTCCGTCCCTCGACAAAATTTTAAAATTTGTCAATTCAAAGCTCAGTTTTAAAAGCAAAGATTTTTGGGTTTTTTTAATGTTTTTGGCATACTTTAATTCAACAAGATTAAAAATAATGATAATAAAAATTCTCGTCCCTCCCTTGGGTAGAGCAATTTCAGTTCAACGACCTAGTCTTCAACTCACGACGAATTTTTAGAAATCAATTTTTAACTTAGCGAAATAAAGTAAATTTTTGTTTTTAAATTCACACCAAACTTAAATTTAAAATGCATAAAATTAAAAATTCATATTATTAAAATTTTAAAAAAAATTCACACCAAATTTATATTATAATTTAGTTTTTATACATACAAACTTATAAAAAATATTAATTTTTTTAAATATTTACAAACTTAAATCTATTGATTTAATATTAATTTAATATTTATATATTAAATTTAAAAATATAGTAAAATTAAAAATTAAAAATCTTTTTGGTCTTTTATCCCACTTAAATTAATCAAATATTATCAAAAATATACGCCCCTCTTTTCGGTAAAGTAATTTCGGCTATATTACCTAGTTTTACTCCTGACGAATTTTTGAAATATTTTGAGTTGATTGATTAAAGATATTTATACCTTAAGAATAAACGGTAAATTTCGCAGTGATGTAATAAATTTTTGTATGATATCAATAATTTCGGTCGCAAAACCTAATTTTATTGAATATCAATTTAATACTTTATAGCGAACAATTTAGCGTTTAATATCAAAAGGTTAAAAGCAATAAAATAAAAACAAAAACTGTACATACTTACCTGTGAAATGAAATTCTCAGCGACCTGTTTTAGCCCACTCATAAGATAGTCGGACTAATTGGTTTTCCATAGCTACATAGGCATAACCTCGAGCATTCAATGTTTTTTCTTCGAAACATATGAACGGTCCATCTCTGCGTAAAGTAACGAATTCGGTATTGGAATATGTCTGATTCGTCGAACATTTTCCTTTGTGTGACCATTTTCCGCATTTGTGACATCTTTCAAGGTGTCGAGCTCTTCTTTTCGCTGCGGATTTTGATTTTCCTTTACCAAAATGTAACTTATTATTTTCGTTCCTGGATTCTTTTCTTACTCCATCCAATTTACCTCTGATTAATGATACCAATTCACTTGGAAGGGAGTCATTATTACGTTTAGTGATCAAAGCGTGTAGCATTAGACCATGGTTTAATTCACAGGAAGTCTTCATCTCGTAAAACCTAAAAAAAATAAAAATTCAGAATGGGGGGAGAAGACTAGTTCTTTAGGGTCTGCTAGGGAAAGACCATTCGGATTCCATTCTCGAGAACTACACGAAAACAGAAAATCTAACTCTAACAGAAATACATATTACCCTAAAAAGATTCGAACCTCCTCACACTTAGTTGAAATTGTGATTAACGTTATTTTCAATTGGATCATCAACAACTTGAATATCTTTGACTTTTACTTCAATCCATTTGTTGATTTCCTCTGTAACTTTCACAAATTCAACTAACATCGCCTTTTCTTTTGGTGATAAATTGGATATTAATCGGTTACATAACTTAAAGTTTCCCTTAATCTTAGCATCGTGAATCCGTTTATAAAGTTTCTTCGTTGAACTGTTAAAAACGGGTTCATCTAATTTCTTATCATCAACGGAGTTCTTTGTGATCGGATCATCATTAAGTGTTTCTTCATCTTCCCCACACTTATGCGTTTTTATTGGTTTAACAGTTTTGGTTGGTAGAGATCTAAACTTTCGGTTCACAAAGGTGATCGATGTATCACCATCCCTAAGTGTCATTCTACCTTCTCTTACATCAATGAATGCCTCGGTGGTTGCTAAAAATGGGTGACCTAAAATTAGAGGAATATCAAGGTTTTCCTCCATATTAATCACTATGAAGTTTGCAACAAAGGTCAAACTTCCCACGTTAACAAGTAAATTATTTGCTATTCCAACCGGGTTTTTAATGGTTAGGTCAAATGATTGAACACCTATTTTGGTTGGTTTTAATTTACTCATACCTAATCTTTTGTATAAGGAAAGAGGCATAATATTTGCACTTGCTCCTAAATCTGCGAGTCCATTATATACAGCACCATCATTAAGCAAGCAAGAAATGATAAATTCACCCGGGTCTCCTGCTTTAGTAAGTCGAGTTGGTTTGTAAACCTTTTTCGGGTGTTCTTTTCTTGGTTCTTTCACTTCTATTTGAACTTCTTGTTCACATTTTTCTTCGTTTCTTGGAATGGGAGCTTTGTATAAGAATTCTTCTTCATCACTCCAATTTGAATCCTCCCTATTTTCCAATTTTGATTTTTCATATGTTGTTGATAACATATGTATGTTTTCATTTTGAAGGTTTTCTTGGGTGGTGAAATTATGATTGACTTCATTGTCAACTTCCATTGGACCATGTATGTAATGTTTAACTCTGTGACCATTAACTTTAAATTCAATCCCATTTGAATTTATTAACTCTATTGTTCCGTATGGGAAAACTCTTTTGACTATGAATGGTCCAGACCATCTTGATTTCAATTTTCCAGGAAATAGCTTGAATCGTGAATTGAAAAGAAGAACTCTGTCTCCTTCTTTAAATTATTTTGAACTTCTGATTCTTTTATCATGCCATTTCTTTGTTCTTTCTTTATAGATTAACGAATTTTCGTATGCCTCAAGTCTTAATTCTTCTAATTCGTTTAGTTGACTTAATCGTAGACGTCCGGCTTCATGTAAATCAAGATTACATGTCTTCAAAGCCCAAAATGCTTTGTGTTCAATTTCTACTGGAAGATGACATGCTTTTCCGTAAATGAGTTTAAAAGGTGTGGTTCCAATTGGAGTTTTGTAGGCTATTCTAAAATCCCAGAGTGCATCCTCCAATTTCATGGACCATTCCTTCGGATTTAATCCTACGGTTTTCTCTAGAATACGTTTTAAAGCTCAGTTGGTATTTTTAACTTGTCCACTTGTTTGTGGATGATAAGCGGTTGAGATTTTATGAGTTACTCCATATCTTTTAAGAACTTTCTCAAGTTGATTGTTACAAAAATGAGTACTCTGATCACTTATTAAAGCTTTCGGTGTTCCAAACCTAGCAAAAAGACGTTTTAAAAAGTTGACTACAACTCGTGCATCGTTAGTCGGGAGAGCTTGTGCTTCCACCCATTTAGATACATAATCAATGGCAACGAGAATATAGAGATTATTATGAGATTTTGGAAATGCACCCATAAAGTCAATACCCCAAATGTCAAATACTTCACATACTTGAATGACATTTTGTGGCATTTCATCACGTTGACTTATTTTTTCGGCCCTTTGACAAGCATCACAGGATTTTCAAAGAAGGTGTGCGTCTTTGAAAATTGTAGGCCAATAGAATCCAGTATCGCAAACTTTTCTTGCTGTTAGTTGAGGCCCATAATGCCCTCCTGCTGGTCTTGTGTGACAATGGTTTAAGATTTGACTAGCTTCATCTCCGAATACACATCGACGTATTATTCCATCGGGACAACTTTTAAACAAATGTGGATCTTCCCAGAAATAGTGTTTTATATCACTAAAGAATTTCTTTCGTTTTTGGTACGACAATCCTTTTTCAAGGAATCCACATACTAAATAGTTTGTATAGTCTGCAAACCTTGGAATTTCATTATAATCTATCTTCAATAGATATTCATTAGGAAAGTTGTCTTGTATGGCCGAATCATATAGAACTTCTAATTCAGGATTTTCAAGACGAGAAAGATGATCAGCGGCGAGATTTTTTGCTCCTTTTTTGTCTCGGATTTCAATATCGAACTCTTGTAAGAGTAAGATCCAACGGATTAATCTTGGTTTGGCATCTTGTTTCGAAAATAGGTATCTAAGAGCAGAATGGTCGGTATAGACCACCGTTTTAGTTAGAACGAGATATGAACGAAATTTGTCAAAAGCAAAGACAATAGCAAGGAGTTCTTTTTCAGTAGTTGTGTAATTTGTTTGTGCTCCTTGTAACGTCTTACTAGCATAATAAATAGGATGAAATCATTTTTCAATCCTTTGTCCTAAAACTGCTCCCATTGCAAAATCACTTGCATCGCACATTAGTTCAAACGGTAGATTCCAATTTAGAGTTATCATGATCGACGCATTAGTGAGTTTCTCTTTAAGAATATTAAAAGATTTGATGCATTCATCCAAAAAGATGAATGGAGCATCCTTTTCTAGGAGTTTATTCATAGGAGTGGCAAATTTTAGAAAAATCTTTTATGAAACGTCGGTAAAAATCGACATGCCCTAGAAAACTCCTAACTCCTCTAACATTGGTTGGATGTGGAAGTTTAGCAATTACATCTACTTTAGCTCTATCCACTTCAATTCCTTCCTTTAAAATTTTATGACCAAGAACGATGCCTTCTTTAACCATGAAATGACATTTCTCCCAATTAAGTACTAGATTTGATTGTTCGCATATAATAAGCATTCGTTCAAGATTAACTAGACATGATTCAAATGTATCACCGAAGACTGAAAAGTCATCCATGAACACTTCCATGCATTCTTCTATCATGTCGTGAAAAATCACCATCATGCACCTTTGAATGGTTGCAGGGGCGTTGCAAAGTCCAAATTGTGATGACCCGGGAATTTCCGACCAAATTTAAACTTAAATCTAATATGATTTCGACAAGATGAGCAAAGTCTGTAAAGTTGAGTCTCAAAAGTTTCGAACTGTTACATGGATTCATATACCCTTTGACCATTTCCGACGATTCACGAACGATTGCGTATAAAAAAAATGTAAATCTATAAGAATGATTAAATTCTTTACACAAGATAATAATATATTTGTGTATATATAAATAATTAATAATTAGTAAAGATTGAATAAAGTATATAAATGGTAGATATAATATACAAAATGGAAATATAGTAAACTTAATTAACAAGTTGAATAGAATCGTTATATTAATAATATTATCATTACAAGTAGTAATATTATTTAATAAATTGTTATTGTTATGAATAAATATTAAGTATTAAATATATATTATTATATAATATATATTTATAAATAATAAATATAAGATAATTAATACTGAAAATATAGTTGTTTTAATGATACTAATAAAATCAATATTAGTACTATTAATGTTATTATATAGATATAAGATTTAATACATTAAAATTGCAATATTATTGGTATTACTAGTATTATTATTTTCAATGTATAAATATGAAATTAGTTATATATAATTTGTATATTATTATTATTATTACTATTACTATTAATACTAAAAATCATTAATATTATAATTATCATTATTAATAGATATTAAACTTATTATTATTATTTTTTTCATTATTGATGTTATTATTATTATTATTTTTATTTTAGTATTATTAATAATATTAAAAGTATTATTATTAATTATATATAAAAATTATTTATATTAATCTTTTATATATAAAGTCGGATTCAGTTTTAGATACTCATCAAGTTTTATTACGTTTTTTTTTTTTGGATTCTGTCCCCAGTTAGTTAACAATCATTTTCTTCCTTTTTATCTTTTTGTATTTTTTTCTTCTTAATTTGATTCCGCCTGTCTATTAAATTTTGACTATAAGATGATTAGTAGTTCAATAATAGGAATTAACTCATTAATAACTTCATTATCAATATCAATCAAAACATTTACAGATTCTAATTTTCGTGATTTAAAATAGATATTTTTATTTTTTTTCCTCTCTGTTCGTTACCTCTGTTTTCAACTCACACTGCGAATCCTTGAATTTGAAATTTATATCAAATTGTGTTAATACAGTTCGGTTAGGAATTAACTACTCAATCTATACTCAAAATCTCAGCTTCCAATTTTTCTTAACGATTGTTAATTTTGGAGTCAAAGTGTTATGTCAAAAAGTCAATCAATTAGTTCTTGAGGAAAATTCGATCATGTTCTGCTGTCTCGAGTCAAATTGATCATCTAGGCAGATTATAAATAAGATTTAAGACATATTCCATTTAGGAATTATGATCTATAACATCCTAAATCTTGAGATTGGTATTTAAGTTCAAGAACTTTTTTTTTTATTCTGTCACAGTTTTTTTTTTATTTTTTCTGATTAATTTGATTTAAACAACCACTGGATATTTCTGTTTCATACTTTAAATCTAAACGAAATCAAATAAATTTTGTTATTATGTTTTTGGTGGGTCATTAGTCGATCCAGTTCTTGGAATGAAGAAGAAAGTGGAATTAGTTAATTGAAACAGCATAAATAAATTTAGAGTGTGATAGAAACAGATAGTAACGAGCAGCAGAATGGTAGAGGGTGTTTGAGGGGAGCGAGGGGTCTCGGGTTCAAACCCTGGCAGGGTTACTTTATTCTTTTTGGGCTGAATTTTGAGGTAGTTTCTTGTATTATTATTATTATTATTATTATTATTATTATTATTATTATTATTATTATTATTATTATTATTATTATTATATTATTATTATTATTATTATTATTATTATTATTATTATTATTATTATTATTATTATTATTATTATTATTATTGTTATTATAAATTAGTGTTGTTATTGTTATTGTTATAAGTATTATCATTATTATTATGATTAAGATTAAGATTAAGATTAGGATTATTGTTATTATTAACATATTATCATTAATATTGTTATTCGTATTATTGTTATTCTTATCTATATCACTAAAAGTGTTAATATGGAAATTTTAGAATTTTTCATTATTATTAATACGAGTATTACTAATATTACTATGATTATTACTATTATTATTGATATACTTATTATTAGTAAAAATGATACAAATCATTATTATTTTTGATTAATATTAGTATTAGGATCACTTTTATAATTATTAGTACTATTATCATTAACACAAGTATCAATATCAACAATATCATTATTATTATTTTATTATTATTATTATTATTATCATTATTAATAAAGTTATTATTTTAGTAGCTCACTAATGTTAAAAACTATCATTTTTTTTTATATAAATAATTTTGCTTAAAAAATATATTTAGTACATATACTATAACTATATTAATATTTCATATAACTATATACAATAATATTATTTAGATAAATAATTACAGGTAACAAATTATTGTTTTTCAAACATAATAATAATAATGTAAATATACATATATATACATATACACACACACATATATATATATATATATATATATATATATATATATATATATATATATATATATATATATATATATATATATATATATATATATATATATATATATATATATATATATATTATAACTAAATGAATAGATATTAATCATTTTAGAATATTTATTTATAAAATAAATATATATAATATATAATTTAAAATATAATATAAGTATATTTTTTTAAATGGAATTTAAAATAAATTCTATATAACTCCAAAAATATATATAAATAATATATGGTAATAAATAAAATTATGTAATTTCCATTATATGTTTTAATATATATACAAATGATATAGGTTCGTGAATCCGAAGCCAACCCTGCATTGTTCAATGTCGTCATATGTATTTTTACTACAAAATACAGTACAGTGAGTTTCATTACTCCCTTTTTAAATGCTTTTGTAATATATATATTTTTGGGACTGAGAATACATGCACTGCTTTTATAATTGTTTTACGAAATAGACACAAGTAATCGAAACTACATTCTATGGTTGGATTATTAAACCGAATATACCCCTTTTTATTAAGTCTGGTAATCTAAGAATTAGGGAACAGACACCCTAATTGACACGAACTCTAAAGATAGATCTATCGGGCCCAACAAGCCCCATCCAAAGTACCGGATGCTTTAGTACTTCGAAATTTATATCATGTCCGAAGGAGGATCCTGGAATGATGGGGATATTCTTATATGTATATTGTGAATGTCGGTTACCAGGTGTTCAATCCATATGAATGATTATTTTGTCTCTATGCATGGGACGTATGTTTATGAGAAATGGAAATATGAAATCTTGTGGTCTATTAAAATTATGAAATGATTATTTATGTTAAACTAATGAACTCACCAACCTTTTGGTTGACACTTGAAAGCATGTTTATTCTCAGGTATGAAAGAAATCTTCCGCTGTACATTTGCTCATTTTAAGGATATTACTTGGAGTCATTCATGACATATTTCAAAAGACGTTGCATTCGAGTCGTCGAGTTCATCAAGATTATTATTAAGTTAATTATAGTTAGATATATTATGAAATGGTATGCATGCCGTCAACTTTCAATATAATGAAAGATTGTCTTTTCAAAAACGAAAGCAATGTTTGTAAAATGTATCATATAGAGGTCAAGTACCTCGCGATGTAATCAACTGTTGTGAATCGTTTATAATCGATATGGACTTCGTCCGGATGGATTAGGACGGGTCCTTTAAGTTGGTATCAGAGCGATGGTCTTAGCGAGCCAGGTCTGCAATAGTGTGTCTAACTGATAAGTCGTTAGGATGCATTAGTGAGTCTGGACTTCGACCGTGTCTGCATGTCAAAAGTTTTGCTTATCACTTCGTGTCAAAAATTACCTGCTTATCATTCTTAGAGAATCACTTGCTTATCATTCTTAGTCTAGACACGTTTTACTGCATTGATTGCATGATTAGTGTATGGACAAAATCCATATCTTAGCATATCTGCTAATTCATATCTTAGCATATCTGTTATTGTAAACTTTGCCTGACATTTTCTGTAGATTCCTTCGTAACTTATCGGATTTTAGTATTATATATGCATATGTAAATTATGTTATGCAGGGTACTAATCTACATCCTATAATCTAATTATTATCGAAAATCCTTCTTCTGATTGTACGGGATGAATCCCTCAACCAGTTCAAGTCCCTCAGATTTCGATAGCTATTCCGATAGTTATTCCGACAGCTATTCCGACATGAATATTCACCTAAGCTCCGAAAGCGATGTCACTAGAATGAATCAATCAATCAGCCATTCCCAATTCATCTGATGCATTCATAGTCGACTTAATCAATGGAGACGCGAAGAAGGCGATCCCTTCCACCAACCGAATTCACCTCTTGAAAATGAACCTGAAGCGTTTTCCGATGGACCTATCAGAAACACCATTTTTAGCCTCATTTCCAGGGTAGCTCGTCACGATTATATTCTATCTAAAATTCTAAACCTTATTCATTTGCTCGTTCCGACCGACAATCATCTTGGAATAATAGGAGAAGTCAACGAACTTCGCGCTCGTGTAATCAATCTGGAGAATATGGTACAAAATGTACCAGCTTCAGCAACATCACCGGCACCAACAGTATCATCAATAACAGCACCAGTACCATCAACAATCTAAGCTTCAATATCATCATCGGTACTTTGAGTATGATCTTCGTTCTACATATCGTTCTATCTCTTTTATCTTCGTTCGACATGGCGAATATGTAATCTCTAAAGTTTTATAGATTATTTATTCTAGTTCCAACCGAAAAGCAAATGAGTTTAATATCATATTAACTCATTAAATCCATGATTATATCTGAAGAAAATATATATGTATATATATTTTCATAAAGATTGTAATTAAAAATTCTTTTGTACAAACTGTTAATGATGAAAATATTTTAATGGGTAGGTAATACCCGAGGAATATTTAAATTTCACATTAATAAGTTACATTGTACGTTCTTCGAATCTGTTTCAACAGTCATATACTATCCTACATACATCCACCGATATACGTATCCGTTCACCAAAGAATAACTATTTTCATTCAAATTCAAATTTCATATTAGGATTTTGACATATCAGAATCCAACAAGTGGCATAATGAAGAAAACATTTGACGAAATAAAAATATGATAGAAACAAACAAATTAACTACGAAAAACTTTGTTAAGAATCCACGCTAACTGTTCCAGCTAACTATTCCTAGCTAACTAATTACATTTATTTATCACAAAATTATTTATTTATCGCATTTTAATTATTGCAATTTACATTCTCGCAATTTTATTTATCGTCATTTAATTTCTGTTATTTACTTTACGCACTTAATTTATCGTTATTTAATTTCTGTTATTTATTTTACGCACTTTAAAAAATCGGGACACGTATACAAGGTTTTGACATATCATATCGATTCATTTATATATATTATTTGGAATAACCATAGACACTCTATATGCAGTAATGATCGAGTTCTCTATACAGGGTTGAGGTTGATTCTATAATAATATATATAATTTGAGTTGTGATCGAGTCTGAGACATGTACACTGGTCACGATACGTATTAATTAATTCGAATATTATATAATAAACTATATATGAATTATTATTTGTACACTACTAATTGTGGACTATCGACTGTGGACTAATAATATTGGATAATTAAAATGAATTAAAATATTGATTATAACATATGAAACTAAACAATTCTTCAAGTTGCCACTTGATTTCATCTTAAACTTCATTTGTATCTTGACGATTACAATCAGCGTTCAAACCTTTCATGATTCTTGAAAACACCTCAATCGGGAGGATGAATCAACCGCACTCCATCTACGGAAGAAAAGATTTACGCATATAGTTATGCACCTGAAAAAAAATAAATTCTCAGAACCTGTATAAACGTTTAACACATATCTGTGCTAGCTCCTTTGGCATTGTTATCACCGAAAATAACTTTGCAATTCCTTTCCAAATTAGCCAATTTTGTCACAGCTTCAGCAATTCAACTTCGACTTTTCATTCGAAGTAACCTTACTATAAATCTTGATATATACGATCACCCTTTTAATACCGAGAATTCTTTTATATTCCACCATATTACCAGCAGACGTACTAGCAACCTCGTTGCTTCTTGACTTAAATCTCTCTGACAAATAATTATATTTATTCATTGAAACCCTATCATATACTCAACCACATCTTGCAACAAGAACTGCCATACCAATTACCGGGAATCAGCAATCAGTACTTTGAAAACTCACAGCATATCTACATCAACAGTTATATGTATGACATTTATCGCTTAGAATATTGATCTCTCATTCTGAAATTCTGAAAAGCACTCAGTCATAAATCAATACTCTGAATGTTGAAAAAGCTGAATGAAGCAGTAGAAACCATAGACAACTATAAACGCCCTTAATCATCGGAAGTTTGATGATAAAGCATAGTATGTTGGAAAAGCTCAGAAAGGTTGGAACTGGAAAATGGATTGAGCTAACCATGAAGGAGACCGAGGATAAATACAAGGACCATACCATATATTCAACGAATTCATATAATTCTGGATCCGGAGAAACCTTCAAAAATATCTTGCTCCGAAGTCATGTTAAAATCTTGCGGAAAATCTTTCTCCATCAACCATCGAACTTCGAAATTCCAAAATATCATCATCAACATCTTCGATATTTCTGAATATATTTTCATAAATATTCTCGTCCGAAATTATATACCTCTTCGTGCTTCCTGTGTATCATTATATTGGAAACATTCAATAGAAAATTTAGTACCGAAAAGCAGATTATGCGAAACTATGAAGAAAGCCGTGGACAAATCACAAAGAATAAGTTTGACTTCAGAGAATCCAAATGACTCAATGTCTGCTAAAAAGTCTTTAGTGAATATCTTACTCCTTACTCTAAACCCTTGCAGACAATAGTTTCTATCATCCTCTGATCTTAGATATTTAATGATATTATTGTATCTTTCATTATAAATATCCTCCATATTTTTGAAGATATTTTTACAACTATTCTTATCTAAAATCATTAATCTCTTCGTACTATCAGTGTTACATCATATAGAAACTGTTAGTTTCTATATTCTATAAACTTTCGAGCTTAAAATACGAATGTTGTTGAAGTAATGTTGGGAACTGATGCATGAGTTAGTATAATATAATGACACTTGATTAACGTGATTATATTACAGTAATTCATGCTGAGTTTCTAATGGAACGTGATGATTCACAGAACATACCGTCATCATGTGCCATTTACACGACTCTTACATTCTACCTAAACTCTAAATGTATTAAGAACATAGCTTCTTGATAGTTCTATATTTTCGGATATTCTAGTAATTTGCCAAATCAAGATCGTGTTACTACCATTTCTTTCTTATAACATTAACTATGTTCATTTCAAAATTTATATCTATAAATTATGGACCATTGTTCGCTTGACTTGAAGTCAGGAAGAGAAAACAAAAGCATAGAGGTTTGAAATATAAGGGAGAATATAAAGCCCGATAACAACACATAAATTACAAACCGTGTATATCAATGTTTATCGCAACATAAAGACACGGGAGAATTAAAAACATTATAATCCCAAGGGCAAGGTAGAAGGAAGCAGATTCCTCTGGTGGAAGTTGGAAAAGGAGAATGATTGTTGCGATAGTAAAGATAAGGACAAGGATCAGAACTGGATTAAGCATTTTCACAATCGTTTGGATGTATGAACTAAGAAAGAAAGTATAGGAATGATGAGAATAATGGAACGGAAGAATTTAATTTATAATGGAGATATCAGACAGAGCAATCGAGGCAGATCATCACATTTAACTTAAGAGATCCTAATTTCCTCATTTACCGAAGAATCAGATCTTATAGATTTCATAAATTTTCTTTAAATTCTTTGAATTCCGGAATTCAATCAAGACAACGTCAAAAGCTAAGACGCACCTTATTTTCTAAATTCAACCGTTACCACGTCAAAAGTTAAGACAAGTCCTTGATTCCTAATTTCACTCTTTTGTGATAGCTTCACTCGTACGCTTCACATGATCGAAACATTTTATCTACATTAATCCATAATGATAAAACTCTAACTCATATTCGTCATGAAAACAATTTTTTTTTTAACCATGACCACCTCACTCAAATTTCGGGACGAAATTTCTTTAACGGGTAGGTACTGTGATGACCCGGGAATTTCTGACCAAATTTAAACTTAAATCTAATATGATTTCGACAAGATGAGCAAAGTCTGTAAAGTTGAGTCTCAAAAGTTTCGAACTGTTACATCGATTCATATACCCTTAGACCATTTTCGATGATTCACAAACGATTGCGTATAACAAAAAAATGTAAATCTATAAGAATGATTAAATTCTTTACACAAGATAATAATATATATGTGTATATATAAATATTTAATAATTAGTAAAGATTGAATAAAGTATATAAATGGTAGATATAATATACAAAATGGAAATATAGTAAACTTAATTAACAAGTTGAATAGAATCGTTATATTAATAATATTATCATTACAAGTAGTAATATTATTTAATAAATTGTTATTGTTATGAATAAATATTAAGTATTAAATATATATTATTATATAATATATATTTATAAATAATAAATATAAGATAATTAATACTGAAAATATAGTTATTTTAATGATACTAATAAAATCAATATTAGTACTATTAATGTTATTATATAGATATAAGATTTAATACATTAAAATTGCTATATTATTGGTATTACTAGTATTATTATTTTCAATGTATAAATATGAAATTAGTTATATATAATTTGTATATTATTATTATTACTATTACTATTAATACTAAAAATCATTAATATTATAATTATCATTATTAATAGATATTAAACTTATTATTATTATTTTTTCATTATTGATGTTATTATTATTATTATTATTATTATTTTAGTATTATTAATAATATTAAAAGTATTATTATTAATTATATATAAAAATTATTTATATTAATCTTTTATATATAAAGTCGGATTCAGTTTTAGATACTCATTAAGTTTTATTACGTTTTTTTTTTGATTCTGTCCCCAGTTTGTTAACAATCATTTTCTTCCTTTTTATCTTTTTGTATTTTTTTCTTCTTAATTTGATTCCTCCTTTAGATTAAATTTTGACTACAAGATGATTAGTAGTTTAATAATAGGAATTAACTCATTCATAACTTCATTATCAATATCAGTCAAAACATTTACAGATTCTAATTTTCGTGATTTAAAACAGAAATTTTTAATTTTTTTTCTCTCTGTTCGTTACCTCTGTTTTCAACTCACACTGCGAATCCTTGAATTTGAAATTTATATCAAATTGTGTTAATACAGTTCGGTTAGGAATTAACTACTCAATCTATACTCAAAATCTCAGCTTCCAATTTTTCTTAACGATTGTTAATTTTGGAGTCGAAGTGTTATGTCAAAAAGTTAATCAATTAGTTCTTGAGGAAAATTCGATCATGTTCTGCTGTCTCGAGTCAAATTGATCATCCAGGTAGATGATTGATAATGCTAAAAACGAATATATATTTCATAGCATTATTCCTCAAGAAAGACAAGCTTTTAGTTGTAATTGTTCTATTTAAAAGTGATATTCGTTTAAATAATAAAAGGTGAAGACAAAAGACAGATTCGACGAATTGAAGACGCAAACGACCAAAAAGCTCAAAAGTACAAAATACAATCAAAGAGGTTCCAATTATTGATAAGAAACGTCTCGAAATTACAAGAGTACAAGATTCAAAACGCAAAGTACAAAATATAAAATTGTACGCAAGGACGTTCGAAAATCCGGAACCGGGACCAGAGTCAACTCTCAACGCTCGACGCAACGGACTAAAAATTACAAGTCAACTATGCACATAAATATAATATAATATTTAAATAATTCTTATAATTATTTATATATTATAATAAATAATAAAAACCGTCGGCAAGAAAGACTCCAAACCAGAGTGAGCTGTAATTGCAAACTCCGCGACTCGCGGAGTTTGAAGGCCAAAAGGGCCGCGAGTCGCGGAGCCCCAAAAGTCGAAAATCCCTATAAAGCTCGCGCATTCTGATCGTAAAAATTAACCAAATATCCATCCATCTCTCTATCTATATCGTAAAATATATATATATATATATTTATAATTTATATTTTAATTTTAATTATAATTCTAATAATAAGGGTATGTTAGCGAATGTTGTAAGGGTGTAAGTCGAAATTCTGTCCGTGTAACGCTACGCTATTTTTAATCATTGTAAGTTATGTTCAACCTTTTTATATTAATGTCTCGTAGCTAAGTTATTATTATGCTTATTTAATCCGAAGTAATCATGATGTTGGGCTAATTACTAAAATTGGGTAATTGGGCTTTGTATCATAATTGGGGTTTGGACAAAAGAACGACACTTGTGGAAATTAGACTATGGGCTATTAATGGGCTTTATATTTGTTTAACTAAATGATAGTTTGTTAATGTTAATATAAAGATTTACAATTGGGCGTCCCTATAAATTACCATATACACTCAATCGGACACGATGGGCGGGGTATTTAAATGTACGAATAATCGTTCATTTAACTGGACACGGGAATGGATTAATAGCCACTAGAATAATTAAAACAGGGGTGAAATTATGTACAAAGGACACTTGGTATAATTGATAACAAAATATTAAAACCTTGGGTTACACTCAGTCGACATCCTGGTGTAATTATTAAACAAAGTATTAAAATATTGTTACAGTTTAAATCCCCAATTAGTTGGAATATTTAACTTCGGGTATAAGGATAATTTGACGAGGACACTCGCACTTTATATTTATGACTGATGGACTGTTATGGACAAAAACCAGACGGACATATTAAATAATCCAGGACAAAGGACAATTAACCCATGGGCATAAAACTAAAATCAACACCTCAAACATCATGATTACGGAAGTTTAAATAAGCATAATTCTTTTATTTCATATTTAATTTCCTTTATTTTATATTTAATTGCACTTCTAATTATCGCATTTTTATTGTTATTTTATTTAATTGCACTTTTAATTATCGTACTCTTTAATTATCGCAAGTTTATTTTATCGCACTTTTATTATTCGCAATTTCATTATCGTTATTTATTTTACGCTTTAAATTAAGTCTTTTATTTATTTAATATTTTACATTAGGTTTTAACTGCGACTAAAGTTTTAAAATCGACAAACCGGTCATTAAACGGTAAAAACCCCCCTTTATAATAATAATATTACTTATATATATATATATATATATTTGTATTTTTATAAAAGTAAACTAATATAGCGTTGAGCTTTGTTTAAAAAAGATTCTCTGTGGAACGAACCGAACTTACTAAAAACTACACTACTGTACGATTAGGTACACTGCCTATAAGTGTTGTGGCAAGGTTTAAATATATCCATTCTATAAATAAATAAATATCTTGTGTAAAATTGTATCGTATTTAATAGTATTTCCTTGGAAAATTTAATAGTATTTTATACCCCTCCGCTACCACATCAAGTTATTTTTGGCGCCGCTGCCGGGGAGTCTCTTAAAAGCCGGAAGCGCAACGCTAATATAAAAAAAAAAAAAAAAATTAGTTTACTTCTATTAAAAGTCGCTTTTGTAAAAATACGTTTTAAATATTCAAAAATATAAAAAGAAAAACAAAAATATAAGTATTTTTAAGATTTTGTTAAATATTTAAGTTTTATAAAGTTTCTTTATTTTTATATAAGTTTTATTTAAGTATTTTGTTTTTATTTAAAAACATATAAAAATATATATATATATATAAATCTAGTTTTAAGATTTTTATTTATAAAATTATAAAGTAATTCTATTTATTTAAGTTTTAAATATAAGTTTTTATACACATATTTTTTTAAACAGAAAAATTAAAAACAGAAAATAAAAAAAAAATAAATAAAGAAAAACGCGTAAATTTCCTGTTCCAGAGTTGAAAACTGGAACCCCGCGACTCGTGGGGTTTGCAGCTTTGAGAACCGCGACTCGCGGAGTTTCTCTGACACCGACAGAAACCCTAAACTGCATTTATTACGGATTATTATTAATTATAATTATTATTAACCCTAATTATTATTATTATTATAATTAGTTTTATTTTAATTTAAGTTTTATTTAATTTATATTTTAGTTAAATTAGTTTAATTAAATTGTAAAATTAATAGTTTTAATAAATAATTAATATAAAAATAATATTTTTATAAAAATTGTACTTTTTACAACTTTTTGTATATTTTTATATTTTATCCCTTTTTAATTGTTTTAGCATAATATTTGTATTTTTAGCTCATATTTAGTTTTAAACTTAGTTTTTGCCATAGTTATTTTTACTTATAGATTTTTAGGCTTTGCCGTAAAATCCCTTAAGTGCTTTTTATTTAGACTAAGATTTAGGTGCTTTAGAATTTTGCGACGTCTTTTTAAGTTTTAGTTTCTTTTTAAGTTATTTCCATTTGGGATTTAGTTTTTCCTATAAGCTTTAATATTTTTAGACGACTTTTTCCTATGTATCAATTATCATTCCAATTAGTAATCTCAATTTGCGATTATAATTTTAAGTTAGTTGTAGTAATAAGGTTAGGTTAGTCAAGTATTTTTAAGTTTTATAAGTTTCTTTTATTTTTCCGTCACCTTTTATTTTTCAACCATTTTTCTTTTTCAATCTTTTTCCGACGAACTCTTTTTCTTTCTTATTTCTCGCTATTCTAGTTTTAGGACATAGATTTTTATTCTACTTCTTATCTAAATTTCTTAAAATTACGAAAATTTATTTTAAGTGGTTAAATTGATAGACATCAAAATTTTCTGGTTCGTAGTAATAGTTGGATTTGTACGTGGACCGGGTTATTGGAGCCAAACAGTCCTCAATTATATTGAGACCAAACGAATCCTGCCCCTCTGCTGCATCTTTTGGCTATTCAAAACGTGGGCAAAATCAGAAAAGTCTATTGATTGGATAACTTATTATAATTTTTCTTTCCTTTTTAAAAATCATAGGATATTCAGTGAATGCACCGAGCAAGACGTTCACCACCTTTTGTACGTTCACCACCTATAACTAGATCAAGACATTTAGCAAATATAACCGCCGTTGATTTTTCTTTAGAATCATCATCCAGTCGACCAAGTACTTCAGTTCAAATTTCCGATAATCCATTTTTTGAACCCGACCTCACAATTGAGAATCCGGAGAATATTCAGGAACGGTTCGTAGATCCTGAACCATTAAACTTTCCTCCGGAACCACCAATCATTCAAACAGAGATTATTGAGGAACGAACCATTAAATCAGAATCCTCTAGTGATTCCGATTCAACAAATTCAATTATGGAGAATCTGGAACCTTTAAGTATGGAAGACCGAATGAGAGCTAAACGCACTGGCCAAGGTCACGCAATTACTCATCCATACATTAATGCGCCAGATTATGAAATCAAAGGACAAATTCTACACATGGTGACTAATCAATGCTAATTTAGTGGTGCGCCGAAGGAAGATCCAAATGAACATCTACGTACCTTTAATAGGATCTGCACACTATTTAAAATCCGAGAAGTGGAGGATGAACAGATATATCTCATGTTATTTCCCTGGACTTTAAAAGGAGAAGCCAAAGATTGGTTGGAATCGTTACCTGAAGGGGCGATCGATACATGGGACGTATTAGTTGACAAATTTCTTAAACAATTCTTTCCTGCATCTAAAGCCGTAAGACTTCAAGCAGAAATTGTTACGTTTACACAGAAACCAAATGAAACTCTATATGAGGCATGGACTAGATATGGAAAGTTATTAAGAGGATGTCCGCAACATGGTTTAGACACCTGTCAAATAGTACAAATATTATACCAAGGATGCGACATCACTACAAGGAAAGACATAGATATAGCAGCTGGTGGTTCTATTATGAAGAAAACCGAAACTGATGCTTACAAAATTATTGATAATACTGCTTCCCACTCACATGAGTGGCACCAAGAAAAAGATATCGTTAGATCATCTAAAGCAGCTAGAGCCGATTCTAGCCATGACTTAGATTCCATTTCCGCAAAGATAGATGTTGTGGAGAGACGAATGGAAAAGATGACAAAATATATTCACTCAATACGAATTAGTTGTGAGCAGTGTGGAGGACCACATTTGACAAAAGATTGTCTCAGTATTGAATTAACAATGGAACAAAGAGAGAATATTTCATACATAAACCAAAGGCCTGGAAATAATTATCAGAATAATTATCAACCGCCAAGACCGATTTACAATCAAAACCAGAATTATAACAGAAATATTCCATACAACAACCAACAAGGTCCTAGCAATCAACAAGTATCCAATAATACTTACAATCAGCAAAGACCTAATTTTCAAAACAAACCACCACAACAAACCGATGATAAAAAGCCGAATTTAGAAGATATAATGAGGAAGCTAGTTGAAACTCAAACGCAGTTTTTCACCTCTCAGAAACAAACCAATGAACAAAATGCTCAAGCATTTAGAAATCAACAAGCTTCTATTCAAAATCTGGAACAAGAAGTAAGTAACCTAGCAAGGTTAATAGGTGAAAGAAAACCAGGAAGTCTACCTAGTGATACAAATGCTAACCCCCGGAATGAAACAGCTAAAGCCATTACCACAAGAAGTGGTACAACGCTTAAACCACCGGAAATACCTGTAACTTCTGATGAAGCAATTCCTACTCCACAAGAACCACAACCTGATCAAGATAAGGAAAAAGAACTGGTAGTTGAAAAGGTTAATGAAGATAACACAGCTAAGGATAAACCTTATGTTAAACCATACCAACCACCACTTCCTTACCCGAGTAAAATGAAGAAAGAGAAACTTGAAGCCGAGCAATCCAAATTCTTGGATATGTTTAAACAGATAAATGTAAATCTTCCTTTCATTGATGTGATTTCAGGAATGCCTAGATATGCTAAATTCTTGAAAGATCTAATCTCAAATAGAAAGAAAATGGAAGAACTCTCGGCTGTTACTATGAATGCTAATTGTTCAGCAGTGCTGTTGAATAAGATACCAGAAAAACTATCTGATCCAGGAAGTTTCACAATTCCATGTTTTCTGGGTAGTCTTAGTTCAATAGAAGCATTGGCAGACTTAGCTGCTAGTATAAATCTAATGCCGTATTCACTATACACTAAACTAGACCTTGGAGAATTAAAACCAACCAGAATAAGCATACAACTAGCCGATAGATCAATAAAATATCCTAGAGGGATAATGGAGAACATGCTAGTTAAAGTTGGTACTTTAGTATTTCCAGTAGATTTTGTTGTTCTGGACATGGAAGAAGATTCTCAAGTTCCTCTCATATTAGGAAGACCATTCTTAAACACGGCTAAAGCAATGATAGACGTGTTCGGTAAGAAACTGACCCTAAGTATAGAGGATGAGAGTGTTACCTTTTCAGTTGATAGAGCAATGCAACAACCACAATTTGCAGATGACACATGTTATTATATTCAAACTATAGATGCACATGCAGAATTATTAGAAGAATTTCCAGAATTACAAGGAACAGGAGAATGTTCTTTAGGAGAAGGTAATGAACCAATTGATGAAGCTGAAATGTTAGCTACACTTATAGCTAATGGATATGAACCATCAACAGAAGAAATTCAAATGCTAAAAGAAGAAGACAAATATCGATACAAATCATCGATAGAAGAACCTCCAAAATTAGAGTTAAAGCCACTTCCAAACCATTTGGAATACGCTTATTTACATGATGAATCTGAATTACCTGTAATAATATCGTCCTCTCTTACTGAAAATGAGAAATCACAACTCATTTCTGTGTTGAAAGCTCATAAACCAGCCATTGCATGGAAGATTCATGATATTAAAGGAATAAGTCCTTCGTATTGCACACATAAAATCCTTATGGAAGAAGGTCATAAAACGTATGTGCAACGCCAACGAAGACTAAATCCTAATATGCAAGATGTAGTTAAGACAGAGATTATTAAACTACTAGATGCAGGTTTAATTTATCCAATTTCTGAGAGTCCATGGGTAAGCCCAGTTCAATGCGTGCCTAAGAAAGGTGGCATGACTGTCATTACAAAAGAGAAAAATGAGCTTATTCCTACTAGGACTGTAACAGGATGGCGTGTGTGTATTGATTATAGAAAATTAAATGACGCCACCAGAAAAGATCACTTTCCCTTACCTTTCATAGATCAAATGTTGGAAAGATTAGCCGGAAATAGTTACTATTGTTTTCTAGATGGATTTTCCGGATATTTTCAAATTCCAATAGCACCCGAAGATCAAGAGAAAACCACATTCACGTGCCCTTATGGTACTTTTGCTTACAAACGCATGCCATTTGGACTTTGCAACGCCCCTGCAACCTTTCAAAGGTGTATGATAGCGATTTTTCACGACATGATAGAAGAATGCATGGAAGTATTCATGGATGACTTTTCAGTCTTCGGTGATACATTTAAATCATGTCTAGTTAATCTGGAACGAATGCTAATTAGATGCGAACAATCAAATCTAGTACTTAATTGGGAGAAATGCCATTTCATGGTTAAAGAAGGCATCGTTCTTGGTCATAAAATTTCAAAAGAAGGAATTGAAGTGGATAGAGCTAAAGTTGATGTAATTGCTAAACTTCCACATCCCACCAATGTTAGAGGAGTTAGGAGTTTTCTAGGGCATGCCAGTTTTTACCGACGTTTCATAAAAGATTTTTCTAAAATTGCCACTCCTATGAATAAACTCCTAGAAAAAGATGCTCCATTCATCTTTTCAGATGAGTGTATCAAATCTTTTAATATTCTTAAAGAAAAACTAACTAATGCACCGATCATGATAACACCAAATTGGAATCTACCATTTGAACTAATGTGCGATGCAAGTGATTTTGCAATGGGAGCCGTTTTAGGACAAAGGATTGAAAAACGATTTCAACCTATATATTATGCTAGTAAGACGTTACAAGGAGCACAAACGAACTATACAACTACTGAAAAAGAACTCCTTGCTATTGTCTTTGCTTTTGACAAATTTCGATCATATCTCGTTCTAGCAAAAACGGTGGTCTATACCGACCATTCTGCTCTTAGATACTTATTTTCAAAAGAAGATGCTAAACCAAGATTAATCTGTTGGATCTTACTCTTACAAGAATTTGATATTGAAATCCGAGATAAAAGAGGAGCAGAAAATCTCGCCGCTGATCATCTTTCTCGTCTTGAAAATCCCGAATTAGAAGTTCTAAATGAATCGGCCATACAAGACAACTTTCCTGATGAATATCTATTGAAGATAGATTATAATGAAATCCCATGGTTTGCAAACTATGCAAACTACTTAGTTTGTGGATTCCTTGAAAAAGGATTATCGTACCAAAGACGAAAGAAATTCTTCAGTGATATAAAACACTATTTTTGGGAAGATCCACATCTATTTAAGAGTTGTCCCGATGGAATAATACGCCGATGTGTATTTGGAGATGAAGCTAGTAAAATATTAAACCATTGTCACACAGGACCAACAGGAGGGCATTATGGGCCTCAACTAACAGCAAGAAAAGTTTATGATGCTGGATTCTATTGGCCTACAATTTACAAAGACGCACACCTACTTTGCAAATCCTGTGATGCATGTCAAAGGGCCGGAAAAATAAGTCAACGTGATGAAATGCCATAAAATGTCATCCAAGTATGTGAAGTATTTGACATTTGGGGTATTGACTTTATGGGTCCATTTCCAAAATCTCATAATAATCTATATATACTCGTAGCCATTGATTATGTATCTAAATGGGCGGAAGCACAAGCTCTCCCAATTAACGATGCACGAGTTGTAGTCAACTTTTTAAAACGTCTTTTTGCAAGGTTTGGAACACCGAAAGCTTTAATAAGTGATCGGGGTACTCATTTCTGTAATAATCAACTTGAGAAAGTTCTTAAAAGATATGGAGTAACTCATAAAATCTCCACCGCATATCATCCACAAACAAGTGGACAAGTTGAAAATACCAACCGAGCTTTAAAACGTATTCTAGAGAAAACCGTAGGATCAAATCCAAAGGAATGGTCCATTAAATTGGAGGATGCACTCTGGGCTTTTAGAACAGCCTACAAAACTCCAATTGGAACCACACCTTTTAGACTTGTTTATGGAAAAGCATGTCATCTTCCAGTAGAAATTGAACACAAAGCGTTTTGGGCTTTGAAGACATGTAATCTTGATTTACATGAAGCCGGACGTCTACGATTAAGTCAACTAAATGAATTAGAAGAATTAAGACATGAAGCATACGAAAATTCGTTAATCTATAAAGAAAGAACGAAGAAATGGCATGATAAAAGAATCAGAAGTTCAAAAGAATTTAAAGGAGGAGACAGAGTTCTTCTTTTCAATTCACGATTCAAGCTATTTCCTGGAAAATTGAAATCAAGATGGTCTGGACCATTCATAGTCAAAAGAGTTTTCCCATACGGAACGATAGAATTAATAAATTCAAATGGGATTGAATTTAAAGTTAATGGTCACAGAGTTAAACATTACATACATGGTCCGATGGAAGTCGACAACGAAGTTAATCACAATTTTGACACCACAGCTAACTAAGTGTGGGGAGAATCAAGTCTTTAAAGGATAATATGTATTTCTGTTAGAATTAGATTGTCTGTTTTCGTGTAATTCTCGAAAATGGAACCCGAATGGTCTTTTCCTAGCAGACCCTAAAGAACTAGTCTTCTTCCCCCATTCTGAATTTTTATTTTTTTTAGGTTTTTACAAAATGAAGACTGCCTGTGAACTAAACCATGGTCTAATGCTACACGCTTTGATCACTAAACAAAATAATGACATACTACCGAGTGAACTAGTATCAGTAATCAGAGAAAGAATGGACGGAGTTAGAAAAGAATCCAGATGCGAAGATAATAAGTTACAATTTGGTAAAGGAAAATCAAAATCCGCAGCAAAAAGAAGAGCACGACATCTAGAAAGATGTCACAAATGCGGAAAATGGTCACATGGAGGTAAATGTTCAAATAATCAAACCTATTCAAATACCGAATTTGTTACTTTATGCAGAGACGGACCATTCATATGTTTAGAATAAAAGACACTAAATGCTCGAGGTTACGCCTATGTAGCTATGGAAAACCAATTAAACCGACTATCTTATGAATGAGATAGATCATATAACTAAGAAATCTATTTCACAGGTATGTTTGTACAGTTTTATTTTATTTATTTTTATTTTTTAACCTTTTGATAATAAACGCTAATTTGTTCGCTAAAAAGTATTAAATTGGTATTGAATAAAATTAGGTTTGGCGACCGAAATTATTGATATCATACAAAAATTTATTACATCACGGCGAAATTTAACGTTTATTCTTAAGGTATAAATATCTTTAATCAATCAACCCAAAATATTTCAAAAATTCGTCATGAGTTAAATTAGGTTTTGAAATCGAAATTACTTTACCGAAAAGAGGGGCGCATATTTTTGATAATATTTGATTGATTAAAGTGGGATAAAAAGCCAAAAATATTTTTAATTTTATTTTTACCATGTTTTTAAAATTAATATATAAATCTTAAATTAATATTGTAAACTTTGTAAAAACAATATATTTAAAATTATAATTATTTGAAAAATTAATATAAGTTTGGTGTGAATTTATAATATGAATTTTTAAATTAAGTTTTGTGTGAACTTTTAATTTTTTAAAAAATGAATTTTTAATTTTATGCATTTCAAATTTTAAGTTTGGTGTGAATTTTTAATATTAATTTTGAATTTTATATTTAAATTGTGTGAATTTAAAAACAAAAATTTACTTTATCTCATTAAGTTAAAAATATGATTTTTAAAATTCGTCATAAGTTGAAAACTAGGTCTTTGAACCGAAATTGCTTTACCCGAGGGAGGGACGAGAACTTTTATTATCATTATTTTTAATCTTATTGAATTAAAGTATGCCAAAAACATTAAAAAAAACCCAAAAATCTTAGCTTTTAAAACTATCGTTACAAAAAGACAAATTTTAAAATTTTGTCGAAGGACGGACTAGGACATCGATCCGAAACGACCTCGTCCTAAATAACAAGGGAAACAAAATTTTAAAATTCACTACTTAATTGTTTTAATTAGTATAAGATAAAAAAAAAAAAAAAAAAAAAAAAAAAAAAACAAACTCCGCGAGTCGCGGAGTTTGAAGGCTTAAATGCCGCGACTCGCGGAGGGGTCGGATTACAGAAAAAAAATAAGAGCTGAAACTGATCAGTCCACACACCACAAAACACAAAACTGCCGAAAACCTGCACGAAAAACCCGAAAAATACACCCCAAAATCACAATTTTTAACCGTTAATCACCAAATTTTTTACTAAAATCATGTTGAGAAGGATGCTATCTAGGAATTACTCAAGAAAAACGGTAAATTTCTACACCTAAACACCATTTAATCCGAATTTAGTGTTCTTGAGCAATTTTTTTCCCCAATTTGATTTTGATGCTTTTTAGTGTAATTAGGCTTAAATTGTTTATGTATTATGCTTGTATAACCTAGATTGATGCTGTTTAACATGATTAGAAGCCTTAAACTTCAAATTTTAAGTAATCTAGGGTTTGTGTTCTTGAGCAAATTTGGGGCTTTTTGATATAAACAGGTTATGGCCGATTTTTGTCATGAATTGTTGCTAAATTAAGTAGTGTAACATGTCTAGGTAGTTAAATGATCCAAACTTTGAGCCTAAACATGATTTTGAGAATTAAAGTGGACTTTTTCAAGTCTAAAATTCATGAACTTGATTTTTGAGAGATAATGCCATTTGAGACTTGTTTAATTGCTAGTAATGATTATTTTGACATGTTATTTGAGTTAAATGCTTATGAACTTGGCGAACATTTTCGTATATGCTTATTTGAAAAAGTGTAGATTTGATAAAAATGTGAAAATAAGCTTAAGTTTGATATAAATTGATCATGTCATTGTAATTATTTTGATTGATGATTTTGCTGACACTAATGCATATTTGGATGCACAAAAATTGTGTTTGATGTATTGTGCAGACTGAAAGGGGTGAATCTTCATCCCAAGCCCGCAATGCTCCTGCTGAGAATGCGGAACAACAGGAGGTGGATAACTACTACAAGCAGGATATACCTCATCCAGTCATGACCTTTTCTGATATGCACTTGGAAGAGTTGCACCCGAACCTGAGATTTGACAGACTTTGGATAGATTATCCAAAATACCAAAGGGGTTTGCATACTCTTCATTCTAAGGTTGTTGAGGTACCGAGGGTTATAGAATGGGGACCCTTAGAAGCTGTAGAATTGGCCGGGCCAATTAGAGAATTACTTGTACAGAGGTATGGTAATTCTACTTTTAATGACTGGGTACATTTATTCACCATGCGTAGACCTGTATATAAAGTATGGTGTGAAGAATTGTTGTGTAGTATAGAGTTGAATGATCGGGTAGCTAGTTTAACCGATCGTTCTTTTATTAAATTTTTGTTAGGCGGTTCGATGCGCCACATGTCTTTACTGGACGTGGCTCAGGCTTTACGTATATATACGCCTGAGGAGTTAGCATCTGCCGATTGTAGAGGGTTGATACTAAACGGTAGAAAGATAGATGAAAATTTTGATACACACGGTGTGTGGATTCAAATGACAAGCCATCACCGTTTCAAAGGGAGAAATTACTCTTATTTGGATATAGATAGAGCCGAATTAAGAGTGATTCATAGGTTTTTAGCTAATTCGATTACACAAAGGGGTAAGAACAAGGAAAAAGTAAATGAACAGGATTTGTTTTACCATATGTGTATTCGAGACCCACAAAGCGCTGTAAGTATACCGTATTGTGTAGGTTATTATTTATCAGCTATGGTTCGGGGGATGCGACCGCATAGCATAATAGAAGGTGGTATTTTTATTACTTTGATTGGTGAATATCTCGGTGTGGATATAAGTCGGGGGGGATTATTAGTAGAAGAACCAGAACCCCGAGATACTATAGGTTTAAATGTATACCATGGTGCGAAAGTTTTGAAGAGGCGAAATAACGCCGCAGTACCATACCATGGTAGACATCCACAGGTTGAGAGAAACCAACAGCAAGGTAATGTAGGAGGGGGGAATGAGATGCAAGAAATGCAAAGGTTTATAGCTTCTCAGGAGTACGAAAATGCTAGACAGAGAGCATTTAAAGATTGGCAAGTTCATCAGAACCAAATCATAGCTCATTGCCAACATATAGGTAGAAACTATATTCCTACACCGAAACCCATCTTCCCTCCCTGGTCTATAGAGATGCAGCCACCATATCCTACGTATAACCCTGCCGAAGCATTCTATAGCACTTATGGTTATGCCTGGAACCCCTATTGGTACCACTATCATCCCTAGTATACTTAGTTTTTTTTTTTTTTTTTTGTAATTTGTAATGATTGAAACGTTTAATACTTTTGTTAATATTGTAATCATTTTTATAATTGTCTAACTTTTATTCTTAGATTTTAATAATTTTTGAATGTGGCGTAATATACCAAACTTCAAAAATATGTATATATGTTTGCAGTTTATCTTATGTACATAACAGGGTAAAACAACGCATTTTCAAAGACTGGCATTAAGTTCAGCAAAAGCAACTAATTTTGACGACAAGATGCAAAATATATGTGAAATAACAACAAGACGGAATGAACAAATGATGTGCACCATTTATCATTCAGCAAACAAACGCCAATATATTTGGAAACTTTGGTAAAAATTTAATCATTTTCACACAAATCAACCTCAATAATTTAAATTATTACTGATTTCTTGCAAATGAGGGCATTGCAAGATCTTAAGTGTGGGAAGGGGTTAAATTCTTTCGGATTTTAAAATTTTTTACTTTATACACTTGATTACCATTAAAAATACTAGTAAAGCAGTAGTTGTATTAGAATCTAGTGCTCTCTGATAATAAAGAACAGCCCTAGTCTTATATACTGACTACCCAATTCTAGTAAAAGTTTTAAAATTTTTTTTCAATTAAATGAACTCAAAATCATGTTTATACATATTTATGAACGATAAAACTAGGTTTTAACACCGAAATTATTGTTACCTCGGAAAGGACATAAATTGAGAAACAAACCAAAATGTTAAAATTCATTTAAAATGGAATAGAGGACGATAAAAAGGAAAATAAAAGCCAAGTGTGGGAAAATTCTCCAAGTTATTCAAAACATATATCACATATTTCTGTAACAAATAACTGAAAATACTTTTGCTTTGGACTAAACTAAACTGTTTTACCCGATGAAAGAAAAGAAAAGATGAATCTACACGATGAATCAATTCCATCATTAAAAGGAAGTAAAGTCTTCCGAAAAAAGACACGCGCTTCTTGATTTAGGTCATGAAGTTGTCGTCCAGACCAGCTGTAGGTTGACGAAAAATCTAGAAAAGTCATCACTAAAATCAGCAGGAAATCCACGGACCTCAGCATTAAACAAGGTCGCCAAGTGGTCAGATTTATCCTAACCATGAGAAGGATTTATCTTGTACAATGGGGGGCACCATGCAAATTAGCTGGATAAGACTAATGAATCAGATCTCCAGAAAGGATAATCTCCTTAAAGATTAAAAATCAGCTTTTAAGACTGATATCACTCAATCCTTGAGATTGACCTTAAAGATTGAGAATTACAAACTCATGGAATTCAATGATATCTAAACTCGAGCTTGAACGAGAAAATATTTTAATCCAAATTACAAACCGATTTGTTTTCTGAAAACCCTATTTTCAATGCGTTCATTACCATTGAACGTAAAATCCTAGGAATTCACCTGGAATTCATTAGGTCACCTGAACTAAATCGGGTGTCAACCGTAAGAACGGTGGTTGCATAGTGGTCAAAGACAGGACCTTGTGCCATACCAAAAAATCATAAGGGTGAGCTTTACAATTGCTCCTACCAAGGATAGTAATTGCGTCCGACACGTTATAGACCATAATTAAAAGCATGTCAGGGGACATTGCCTTAACAGTTGCTTGTTCAACGCTTTCCTTTACAACCGGACGGTAGTTTACCGAAAGGTAATATTCGGGACAAGTGAACTGGACGTGTTGCTTTCCAAATACAAGGTTAGCAAGTGGGTGACACAAAACCATAAGTTTTAAGCTAAAATTTTCAAATCTGAAACCCACCAAACCCACAAAAATATTTTGCAAACACCGGTAAAGGGTTATTTCGAAAAACTTATCTAGGGTAAAAACTAGATTTAATTTTCAAAAGATCAAATGTTTTCATAAAGATCTAATTTTCTTAATGGATCTAAATTTTTATAGTCATGTGGGACTGTAAACCATATCGTTACTACCATTGTTTATACCGCCGTATAAAAAATCACTGATGTACAAAGTGTGAAGAATAAAGAAGTGATTCTAGTATTTCAAGACGATATTGCTTGAGGACAAGCAACGCTCAAGTGTGGGAATATTTGATAATGCTAAAAACGAACATATATTTCATAGCATTATTCCTCAAGAAAGACAAGCTTTTAGTTGCAATTGTTCTATTTAAAAGTGATATTCGTTTAAATAATAAAAGGTGAAGACAAAAGACAGATTCGACGAATTGAAGACGCAAACGACCAAAAAGCTCAAAAGTACAAAAGACAATCAAAGAGGTTCCAATTATTGATAAGAAACGTCTCGAAATTACAAGAGTACAAGATTCAAAACGCAAAGTACAAAATATAAAATTGTACGCAAGGACGTTCGAAAATTCGGAACCGGGACCAGAGTCAACTCTCAACGCTCGACGCAACGGACTAAAAATTACAAGTCAACTATGCACATAAATATAATATAATATTTAAATAATTCTTATAATTATTTATATATTATAATAAATAATAAAAACCGTCGGCAAGAAAGACTCCAAACCAGAGTGAGCTGTAATTTCAAACTCCGCGACTCGCGGAGTTTGAAGGCCAAAAGGGCCGCGAGTCGCGGAGCCCCAAAAGTCGAAAATCCCTATAAAGCTCGCGCATTCTGATCGTAAAAATTAACCAAATATCCATCCATCTCTCTATCTATATCGTAATATATATATATATATATATATATATATATATATATATATATATATATATATATATATATATATATATATATATATATATTATAATTTATATTTTAATTTTAATTATAATTCTAATAATAAGGGTATGTTAGCGAATGTTGTAAGGGTGTAAGTCGAAATTCTGTCCGTGTAACGCTACGCTATTTTTAATCATTGTAAGTTATGTTCAACCTTTTTATATTAATGTCTCGTAGCTAAGTTATTATTATGCTTATTTAATCCGAAGTAATCATGATGTTGGGCTAATTATTAAAATTGGGTAATTGGGCTTTGTATCAATATTGGGGTTTGGACAAAAGAACGACACTTGTGGAAATTAGACTATGGGCTATTAATGGGCTTTATATTTGTTTAACTAAATGATAGTTTGTTAATGTTAATATAAAGATTTACAATTGGGCGTCCCTATAAATTACCATATACACTCAATCGGATACGATGGGCGGGGTATTTATATGTACGAATAATCGTTCATTTAACCGGACACGGGAATGGATTAATAGCCACTAGAATAATTAAAACAGGGGTGAAATTATGTACAAAGGACACTTGGTATAATTGATAACAAAATATTAAAACCTTGGGTTACACTCAGTCGACATCCTGGTGTAATTATTAAACAAAGTATTAAAATCTTGTTACAGTTTAAATCCCCAATTAGTTAGAATATTTAACTTCGGGTATAAGGATAATTTGACGAGGACACTTGCACTTTATATTTATGACTGATGGACTGTTATGGACAAAAACCAGACGGACATATTAAATAATCCAGGACAAAGGACAATCAACCCATGGGCATAAAACTAAAATCAACACGTCAAACATCATGATTACGGAAGTTTAAATAAGCATAATTCTTTTATTTCATATTTAATTTCCTTTATTTTATATTTAATTGCACTTTTAATTATCGCATTTTTATTGTTATTTTATTTAATTGCACTTTTAATTATCGTACTCTTTAATTATCATAAGTTTATTTTATCGCACTTTTATTATTCGCAATTTCATTATCGTTATTTATTTTACGCTTTAAATTAAGTCTTTTATTTATTTAATATTTTACATTAGGTTTTAACTGCGACTAAAGTTTTAAAATCTTTAAACCGGTCATTAAACGGTAAAAACCCCCCTTTATAATAATAATATTACTTATATATATATATTTGTATTTTTATAAAAGTAAACTAATATAGCGTTGAGCTTTGTTTAAAAAAGATTTCCTGTGGAACGAACCGGACTTACTAAAAACTACACTACTGTACGATTAGGTACACTGCCTATAAGTGTTGTAGCAAGGTTTAAGTATAACCATTCTATAAATAAATAAATATCTTGTGTAAAATTGTATCGTATTTAATAGTATTTCCTTGGAAAATTTAATAGTATTTTATACCCCTCCGCTACCACATCAATTATAAACAAGATTTAAGACATATTCCATTTAGGAATTATGATCTATAACATCCTAAATCTTGAGATTGGTATTTAAGTTCAAGAACTTTTTTTTTATTCTGTCACAGTTTTATTTTTATTTTTTCTGATTAATTTGATTTAAACAACCACTGGATATTTCTGTTTCATACTTTAAATCTAAACGAAATCAAATAAATTTTGTTATTATGTTTTTGGTGGGTCATTAGTCGATCCAGTTCTTGGAATGAAGAAGAAAGTGGAATTAGTTAATTGAAACAGCATAAATAAATTTAGAGTGTGATAGAAACAGATAGTAACGAGCAGCAGAATGGTAGAGGGTGTTTGAGGGGAGCGAGGGGTCTCGGGTTCGAACCCTGGCAGGGTTACTTTATTCTTTTTGGGCCGAATTTTGAGGTAGTTTCTTGTATTATTATTATTATTATTATTATTATTATTATTATTATTATTATTATTGTTATTATTATTATTATTATTATTATTATTATTATTATTATTATTATTATTATTATTATTATTATTATTATTATTGTTATTATAAATTAGTGTTGTTATTGTTATTGTTATAAGTATTATCATTATTATTATTATTATTATGATTAAGATTAGGATTATTGTTATTATTAACATATTATCATTAATATTGTTATTCGTATTATTGTTATTCTTATCTATATCACTAAAAGTATTAATATGGAAATTTTAGAATTTTCATTATTATTAATACTAGTATTACTATGATTATTACTATTATTATTGATATACTTATTATTAGTAAAAATGATACGAATCATTATTATTTTTGATTAATATTAGTATTAGGATCACTTTTATAATTATTAGTACTATTATCATTAACACAAGTATCAATATCAACAATATCATTATTATTATTTTATTATTATTATTATTATCATTATTAATAAAGTTATTATTTTAGTAGCTCACTAATGTTAAAAAGAATCATTTTTTTTATATAAATAATTTTGCTCAAAAAATATATTTAGTACATATACTATAACTATATTAATATTTCATATAACTATATACAATAACATTATTTAGATAAATAATTACAGGTAACAAATTATTTTTTTTCAAACATAATAATAATAATGTAAATATACATACATACATATATATATATATATATATATATATATATATATATATATATATATATATATATATATATATATATATATATATATATATATATATATATATATATATATATATTATAACTAAATGAATAGATATTAATCATTTTAGAATATTTATTTATAAAATAAATATATATAATATATAATTTAAAATATAATATAAGTATATTTTTAAAATGGAATCTAAAATAAATTCTATATAACTACAAAAATATATATAAATAATATATGGTAATAAATAAAATTATGTAATTTCCATTATATGTTTTAATATATATACAAATGATATAGGTTCTTGAATCCGAGGCCAACCCTGCATTGTTCAATGTCGTCATATGTATTTTTACTACAAAATACAGTACAGTGAGTTTCATTACTCCCTTTTTAAATGCTTTTGCAATATATATATTTTTGGGACTGAGAATACATGCGCTGCTTTTATAATTGTTTTACGAAATAGACACAAGTAATCGAAACTACATTATATGGTTGGATTATTAAACCGAATATGCCCCTTTTTATTAAGTCTGGTAATCTAAGAATTAGGGAATAGACACCCTAATTGACACGAACTCTAAAGATAGATCTATCGGGCCCAACAAGCCCCATCCAAAGTACCGGATGCTTTAGTACTTCAAAATTTATATCATGTCCGAAGGAGGATCCCGGAATGATGGGGATATTCTTATATGTATATTGTGAATGTCGGTTACCAGGTGTTCAATCCATATGAATGATTATTTTGTCTCTATGCATGGGACGTATGTTTATGAGAAATGGAAATATGAAATCTTGTGGTCTATTAAAATTATGAAATGATTATTTATGTTAAACTAATGAACTCACCAACCTTTTGGTTGACACTTGAAAGCAAGTTTATTCTCAGGTATGAAAGAAATCTTTCGCTGTGCATTTGCTCATTTTAAGGATATTACTTGGAGTCATTCATGACATATTTCAAAAGACGTTGCATTCGAGTCGTCGAGTTCATCAAGATTATTATTAAGTTAATTATAGTTAGATATATTATGAAATGGTATACATGCCGTCAACTTTCAATGTAATGAAAGATTATCTTTTCAAAAACGAATGCAATGTTTGTAAAATGTATCATATAGAGGTCAAGTACCTCGCGATGTAATCAACTGTTGCGAATCGTTTATAATCGATATGGACTTCGTCTGGATGGATTAGGACGGGTCCTTTCACAAATGGCATGCATTTGTAGCAAAAATACCATAAGGGCACGTGAATGTGGTTTTCTCTTGGTCCTCGGGTGCTATTGGAATTTGAAAATATCCGGAAAAACCATCAAGAAAACAATAGTAACTATTTCCGGCTAATCTTTCCAACATTTGATCAATGAAAGGTAAGGGAAAGTGATCTTTTCTGGTGGCGTCATTTAATTTTCTATAATCAATACAAATACGCCATCCTGTTACAGTCTAAGTAGGAATAAGCTCATTTTTCTCATTTGTGATGACAGTCATGCCACCCTTCTTAGGTACGCATTGAACTGGGCTTACCCATGGACCATCAGAAATTGGATAAATTAAATCTGCATCTAGCAGTTTAATAATTTCTTTCTTAACAACATCTTACATATTAGGATTTAGTCTTTGTTGGCGTTGCACATACGTTTTATGACCTTCTTCCATAAGGATTTTATGTGTGCAATACGAAGGGCTTATTCCTTTAATATCATGAATTTTCCATGCAATAGCTGGTTTATGAGCTTTTAGCACAAAAATGAGTTGAGATTTTTCATTTTCAGTAAGAGAAGATGATATTATTACAGGTAATTCAGATTCACCATGTAAATAAGCATATTCCAAATGGTTTGGAAGTGGCTTTAACTCTAATGTCAGTGGTTCTTCTATCGATGATTTATATCGATATCTGTCTTCTTCTTTTAGCATTTGAATTTCTTCTGTTGTTGGTTCATATCCATTAGCCATAAGTGTAGCTAACATTTCAGTTTCATCAATTGGTTCAGTTCTTTCTCCTAAAGAACATTCTCCTGTTCCTTGTAATTCTGGAAATTCTTCTAACAATTTTGCATGTGATTCTATAGTTTGAATATAATAACATGTATCATCTGCAGATTGCGGTTGTTGCATGGCTCTATCCACAGAAAAGGTAGGGTCAGTTTTTTTACCAAACACGTCTATTATTGCTTTGGCCGTGTTTAAGAATGGTCTTCCTAATATGAGAGGAACTCGAGAATCTTCTTCCATGTCTAGAATAATAAAATCTACTGGAAATACTAAAGTACCAACTTTAACTAGCATTTTCTCCATTATCCCTCTAGGATATTTTACTGATCGATCGACTAGTTGTATGCTTATTCGTGTTAGTTTCAATTCTCCAAGGTCTAGTTTAGCGTATAATGAATATGGCATTAAATTTATACTAGCACCTAAGTCTGCCAATGCTTCTATTGAACTAAGACTACTCAGAAAACATGGAATTGTGAAACTTCCTGGATCAGATAATTTTTCTGGTATCTTATTCAATAGTACTGCAGAACAATTAGCATTCATTGTAACAGCTGAGAGTTCTTCCATTTTCTTTCTATTAGTGATTAGATCTTTCAAGAATTTAGCATATCTAGGCATTCCTGAAATCACATCAATGAAAGGAAGATTAACATTTATCTGTTTAAACATATCCAAGAATCTGGATTGCTCGGCTTCAAGTCTCTCTTTTCTCATTTTACTCGGGTAAGGAAGTGGTGGTTGGTATGGTTTAACATAAGGTTTAGCTTTAACTGTGTTATCTTTATTAACCTTTTCAACTACCGGTTCTGTTTCCTTTTCTTGCTCAGGTTGTGGTTCTTGTGGAGTAGGAATAGCATCATCAGAAATTACAGGTATTTCAGGTGGTTTAAGTGTAATACCACTTCTTGTGGTAATGGCTTTAGCTGTTTCATTCTGGGGGTTAGCATTAGTATCACTAGGTAGACTTTCCGGTTTTCTTTCACCTATCAATCTTGCTAGGTTACTTACTTCTTGTTCCAGATTTTGAATAGAAGCTTGTTGATTTCTAAATGCTTGAGCATTTTGTTCATTGGTTTATTTCTGAGATTTGAAAAACTGAGTTTGAGATTCAACTAGCTTTGACATCATGTCTTCTAAATTTGGCTTTTTATCATCGGTTTGTGGTGGTTTGTTTTGAAAAATAGGTCTTTGTTGATTGTAAGTAATATTGGATACTTGTTGATTGCTTGGACCTTGTTGGTTGTTGTATGGAACATTTCGGTTATAATTCTGATTTTGATTGTAGATTGGTCTTGGCTGTTGATATTTATTCTGATAATTATTTCCAGGCCTTTGGTTTATGTATGAAACATTCTCTCTTTGTTCCATTGTTAGTTCAATACTGAGACAATCTTTTGTTAAATGTGGTCCTCCACACTGCTAACAACTAATTCTTATTGAGTGGATATCTTTAGTCATCTTTTCCATTCGTCTCTCGACAGCATCTATCTTTGCGGAAATGGAATCTAAGTCATGGCTAGAATCGGCTCTAGTTGCTTTAGATGATCTAACGATATGTTTTTCATGGTGCCACTCATGTGAGTGGGAAGCAGTGTTATCAATAATTTTGTAAGCATCAGTTGCTGTTTTCTTCATAATGGAACCACCAGCTGCTATATCGATGTCTTTTCTTGTAGTGATGTCGCATCCTTGGTAGAATATTTGAACTATTTGACAAGTGTCTAAACCATATTGCGGACATCCTCTTAATAACTTTCCAAATCTTGTCCACGCCTCATACAGAGTTTCGTTTGGCTTTTGTGTGAACGTAATAATTTCTCCTTGAAGTCTCACGGCTTTAGATGCCGAAAAGAATTGTTTAAGAAATTTTTCAACTAAAACATCCCATGTATCAATCGCCCCTTCAGGTAATGATTCTAACCAATCTTTGGCTTCTCCCTTTAAAGTCCAGGGAAATAACGTGAGATAGATCTGTTCATCCTCCACTTCTCTGATTTTGAATAGAGTGCAGATCCTATTAAAGGTACGAAGATGTTCGTTTGGATCTTCCTTTGGCGTACCACTAAATTGGCATTGATTAGTCACCATGTGTAGGATTTGTCCCTTGATTTCATAATCTGGCGCATTAATGTCAGGTTGAGTAATTGCGTGACCTTGGCCAGTGCGTTTAGCTCGCATTCGGTCTTCCATACTTAGAGGTTCCAGATTTTCCATGATTGAATTTGTTGAATCTGAATCACTAGAGGATTCTGATTTAATGGGTTGTTCCTCGACAATCTCCGTTTGAATGATTGGTGGTTTCGGAGGAAAGATTAATGGTTCAGGATCTCGAAATCGTCCCTGAATATTCTTCGTATTCTCAATTGTGAGGTCGGGTTCAAAAAAATGGATTATCGGAAATTTGAATTGGAGTACTTGGTCGACTAGATGACGATTCTAAAGAAAAATCAACGGTGACAATATTTACTAGATGTCTTGATCGAGTTACAGGTAGTGAACGTATAAAAGGTGGTGATCGTTTTGCTCGGTGCATTCACTGAATATCCTATTAGTTATAAAAATAAGAAAAATTATATAAGTTATCAAATTAATAGACTTTTCTGATTTTGCCCACGTTTCGAATAGCCAAAAGATGCAGCAGAGGGGCAGGATTTGTTTGGTCTCAATATAATTGAGTACTGTTTGGCTCCAATAATCCGGTCCACGTACAAATCCAAATATTACTACGAACCAGAAAATTTTAAAGTCTATCAATTTAACCACTTAAAATAATTTTTCGTTTTGAAATTTTAGAGAAGAAATAGAAAAAAATTCTATGTCCTATAAACTAGAGCGTCGAGAAATAAGAAAGAAAAAGAGTGCGTCGAAAAACGTCGAAAAATAATAGGCGTCGAAAAATAAAAATAAGAAAGTAGCGCGTCGAAACTTAAAAAGTCTAAAAACTAAGAATTAAAAGTTGCGCCTAAAAATATTAAAGCTTAAAAGGAATACTATATCCAAAATGGCAAAAACTTAAAAAGGTACTAAATTTTATAAAACGGCGTCGCAAAATTCTTAAAGCACCTAAATCTTAGTCTAAAGAATAAGCACTTAAGGGATTTTACGGCAAAGCCTTAAAAAGTACAATTTTTATAAAAAGATACAAAATAAAAAAAATAAACTTAAAGTTGTAAAAAGTACAATTTTTATAAAAATATTATTTTTATATTATTTATTTTATAAAACTATTAATTTTATATATTAATAAAACTAATTAAATTAAAAATACAAATTAAAAATAAAAACTAAAACTAATTAATTTTAAATTAAACCCTAATTAGGGTTTTAATAATAATAATAAATAATACTCCGTAATTAATGCAGAATTAGGGTTTGACAGGCAAGTCAGGGTGTGCTACGCGATCTCGTAGATTTGTGGCTTGTCTCCTCCGAGATCGCAGAATGCAATTTTACCAGATTAAAAACTGGGCTAAAATAGTTCAGCCCAATTTAAAACAATTCGGGAAGACGGAACCCGGTATAGGGCTGAAAGAATTTGGGTACCAAAATTTGGAGATATGAGAGAAATGGTGCTTAGAGAAGCTCATAAAACCAGATACTCAATAAATCCTGGAACGGGGAAGATGTACAAGAATCTCAAGAAACATTTTTGGTGGCCAGGTATGAAAGTCGATGTTGCTAAATACGTAGGAGAATGTTTGACGTGTTCTAAGGTCAAAGCGAAGCATCAGAAACCATCAGGTCTACTTCAACAACCCAAAATCCCGGAATGGAAATGGGAAAACATTACCATGGATTTCATCACTAAATTGCCAAGGACTGCAAGTGGTTTTGATACTATTTGGGTAAAGTTGATCGTCTCACCAAATCAGCACACTTCCTGCCAATAAGAGAAGATGACAAGATGGAGAAGTTAGCACGACTGTATTTGAAGGAAGTCGTCTCCAGACATGGAATACCAATCTCTATTATCTCTGATAGGGATGGCAGATTTATTTCAAGATTCTGGCAGACATTACAGCAAGCATTAGGAACTCGTCTAGACATGAGTACTGCCTATCATCCACAAACTGATGCGTAGAGCGAAAGGACGATTCAAACGCTTGAAGACATGCTACGAGCATGTGTTATTGATTTCGGAAACAGTTGGGATCGACACCTACCATTAGCAGAAATTTCCTACAACAACAGTTATCATTCTAGTACTGAGATGGCGCCGTTTGAGGCACTTTATGGTAGAAAGTGCAGGTCTCCGATTTGTTGGAATGAAGTGGGGGATAGACAGATTACGGGTCCGGAGATAATACAAGAAACTACCGAGAAAATCATCCAAATTCAACAACGATTGAAAACCGCCCAGAGTTGACAAAAGAGCTACGCGGACAGTAAAAGAAAAGATATAGATTTTGAAATTGGAGAAATGGTCATGCTTAAGGTTTCACCTTGGAAAGGCGTTGTTCGATTTGGTAAACGGGGGAAATTAAATCCAAGTTACATTGGACCATTCAAGATTATAAATCGTGTCGGACCAGTAGCTTACCAACTGGAGCTACCTCAACAACTCGCGGCTGTACATAACACTTTCCACGTCTCGAATTTGAAGAAATGTTTTGCTAAAGAAGATCTCACTATTTCGTTGGATGAAATCCAAATCAATGAAAAACTTCAATTCATTGAAGAACCCGTCAAAATAATGGATCGTGAGGTTAAGAGACTTAAGCAAAACAAGATACCGATTGTTAAGGTTCAATGGAATGATCGTAGAGGACCCGAGTTCACCTAGGAGCATGAAGATTAGATGAAGAAGAAATACCCGCATCTATTTCCAGAAGATTCGTCAACACCTTCAACAGCTTAAAATTTTGGGACGAAATTTATTTAACGGGTAGGTACTGTAGTGACCCGAACTTTTCCATGTTTATATATATTAATTGAGATTGATATTTACATGACTAAATTTTTCCAACGTGTTAAGCAATCAAACTTGTTAAGACTTGATTAAATGAAATAAGTTTCATATAGACAATTGATCACCCAAGTTGACCGGCGATTCACGAACGTTACAAAATTGTAAAAACTACAGGTTGTGGAATATATAGACATATATATATGGTTGACATGAGATTATGATGAGTAAGTATCTCACTAAGTATATTAACAATGTGTGATATACATAAGAAATGAGATTACTAAGTTAAGAAACTCGAAATGATATATATAACGATTATCGTTATGATAACGTCTACTAAATACATATGTATCATATTAAGATATTGATACACTATATTTAACATGATAAAATGATATTTAAATATATCATTAAGTGTGTTAACAATGAACTACATATGTAAAAACCAGACTACTAACTCAAGAATTACGAAACGAGACTTATATGTAACGATTATCATTGTAACGATATTTTAATGTATATATCATATTAAGAGATATTCATACATCATAATATCATGATAATATAATAATTTAACATCTCATTTGATATAATAAACATTGGGTTAACAACATTAATTGAGATAGTTAACTTAAAGGTTTCAAGTTTCAAAACAACACTTACATGTAACGACTAACGAAGACTTAATGACTCCATTAGAATGTATATACATGTTGTGTTTTGATATGTATTCTTACACTTTTGAAAGACTTTAAGACACATATCAAAGTACTTCTACTTAACAAAAATGCTTACAATTACATCCTCGTTCAGTTTCATCAACAATTCTACTCGTATGCACCCGTATTCGTACTCGTACAATACACAGCTTTTAGATGTATGTACTATTGGTATATATACTATAATGATCAGCTTTTAGCAGCCCATGTGAGTCACCTAACACATGTGAGAACCATCATTTGGCAACTAGCATGAAATATCTCATAAAATTACAAAAATATTAGTAATCATTCATGACTTATTTACATGAAAACAAAATTACATATCCTTTATAGTAGTTTTATCCTTTGAAGCTAGATCCATTTTTCTCCTTTCCAGTAGTTTTATCCAGAAAACTTGAGGTAGTAATGATGTTCATAACATCATTCGATTCATACATATAAAGCTATGTTATTCGAAGGTTTAAACTTGTAATCACTAGAACATAGTTTAGTTAATTCTAAATTTGTTCGCAAACAAAAGTTAATCCTTCTAACTTGACTTTTAAAATCAACTAAACACATGTTCTATATCTATATGATATGCTAACTTAACGATTTAAAACATGGAAACACGATGAACACCATAAAATCAGATATACGCCGTCGTAGTGAAACCGGGGGCTATTTTGGTTTGGATAATTAAAAACTATGATAAACTTTTATTTAAAAGTTGTTCTTCTGGGAAAATGATTTTTCATATGAACATGAAACTATATCCAAAAATCTTGGTTAAACTCAAAGTGAAAGTATGTTTTTCAAAATGGTCATCAAGATGTCGTTCTTTCGACGGAAATGACTACCTCTTTAGTAATTGACATGTAACTTAAATTTCTGACTATAAACCTATACTTTTTCTGCTTAGATTCTTAAATTAGAGTTCAATATGAAACCATAGCAATTTGATTCACTCAAAATGGATTTAAAATGAAGAAGTTATGAATAAAACAAGATTGGATATTTTTGATCTTTTTTGCTACGAGAAATGTTTAACAAATCTATACAAATCATATCCTAGCTAACTTATATTGTATTATACATGTATTCTAATATATTATGTAATCTTGGGATACCATAGACACGTATGCAAATGTTTTGACATATCATATCGACCCATGTATATATATTATTTGGAACAACCATAGACACTCTATATGCAGTAATGTTTGAGTTAGCTATACAGGGTTGAGGTTGATTCCAAAAATATATATACTTTGAGTTGTGATCTAGCCTGAGACGTGTATACACTGGGTCGTGGATTGATTCAAGATAATATATATCGATTTATTTCTGTACATCTAACTGTGGACAACTAGTTGTAGGTTAGTAACGAGGACAGCTGACTTAATACACTCAAATCTTTAAAACATAATAAAAATGGTTGTAATTATATTTTAATCATACTTTGATATATATGTACATATTTGTATAGGTTCGTGAATCGATCCGTGGCCAAGTCTTATTTCCGAGGAAGGCAATATCTATGAAAGTGAGTTATAGTCCCACTTTTAAAATCTAATATTTTTGGGATGAGAATACATGCAGGTTTTATAAATGATTTACAAAATAGACACAAGTACGTGAAACTACATTCTATGGTTGAATTATCGAAATCGAATATGCCCCTTTTTATTAAGTCTGGTAATCTAAGAATTAGGGAACAAACACCCTAATTGACGTGAATCCTAAAGATAGATCTATTGGGCCTAACAAACCCCATCCAAAGTACCAGATGATTTAGTACTTTGAAATTTATATCATATCCGAAGGGTGTCCCGGAATGATGGGGATATTCTTATATATGCATCTTGTTAATGTCGGTTACCAGGTGTTCACCATATGAATGATTTTTATCTCTATGTATGGGATGTGTATTGAAATATGAAATCTTGTGGTCTATTGTTACGATTTGATATATATAGGTTAAACCTATAACTAACCAACATTTTTGTTGACGTTTAAAGCATGTTTATTCTCAGGTGAATATTAAGAGCTTCCGCTGTTTCATACTAAAATAAGGACAAGATTTGGAGTCCATGTTTGTATGATATTGTGTAAAAACTGCATTCAAGAAACATATGTCGATGTAATATATTTCTATTGTAAACCATTATGTAATGGTCGTGTGTAAACAGTATATTTTAGATTATCATTATTTGATAATCAACGTAATGTTTTTAAAACCTTTATTGATAAAATAAAGGTTATGGTTGTTTTAAAAATGAATGCAGTCTTTTAAAAACGTCTCATATAGAGGTCAAAACCTCGCAACGAAATCAATTAATATGGAACGTTTATAATCAATATGAACGGGTCATTTCACCTGTACTGCCGCTATGTTTGCTGCAAGGAAAACACCGAAGTCTTCCTCGCTCATGCTCAAATTCTGACGAGTCGTCGGTGCCATTTCCCTTAAAAATAGCCCAAAAGAATTAAGTTAATCATATAGAATATTAAGAGTAGTCAATAGTATTTCGTAGCATAGTATGAACTCATTTATAAAAGCTTTTTCTTCATATTAGCATTTTATAGTTTTAATTCTGGTAGTACCTACCCGTTAAGTTCATACTTAGTAGCTAATATACAATTCAACTACTACAATTCTATATGAAAAACTGATTATAATAATATTTCGCGTTCAAACTATTATACAATATTTTACAAACTTACAATACCGCTATTATACATATAGCATGAAATATAGCACACAATAACTTTGATACAAAACAGTTGTGACAACAATCCTAGTTAATACGCAAGTCATCCAGCAAAGGCAATAAAAACACATAATTCATAAGTCCAGAAACAAGTCATGCATTCTGGTTTTACTAAGACTACTTCCCATCCTTGGTCTTGTGGAACATAACCGTTGTGGCCGTTGACAAGATAGCATGTTGTAACGTCGTCAAAGGGACGAGGGTTTCGTAATGCCCAACAGCCCCGTAATAATCTAAAAACCTTGTTTCTCGCCCCAACTACTGAATCCGTCACTTGTGGGAAGGTTTTATTTAAAAGTTGTAATCCGATGTTCTTTTTCTCACTTTGGTGAGAAGCGAACATCACTAACCCATAAGCATAACATGCTTCTTTATGTTGCATGTTAGAAGCTCTTTCTAACTCATGAAGTCCTATGTTGGGATATGTTGAGTCAAAATAGGTTCTTAACCCGTAGCGTAAAATTGCATTTGGGTTCCCCGCATTTAACGCTTTAAAGAAAACACGGCGTAACTTACGGTGTCCCCAATGTGATATACCCCATCTTTCAAATGAAAGCCTTTTATAAACTAAGGCATGCCTGGAACGTTCTTCAAATTTTTTACAAACTAATTTTGCCGTAAATAATTTTGCCGACGAATTCTGACCGACTTTAGACAAGATTTCATCAAACATGTCCCCGGTAGGTCTTCTAAATTTTTTGGTTGTCTATCCTTAATGTCCATTGTGTTTTTATACTGTAAAACAGACGAGAATTAGATTTGTAAAAGATAATTATCAAATAATACAATCAATTTTTTTTACATACAACATGAAAGTACAAGAACACTTATATTACATATATTACACCGCATGATTACAACTCTTTATTCCGACTCACTTGTTTCTTCTTCTTCGGACTTGGTTTGTTTCGCTAATTTCCTAGGGATATATGGTACTCCCCTAATACGAGCCGTTATTTTCACAAATGGTCTAGAAGGACCCGGTGGCTTAGATGTTCCCGAGTTATAGCTAAAACTTAAGAAATACGGGTGTTGACAGTATTTTCCATCGGGACATTTCATGTTAACATAGAGGTCATCAGGGTTGGGCTCGTATTTTTCTATTTTTATGCCTTTTCCCTTATTATTTTCTTTTGCCTTTTCAAATTGTGTCGGGGTAATTTCTATAACATCATCGGAATCCTCATCGGTATCCGATTCATAGGAAAATTGGTAATATTCCCAATATTTTACTTCCTCGGCAGAAACACCATTGACCATTATTAATTTTGGTCCATTGGTTGAGGATTTTCTTTTATTTATCGGTTTTTCAGTGGTTTCTAATATTTCCTCCCCCAGAACCTCTTCTTCTTCGAGTTCCTTTTCTTCCGGTTCCTCTTTTTCCGGTTCCTGTTCTTCCGGTTCCTCTTCGGGAATTTGTGAATCTTCCCAATATATATTTGACTATTCATTATTATTAGGTGAGTCGATGGGATTTGTATTAGAGGTAGATATCTATCACACAATATCAAATACGTTAAGAGATTAATATATCTCATAATATTTACATGTTAGTAATATATAGTTTCCAACAAAAAAAAAATGTTAAGCAATCGTTTTTAAAGAAAACACGGTCGAAGTCCAGACTCACTAATGCATCCTAACAAATTCGGTTAGACACACTAATGCAAATTTCTGATTCTCTAATACCAACGCTCGAATACCAACTGAAATGTCCCGTTCATATTGATTATAAACATTCCATATTAATTGATTTCGTTGCGAGGTTTTGACCTCTATATGAGACGTTTTTCAAGGCTGCATTTGATTTTAAAACAAACCATAACTTTTAAAATATTACGACGATTATCAAATAATGATAATCTAAAATATAGCGTTTTCACACGACCATTACATAATGGTTTACAATAATATTACACATCAATATATGCCTTCGAATGCAGCTTTTAAACAATATTATACAAGCACGGACTCCAAATCTTATCCTTAATTTAGTATGCAACAATAGAAGCTCTTAACAATCACCTGAAAATAAACATGCTTAAAACGTCAACAAAAAAATTTTGGAGAGTTATAGGTTTAACCTATATATATATCAAATTGTAATAATAGACCACAAGATTTCATTTCTCATAAATACACATCTCGTATCAGGCATTTCGCAAATTGCATAGAGATAAAAATCATTCATATGGTGAACACCTGGTAACCGACCTTAACAAGATGCATATAGAATATCCCCATCATTTCGGGACTCCCTTCGAACATGATAAATTCGAAGTACTAAAGCATTCGGTACTTTGGATGGGGCTTGTTGGGCCCAATAGATCTATCTTTAGGATTCGCGTCAATTAGGGTATCTGTTCCCTAATTCTTAGATTACCTGAATAAAAAGTGGCATATTCGGTTTAATAATTCAACCATAGAATGTAGTTTCACGTACTTGTGTCTATTTTGTAAAACATTTATAAAACTGCATGTAAATACATCCCAAAAATATTAGATTTAAAAAGTGGGACTATAACTCACTTTCACATATTTTTACTTCGTCGGGAAGTAAGACTTGGCCACTGGTCGATTCACGAACCTATAACAAATATGAACATATATATCAATTTATGATCGGAATATATTCACAACATTTTTTGTTACGTTTTTATGATTTAAGTTTGTTAAGTTAGCAGTCCTCGTTGGTAACCTACAACTAGTTGTCCACAGTTAGATTTATAGAAATAAATCTATATATATATATATATATATATATATATATATATATATATATATATATATATATATATATATATATATATATATATATATATATATATATATCTTGAATCAATCCACGACCCAGTGTATACACGTCTCAGGCTAGATCACAACGCAAAGTATATATATTTTGGAATCAACCTCAAACCTGTATAGATAACTCAAACATTACTGCATATAGAGTGTCTATGGTTGTTCCAAATAATATATATAGATGGGTCGATATGATATGTCAAAATATTGTATACGTGTCTATGGTATCCCAAGATTACATAATATGTATAATACAATATAAATTCGTTAGGATATGTTTAGTCTAGATTTGTTACAAAATTTTCGTAGCTAAAACTAGAAAGTTTATCCAATTTTGTTTTATCCGTCATTTCTTCGTTTCAAATCCGTTTTGAGTGATTCAAGTTGCTATGATTTCATAATGAACTGAAATTTATGAAACTAAATAGAAAAAGTATAAGTTTATAGTTGGAAATACAGGTTATAAGTCATTTTTTAAAGAGGTAGTCATTTTCGTCGAAAAAACGACATCTTGATGACCATTTTGAAAAACATACTTCAACTTTGTGTTTAACCATGATTTTTGGAGATAGTATCATGTTCCTATGGAATATCATTTTTCCAGAAAACAAAATTCCAATTCAAAGATTAAGATACTTTTTATTTTTTAACCCAAAACAGCCCCCGATTTCACTACGACGGCGTATGTCCGGTTTTACGGTGTTCTTCGTGTTTCTAGGTTTTAAATCATTAAGTTAGCATATCATATAGATATAGAACATGTGTTTAGTTGATTTTAAAAGTCAAGTTATAAGGATTAACTTTGTTCGCGAACAAGTTTAGAATTAACTAAACTATGTTCTAGTGATTACAAGTTCAAATCTTTGAATAAGATAGTTTTATATATATGAATCGAATGATGTTATGAACATCATTACTACCTCAAGTTTAGTAGGTAAACCTACTGGAATTGTCAAAAATTGATCTAGCTTCAAAGGATTCTTGGATAGCTTGAAAGTTCTTGAAGTAGAATCATGACAAGAAAACAAGTTCAAGTAAGATTTCCACTCGAAATAAGATAGTTATAGTTATAGAAATTGAATTAAAGTTTAAATATGAGTATTATCTTGTATTTGAAAGATATCTTACTATAAATAAGAAAGATTTCTTGAGCTTAGATGATTACTTGGATTGGATTAGAAAGCTTGGAAGTAATCTTGCAAACTCGATAGTATTCTTGATTTTATGAAAGTAGAACTTATAGAATTTATGAAGAACACTTAGAACTTGAAGATAGAACTTGAGAGAGATCAATTAGATGAAGAAAATTCAAGAATTAAAGTGTTTGTAGGTGTTTTTGGTCGTTGGTATATGGATTAGATATAAAGGATGTGTAAGTTTGTTTTCATGTAAATAATTCATGAATGATTTATAATATTTTTTGTAATTTTGTGAGATATTTCATGCTAGTTGCCAAATGATGTAAGTTTGTCATGCTATGACCATTTCTTTTACACCTGTTGCAAAATGTCGTGCAAAACCCCTGATGATTTTCTTCACACCTATGACATGGCTGTTTTTGGTTTTTGTTGCCGTTGTTGTTATTGAGGTTATTGTTGGGATTGTTATTGTTGTTGAAACGGTTGTTGTAGTTGTTGTTGTTGTTGGGATGTTTGTTGTAGTTATTGTTAGGATTGCGGTTATTGTTGCGATTGTTGTTGCGGTTGTTGGGATAGTTGTTGCGATTGTGGTTGTAATTGTTGTTGTTGTTGTACTGGTGACTCTTGTCACCATTTTCCTCCCACTTCCTCTTGAGTTGTTTCGTGATGGTTTCTTCAGCCGCCTGCTCTCTAATTCTTCCCTCAATTTGATTTATGAGCCATTCGACTTGCCTTCTGTATAGAAGCGGGCTCGTGTGAACTCACATCTTCTTGAATCCTTACTGGTAACCCTTTTACAAACGCGTCGATCTTCTCTTCTTCATGTTCGAATGCTCCCGGACACAATAGGCACAACTTTGTGAATCGTCGTTCATATGTGGTAACGTCGAACCCTTGTGTTCGTAACTCTCTAAGTTCTGCCTTGAGTTTATTGACTTCGTTTCTAGGACGGTACTGCTCGTTCATCAATTGCTTGAATACCGACCACGGTAGTGCGTAAGCAGCATTTTGTCCTACCTGTTCAAGATAGGTGTTCTACCACGTTAACGCAGTACCTGTGAAGGTATGCATAGCGTACTTAACTTTCTCCTCTTCAGTACACTTACTTATGGCAAACACTGATTCGACTTTCTCGGTCCACCATTTCAATCCAATTGGTCCTTCGGTTCCATCAAATTCCAAAGGTTTGCAGGCAGTGAATTCTTTGTAGGAGCATCCTACATGATTTCTTGCGCCATTAGCTGCATTGCTAGATTCAGAGTTATTGTTGGTATGTAGCGCAGCCTGTACTGCGGCTATGTTTGCAGCAAGAAAGGTACGAAATTCCTCTTCGCTCATATTCACGGTGTGTCGAGTAGTCAGTGCCATTTCCTTCAAAATAGCCAACTGAATCGAGTTAATCATACAGAATATTAAGAGTAGTCAACAGTATTTCGTAGCATAATATGAACTTATTTATAAAAGCTTTTTCTTCGTATTAGCGTTTTATAAGTTTAAATTCGGGTACTACCTACCCGTTAAGTTCATACTTAGTAGCTAATATACAATTCAACTACTACAATTCCATATGCAAAACTGATTATAATAATATATCACATACAAATATTCTTCAAACTTACAACTTCGCTATATTACATATAACATGAAATATAGTACACTATGATACATGACAGTTTTGAAGATAAATCTAGTTAATACGCAAGTTGTTCAGCAAAGGAAATAAAGACACGTAATTCATAAGTCCAGAAACAAGTCATGCATTCTGGTTTTACTAAGACGACTTCCCATCCTTGGTCTTGTGGAAAATAACCGTTATGACCATTGGCTAGGCAGCGTGTTGTAATGTCGTCAAAAGGACGAGGGTTTCGTAATGTCCAACAGCCCCGTAATAATCTAAAAACCTTGTTTCTCACCCCAACTACTAAATCCGTCACTTGTGGGAAGGTTTTATTTAAAATTTGCAATCCGATGTTCTTTTTCTCACTTTGGTAAGAAGCGAACATCACTAACCCGTAAGCATAACATGCTTCTTTATGTTGCATGTTAGAAGCTTTTTCTAATTCACGAAATCCTATGTTGGGATATGTTGAGTCAAAATAGGTTCTTAACCAGTAGCGTAAAATTGCATTTGGGTTCCCCGCATTTAATGCTTTAAAGAAAACACGGCATAACTTACGGTCTCCCCAATGTGATATACCCCACCTATCAAAGGAAAGCCTTTTATAAACTAAGGCATTTCTGGAAAGTCTTTCAAATGTTTGACAAGTTAATTTCGCCATAACTAAATGTGCTAATGAATTTTGACTGACTCTAGACAAGATTTCCTCAATCATATCCTCTGGTAGGTCTTCTAAAATATTCGGTTGTCTACCCTTAACGTCCATTTTGTTTTTATACTGTAAAATAGACAAGGATTAGATTCGTAATAACAAACAACACAAGCAATTTTTACATAGAACATAAAAGTACAAGCACACTACAATACATATAATACACAACATGATTACAACCCTCTAATCTGAATCACTGGTTTCTTCTTCTTCGGACTTGGTTCGTTTTCCTAATTTTCTAGGAATATATGGTGTTCCTCTAATACGAGCCGTCGTTTTCCATAATGGTTTAGAAAAACCTGGTGGTTTAGAGGTTCCCATGTCATTGTTACATTTTAGGAAATACGGATGTTGCCAATACATATAAAGTTCATCGGGGTTGGAATCGAGTTTCTCTATTTTTATACCTTTTCCCTTATTATTTTCTTTTGCTTTATTAAATTGGGTCGAGGTAATTTCTATAATATCATCGGAATCCTCATCGGGATCCGATTCATCTGAAAATTGGTAATCTTCCCAATATTTTGCTTCTTCAGCGGAAACACCATTGACCATTATTAACTTTGGTCCGTTGGTTGAGGATTTTCTTTTATTTAATCGATTTACTATAGGTATCAATATTTCTTCCTCCAAAACCTCTTCTTCTGGTTCCTCCTCTTCCGATTCCTCCTCTTCTGGTTCCTCTTCTTCCAGTTCCTCCTCTTCCGGTTCCTCTTCTTCCGGTTCCTCTTCGGGAATTTGTGAATCTTCCAAAAATATATTCGACTCTTCATTATTATTAGGTGAATCAATGGAATTTGTACTAGAGGTAGACATCTATCACATAATATCAAACACGTTAAGAGATTAATATTTCACATAATATTTACATGTTAATAATATATAGTTTCCAACAACAAAAAAAGTTAAGCAATAGTTTTTGAAGGAAAAAACGGTCCAACAAAAAAAAAGTCCAGACTCACTAATGCATCCTAACAAACTCGGTAAGACACACTAATGCAATTTTCAGATTCTCTAAGACCAACGCTCTGATACCAACTGAAATGTCCCGTTCATATTGATTATAAACGTTCCATATTAATTGATTTCGTCGCGAGGTTTTGACCTCTATATGAGACGTTTTTCAAAGACTGCATTCATTTTTAAAACAACCATAACCGTTATTTTGTCGATAAAGGTTTAAAATGCATTACGTAGATTATCAAATAATGATAATCTAAAATATAGCGTTTACACACGACCATTACATAATGGTTTACAATAAGAATATATTACATCAAAAATAAGTTTCTTGAATGCAGTTTTTACATAATATCATACATGCATGGTGAAATGTCCCGTTCTTATTGATTAAAAACGTTCCATATTAATTGATTTCGTTGCGAGGTTTTGACCTCTATATGAGACGTTTTTCAAAGACTGCATTCATTTTAAAACACATCATAACCTTTATTTCATCAATAAAGGTTTAAAAAGCTTTACGTAGATTATCAAATAATGATAATCTAAAATATCCTGTTTACACACGACCATTACATAATGGTTTACAATACAAATATGTTACAACAAAATAAGTTTTTTGAATGCAGTTTTTACACAATATTATACAAGCATGGACTCCAAATCTCGTCCTTATTTAAGTATGCGACAGCGGAAGCTCTTAATAATCACCTGAGAATAAACATGCTTAAAACGTCAACAAAAATGTTGGTGAGTTATAGGTTTAACCTATATATCAAATCATAATAATAGACCACAAGATTTCATATTTCAATACACATCCCATACATAGAGATAAAAATCATTCATATGGTGAACACCTGGTAACCGACATTAACAAGATGCATATATAAGAATATCCCCATCATTCCGGGACACCCTTCGGATATGATATAAATTTCAAAGTACTAAAGCATCCGGTACTTTGGATGGGGCTTGTTGGGCCCGATAGATCTATCTTTAGGATTCGCGTCAATTAGGGTGTCTGTTCCCTAATTCTTAGATTGCCAGACTTAATAAAAAGGGGCATATTCGATTTCGATAATTCAACCATAGAATGTAGTTTCACATACTTGTGTCTATTTTGTAAATCATTTATAAAACCTGCATGTATTCTCATCCCAAAAATATTAGATTTTAAAAGTGGGACTATAACTCACTTTCACAGATTTTTACTTCGTCGGGAAGTAAGACTTGGCCACTGGTTGATTCACGAACCTATAACAATATATACATATATATCAAAGTATGTTAAAAATATATTTACAACACTTTTAATATATTTTGATGTTTTAAGTTTATTAAGTCAGCTGTCCTCGTTAGTAACCTACAACTAGTTGTCCATAGTTAGATGTACAGAAATAAATCGATAAATATTATCTTGAATCAATCCATGACCCAGTGTATACGTATCTCAGTATTGATCACAACTCAAACTATATATATTTTGGAATCAACCTCAACCCTGTATAGCTAACTCCAACATTCACATATAGAGTGTCTATGGTTGTTCCGAAATATATATAAATGTGTCGACATGATAGGTCGAAACATTGTATACGTGTCTATGGTATCTCAAGATTACATAATATACAATACAAGTTGATTAAGTTATGGTTGGAATAGATTTGTTACCAATTTTCACGTAGCTAAAATGAGAAAAATTATCCAATCTTGTTTTACCCATAACTTCTTCATTTTAAATCCGTTTTGAGTGAATCAAATTGCTATGGTTTCATATTGAACTCTATTTTATGAATCTAAACAGAAAAGTATAGGTTTATAATCGGAAAAATAAGTTACAAGTCGTTTTTGTAAAGGTAGTCATTTCAGTCGAAAGAACGACGTCTAGATGACCATTTTAGAAAACATACTTCCACTTTGAGTTTAACCATAATTTTTGGATATAGTTTCATGTTCATAATAAAAATCATTTTCTCAGAATAACAACTTTTAAATCAAAGTTTATCATAGTTTTTAATTAACTAACCCAAAACAGCCCGCGGTGTTACTACGACGGCGTAAATCCGGTTTTACGGTGTTTTTCGTGTTTTCAGGTTTTAAATCATTAAGTTAGCATATCATACAGATATAGAACATGTGTTTAGTTGATTTTAAAAGTCAAGTTAGAAGGATTAACTTTTGTTTGCGAACAAGTTTAGAATTAACTAAACTATGTTCTAGTGATTACAAGTTTAAACCTTCGAATAAGATAGCTTTATATGTATGAATCGAATGATGTTATGAACATCATTACTACCTTAAGTTCCTTGGATAAATCTACTGGAAAAGAGAAAAATGGATCTAGCTTCAACGGATCCTTGGATGGTTCGAAGTTCTTGAAGCAGAATCATGACACGAAAACAAGTTCAAGTAAGATCATCACTTGAAATAAGATTGTTATAGTTATAGAAATTGAACCAAAGTTTGAATATGATTATTACCTTGTATTAGAATGATAACCTACTGTAAGAAACAAAGATTTCTTGAGGTTGGATGATCACCTTACAAGATTGGAAGTGAGCTAGCAAACTTGAAAGTATTCTTGATTTTATGAAACTAGAACTTTTGGAATTTATGAAGAACACTTAGAACTTGAAGATAGAACTTGAGAGAGATCAATTAGATGAAGAAAATTGAAGAATGAAAGTGTTTGTAGGTGTTTTTGGTCGTTGGTGTATGGATTAGATATAAATGATATGTAATTTTGTTTTCATGTAAATAAGTCATGAATGATTACTCATATTTTTGTAATTTTATGAGATATTTCATGCTAGTTGCCAAATGATGGTTCCCACATGTGTTAGGTGACTCACATGGGCTGCTAAGATCTGATCATTGGAGTGTATATACCAATAGTACATACATCTAAAAGCTGTGTATTGTACGAGTACGAATACGGGTGCATACGAGTAGAATTGTTGATGAAACTGAACGAGGATGTAATTGTAAGCATTTTTGTTAAGTAGAAGTATTTTGATAAGTGTCTTGAAGTATTTCAAAAGTGTATGAATACATATTAAAACACTACATGTATATACATTTTAACTGAGTCGTTAAGTCATCGTTAGTCGTTACATGTAAATGTTGTTTTGAAACCTTTAGGTTAACGATCTTGTTAAATGTTGTTAACCCAATGTTTATAATATCAAAAGAGATTTTAAATTATTATATTATCATGATATTATGATGTACGAATATCTCTTAATATGATATATATACATTAAATGTCGTTAGAACGATAATCGTTACATATATGTCTCGTTTCAAAATCATTAAGTTAGTAGTCTTGTTTTTACATATGTAGTTCATTGTTAATATACTTAATGATATATTTACTTATCATAATATCATGTTAACTATATATATAACCATATATATGTCATCATATAGTTTTTACAAGTTTTAACGTTCGTGAATCACCGGTCAACTTGGGTAGTCAATTGTCTATATGAAACCTATATCAATTAATCAAGTCTTAACAAGTTTGATTTCTTAATATGTTGGAAACATTTAATCATGTAAATATCAATCTCAATTAATATATATAAACATGGAAAAGTTCGGGTCACTACAGTACCTACCCGTTAAATAAATTTCGTCCCGAAATTTTAAGCTGTTGAAGGTGTTGACGAATCTTCTGGAAATAGATGCGGGTATTTCTTCTTCATCTGATCTTCATGCTCCCAGGTGAACTCGGGTCCTCTACGAGCATTCCATCGAACCTTAACAATTGGTATCTTGTTTTGCTTAAGTCTTTTAACCTCACGATCCATTATTTCGACGGGTTCTTCGATGAATTGAAGTTTTTCGTTGATTTGGATTTCATCTAACGGAATAGTGAGATCTTCTTTAGCAAAACATTTCTTCAAATTCGAGACGTGGAAAGTGTTATGTACAGTCGCGAGTTGTTGAGGTAACTCAAGTCGGTAAGCTACTGGTCCGACACGATCAATAATCTTGAATGGTCCAATATACCTTGGATTTAATTTCCCTCGTTTACCAAATCGAACAACGCCTTTCCAAGGTGCAACTTTAAGCATGACCATCTCTCCAATTTCAAATTCTATATCTTTTCTTTTAATGTCAGCGTAGCTCTTTTGTCGACTTTGGGCGGTTTTCAACCGTTGTTGAATTTGGATGATCTTCTTGGTAGTTTCTTGTATAATCTCCGGACCCGTAATCTGTCTATCCCCCACTTCACTCCAACAAATCGGAGACCTGCACTTTCTACCATAAAGTGCTTCAAACGGCGCCATCTCAATGCTTGAATGGTAGCTGTTGTTGTAGGAAAATTCCGCTAATGGTAGATGTCGATCCCAACTGTTTCCGAAATCAATAACACATGCTCGTAGCATGTCTTCAAGCGTTTGTATCGTCCTTTCGCTCTGCCCATCAGTTTGTGGATGATAGGCAGTACTCATGTCTAGACGAGTTCCTAATGCTTGCTGTAATGTCTGCCAGAATCTTGAAATAAATCTGCCATCCCTATCAGAGATAATAGAGATTGGTATTCCATGTCTGGAGATGACTTCCTTCAAATACAGTCGTGCTAACTTCTCCATCTTGTCATCTTCTCTTATTGGCAAGAAGTGTGCTGATTTGGTGAGACGATCAACTATTACCCAAATAGTATCAAAACCACTTGCAGTCCTTGGCAATTTAGTGATGAAATCCATGGTAATATTTTCCCATTTCCATTCCGGGATTTCGGGTTGTTGAAGTAGACCTGATGGTTTCTGATGCTCAGCTTTGACCTTAGAACACGTCAAACATTCTCCTACGTATTTAGCAACATCGGCTTTCATACCCGGCCACCAAAAATGTTTCTTGAGATCCTTGTACATCTTCCCCGTTCCAGGATGTATTGAGTATCTGGTTTTATGAGCTTCTCTAAGTACCGTTTCTCTCATATCTCCAAATTTTGGTACCCAAATCCTTTCAGCCCTATACCGGGTTCCGTCTTCCCGAATATTAAGATGTTTCTCCGATCCTTTGGGTATTTCATCCTTTAAATTTCCCTCTTTTAAAACTCCTTGTTGCGCCTCCTTTATTTGAGTAGTAAGGTTATTATGAATCATTATATTCATAGATTTTACTCGAATGGGTTCTCTGTCCTTCCTGCTCAAGGCATCGGCTACCACATTTGCCTTCCCCGGGTGGTAACGAATCTCAAAGTCGTAATCATTCAATAATTCAATCCACCTACGCTGCCTCATATTCAGTTGTTTCTGATTAAATATGTGTTGAAGACTTTTGTGGTCGGTATATATAATACTTTTGACCCCATATAAGTAGTGCCTCCAAGTCTTTAATGCAAAAACAACCGCGCCTAATTCCAAATCATGCGTCGTATAATTTTGTTCGTGAATCTTCAATTGTCTAGACGCATAAGCAATCACCTTCGTTCGTTGCATTAATACACAACCGAGACCTTGCTTTGATGCGTCACAATAAATCACAAAATCATCATTCCCTTCAGGCAATGACAATATAGGTGCCGTAGTTAGCTTTTTCTTCAATAACTGAAACGCTTTCTCTTGTTCATTATTCCATTCAAATTTCCTCCCTTTATGCGTTAATGCAGTCAAGGGTTTTGCTATTCTAGAAAAGTCTTGGATGAACCTTCTGTAGTAACCAGCTAGTCCTAAAAACTGGCGTATGTGTTTCGGAGTTTTCGGGGTTTCCCACTTTTCAACAGTTTCTATCTTTGCCAGATCCACCTTAATACCTTCTTTGTTCACTATGTGACCGAGGAATTGAACTTTTTCCAACCAAAATGCACACTTTGAAAACTTAGCGTACAATTCTTCCTTCCTCAATACTTCTAACACCTTTCTCAAATGTTCACCGTGTTCTTGGTCATTCTTTGAGTAAATAAGTATGTCATCAATGAAAACAATGACAAACTTGTCAAGGTATGGTCCACACACTCGGTTCATAAGGTCCATGAACACAGCTGGTGCATTAGTTAAACCAAACGGCATGACCATAAACTCGTAATGACCGTAACGTGTTCTGAAAGCAGTCTTTGGAATATCATCTTCTTTCACCCGCATTTGATGATACCCGGAACGTAAGTCAATCTTTGAATAAACAAACGAGCCTTGTAGTTGATCAAATAAGTCGTCGATTCTCGGTAGTGGGTAGCGGTTCTTGATGGTAAGTTTGTTCAACTCTCGGTAGTCGATACACAACCTGAATGTACCATCTTTCTTCTTGACAAACAAAACAGGAGCTCCCCACGGTTATGTGCTTGGTCGAATGAAACCACGCTCTAAAAGTTCTTGTAATTGACTTTGCAGTTCTTTCATCTCGCTGGGTGCGAGTCTGTAAGGAGCACGAGCTATTGGTGCAGCTCCTAGTACAAGATCTATTTGAAATTCAACGGATCGATGTGGGGGTAATCCCGGTAATTCTTTCGGAAATACATCGGGAAATTCTTTTGCGACGGGAACATCATTGATGCTCTTTTCTTCAGTTTGTACTTTCTCGACGTGTGCTAGAACAGCATAGCAACCTTTTCTTATTAGTTTTTGTTCCTTCAAATTACTAATAAGATGTAGCTTCGTGTTGCCATTTTCTCCGTACACCATTAAGGGTTTTCCTTTTTCTCGTATAATGCGAATTGCATTTTTGTAACAAACGATCTCTGCTTTCACTTCTTTCAACCAGTCCATACCGATTATCACATCAAAACTCCCTAACTCTACTGGTATCAAATCAATCTTAAATGTTTCGCTAACCAGTTTAATTTCTCGATTCCGACATATATTATCTGCTGAAATTAATTTACCATTTGCTAATTCGAGTAAAAATTTACTATCCAAAGGCGTCAATGGACAACTTAATTTAGCACAAAAATCTCTACTCATATAGCTTCTATCCGCACCCGAATAAAATAAAACGTAAGCAGATTTATTGTCAATAAGAAACGTACCCGTAACAAGCTCCGGGTCTTCCTGTGCCTCTGCCGTATTAATATTGAAAACTCTTCCGCGGCCTTTTCCATTCGTGTTCTCCTGGTTCGGGCAATTTCTAATAATGTGGCCCGCTTTTCCACATTTATAACAAACTACATTGGTATAACTTGCTCCGACACTACTTGCTCCGCCATTACTCGTTCCGACACCATTTGTTCCTTTCGTTCTATTAACCCCTGGTCCGTAGACCTCACACTTCGCCGCGCTATGACCATTTCTTTTACACTTGTTGCAAAATTTGGTGCAGAACCCCGAGTGATACTTTTCACACCTTTGGCATAGCTGCTTCTGATTGTTGTTGTTGTTGCGGTTATTATTGTTGTTGGGATGATTGTTGTAGTTGTTGTTGTTGTTGTTGGGCCGTTTGTTGTAGTTGCGATTGATGTTACGATTGTTGGGATAATTGTTGCGATTATTGTTGTAATTGCTGTTGTTGTTGTATTGGTGATTCTTATCACCGTTTTCCTCCCACTTTCTTTTGACTTGCTTCACATTGGCCTCTTCAGCAGTCTGTTCTTTAATTCTTTCTTCAATCTGGTTCACTAGTTTGTGAGCCATTCTACATGCCTGTTGTATGGAGGCGGGCTCGTGTGAACTTATATCTTCTTGGATTCTTTCCGGTAATCCTTTCACAAACGCGTCGATCTTCTCTTCCTCATCTTCGAATGCTCCCGGACACAATAGGCACAATTCTGTGAATCGTCTTTCGTACGTGGTAATATCAAATCCTTGGGTTCGTAACCCTCTAAGTTCTGTCTTGAGCTTATTGACCTCGGTTCTGGGATGGTACTTCTCGTTCATCAAGTGCTTGAATGCTGACCACGGTAGTGCGTAAGCATCATCTTGTCCCACTTGCTCTAGATAGGTATTCCACCATGTTAACGCAGAACCTGTGAAGGTATGCGTAGCGTACTTCACTTTGTCCTCTTCAGTACACTTACTTATGGCAAACACCAATTCAACCTTCTCAGTCCACCGTTTCAATCTGATCGGTCCTTCGGTTCCATCAAATTCCAAAGGTTTGCAGGCAGTGAATTCTTTGTAGGTGCATCCTACACGATTTCCTGTACTGCCAGATCCAAGGTTATTGTTGGTATGTAGCGCAGCCTGTACTGCGGCTATGTTTGAAGCTAGAAAAGTACGGAATTCCTCTTCATTCATATTCACGGTGTGTCGAGTAGTGGGTGCCATTTCCTTCAAAATAGTCAAATGGAATAAGTTAATCATACAGAATATTAAGAGTAGTTAATAGTATTTCGTAGCATAATATGAACTCATCTATAAAAGCTTTTTCTTCATATTAGCGTTTTATAAGTTTAAATTCGGGTAGTACCTACCCGTTAAGTTCATACTTAGTAGCTAATATACAATTCAACTACTACAATTCTATATGAAAAACTGATTATAATAATATTTCGCGTTCAAACTTTTACACAATATTTTACAAACTTACAATACCGCTTATTTTACATACAGCATGAAATATAGCATACAATAAATTTGATACAAGATGGTTGTGAAGATAATTCTAGCTAGTACACAAGTCGTTCAGCAAAGGCAATAAAGACACTTAATTCATACGTCCAGAAACAAGTCATGCATTCTGGTTTTACTAGGATTACTTCCCATCCTTGGTTTTGTGGAACATAACCGTTATGGCCGTTGATAAAACAGCGTGTTGTAACGTCGTCAAAGGGACGAGGGTTACGTAATGTCCAACAGTCCCGTAACAATCTAAAAACCTCATTTCTTACCCCAATTACCGACTCCTTTACTTGTGGGAATGTTTTGTTTAATAGTTGTAGCCCGATGTTCTTGTTCTCACTTTGGTGAGAAGCGAACATTACTAATCCGTAAGCATAACATGCTTCTTTATGTTGCATGTTAGCCGCTTTTCCTAAATCACGAAGTCCAATATTCGGATATATTGAGTCAAAATAATTTCTTAACCCGTTGCGTAAAATAGCATTTGGGTTCCCCGCAATATATGCGTCAAAGTAAACACATCGTAACTTATGGGTTTCCCAATGTGATATCCCCCATCTTTCAAACGAAAGTCTCTTATAAACCAAGACATTCTTGGAATGTTCTTCGAATGTCTTACAAACTGATCTCGCCTTAAATAGTTGTGCCGAGGAATTCTGACCGACTCTAGACAAGATTTCATCAATCATGTCTCCGGGTAGGTCTCTTAAAATATTGGGTTGTCTATCCATTTTGTGTTTTTATACTGTAAAATAGACAAGAGTTAGATTCATAAAAAAATACTTAATAATACAAGCAATTTTTACATATATCATAAAGCATAAGCACACTATATTACATATATTACACCACACGAATACAACTATCTTATTCCGACTCGCTCGTTTCTTCTTGTTCGGTTTTGGTTCGTTTTGCCAAGTTTCTAGGGATATATGATGTTCCCCTAATACGAGCCGTAGTTGTCCACATTGGTTTAGAGAAACCTGGTGGTTTAGAGGTTCCCGGGTCATTGTTACAACTTAAGGACTTCGAGGGTTGACGATACATATAAAGTTCATCGGGGTTGGAATTAGATTTCTCTATTTTTATGCCCTTTCCCTTATTATTTTCTTTTGCCTTTTTAAATTCAGTTGGGGTAATTTCTATAGCATCATCGGAATTCTCGTCGGAATCCGATTCATCGGAGAATTGGTAATCCTCCCAATATTTTGCTTCCTTGGCGGAAACACCATTGACCATAATTAAACTTGATCGGTTGGTTGAGGATTCTCTTTTACTTAACCGTTTTATTATTTCCCCCACCGGTTCTATTTCTTCTTCCGGTTCCGATTCTTCTTCCGGTTCCGATTCTTCTTCCGGTTCCGACTCTTCTTCCGGTTCCTCTTCGGGAACTTGTGAATCAGTCCACGAATCATTCTAATTTACATTTGACTCTTCATTATTATTAGGTGAGTCAATGGGACTTGTTCTAGAGGTAGACATCTATCACATAATATTAAACGTGTTAAGAGATTAATATATCACATAATATTCACATGTTAAAAATATATAGTTTCCAACAAAATTTGTTAAGTAATCATTTTTCAAGTAAACACGGTCGAAGTCCAGACTCACTAATGCATCCTAACAAACTCGATAAGACACACTAATGCAAAATTCTGGTTCTCTAAGACCAACGCTCAGATACCAACTGAAATGTCCCGTTCTTATTGATTAAAAACGTTCCATATTAATTGATTTCTTTGCGAGGTTTTGACCTCTATATGAGACGTTTTTCAAAGACTGCATTCATTTTAAAACACACCATAACCTTTATTTCATCAATAAAGGTTTAAAAAGCTTTACGTAGATTATCAAATAATGATAATCTAAAATATCCTGTTTACACACGACCATTACATAATGGTTTACAATACAAATATGTTACACAATATCATACAAGCATGGACTCCAAATCTCGTCCTTATTTAAGTATGCGACAGCGGAAGCTCTTAATAATCACCTGAGAATAAACATGCTTAAAACGTCAACAAAAATGTTGATGAGTTATAGGTTTAACCTATATATATCAAATCATAATAATAGACCACAAGATTTCATATTTCAATACACATCCCATACATAGAGATAAAAATCATTCATATGGTGAACATCTGGTAACCGACATTAACAAGATGCATATATAAGAATATCCCCATCATTCCGGGACACCCTTCGGATATGATATAAATTTCGAAGTACTAAAGCATCCGGTACTTTGGATGGGGCTTGTTGGGCCTGATAGATCTATCTTTAGGATTCGCGTCAATTAGGGTGTCTGTTCCCTAATTCTTAGATTACCAGACTTAATAAAAAGGGGCATATTCGATTTCAATAATTCAACCATAGAATGTAGTTTCACGTACTTGTGTCTATTTTGTAAATCATTTATAAAACCTGCATGTATTCTCATCCCAAAAATATTAGATTTTAAAAGTGGGACTATAACTCACTTTCACAGATTTTTACTTCGTCGGGAAGTAAGACTTGGCCACTGGTTGATTCACGAACCTATAACAATATATACATATATGTCAAAGTATGTTCAAAATATATTTACAACACTTTTAATATATTTTGATGTTTTAAGTTTATTAAGTCAGATGTCCTCGTTAGTAACCTACAACTAGTTGTCCATAGTTAGATGTACAGAAATAAATCGATAAATATTATCTTGAATCAATCCACGACCCAGTGTATACGTATCTCAGTATTGATCACAACTCAAACTATATATATTTTGGAATCAACCTCAACCCTGTATAGCTAACTCCAACATTCACATATAGAGTGTCTATGGTTGTTCCAAAATATATATAGATGTGTCGACATGATAGGTCAAAACATTGTATACGTGTCTATGGTATCTCAAGATTACATAATATACAATACAAGTTGATTAAGTTATGGTTGGAATAGATTTGTTACCAATTTTCACGTAGCTAAAATGAGAAAAATTATCCAATCTTGTTTTACCCATAACTTCTTCATTTTAAATCCGTTTTGAGTGAATCAAATTGTTATGGTTTCATATTGAACTCTATTTTATGAATCTAAATAGAAAAGTATAGGTTTATAGTCGGAAAAATAAGTTACAAGTCGTTTTTTTAAAGGTAGTCATTTCAGTCGAAAGAACGACGTCTAGATGACCATTTTAGAAAACATACTTCCACTTTGAGTTTAACCATAATTTTTGGATATAGTTTCATGTTCATAATAAAAATCATTTTCTCAGAATAACAACTTTTAAATCAAAGTTTATCATAGTTTTTAATTAACTAACCCAAAACAGCCCGCGGTGTTACTACGACGGCGTAAATCCGGTTTTACGGTGTTTTTCGTGTTTCCAGGTTTTAAATCATTAAGTTAGCATATCATACAGATATAGAACATGTGTTTAGTTGATTTTAAAAGTCAAGTTAAAAGGATTAACTTTTGTTTGCGAACAAGTTTAGAATTAACTAAACTATGTTCTAGTGATTACAAGTTTAAACCTTCGAATAAGATAGCTTTATATGTATGAATCGAATGATGTTATGAACATCATTACTACCTTAAGTTCCTTGGATAAACCTACTGAAAAATAGAAAAATGGATCTAGCTTCAACGGATCCTTGGATGGTTCGAAGTTCTTGAAGCAGAATCATGACACGAAAACAAGTTCAAGTAAGATCATCACTTGAAATAAGATTGTTATAGTTATAGAAATTGAACCAAAGTTTGAATATGATTATTAAATTGTATTAGAATGATAACCTACTGTAAGAAACAAAGATTTCTTGAGGTTGGATGATCACCTTACAAGATTGGAAGTGAGCTAGCAAACTTGAAAGTATTCTTGATTTTATGAAACTAGAACTTTTGGAATTTATGAAGAACACTTAGAACTTGAAGATAGAACTTGAGAGAGATCAATTAGATGAAGAAAATTGAAGAATGAAAGTGTTTGTAGGTGTTTTTGGTCGTTGGTGTATGGATTAGATATAAAGGATATGTAATTTTGTTTTCATGTAAATAAGTCATGAATGATTACTCATATTTTTGTAATTTTATGAGATATTTCATGCTAGTTGCCAAATGATGGTTCCCACATGTGTTAGGTGACTCACATGGGCTGCTAAGAGCTGATCATTGGAGTGTATATACCAATAGTACATACATCTAAAAGCTGTGTATTGTACGAGTACGAATACGGGTGCATACGAGTAGAATTGTTGATGAAACTGAACGAGGATGTAATTGTAAGCATTTTTGTTAAGTATAAGTATTTTGATAAGTGTCTTGAAGTCTTTCAAAAGTGTATGAATACATATTAAAACACTACATGTATATACATTTTAACTGAGTCGTTAAGTCATCGTTAGTCGTTACATGTAAATGTTGTTTTGAATCCTTTAGGTTAACGATCTTGTTAAATGTTGTTAACCCAATATTTATAATATCAAAAGAGATTTTAAATTATTATATTATCATGATATTATGATGTACGAATATCTCTTAATATGATATATATATACATTAAATGTCGTTACAACGATAATCGTTACATATATGTCTCGTTTCAAAATCATTAAGTTAGTAGTCTTGTTTTTACATATGTAGTTCATTGTTAATATACTTAATGATATATTTACTTATCATAATATCATGTTAACTATATATATAACCATATATATGTCATCATATAGTTTTTACAAGTTTTAACGTTCGTGAATCACCGGTCAACTTGGGTAGTCAATTGTCTATATGAAACCTATTTCAATTAATCAAGTCTTAACAAGTTTGATTTCTTAATATGTTGGAAACATTTAATCATGTAAATATCAATCTCAAATAATATATATAAACATGGAAAAGTTCGGGTCACTACACATGGACTCCAAATCTTGTCCTTATTTTAGTATGCAACAGCGGAAGCTCTTAATAATCACCTGAGAATAAACATGCTTAAAACGTCAACAAAAATGTTGGTGAGTTATAGGTTTAACCTATATATTATCAAATCATAATAATAGACCACAAGATTTCATATTTCAATATACATCCCATACATAGAGATAAAATTCATTCATATGGTGAACACCTGGTAACCGACATTAACAAGATGTATATAAGAATATCCCCTATCATTCCGGGAAATCCTCCGAACATGATATAAACGAATTCAAAGTACTAAAGCATCTGGTACTTTGGATGGGGTTCGTTAGGCCCAATTGATCTATCTTTAGGATTCGCGTCAATTAGTAGATCAGTTTACTAATTCTTAGGTTACCAAGCAAAAGGGGCATATTCGGCTTCGATCATTCACCCATATAATGTAGTTTCAATTACTTGTGTCTATTTCGTAAAAAATTTATAAAACTGCATGTATTCTCATCCCAAAATATTAGATTTTAAAAGTGGGACTATAACTCACTTTCACAGATTTTTACTTCGTCGGGAAGTAAGACTTGGCCACTGGTCGATTCACGAACCTATAACAAATATGCACATATATATCAAAGTATGTTCAAAATAAATTTACAACATTTTTAATACGTTTTACTGTTTTAAATTTATTAAGTCAGCTATCCTCGTTAGTAACCTCCAACTAGTTGTCCACAGTTAGATGTACATAAATAAATCGATATATATTATCTTGAATCAATCCACGACCCAGTGTATACATGTCTCAGGCTAGATCACAACTCAAAGTATATATATTTTTGGAATCAACCTCAACCCTGTATAGCTAACTCCAACATTACTGCATATAGAGTGTCTATGGTTGTTCCAAATAATATATATACATGGGTCGATATGATATGTCAAAACATTTGCATACGTGTCTATGGTATCCCAAGATTACATAATATATTAGAATACATGTATAATATAATATAAGTTAGCTAGGATATGATTTGTATAGAATTGTTACAATATTTCCCGTAGCTACAACAATCAAAAATATCCAATCTTGTTTTACCCATAACTTCTTCGTTTTAAATCCGTTTTGAGTGAATAAAATTGCTATGGTTTCATATTGAACTCTATTTTATGAATCTAAACAGAAAAAGTATAGGTTTATAGTTGGAAATATAAGTTACAAGTCATTTTTGTAAGAGTTAGTCATTTCAGTCGAAAGAACGACGTCTTGATGACCATTTTGAAAAACATACTTCCACTTTGAGTTTAACCATGATTTTTGGATATAGTTTCATGTTCATAAGGAAAATAATTTTCCCAGAAGAACAACTTTTAAATCAAAGTTTATCATAGTTTTTAATTATCAAACCCAAAACAGCCCGCGGTGTTACTACGACGGCGTATGTCCGGTTTTACGGTGTTTTTCGTGTTTCCAGGTTTTAAATCATTAAGTTAGCATATCATATATATATATAACATGTGTTTAGTTGATTTTAAAATTCAAGTTAGAAGGATTAACTTTTGTTTACGAACAAGTTTAGAATTAACTAAACTATGTTCTAGTGATTACATGTTCAAATCTTTGAATAAGATATTTTATATGTATGAATCGAATGATGTTATGAACATAATTACTACATCAAGTTTAGTAGGTAAACCTACTAGAAGTGACAAGAAATGATCTAGCTTCAAAGGATCTTAGATGGCTTGAAAGTTCTTGAAGTAGAATCATGACACGAAAACAAGTTCAAGTAAGATTATCACTCGAATTAAGATAGTTATAGTTATAGGAATTGAATAAAAGTTTGTATATGAATATTACCTTGATTTAGAATGATATCTTACTGTAAACAACAAGGATTTCTTGAGGTTGGATGATCACTTTACAAGATTGGAAGTGAGCTAGTAAACTTGGAAGTATTCTTGATTTTTATGAAACTAGAACTTGTAGAATTTATGAAGAACACTTAGAACTTGAAGATGGAACTTGAGAGAGATCAATTAGATGAAGAAAATTGAAGAATGAAAGTGTTTGTAGGTGTTTTTGGTCGTTGGTATATGTATTAGATATAAAGGATATGTAATTTTGTTTTCATGTAAATAAGTCATGAATGATTACTAATATTTTTTTGTAATTTTATGAGATATTTCATGCTAGTTGCCAAATGATGGTTCCCACATGTGTTAGGTGACTCAAATGGGCTTCTAAGAGCTAATCATTGGAGTGTATATACCAATAGTACATACATTTAGAAGCTGTGTATTGTACGAGTACGAATACGGGTGCATACGAGTAGAATTGTTGATGAAACTGAACGAGGATGTAATTGTAAACATTTTTGTTAAGTAGAAGTATTTTGATAAATTTCTTAAAGTCTTTCAAAAATGTATGAATACATATTAAAACACTACATGTATATACATTTTAACTGAGTCGTTAAGTCATCATTAGTCGTTACATGTAAATGTTGTTTTGAAACCTTTAGGTTAACGATCTTGTTAAATGTTGTTAACCCATTATTTATTATATCTAAAGAGATATTAAATTATTACATTGTCATGATATTATGATATATTAATATATCTTAGTATGATATATATACAGTTAAATGTTGTTACAACGATAATCGTTACATATATGTCTCGTTTCGAAATCATTAAGTTAGTAGTCTTGTTTTTACATATGTAGTTCATTGTTAATACACTTAATGACATGTTTACTTATCATTTATCATGATTAAACATAGTGTATCAATATCTTAATATGATTCATATGTATTTAGTAAGACGTTGTTATAACGATAATCGTTATATATATCGTTTCGAGTTTCTTAATTCAATAAACTCAATTTTATGCATATAACGCATTGTTAAAATACCTAATGAGATACTTACTTATCATAATATCATGTTAACTATATATATAATCATATATATGTCATCATATAGTTTTTACAAGTTTTAACGTTCGTGAATCACCGGTCAACTTAACGTTCGTGAATCACCGGTCAACTTGGGTGGTCAATTGTCTATATGAAACCTATTTCAATTAATCAAGTCTTAACAAGTTTGATTTCTTAACATGTTGAAGACACTTAATCATGTAAATATCAATTTCATTTAATATATATAAACATGGAAAAGTTCGGGTTACTACACACTACAGTTACCCTAAGTAGTGGGTGCACTGTTGATATTGATTTTGGTAGAGTGAATTACCGTAACTACGATGTTGGACGTGAGTGTTTGACGGAAACTTGAATCCCGTATTGGGGTGTGATAAGTCTCTTGGGTGTGTTCTGTGACGACACTTGGTAGAATGTGAGGTTAGAGAATTGTGTGGTAATCCTAATGGTGGGTCATCTTCGATGATGGTGTGACGGTAAGTCTTTGGGTGCGACTTGTATTGGTACTCAGGTGAGTACGGGGTTAGTGAATCTGGTTGTGATTCAGGGTGTAGGTCGTTTACGATGATGATGTATCGGTGTATGCCTGGGTTGTTAAACTCATGCGAGTGAGACCCTTCATGTTGATGCTTTGTGTTGGTTGTTTGTGGAATTAGGGTAAGTTCCTTATGGAATCCTCCCCGTATTGATGGTTGTGTCGGTATGTGGTGGAGTGTAAGCCTTGGTGTCACCAAGCAATCCTTAATGTGTTGTGAAGGTTTAGCTAAGCTATGTTGCATAGCTTAGGAGAGTTTGTTGTGGCGTGTGTTTGCTGGGAAAATTGGTGGTTTAGTGAACCGTAAGGTTCATCGGGTAGGTATCTCGGGTCATACAGTGGCGTGTTGGACAATGTCAGGTGTCTGGAACCCTAAGGACCAAGATTTAAACCTCAGCAGAGGGTAGTGGGAGTTGTTGACACTGCGTCTGGTGCCTCTTGTATACCTGCTAGTGTGATGTGTGATTCCGATGTTGGTGTAGACATGATGTACCTAGGGTATTATCGAGAGACCCTTTGGTGCAATGGTGATAGTCGTGGGAATTGTCGAGCGGTCTCAATTTATCTATTATGAAGGTTGATGTTGAGAGGGTTGTCGTGCATAATTATGAAGGTTGATGTTGAGAGGGTTGTCGTGCATACTTCGTGTGAAATGAAGTGGGGCGAATGAACACGGTGGTTATTTGTTATTTACAACTCGAGAGTGGTGAAGAGTTGCTTATGTTGGATGAGCTCACGAGACGGGTGAAACATGTTACTCCTAAGAGCTCGGTGGGTTGCGATGATTGATAAGGCGACCATGGACATAACTGTCTGCTTGGTTGCGGTTGACGATGACGTGTTATTTAATGCGAGCGACAGATTTTTTAGGTCATGAAGCAACCCGTCCTAATCCATAAGGAGGAATACAATAACATATGGTTACATCGTGAGGCATTTGACCTCTATATGATAAATTTTACAAACATTGCATTCGTTTTTAAAAGACAAACTTTCATTACATCAAAAGTTGAAAGGCATGCCTACCATTTCATAATATCCAATTATAAATGACCGAATCTATCATTTACTTAATAGTAATCTTTATTGAACTTAACGACTTGAATGCAACGTCTTTTGAAATATGCCATGAATGACTCCAAGTAATTTCTTTAAAATGAGCAAATACACAACGGAAGATTTCTTTAATACCTGAGAATAAACATGCTTTCAAGTGTCAACCAAAAGGTTGGTGAGTTCATTAGTTTATCATAAACAATCATTTTCAATAATATAATAGACCGCAAGATACTCATATTTCGAAAACAATCTGTGCAGGTCTGCTCACTGCTGTAAAAATTTTCATACGAAATTAACACCTGGTAATCGACATTAACAAAATGCATCTAGAATATCCCCCGCATACAGGCATTTCGCAAACTGCATGCAAACAGCATACAAACAGGCCATTCTTTTAAAAATGACGGCTGTGTACACCTCACAAACAGGTCAATCCTTTTCAAGCTGGCGGTTATATACTAAAATCAAAGTACTAAAGCAGTTCAAATTCTTTGACTGGGGCTTGTCAAGGCCCATAGATCTATCTTTAGGATTCGAGTCAATTTGGGAGTCTGTTCCCAAATTCTTAGATTACCAGACTATAAAGGGGTGATATCCAGTGTATTCGTAACTCAATCGTAGAATGTTTTTAAGTACTTGTGTCTATTTCATCAAACATTTATAAAAGCAGCGCATGTATTCTCAGTCCCAAAAATATATATTGCAAAAGCATTTAAAAAGGGAGCAAATGAAAACTCACTATACGCTATTTTGTAGTAAAAATATGCATACGACGGAACTGAACAATGCAGGGTTGGCCTCGGATTCACGAACCTATATTAATTGTATATCTATTAAAACATATAATGGAAATCACATAATTTCATTTATATATTATTTATATATTTGTAGTGATATAGAATTTATACTAAATTCCATTTAAAAACGTATACTTATATTATATTTTGAATTATATGTTATATATATTTATTTTGTAAAATAATTATATCTATATATATAAAGTTATATTAATATATGTATATAAGTATTTAGAATTTTTATCAAAAATCAATAATTGGTTATATGTAATATTTATATAATAACTGTTAATATGTTTAATATATAATTTCATGTAATATTAATATAAGTATATAATATTTATTTGTTATATAAAAATAATACTAATTATGATAAAAGTTATGATAATTCTAATAATAATAAAAATGATAATACTAATAATTAATAATAATAATAATAATAATAATAATAATAATAATAATAATAATAATAATAATAATAATAATAATAATAATAACAATAATAATAATAATAATAATAATAATAATAATAATAATAATAATAATAATAATAATATAACTACCTCAAAAGAATAAGCTTCCAAAAATAAATTGTCATAGCACGGTCTCGAACCAGAGACCTCTCGTCTTACAAACACACCCCTAATCAATGATCTTCCTTTACTTTCTGTTGTTATTTGTCCATTAAATCTTTTTAACCATAATCATCTCTATTATTTAATTATCATCATCTTATTATCATAACTTCATTATTATCATAACATGGCATCATCATCATCATCACTAAACCATCGATCTTTTCAGTTCAACAGAAGTCTAACTGGGTCTCGACCCAAATGATTTATCAACTGTCACGGCCCAATTAGAAAATAGGAATATAGCAGCCCAAAAGATTATGCAGTCCATGTAACAATCCAATATCATGTTTTTAATAAGATTGATCGATGGGTTTTTGTTGGGTGTGGGGTTCGGTTATAACTAGGGACAACAACATCAAACGCATCATCCCACTTGTTTCGGCTTTAACTTCTAAATCCCACCATCACAATTATATTATTATTAACATATTCATCATCACTCTTTATCATCATCATTAAAACATGGCGGGTGGATGGTGGTTCATACAGAAACAAAAAGTATCACCGTAATAGCAGAATGCAATAGCAGGTTTTGATATTTTTTGTTGGGTTTTTGAACAGCGAATAGGAACAAAAACAGAAGCAATAGATGATGATGGTTATGGTGGTTGTACATGGCATTTTGTAGGGTGGCGATTTTGGTAGAGGTGATCTTGATTGTGGTGTTGTTCACAGGAGAAAATAGGAACATGAATTTGATGGTAGTGGTTGACCAAAAAGAAAGGAAAGAAACACATACTAGTTGTCCCATTCATCTTCATTAAATTATCGTTGTTACAGCAACTCTGTAGCAATAATCGAGAGTTTTTAAGTGTTGTAATGGTGACAGTTTGGGCTGGGTTTTTGGGTCTCGGTTAACAGCTTGAACAGAAAACAGATAGCATCAACTATGGGTTTCGTTAGATGATAATGGTGGGTTTTCATTGAATTCTTGTGTGTATATATACAAGATATATGTGTTGTCGAAAACTGAAATAGATAGAAGGTAGATGATGGTTCCTTATGGTTATCATGGTGGTGGAGGTGATCGTCGTGATGATAGAGTTGTGATGGTGCTTGGTAGTAATTGGACAAGAAACCGCATAGTAATATAAGCCGTAGTAACAGTGGTATAGCAGTGGTATCGACAAAAGTTGCAGCATAAACACTTCGAATAGAAATAGAACCGAAAAAGAAATAAAAATGATGTTAGTGGGTGTTGTTGAAGATGGTGATGAGGGTGGTTCACATAGGTGAAGTTTTAGGGTGATGGTAAGTTAGTCGATGGTGTGGTGGCCGATGGTGATGGTTACATATAAATGGGTTGAGAGTGGTGATGAGCTTGATCGCCAACTAAAGGAAGAAGAAAGGAGGGTAATATAAACTCGATTGATGAAGTATTACATATATATGCACATGTATATGGTTATATATATATTAAATAGAAAGTGGTGATCAATGGAATCCAAAAACAGTAAATATGCATCAATTAAAACAATTAAAATAAAAACTGATTCAATTATCATCAATCATCAACAGTTTAGCCATCGTGATTTTTAACTTATCTACCGACAGTTTTAATACGAATAGTATTTCGTACCCCGTTATTAATTAGGGGAGGATAAAAGTTCACAGAAAAAATTCCAAAATTTTACAATAATTATATTTATTTATTTTAGTCATTATAGTATAAAATTTGGTTATTAATTTATTAAATAAAAATTACATTAACTGTCCTGCTCGATTCTGGGTAAAATATAAAAAGTGTTAAAATTTAATAACTAGATCCTAAATACATTTTTAGTAAGCCTAAAATTTATAGAACTCATTTTCGGATCACCGTTTATTTAAAATCATATAAGTTCAAATTTAACTTGATTAATAACTATCAAGATGACAAACGAGCGAACGTTTATTAAATAAATTCCAAATCATATATTTCATATATATATATATATATATATATATATATATATATATATATATATATATATATATATATATATATATATATATATATATATATATATATATATATATATATATATAGTACTATCATATATTATTTTATTTACACGAATGAATTAAATCATATAAGTTTCTATTTCAAATTAATATATATATTTAAATATATATGTATTTATTTACAGATAGTGGTTCGTGAATCGTCGGGAGTAGTCGAAGGTTAAATGAATATATGAAACAGTTCAAAATTTTTGAGACTCAATCTAACAGACTTTGCTCATCGTGTCAAAAATATTAAATCGTATCGAGAGTTTGGTTTAAAATTAGTCGAAATTTTCCGGGTCGTCACAGTACCTACCCGTTAAAGAAATTTCGTCCCAAAATTTGATCGAGGTCGTCATAGCTAACACTAAAAATGTTTTCATGTCGAATATGAGTTGATAAATAGAGTTTTATCATTATTGATTAATATAGATAAAACGATTTGATTATGTGAAGCGTACGAGTGAAGCTGTCACAAAAGATTGAAAAGTTTCATCTTAACTTTTGACGTAGTCATGGTTGAATTCCGGAATTCAAGGGATTTAAAGAAAATTTGAAAATCTATAAGATCTGATTCTTCGATAATTAAGGAAATTAGGATCCTCTTTGGTTAAATACGATAATCTGTCCCGATTGCTCTGTCGGATATTTCACTATAAATCTACTCCATTCGTTTCCTTAATATTTTGGAGTTCCATACTTTTGTTTTCTCTTCCCTACTTTAAGTCAAGCGAATAATGGTCCAGAATTCGTAGATATGAATTTCGGAATGAATATAGTTATTGTTCTAAGAGAAAAATTGTAATAGTACGATCTTGATTGGTTAAATTACCAGAAAGATAGAACTATCAAGAAATTATGTTCTTGATGTGTTTATATATTATATAGAATGTAAGAGTCGTAAAACATGGCACATGATGACGTTATAGTCTGTGATTCATCATGTTCCATTAGAAACTCAACATGACTTACTGTAATATAATCACGTTGATCAAGTTTCATTATATTATACTAACTCATGCTTCAGTTCCCAACACTATTTCAAAAACATTCGTACTTTAAACTCGAAAGGTATCAAAATTTAGAAACTAAAACCATTTCCTTTTTGATGTGATACAGATAACGCGAGGAGATAAATGATTTCATATAAGAATAGTTATGAAAATATCTTCAAAAATATCGAGGATATTTGTAATAAAAGATACGATGATATCTTAGAATTTCTAATATCAAAGGATGATGAAGAAGATTTGGCCGTAAGAGTTTAGAGTCAGGAGCAAGGTACTTATTAATGACTTCAGCAGATACTAAATCATTTAGATTCTTTGAAGGTAGGTTTAGTCTTTGTGATTTGTCCACAGCCTCCTTCATGGCTTGCTCAATCTATTTTCTAGTTCCAACTTTCCTGAGCTTCGCCAACACACTATTCTTTATCATCAAACCTTCAACTGTTAAGGTCGTTTACAGTTTTTGGTAGCTTCATTCAACTTTTTCAACATTCAAAATATTGATTCGTAGACTAGGTGCTTTTCAGAATTTCAGAATGGTAGATCATAATTCTAAGAGATAAATGTTATATGTATACATATAACTGTCGATGTAGAAATGCTGCGATATTCAAAATACTGATTGCTAATTCTCGGTAATTGGTATATAAATACTGAAGTTGCTGGTACATTTGCTGATAATGCGGTGGAATGTAAAAGGTTCCCCGGTAATGATGGCGTATATATAAAGGTTATAATAAGGTTATTTCGAACGAAAAGTTGAAGTTGACTTGCTGGAGCTGTGACAAAAATGGCTATCTCGAACAGGAGTTGCAAAGTTATTTTCGGTAATAATAACGCTAAAGGAATTAGCACAGCTACGTGTTAAACATTTACTCAGTTTTCGAGAGTTTTTCAGGTGCATAACTATATGCATAAATCTTTCCTTCCATAGATGAAGTGCGGTTGGTTCATCCTCTCGATTAAGGTGTTTTCAAGAATCATGAAAGGTTTGAACGCAGATTGTAATCGGCAAGATACAAATGAGGTTTAAGATGAAATCAAGTGGCAAACTTGAAGAAATGTTTAGTTTCATATGTTATAATCAGTATTTTAATTGTCCAATGTTAGTAGTCCACAGTTAGTAGTCCACAGTTATTAGTTCAATAATTCATATATATAGTTTAATATACAATATTCGAATTAATTAATATGTATCGTGACCCATTTTATACATGTCTCAGACTCAATCACAACTCAAAGTATATATATTATTTTAGAATCAACCTCGACCCTTTATATGCTAACTCGAGCATTACCGCAATATAGAGTGACTTACGGTTATTCCAAATAATATATAGATGACGTCGATATGATATGTCAAAACATTGTATATGTGTCCCGATTTATCCGAGGATATTTAAAGTGCGTAAAATAAATAATAGAAATCAAATGATAATAAATAAAATTACGAGAATTAAAATTGCGATAAATAAATGTAATAAGGAATTAATAGTTAGCTAGGAACAGTTAGCTAGGATTTTGTTAGCGTGGATTCTTAACAGAATTTCTCATAGTTAATTTGTTTGTTTCTAACAAATTTTATTTTGTCCAATGTTTTCTTCATTATGCCACTTGTTGGATTCTGATAGGTCAAAATTCAAATATGAAATTGAATGAAAATAGTTATTCTGTGGTGAACGGATTCGTATATCTGTGGATGTAAGTAGGATAGTAAATGAATGTTGAATCAAATTGGAAGAATGTACAGTGTAACTTATTAATGTGAAATCTAAATATTTCTAGGGTATTACCTACCCGTTAAAATATTTTCACCATTATCAGTTTGTACAAAAGAATTTTTAATTACAATCTTTATGAAAATATACTTACATATATATGTTTTCTTCAGATGTAATATAGATTTAATGAGTTAATATGATATTAATCTCATTTGATTTTTCGGTTGGCACTAGAAAGAATAATCTCTAAAACTTTAGAGATATCATAATCGCTGCCTAATATTTCTCTAATGAAGTTATAAATCAATACTTGATCGGTTATTGTTGTGAATATTCCATGAGGTGTATTGATGTAGAGAGATATGTAGAACAAGCTAGATGGTGTAGAACAGTACGCAGAACGATATGTAGAACGAGGATTATGTTCAAGGTATAGATTATGATGTTGAGGCGTGTGATGCAGATGTTGTTGTTGGTGGTACTACTGGTGCTGGTGGTGGTGCTGGTGCGGAGGGTGCTGTTTGTGATGCCTGCAAGTTGTGCATCATATTTTCCAAAGTCACTATTCGAGCATGAAGCCCGTTGACTTCTTCTATTACTCCAGGATGATTGTCGATTGGGAGGAGCAGATGAATAAGGTTTAGAATGGTGGATATTATGTAATCGTTGCTAGCTATTCTGGAAATGAGGGTGAATATGGTGTTTCGAACAGGTTCGCCGGTAAGTGCTTCAGGTTCTTCGCCAAGAGGGCAATGTGGTGGATCAAAGGAATCGCCTTCTTCTTTTCTCCAATGATTAAGTAGGCTATGAACCCATCCCCAATTCATCCAGAATAGATGATGGCTAATTGGTTGATCCATTCTAGTCACACTGCTTTCGGAGCTCGAGTGAAACTCCATATCGGAATCCGAGGACTTGAACTAGTGGCGAATTCCATTTCATACGATTGAATAAAGGATTTTTCGATATGAAATGGTTTCCGGATATCAGATAGTATTCTAATTACATAGAATATCTATATATATATAGAATAAAAGATTTCGTAGATTACGGAGGAATTTACGGAATATGTCAGGCAAAGTTTACAGTAACAGATACGCTAAGATATGAATTTTGTCTATACACTATTTATGCAATCAATGCAGTAAGATGTGTCTAGACTAAGAATGATAAACATGTAATTTCCGACAAGAAATGATAAGCAAAACCTTTTGACATGCAGCTAAGGTCGAAGTCCAGACTCACTAACGCATCCTAACAACTATCAGTTAGACACACTAATGCAAGGCCTGGTTCGCTAAGACCACCTCTCTGATACCACATGAAGCGGCCCGTCCTAATCCATAAGGACGAATACAATAACATATAGTTACATCGCAAGGCATTTGACCTCTATATGATAAATTTTACAAACATTGCATTCGTTTTTAAAAGACAAACTTTCATTACATCAAAAGTTGAAAGGCATTCCTACCATTTCATAATATCCAATTATAAATTACCTAATCTGTCATTTACTTAATAATAATCTTTATTGAACTTAACGACTTGAATGCAACGTCTTTTGAAATATGCCATGAATGACTCCAAGTAATATCTTTAAAATGAGCAAATGCACAGCAGAAGATTTCTTTAATACCTGAGAATAAACATGCTTTCAAGTGTCAGCCAAAAGGTTGGTGAGTTCATTAGTTTATCATAAACAATCATTTTCAATAATATAATAGACCACAAGATACTCATATTTCGAAAACAATCTGTGCAGGTCTGCTCACAGCTATAAAAATTATTCATACAAAATTAACACCTGGTAATCGACATTAACAAAATGCATCTAGAATATCCCCTGCATACAGGCATTTCGCAAACAGCATGCAAACAGCATACAAACAGGCCACTCTTTTAAAAATGACGGTTGTGTACACCTCACAAACAGGTCATTCCTTTTAAAGCAGGTGGTTGTATACTAAAATCGAAGTACTAAAGCAGTTCAAATTCTCTGACTGGGCTTGTCAAGGCCCATAGATCTATCTTTAGGATTCGCGTCAATTTACGGGTCTGTTCCCAAATTCTTAGATTACCAGACTATAAAGGGGTGATATCCAGTGTGACGACCTCCAGATAGGGCCTGGGAGAATAACGTCACTAAATATATCAAATCACAATTGTATAAACGAGAACGACTCTATATGAGACGTTTTATTGAGTTTTGCAGCGGAAGATAAATAGATTACATTGTATTTAATGAACAATGCATTAAATATCTTTAATTGGTATGATATGTAATGAAAACTCCAAGCATGGCAAGCATTCATCATCAAAACAGCAGATATACATCGGAAGCAATATTTAAGTACCTGAGAATAAACATGCTTAAAGTGTCAACACAAAGGTTGAGTGAGTTCATAGGTTTGTCATAAATAATGATTTCAATAATAGTGTTAGACCACAAGATTTTTGTTCATAAGCTTGGTCTCGCAGGGACCAATTAGTAGATCTCGCAGATCCAAAAGTTATTCATAAGCTTGGTCTCACATGAACCAATTAGTAGATCACGCAGATCCAAAAGTTATTCATAAGCTTGGTCTCACAAAGACCAATTAGTAGATCTCGCAGATTCAAAAGTTGTTCATAAGCTTGGTCTCGCAGGGACCAATTAGTAGATCAAGCAGATCCAAAAGTTATTCAAAGTTTACCCCAAAGACAAGTTGTGTTTATACTTGTCGATTAGGAACTTAGTCGGACATAGCCAGGTATAGCATAGTTTAAAGTTGGTACTTGTGTCTAGCGTGTAAATCAGTTATAAAAGTTGTTCATGTATTCTCAGCCCAAAAATGTAAAGAGTAAAAGGGAATCAAATAAACTCACCTTAAATAGCAGTTGAAGTATTCCTTGAAATGAATGAAATGAATGGAAATAAGTGACCGGGATCTCAACCTAGAGATAGAATGTACGATAAGATGTTGTCTAATAGACATAAGTATGGTAACTATACCAATGATAATGGTTTTCTGAAAGAAATTCCATTTTCGGAAAGGTTACTATCTATGGAAAGTTTCCACTTTTAGTAAGTTTCCATGTTTAGTAAGTTAGTGTTGAATACTAGTGAGTTGTTCTTAATAAGTCCAACACTTATTAAGTGTGTAAGTGACTAAGTGTTGTTAGTGAGTATATGATTACTATAGTCGGGTTTGATATTGTGCCCCATACCCAAACATCTATGCCACCGCCGAGTCACTTGAATGATCTATTTTTACCGGTTGGCCCAGGATTTCTCGACCAAAATCTAAGTTTGGCATTCGAAATCCACAAGCGTCCCATAGTGGTACCAACGATCACCCTATGAAATGACCCGTCCTAATCCACCTGGACGAAGTCATCAACATTTGGTTCCATTACGAGGTACTGTCCTAAATATGGCATGAATGACTCCATGTAATATGAGTAAATGCACAGCGGAAGATTTCTTTCATACCTGAGAATAAACATGCTTAAAAGTGTCAACCAAAAGGTTGGTGAGTTCATAGGTTTATCATAACAATCATTTCAATATATTAATAGACCACAAGATTTCCGTTTATAAATATATGTACACTCGCAAGTGTATAAAAGTATTCTATAAGTTGTAGGCACCCGGTAACAAGCCTTACCGTTCATGTTTTACCCTTTGAAGTATACCAGATCAAGTGTGCTTAAAATAACCTCGAAGTACTAAAGCATCCCATAGTCAGGATGGGGTTTGTCAGGCCCAATAGATCTATCTTTAGGATTCGCGCCTACCGTACATAGACAAGTAGTTTAATGTTACCAAGCTAAGGGTATATTTCTGGTTTAAACCCACATAGAATTAGTTTTAGTACTTGTGCCTATTTCGTAAAACATTTATAAAACAGCGCATGTATTCTCAGCCCAAAAATATATATAAAAAGGGAGTAATGAAACTCACCATACTGTATTTTGTAGTAAAAATACATATGACGATATTGAACAATGCAGGGTTGATCTCGAATTCACGAACCTATTTCATTTGTATATATTAATACATATAATGGTAATCAAATAATTACATTCATTAATCATATAATATTTATATATTTAGGGTTATAGTTTATATAAAATTTGTACTATATTTTGTCTATATTACATCTTATATTATATACTATATACATATATATATGTTTATTTTGTAAAAAAAATGTTAATATGTTTATTACATATAATTATAGGTAATATAAATATATTTTATGTACAAAATCTTTATTTGTTATAATATAATAATAATGAAAAAGATAATTTTAAATAAAATGTTAGTTTTAATATTTATTAGAATTTTCATAATAATGATACTTTAAATAAATATGCTGGTAAAAAAAAATATTACTAATAATAATAATAATAATAATAATAATAATAATAATAATAATCATAATAATAATAATAATAATAATAATAATAATAATAATAATAATAATAATAATAATAATCATAATAATAATCATAATAATAATAATAATAATAATAATAATAATAATAATAATAATAATAATAATAATAATAATAATAATAATAATAATAATAATAATAACAATAATAATAATATATACCATCATGACTATCATGCCATCATCATCATCGATCGTATCATCATTCTTTTATCATCATCATCATCATACTCTATGGTATCATTATCACCATACTCTACAGCATCATCATCATCATACTTAACGGCATCGTCATCCTCATCATACCTTGTTATCATCCTCATCTCGCCCACATAACATCATCATCTTCATTCATCATTGTCATATACCATTAATATAATCATCAACATCACCATCATAATAGATTATAGCCGCAGCAACAACAGTTTATAGCTCATTAATATTGTAACAACCCAAGTTTTTCGATTAAAACTTCTGTTAAATACTTGACGATCGTTAGTTAAATCATACAATTTTCATGCGCCAATTTTTTTTTCCAGAATAGTTAACAGTGGCTACGTGAAACTTTTTTGTATTTAAAGTAATTAAATGCGTACTTAATCCTTAGTGGATTACTTGAATTAATATGTTATATTAATTAGTGAACTTAATTCGGTTGACGAATTAAACTAGAAACGATACGATTAAAGTTAATCGCCTAGAAAACTTTTCAGTTAACGGAACTCAGAAAAATGATAGAATAATTATTCTTAAAAATTATTGAACTTATGAAAGAAATTTAATTTATTATTTACTTAATGAATTAAACACGGTGATTTTGTTTCAATGACTAGTTAACGTTCCGGAGATTCGGTACGGTTAATGGCACTCGAAATAAACCACGCGCGAACGAGCTTTTACACAAAAAGAGCCCGAGACCCGAGCCCGAGGCCACATGGCCATGACCTCATACCTCATCATCCTTGGTCCCATGAGTAGCCAATGCATGTTAACTATTAGTTTAGGCCCATGTTTGTTGACTTTTGGTTGTTTAGGACACTAACTATATTCTCTTAATTTCTAAGTAACAAGAGAACATGTCCCATTCTTTTTCCTATCATTCTTGCTCCATGATTGCAGCCCCATACACACCAAATAATCCCATACCTTCATCCCTACAATTCTCCATCAAGTTTTGATCTCTTGTTTTTGCTTCTTTGATCAATATTGTTGCTTGCATCGTTCTCTACGCATTTGTATAAACGATTTTGTGATCAAAGGTATAAACACATAAACTCTAATCTCTAAAATCAGATTGTTATTAAGGTATCATGGATTAAGTTGTCTATTGCTCAAGTCTTGATGTTTGATGAATACTAGATGCGATAAATTGCTCGTCTTGATTGTTTTATGCGAAAATCTAATTTGTATTTGATGTGTACAGTAATTTTAATTTTTCAATTGTATGATATTATATTATAATTAGATTCCTTGCGAAAAACTATTGATTTTAGGCTTTGGATTCACTTGATTTCATTTCCGGATGATCAAGTTATGGCCAATTGAAATTAACGTTGTGTTTTTGTGATTGATTAGAAATATGGGTTTGATAGACCACGAATTGGATTGTAAAATTTATACCATTGGATAGGTAATTTAAAAACACTCAGTTTACACTAGGATATCATGTCGTTTGCTTATGTAAAACCTGAGATATGCTTGAATTAGTGTAAAAGTAGTTTTATACAGCACTTGCATGAAAATGACCTTGTATGATAAAATGTGTTAGCTTCTGTGATTAAAACTTTGCATATTTGAAATCTACACAAAAATTATTTCATCTTTCATGTAGATATCATAGGCTAATTGTATCTATATCTTCGGCTAATCGCGTGCGAATGTGACTAGCGAAACTAGAATCGAATATGTAATTTGCTCCCTGTTTTATACTCTGTGGATTGTGTTTATTGAATGAGCATGTAAGCTTCTGGAATATAAATTTTAACATGATATGTGACTTATTGTTAGTGTATGTCAATCTCTGAAACCTTATGCATTGGGCACAATAGGGCCATACTTTATGTAAATTCTGATTTGAGCTGAAAAACTGAATGTTCAATTTGCATGAATAAACTGTACAAATTGGCTAAACCAAAATTGCTCAATTTTTGATATGTGTTAGTTTAACTTGTTTGTGAACTATGGACACTGGTCTTGTATCGATTTCATGTTCCTAACTCCGGTTATAGCTAAAACCAAATCAGTGCGCGGTCAGAAACTGACTTGGTGAACCCCAAATGTACCCCTTCTGATTCATGACTTTTAATTATCGTATGAGACCCTGGTAGGACTTTTTGGAATTGATTTTGAGTATAATTATGATCTGGAGTTTTCCATGTTTACTTGAATTTTGTACTATGAGATAATATGCTAAGTTTGCTACATGTACATGAACTTTGTACACAACGATAAACTGAAATTGTGAAATTGACCAATTATGATCTAAAACGTGTTGTTTGACTTAGGTTTGATATGTTGACCAACATTTGACATGAACCTACTGATGTTGACTTTATTTGACTACTTTGACCAAGTTTGACTTTCGGTTTGACTTCGGTTGACTTTGTTTGACTTGCATGAATTAGTTGACTGTATGTTGACTTCTACTTTGAAACGCGTCGATTCGAGCAATAAGACAACTTATACTATGAAACCACACTTGTTTAAGACATATTTATTGACCAACCTAAATACATATACTTAGGTTGCATTACTCGGCTATAAACCGTACAAGTAAATTGTCCACTTTTCAATCCGAGCTTTATTCAAAGGTGAGTCTACAGTCCCGCTTTTTACATGTTTTCAGGGATGAGAATACACGCGGTTATACTTATATTATCAAAAGCTTTTTGTATTGACACGAGTACTATATCTGCATATTGAGTTTGTACACAAAGTCTCTAGCTTGAATACTTTAAATACCATCGGTGTAGGCACAATTTAGATGGACGGATCCATTAGGTTGACAACCTCACCCGCTATAAAAACTGTGGTGCATTTACTTTGAACATAATACATTCGTACAAGTGTATAACATTTTTATGAGGTAAAGGCAGGTATAGTGGATTCTATACTTGGGTCATTGCTAGTATTCAGGTGCTCATAGATTATGTAAACGTTTCGCAACTTGGAGTTGTACTTGTAAAATCTCGTGGTCAAGGAAACTAAACTATATTTCTGATAACTATTTTTCAGATACTATACAACGTTATTTAAAGTTGTGGTTTACAAACAAATGACATAAAACTTAACATGGTATTGTCTACGAATATTTGAAACTTGACATGGTATTGTCTACAAATGATTGAAACTTGACATGGTAGTCTCAACAAACTTTTGAAATGGGACATCGAGTTGTCTAACTTTTAACATTGAACCTTGGTGGTCTTTCACTAATAACCGTTTTCGAAATGTATTTCTTAAACATACTGTATTGTTTACCTAAAACCTGTAGATTCACTCAACATTGTTGTTGATCCGTTTTGCGTGTTTTATTCTCAGGTATTAATTGCTTCCGCTGTAGAATATTGCTGTTACGTAGAAGTCAAGCCAAGCACTTGGACTAGAGTTAAATTCCATTAAAGGGATTTTTGACGGGGTGTTAAAGATGGTATCAGAGCTTTGGCTATAGGGAACTAGGATACATTAGTGTGTCTAATCGTAGGGCGCATTAGTGAAGTCTAGTCTATAGCTGTATGTCTTGGATGACTTTTATACACCATACATGCACTATTTGCTTCACAATACGACATGTAGGGCTACACATTACATCACGTACATATACACCCTATACCCATATGATATGGACTTGAACTAAACGTTATACTACGAATCACATACGTACACGCGATGCGAGATTTAACTAAATTAAGTTGATTACGCCATCTTGACCTTATGGAGTTATGTCGAATGGAAATGTGAGATAGCATAATGTAACGACCGGGATTACATTACGGTAACTCATATAGAAGTTCCGACATCGCAAAATAAGGAATTGGGAGCGAGTCAAGTAGGTTACTTGGATAAATACCGTTTAGAACATAAACCGTTTAATTTCAAATATGAGTAGAAATTTACACCGTACGATTTGATTGTTATTATAACCTATAAGGAGCGTGTAATCACCTCACAATTCGTCACTACCCGACACTGTCCGTCACCCCTGATTTCTACTTGGCACTACGAAGACACTGACTGGACATACTCATCATCTTATACCATTACTCCTTTCTATTTATCGTTGGTTACTACTACTCAACGCCGCCTCTCACCATTAGTCGCGACCAATCACTACTTCTCACTGCTTATCATTTTTAATCCACCGACATCTTACTGCAATTATTGTACCAATTACATATAGGCTAATCCTGTCGCTATCATACTTATTATATTAGATTTTGTCTGATATATTTCCTAAATTTCCTCCGTAAATTACGAAAATCTTTTTGCTATATACACGTATTCAAGGAGACAAACATAGCATCCAACACTCAATTCATATCAAACCCTATTCCAAACACATAACATGAATTTCTCATCTGATTCCTCGAGCTCCATGGACAGCGTAACCGGAACGAACGAACCTATTAGCCATCATCTTTTCTGGATGAATTGGGGGTGGGTTCCTAGTCGACTTAATCAATGGAGGCGAGAAGAAGGCGATCCCTTCCACCAACCGAATTCACCTCTTGGTGAATAACCTGAAGCACTTACCGTCGAACTAATCCGGAACACCATTTTCACCCTCATTTCCAGGATATCCAGCCACGAATATCTAATATCCAGAATTCTAGAACTTATTCATCCACTTGTCCGAACCGCCAATCATCCCGGAATAGTTTAAGAAGTCAACGAGCTTTGCACTCGAGTAGTGGCTCTGGAGAATATGGTGCGAAATCTAAGAGCATCAGCAGCACCAGCAGCATAGCCGGCACCACCATTACCATCAACATCACCACCAACAGCATCAGCTTCACCAACAACAACATCCGCATCCCACACCTCAACATCACACTCGGTACTTCGGATATCAACATCATACACCCCATAGATACCAAGGAATATTAGTAATTGTGAGTTAAGATGTATTGACTCATTCTTCCTAAAAAAAAATTATATATGTATACTTTATATATATATGGTTTGGAACAATAATAAATCTTTTCGTACTAAACTATTACATGTTAATCTTAACTAGTATGTACTACTTGGTTAAATCATATCACTAATATGCTATGATGTACATCCTTCGTTAATGACTTAACAATCATTAATCACTGCTTCAGCACAATAAACTCCATTTCATAATAAACTAAGTGTATTATTCAAATACATGTTTGATTTTTCAGTTCTATTTTCGATGTACTCGAAACTTTCTAGAAAACATTATTCGTGCCTTATAAATTTCACAAGAACTTTACGAGCATCAATATCATATACTGAGGTATATCAATAAACAATGAACGATGAAGTATTGATTCATAACTTCATTAGCGAAATATTTCGCGACAATTATGAAATCTCTAAGGTTTTGGAGATTATCTTCAACCGTAAATCAAATGAGTTTAATATTATATTAACTCATTAAATCCATGATTACATCTGAAGAATATATACGAATATAGATCTTCATAAAGATTGTAATTAAAAACTCTTCTGTACAAACTGTAAATTGTAAAAATATTTAACGGGTAGGTAAAACCCGAGAAATATTTATATGTCACATTAATATGTTACATTATACATTCTTCAAATTCCGATTCAATAATTAGTAACTATACTAATTACACTCACAAGATATGTGTATCCGTTCACTAAAGAACAACTACTACATATTCTGATTTTGACGTATCGGAATCTAAGTAAACCTTTAGCAAGTGTTATCTTCCTAAAGATCACTACATTCATGAATTATATTCATTTGTATTCTATGATGAATTATCACATCAAACCATCAAAATTATCATTCATTACTTTTGAAATCAACAACGCCTATTCGTCAACCATTAGATATGTTAACGATTACAATCAGTGTTTAATCATCTAAAAATAAAATCTCTTGAAACCATCTCGGATTGATAACCAACGATTCAGATTCGTTAACCTTGAGAATACTGACGAAGCAGCAAAAGATATAGATGGTCTTAATGGCCAAAAGTTTGATGATAAAGAATAACGTATTGAAAAAAGGCTCAGATTTGGAACTGAAAAACGGATTGAGCTAACCATGAAGGAGACCAAGGTCAAATACAAGGACCAAACCCTATATTTAAAGAATCCAGGTAATTCTGGATCCGATGACATCTTTAGAGAATATCTTGCTCCGAAGTCATGCTGAATTTCTAATGGAAGATGATGATTCACAGACCTTACAATCATCATGAACCATGTTACATAACTCTTTCATTCTATTTAACTTCTAAACATATCAAGGAAATATATTTCTTGATGATTCGGTCTTTTTCGGATATTCTGGTAATTTGACAAATCAAATTGTGCTATTACCTTTCCTTTCTACTTTGTATATTATGATCATTCGAAACTCCATACCTACGAATTCTGGACCATTACTTGCTTGATTTAAAGTCGAGAAGAGAAAACAAGGTGAAAACGGATACTATGATGATGAACAGCGAATGTTTCTGCATTATCACCAGCCATTGATCCGTATTATTTGACCATGTATAGAAGATGAGACGACCCGACCCAATCCATCTGGACAAAGTCATCAACATCTGGTTCCATTACGATGATCGAATCCAAGTAATGTCCTTAACATGAGCTTATGCACAGCGGAAGACTTAATTCGTACCTGAGAATAACATGCTTTAAAATGTCAACATAAAGTTGGTGAAATATATAGGTTTGATGCTAGCAGCGTTATAACAATGGACCACAAGATTTCATATGTAAACATTTTAATAAAAATATTCTAAGTGGTTGAGCACTTGGTAACCATACTTAACATTAAATCACGTCGTATATTCCCTTTATTATGAAATCTTACTACACCGTACCAAGTGTAGTCACGAACGAAGTACTGTGCAACCGTTGAATACTGGTCGTCCAGTCCGGTTGGGGTTGTCAGGCCCGATAGATCTATCAACAGGATTCGCGTTTACAATACCGCTGTAAATATTAGTTACCAAGCTACAGGGAAGTATGCCAGTGGTACAACTCAACGTAGAATATATTTTTCAGTTACTTGTGTCCAAAACGTAAAACATTTATAAAAATAGCGCATGTATTCTCAGTCCAAAATATTTAGAGTTTAAAAGGGACTATATACTCACCATACTGTATTTTGTAGTAAAAATACATATAACATCATTGATCACGTATAAGGTTGGCCTCGGATTCACGAATTTATATATATTAATACCTATAATAACATTTAAACAAGTTCGTATATTAATATTTGTTAATAAATAATTCAGTTACATCTAGTTAGGTATTTTAAATAGATACCTATTTTGTATATTAAATTCATATTAAAGTGTTTTAACTAAAATATATGTAATGTATTAAAGTTTATATATATGATTATATTAAAATATTTTTGTATTTTATATGTAACTTAAATGATAGTAATATTTTAGTTTTAAAAATATGTAATATGATATAATAAATATAGTTTTATGAAAACATTATTTGTTTGTTAATATAATAATTATAACAATTCTAAAATAAAAATAATGGTAATTCTAATTTAAATAATAAAAAGAATAGTTTAATACTAATATTAATTTAATAATATATGATAATTTTAATGATAATTTTATTACTAATAATAATGATAATAAAATATCACTTTTAATTAAAAAAATAATTTTCATAATTTTAATTATAATAATAATAATAATAATAATAATAATAATAATAATAATAATAATAATAATTATGATAATAACTATAAAATGCTACCTTAAAGTGACCAGTGTCAAAAATAAAACAAATGCCACTGTCCAGGCTTGAACCCTCGACCTCCCGCTTAACATAAACACCCATAACCATTAAGCTGTTTACATTTTTCTGTTTTCATCCTATCAGTAATTTATATAAGCCGCATAACATACTCATCTTCTTCAATCTACGGCCCAACAGAAAATAAGCTTTGGCCCACTTGACACCAAACATAATACCTTATTAGTGACCCGATCTAAGAACCCTTTAATGGGTTTGGTTTAGTAATTGCCCAACGAAAGAAAAAAAATAAAACAAAAAAATAAAACCTAATGACCAGCCGTTCGAAAAAAATCAAGTGGGGTTTTATTATATATTTTTTTTTTAAAACTTCGACAAAACAAAAGGATAAGTTTGTGAGTGTCGGCCACCAGGAAAACTAAACGTGTATAAGCTGTATCTGTTTGGCATCATCTTCTCCTATCACTATCAAACAATCAGAGGGTTTCGGTTGTTTACAGAGTCATCAAACAGTCGCCTATCACGTTTCTTTTCTTCATCATCGACTTCCATCAAAATAGTTGCAGAAGCAGGAAAACATAAGGAAACAGCTAGTAGTAGCTGTATCGAGTAGCAGTAGCAGCTAGAATTCGAAAATAGCAGTAGCAGCATTCGATAGCAATTGAACAAAACAGAAACAAGGTGGAAACAGATGATTGTGTCATTGAATTGAAACAGAAAGGAAGCCGTAGCAGCGACAGTTATCAGTTTTAATGATGGTGATCGAAAAGAACATAAAACAGTCACGTGGCAGCAACCTGTGTGATTTTAGTGATCTTCGTTTGTATCACAAAGGGTTATAAGTGTAATAGTTTGTTGGGTCTTCGACTACGATCGGATTCAAAGGTGTTGGTTAAATGAGTTTTAGGAGTTACATCACGAAAGTTGTTTGGTAGTGGGGTGGTTCGATGATGGTTATCAATGGTGTTCTTGGGTTGAGTTTATGGGTGTGTTTTACCACGGAATAGGAATCATAGGTGGTGTTTCGGTTGGGTGGTGTTCGAAGGTTTGTGTGGGTTTGGGTCTGAAACCGAATAGAAACATACCCAAACAACAGTGATCGATCGTTGTGGTTTTTCATAGGTGGTGTTACGGTGGTTTAAGGTGAGGATAGGTTGGTTATAGTAACTAAATGGGTTTTGTGGATGTGTGCGTCTGTTTTGGTAATCAAAGAAAATATTACTAAAACACTTTAGCCAATGGTTTTTAAGGTGAAGGGTTTTAATGATGGAAGATAGTGAAGTAGTGAAGAAAGATTTTAAGGTGATGGTAGTCGACTCTAGTTGTAACAAACGAAGCTAGTGAACCATGGTGAGGATTGATGGTGATCTCACATGGTGATTGGCGATGATGAAAGGGGTAGAAGAAGGGTGAAGGTGGCGATGAGTTTGTGAAAGTGAAGTTTAAATAGTTGTGGTGATTGGTGATGATAATATACTCTGCATATGTATATGTATGATCGTGAGTTATATATGAGATAGATGAGATAAATTGTGTATATATAGATATTTTGTAGTGGTGATCATGGTAGACAGAAGTTCACAGGACAACAAGAAAATATAGAAAAAGATAAAGACTTTGATAACTAGTATCATCATGTAAATATCTATATTTGTATTTTATATATATTTATTAGTTCTTATATATATATCTTTTTATGTATATAATCCATAACCTTTAATGTTTATAATATTATAAAATACTAATACTAATAATAACTATTGTAAAAAAAAAAAATAATGACAATATTATTAGTTAATTAAACAAATTATATATATAATTTATTATCTATAAGTTATATATTTAAATATCATTATTAATAATAACATCAAGGTAATACTAATAATGAAAGTAATTAATATAATAACTTTATCGTATCATTTTATTATGTTAAAATTTTAGTTTAAGGAAATAAATCATATATATTATTTCACATATATTATATATACATATATTTATATGTCTATATATATATATATATATATATATATATATATATATTTATAATCAATTGTTCGTGAATCGTCGGACACAGTCAAAGGGTAACTAGTTATTCAAATATAGATTTCAAACTTTCTAGACTCAACATTAGGGTTTTTGCTTATCGTGTCAGAAACATATAGAGATTAGGGTTTAAATTTGGTCGGAAATTTTCGGGTCGTTACAGTACCCACCCGTTAAAGAAATTTTGTCCCCGAAATTTGGTAGAGGTTTTCATAAATAACAATAGGAATGTTTTCATGACGAATATGAGGTAATAATAGAGTTTTATCATTATCGAGAAATATAGATAAAACGATTCGATCATATGAGGCGCGCGAGTGAAGCTATAACAAAAGAGTGAATTGAGTAAATAATATGTTCGTTTCAGCCAATGACGTAGTTATTTTCGATTTCCGGGATTTAAGGAATTTAAAGGGAATCTTATGTAATAAGATTTGGTTCTTCGGCGATCGGAATCTTCTTTGATTTAAAGCTGCAATCTGTTTCGATTTTTCTATCGGATATTGCACTATAAATACACCTCCTTCCCGTCCTCAAGTCAAGCGAGTAATGGTTCGAAATTCATAGGTATAAAATTCGAAATAAACATAGTTAATGTTCTAAGAAAGAATTGGTTATGGCACGATTTTGATTTGTCAAATTTCCAGAATATCCTGGAAAGACCGGATCATCAAGAAATATTTTCTTGATATTTTTAGAATTCGAATAGAATGCAAGAGTCGTGTAACATGGCACATGATGATGGTACTGTTAATCATCACATTCCATTAGAAACTTAACATGAGTTACTGTAATATAATGAAGTTGATCAAATTTCATTATATTATACTAATTCATGCATCAGTTCCCAACACTACTTCAAAACATTCATATCTTAAACTTGGAGGTTTCGGAATTTAGAAACTAGCATAGTTTCTTTTATATTGTAACGCAGATATTACGGAGGAATGATTGATTTCAGATAAGGATAGCTGTGAAAACATTTCCAGAAATATTGAGGATATTCATAATGAAAGATATGATAATATCTTGGAATTTCTAATGTCGAAGGATGATGATGAAATTTGACCCGTAAGGGTTTAGATTCGGAAGCAAGGTGTTCACTAAAGATTTCATTATAAACAGAATCATCTGGATTCTTTAAATACAGAGTTTGGTCCTTGTATTTGTCCTTGGTCTCTTTCATGGTTAGCTCAATCCGATTTTCAATACCAAATTTTCCATCTGGTGTTTCCAACACCTCCTTCTATATCATCAACTTTTGGTCATTAAGACCATCTACAACATGCTGCTTCGTCAGCATTTTCAAAGTTAACGAATTTGGGTCATTGGTTTTCAAACCGAGGTGATTTTAAGAGATTTATGTTTTTAGATGATTAAACGCGGATGGTAGTATGGTGGAAAAAGGTTCTCCAGTAACGATAGCAAAAGGATACGTATTTATATCGAGATGATAATAAGACTAGTTTTACTGAGAAGTCAAAGTGGAGCAGTGATAAAAGTGGCTAATTTGAAAAAAAAAAAATTTGCAAAGTTATTTTGGGTAATAATAACACTAAAGGAGTTTACACTGCTACGTGTTGACTCAGTTTCCAAGAGTTTTCAGGTGCATAACCATATGCAGGAATCTTTCTTCCGTAGACGAGGTGCGACTGGTTCAACTTCTCGATCGAGGCGTTTTCAAGAATCGTGAAAAGATTTGAACGCGGATTGTAATTGTCGAGGTACCAATGAGGTTTAAGATGAAATCAAGTGGCAAACTTGAAGAATTGTTTAGTTTCATATGTTATAATCAACATTTTAATTCATTTTTAATCGTCCAAAGTTAGCAATCCAATAGTTCGATTGTCCAATGGTCCAATAAATTCATATATAAATTAAATATATAATATTCGAATTAATTAATACGTATCGTGACCCGTGTACCGGTCTCAGTGTCAATCACAACTCAAACCATATATATATTTTGGAATCAACTCCAACCCTGTATAGCCAACTCCCACCTTCACATATAGAGTGTCTACGGTTGTTCCGAAATATATATATATATAGATGGGTCGATATGATAAGTCGAAACCTTGCATACGTGTCCCGTTATTTATAGTGCGTAAAAGTAAATAACAAAAATTAAATGACGATAAATAAAATTGCGAGAATGTAAATTGCGATAAATTAAATGTTAATCAGTTAGCTGGGAACAGTTAGCAAGAACAGTTAGCGTGGAATCCTCATCAGATTTTTCAATTAGTTAATTCGTGTGTTTCTAACAATTTTTAATTTGTCCAATGTTTCTTCTTTATGCCACTTGTTGAATTCGAATAGATAAAAATCCAAATATGAAATTTGAATGGAAATAGTTTTTCTGTGATGAACGGATACGTATATCGGTGATTGTAAGTAGGATAGTAAATGACCGTTGAATCAGATTCAGAGAATGTACAACGTAACTTATTAATGTGAATTCTAAATATTCCTCGGGTACTACCCACCCGTTAAAATATTTTCATCACTAATAGTTTGTACGAAAGAATTTTTAATTACAATCTTTATGAAAATATACTTGCATATATATTTCCGTCGGATGTAATCATGGATTTAATGAGTCAATAAGATATTATACTCATTTGATTTATTGTTAATACTGGATTACATGATCTCTAAAACATTAGAGATTACATAATCACCATGTCGAACGAAGATATATGAGGTAGAACAATACGTAAAGCGAAGATAATCGATGTAGAACGATATGTAGAACGGTGTTTATGCTCGAGGTATAGTTTGTGACGTTAGGGTTTATGACGCGGTTGTGGTTTGGGGATGATAAGAGTACTGTCGACGTTGATGATGGTGATACAAATTATGTTGCTGATGCTGCTGCTGGTGTTTGTAATCCTAGTACCATGTTCTCCAAAATCGTCACGCGAGCGCGTAGTTCGTTAACTTCTGTTAGTACATCGGATTGATTGACGGTTGGAGCAAACGGATGAATAAGATTCGAAATATGGAATGGTATATATTCGTAACAAGATAATCTAGAATGAAAGAGAAAATGGTGTTTTGAACAGGTTCGCCGGTATATGCTTCAGGTTCATCGCTAAGAGAGCAATTTGGTGAATGAAAAGGATCTTCGATGTGAAATGATTTTCGAATATAGGATGATATTCTAACTTCATAGAATATCTACGTATATAGTACTAAAGATTTTGCAGACTACGGGGGAATTTACGACATGAGTCAGGCAATTCTATAGTAACAGATACGCTAAGGTATGAATTTTGTCTATACACTATCGATGCACTAAATGCAGTAAGACGTGTCTAGACTTAAGGATGATAAGCAGGAAATTCCCTAAGGATGATAAGCAGACGATTTCCGACTAGATATGATAAGCAAAACTTTCGACATGCAGACACGGTCAAAGTCCAGACTCATTAATGTATCCTAACAACTACTAGTCAGACACACTAATGCAAGACCTGGTTCCCTAAGACCAACGCTCTGATACCACATGAGACGACCCGACCCAATCCATCTGGACAAAGTCATCAACATCTGGTTCCATTGCGATGATCGAATCCAAGTAATGTCCTTAACATGAGCTTATGCACAACGGAAGACTTAATTCGTACCTGAGAATAACATGCTTTAAAATGTCAACATAAAGTTGGTGAAATATATAGGTTTGATGCTAGCAGCGTTATAACAATGGACCACAAGATTTCATATGTAAACATTTTAATAAAAATATTCTAAGTGGTTGAGCACTTGGTAACCATACTTAACATTAAATCATGTCGCATATTCCCTTTATTATGAAATCTTACTACACCGTACCAAGTGTAGTCACGAACGAAGTACTGTGCAACCGTTGAATACTGGTCGTCCAGTCCGGTTGGGGTTGTCAGGCCCGATAGATCTATCAACAGGATTCGCGTTTACAATACCGCTGTAAATATTAGTTACCAAGCTACAGGGAAGTATGCCAGTGGTACAACTCAACGTAGAATATATTTTTCAGTTACTTGTGTCCAAAACGTAAAACATTTATAAAAATAGCGCATGTATTCTCAGTCCAAAATATTTAGAGTTTAAAAGGGACTATATACTCACCATACTGTATTTTGTAGTAAAAATACATATAACATCATTGATCACGTATAAGGTTGGCCTCGGATTCACGAATTTATATATATTAATACCTATAATAACATTTAAACAAGTTCGTATATTAATATTTGTTAATAAATAATTCAGTTACATCTAGTTAGGTATTTTAAATAGATACCTATTTTGTATATTAAATTCATATTAAAGTGTTTTAACTAAAATATATGTAATGTATTAAAGTTTATATATATGATTATATTAAAATATTTTTGTATTTTATATGTAACTTAAATGATAGTAATATTTTAGTTTTAAAAATATGTAATATGATATAATAAATATAGTTTTATGAAAACATTATTTGTTTGTTAATATAATAATTATAACAATTCTAAAATAAAAATAATGGTAATTCTAATTTAAATAATAAAAAGAATAGTTTAATACTAATATTAATTTAATAATATATGATAATTTTAATGATAATTTTATTACTAATAATAATGATAATAAAATATCACTTTTAATTAAAAAAATAATTTTCATAATTTTAATTATAATAATAATAATAATAATAATAATAATTATGATAATAACTATAAAATGCTACCTTAAAGTGACCAGTGTCAAAAATAAAACAAATGCCACTGTCCAGGCTTGAACCCTCGACCTCCCACTTAACATAAACACCCATAACCATTAAGCTGTTTACGTTTTTCTGTTTTCATCCTATCAGTAATTTATATAAGCCGCATAACATACTCATCTTCTTCAATCTACGGCCCAACAGAAAATAAGCTTTGGCCCACTTGACACCAAACATAATACCTTATTAGTGACCCGATCCAAGAACCCTTTAATGGGTTTGGTTTAGTAATTGCCCAACGAAAGAAAAAAAATAAAACAAAAAAATAAAACCTAATGACCAGCCGTTCGAAAAAAATCAAGTGGGGTTTTATTATATATATTTTTTTAAAACTTCGACAAAACAAAAGGATAAGTTTGTGAGTGTCGGCCACCAGGAAAACTAAACGCGTATAAGCTGTATCTGTTTGGCATCATCTTCTCCTATCACTATCAAACAATCAGAGGGTTTCGGTTGTTTACAGAGTCATCAAACAGTTGCCTATCACGTTTCTTTTCTTCATCATCGACTTCCATCAAAATAGTTGCAGAAGCAGGAAAACATAAGGAAACAGCTAGTAGTAGCTGTATCGAGTAGCAGTAGCAGCTAGAATTCGAAAATAGCAGTAGCAGCATTCGATAGGAATTTAACAAAACAGAAACAAGGTGGAAACAGATGATTGTGTCGTTGAATTGAAACAGAAAGGAAGCCGTAGCAGCGACAGTTATCAGTTTTAATGATGGTGATCGAAAAGAACATAAAACAGTCACGTGGCAGCAACCTGTGTGATTTTAGTGATCTTCGTTTGTATCACAAAGGGTTATAAGTGTAATACTTTGTTGGGTCTTCGACTACGATGGGATTCAAAGGTGTTGGTTAAATGAGTTTTAGGAGTTACATCACGAAAGTTGTTTGGTAGTGGGGTGGTTCGATGATGGTTATCAATGGTGTTCTTGGGTTGAGTTTATGGGTGTGTTTTACCACGGAATAGGAATCATAGGTGGTGTTTCGGTTGGGTGGTGTTCGAAGGTTTGTGTGGGTTTGGGTCTGAAACCGAATAGAAACATACCCAAACAACAGTGATCGATCGTTGTGGTTTTTCATAGGTGGTGTTACGGTGGTTTAAGGTGAGGATAGGTTGGTTATAGTAACTAAATGGGTTTTGTGGATGTGTGCGTCTGTTTTGGTAATCAAAGAAAATATTACTAAAACACTTTAGCCAATGGTTTTTAAGGTGAAGGGTTTTAATGATGGAAGATAGTGAAGTAGTGAAGAAAGATTTTAAGGTGATGGTAGTCGACTCTAGTTGTAACAAACGAAGCTAGTGAACCATGGTGAGGATTGATGGTGATCTCACATGGTGATTGGCGATGATGAAAGGGGTAGAAGAAGGGTGAAGGTGGCGATGAGTTTGTGAAAGTGAAGTTTAAATAGTTGTGGTGATTAGTGATGATCATATACTCTGCATATGTATATGTATGATCGTGAGTTATATATGAGATAAATTGTGTATATATAGATATTTTGTAGTGGTGATCATGGTAGACAGAAGTTCACAGGACAACAAGAAAATATAGAAAAAGATAAAGACTTTGATAACTAGTATCATCATGAAAATATCTATATTTGTATTTTATATATATTTATTAGTTCTTATATATATATCTGTTTATGTATATAATCCATAACCTTTAATGTTTATAATATTATAAAATACTAATACTAATAATAACTATTGTAAAAAAAATAATAATGACAATATTATTAGTTAATTAAACAAATTATATATATAATTTATTATCTATAAGTTATATATTTAAATATCATTATTAATAATAACATCAAGGTAATACTAATAATGAAAGTAATTAATATAATAACTTTATCGTATCATTTTATTATGTTAAAATTTTAGTTTAAGGAAATAAATCATATATATTATTTCACATATATTATATATACATATATTTATATGTCTATATATATATATATATATATATATATATATATATATATATATATATATATATATATATATATATATATATATATATATATATATATATATATATATATATATATATATATATATATATATATATATATTTATAATCAATTGTTCGTGAATCGTCGGACACAGTCAAAGGGTAACTAGTTATTCAAATATAGATTTCAAACTTTCTAGACTCAACATTAGGGTTTTTGCTTATCGTGTCGGAAACATATAGAGATTAGGGTTTAAATTTGGTCGGAAATTTCCGGGTCGTTACAGAAGAACAAGTTGAAGATCTTCTTGGATAAAAAGCATGAGTCTTCGAAAAATAGGTCATAATATAAAAGACAACAAACATGGAATATCATAAACCATTTATATCAATAAGTATTGAAAAATAGAGGAGTGGTAGAATTAAAAATACTGTCACCCCTAGAGCATTATAGAAGAACAGAGATTCTTCTGGTGGTAGACTAAAAAGAAGAATGACTGTATACACAATCAAAATAGTAACGAAAATCAAGAGCGGATGAAGCATCTTCACAAAATTTTCGAAAATAGAATTTTGAAAGTAAGAAGATTGAGGTTGAGAAAATAAGGACGCAGAGATGATTAATTTATATCAAAACTTTTTACCATAGCAACGCGTCAGCCGATTAAGATAATCGTATTAAATCAAAAAGAAAAGGATTCTAATTTCTTTAATTACCGGATCCAAATCTCACAGATTTCAAACGATTATATTCAAATCCCTTAAATTTAGGAGATTCAATAGTGATTACATCGAAAAGTCAAGGCGGACAACTATTACTTCAATACATCCGTTACTGACATATTCAGTCGTATTTTTACACGTAACTTAATCATTTCATTCATATTCTTGATGATAAGAAATTCTATACACTTAACTCGTATTCATTACGAAACCGAACGGACCTTAGAAGTCCATCTGTATAGAGATCTCGAAAGATTATTTAATCTTTTCATATTATTTGACGAAACACTCGTATATGACCAAATTCTATTATTAAAAGAATGTATGAAGGCTTACGTCTGGAAAGACAAACTATTCAAGCCAAGTTTAAACTTTATTTGCAAACTTAGTTATAGAATTCAAGCTCACGTTGAAACGCGCATTTCTAATGATACGAAAATATTTTATTTTCATCAACAACTGCCATCATCCAAATTTCGGGACGAAATTTTCAATAACAGGTGGGTAATGTAACAACCCGAGTTTTTCCGTTAAAACTTCTGTTAAATACTTGACGATCGTTAGTTAAATCATACAATTTTCATACGCCAATTTTTTTTCCAGAATAGTTAACAGTGGCTACGTGAAACTTTTTCGTATTTAAAGTAATTAAATGCGTACTTAATCCTTAGTGGATTACTTGAATTAATATGTTATATTAATTAGTGAACTTAATTCGGTTGACGAATTTAACTAGAAACGATACGATTAAAGTTAATCGCCTAGAAAACTTTTCAGTTAACGGAACTCAGAAAAACGATAGAATAATTATTCTTAATAATTATTGAACTTATGAAAGAAATTTAATTTATTATTTACTTAATGAATTAAACACGGTGATTTTGTTTCAATGACTAGTTAATGTTCCAGAGATTCGGTACGGTTAATGGCACTCGAAATGAACCACGCGCGAACGAGCTTTTACATAACCCGAGCCCGAGGCCACATGGCCATGACCTCATACCTCATCATCCTTGGTCCCATGAGTAGCCAATGCATGTTGACTATTAGTTTAGGCCCATGTTTGTTGACTTTTGGTTGTTTAGGACACTAACTATATTCTCTTAATTTCTAAGTAACAAGAGAACATGTCCCATTCTTTTTCTTATCATTCTTGCTCCATGATTGAAGCCCCATACACACCAAATAATCCCATACCTTCATCCCTACAATTCTCCATCAAGTTTTGATCTCTTATTTTTGCTTCTTTGATCAATATTGTTGCTTGCATCGTTCTCTACGCGTTTGTATAAACGATTTTGTGATCAAAGGTATAAACACATAAACTCTAATCTCTAAAATCAGATTGTAATTATGGTTTCATGGATTAGGTTATCTATTGCTCAAGTCTTGATGTTTGAAGAATACTAGATGCGATAAATTGCTCGTCTTGATTGTTTTATGCGAAAACCGAATTTGTATTTGATGTGTACAGTAATTTTAATTTTTCAATTGTATGATATTATATTATAATTAGATTCCTTGCGAAAAACTATTGATTTTAGGCTTTGGATTCGCTTGATTTCATTTCCGGATGATCAAGTTATGGCCAATTGAAATTAACGTTGTGTTTTTGTGATTGATTAGAAATATGGGTTTGATAGACCACGAATTGGATTGTGAAATTTATACCATTGGATAGGTAATTTAAAAACACTCAGTTTACACTAGGATATCATGTCGTTTGCTTATGTAAAACCCGAGATATGCTTGAATTAGTGTAAAAGTAGTTTTATACAGCACTTGCATGAAAACGACCTTGTATGATAAAATGTGTTAGCTTCTGTAATTAAAGCTTTACATATTTGAAATCTACACAAAAAGTACTTCATCTTTCATGTAGATATCATACGCTAATTGTATCTAGATCTTCGGCTAATCGCGTGTGAATGTGACTAGCGAAACTAGAATCGAATCTGTAATTTGCTCCCTGTTTTATACTCTGTGGATTGTGTTTATTGAATGAGCTTGTAAGCTTCTGGAATATGAATTTTAACATTATATGAGACTTATTGTTAGTTTTTGTCAATCTCTTAAACCTTATGCATTGGGCACAATAGGGCCATACTTTATGTAAATTCTGATTTGAGCTGAAAAACTGAATGTTCAATTTGCATGAATAAACTGTACAAATTGGCTAAACCAAAATTGCTCAATTTTTGACATGTGTTAGTTTAACTTGTTTGTGAACTATGGCCACTGGTCTTGTATCGATTTCATATTCCTAACTCCGGTTATAGCTAAAACCAAATCAGTACGCGGTCAGAAACTGACTTGGTGAACCCCAAATGTACCCCTTCTGATTCCTGACTTTTAATTATCGTATGAGACCCTGGTAGGACTTTTTGGAATCGATTTTGAGTATACTTATGATCTGGAGTTTTCCATGTTTACTTGAATTTTGTACTATGAGATAATATGCTAAGTTTGCTACATGTACATGAACTTTGTACACAACGATAAACTGAAATTGTGAAATTGACCAATTATGATCTAAAACGTGTTGTTTGACTTATGTTTGATATGTTGACCAACATTTGACATGAACCTACTGATGTTGACTTTAGTTGAGTACTTTGACCAAGTTTGACTTTCGGTTTGACTTCGGTTGACTTTGTTTGACTTGCATGAATTAGTTGACTGTATGTTGACTTCTACTTTGAAACGCGTCGATTCGAGCAATAAGACAACTTATACTATGAAACCACACTTGTTTAAGACATATTTATTGACCAACCTAAATACATATACTTAGGTTGCATTACTCGGCTATAAACCGTACAAGTAAATTGTCCACTTTTCAATCCGAGCTTTATTCAAAGGTGAGTCTATAGTCCCGCTTTTTACATGTTTTCAGGGATGAGAATACACACTGTTATACTTATATTATCAAATGCTTTTTGTATTGACATGAGTACTATATCTGCATATTGAGTTTGTACACAAAGCCTCTAGCTTGAATACTTTAAATACCATCGGTGTAGGCACAATTTAGATGGACGGATCCGTTAGGTTGACAACCTCACCCGCTATAAAAACTGTGGTGCATTTACTTTGAACATAATACATTCGTACAAGTGTATAACATTTTTATGAGGTAAAGGCAGGTATAGTGGATTCTATACTTGGGTCATTGCTAGTATTCAGGTGCTCATAGATTATGCAAACGTTTCGCAACTTGGAGTTGTACTTGCAAAATCTCGTGGTCAAGGAAACTAAACTATATTTTTGATAACTGTTTTTTAGATACTATACAACGTTATTTAAAATTGTGGTTTACGAACAAATGAGATAAAACTTAACATGGTATTGTCTACGAATATTTGAAACTTGACATGGTATTGTCTACAAATGATTGAAACTTGACATGGTAGTGTCAACAAACTTTTGAAATGGGACACGGAGTTGTCTAACTTTTAACATTGAACCTTGGTGGTCTTCTACTAATAACCGTTTTCGAAATGTATTTCTTAAACATACTGTATTGTTTACCTAAAACCTGTAGATTCACTCAACATTGTTGTTGATCCGTTTTACGTGTTTTATTCCCAGGTATTAATTGCTTCCGCTGTAGAATATTGCTGTTAAGTAGATTCAAGCCAAGCACTGGGACCAGAGTTAACATTCCATTAAAGGGATTTTTGACGGGGTGTTAAAAATATCATCGCCGGTGACACTGTTCGTCGTCTTCTTTACTTGTCTTCTTCATTTAACTTAATCAAACAGAAGCGTATAGCCACTGTAGCGGGACAGCAACAAGTACATCAGTTGTGATGACTTTTTGAGTTCGGTTAAGTAAAAAAAATGTGGTAATAGTAGCATAACAAGTTGCAGGTTCGGTGTTGATGGTGGTCTCATTCGAACAGAAAGAAGAAGTTGTTTAGCAGCAGTTTGTTCATGATGAATTGTGGTGGCGAGTATTTGATGGCCAGGAAAGACAGCAACGAGATCAGAAGTGGGTGCGGTGAGGGTGGTTATAATGGTTATGTTGGAGATGACAGTTGACGATGTTGTATGGTTGGGTTGTGGGTTTCGGTGGTCGACCAACATGGGACAGAAACAGAATATATGTAGTAGCAATGATTTGTCATGTTCACGATCAATGAAGGGGAGAGAGGGAGGAGAGAGAGAGAGGTGAAAGTTGTTCATGGTGAGTATGGTGATATGGGTTCTCGGAGGAAGAGGTGAAGAAAGGTAGATGGCTTCGTTTGGTGGTCACCGAAGACAAGGTAACAAAAAAAAATAATATAATGATCGTGGTTCATGGTAACCGGTGATGAGGTCAAGGGTGGCGGCGATTTGTGGTAGCCGCATGGTAGGTCGCCGGAAGTCGAGAGCGATGGTGGAATGAAGATGGCCGATGATTAAGTAGTGAGTATAGTTGGATTGTGCAAGTCTTTCTATATATCTCTATATCTCTTCATATTTCACACAATATATATATATATATATATATATATATATATATATATATATATATATATATATATATAACTTATAAATATAATGTTAATATTAATTATTAATTAATAGTAATAATAGGATAGTGGATGCAAGAAAGTGAGAACACTAGCACAGTTGAAACACCCGTGAATATTATTTGGTTGATATGCTACCGACAGTTTATCCCGAATGGCTATATCGTGTCCATTGCTAAACAGTTAATGTATAAAGGTGTCCATAAAAAAAATCCCAAATTTTTAGATTAAACATGTTTAATTATTTCACTCATTACCTGTTTGAAACCTGATCAAAAAGGTTAGATAAATATTTATTTTCTGTTCCAATTTATATGTACGGAGTTCTAATATTTAAACTTAAAAATGTAAAAATATTTTTTAACAAAACTAAAATCTTCGTAATCTATTTACAGTCCAACTTTTATCTTAATCATTCATGAACGTGTATTATTTTTATTTTAAAACTAATGAAACGTCAACCGAGTATTACTGACGTTTACTAATTAGGCTCGAAATCATTTATTTTCCATATACTATATGTATATATAAATATATTTTAATATTAGGTTTTATTATATAACTATATATATATATATATTTTCAAATAAATATATTACAATTAATATTCATATATATATATATATATATATATATATATATATATATATATATATATATATATATATATATATATATATATATATATATATATATATCTATTTACAAAGAGTTGTTCGTGAATCGTCGAGAACAGTTGAAGGTCAATTGAATATATGAAACAGTTCAAAATTTTGAGATCCAACCTAACAGATTTTTCTTATTGCGTCAAAAATATTAAATCGTATCGAGAGTTTGATTAAAAATTAGTCGAAATTTTTTGGGTCGTGACAGAACCTACCCGTTAAAGAAATTTCGTCCCCGAAATTTGATCGAGATAGTCATGGCTAACACTAAGATTGTTTTCCTGACAATTTTGAGCTGATAAATAGAGTTTTATTACTGTTGAGTAATATGGATAATATAATTCGATTATTCGAAGAGTAAGAGTGAAGTTATCACAAAATAGTGAAATGAGAAAGACTAGTTTCATCATAACTTTTGACTAGTCATGGTTGAATTTAGAAAAATAAGGTGCGTCTTAACTTTTGACGTTGTCTTGGTTGAATTCTGGAATTCAAGGGATATAAAGGAAATCTTCAAAATCTAAAAGATTTGATTCTTCGGCGAGTAAGGAAATTAAGATCTCTATCATTAAATACGGTGATCTGCCTCGATTACTCTGTCTGATATTTTCATTATAAATTAAACTCTTCCTTTCCATTATTCTCACCATTCCTATACTTTCTTTCTCAGTTCATATATCCAAAAGAATGTAAAAATGCTTAATCCAGTTCTGATCCTTGTCTTTATCCTCACTTTTGCAACAATCATTCTCCTTTTCTAACTTCCACTGGAGGAATCTGCTTTCTTCTACTTCGCACTTGGGGTTATAGTGTTTTTAATTCTCCCGTGTCTTTTTACATCTATACGCATTGATATACACGGTTTGTAGAGTTTTATATCTTCCCTTATGTTTCGGAGCTCTTTGCCTTTTTATTCTCTTCTCGACCTCTAGTGAAGCGAGTAATGATCCAGAATTCATAAGTATGGAGTTTCGAATGATTAATATATATTAAACAGAAAGGAACGGTAATAGCATGAATTGTTTTGTCAAATTACCAGAATCACGAAAGATAGAACTATCAAGAATATATATTCTTGATATGTTTGGAGGTTAAGTAGAATAAAAGAGTTATGTAACATGGCACATGATGACGGTATAGTCTATGAATCATCATGTTTCATTAGAACTTCAGCATGACTTACTGTAATATAATCACGTTGGCCAAGCGCATTATATTATACTAACTCATGCTTTAATTCCCAACACTACTCCAGAAACATTCATAATTTATAATTAGGTTTTACAGAAATTTCCGATATAATGTAATATAGATAGCACGAAGAGGTATATAATTTCGGACGAGAATATTTATGAAAATATCTTTAGAAATATCGAAGATATTTATGATGATATTTTTGAATTTCTAAATTCGAAGGTTGATAAGGAAAAATTTTCCGCAAGATTTTAATGTGGGTACGGAGCAAGATATTCTCTAAAGATTTCATCGGATCCAGATTTATCTGGGTTCTATGAATTTAGGGTATGTTACTTGTATTTCTCCTTGGTTTTCTTTATGGTTAGCTCAATTTGTTTTTCAGTACCAAATATTTTCTATCGAGCATTCCCAACACTCCATTCTTTTATCATCACCTTTGGCCATTAAGACCATTTACTACATGCTGCTTCGTTATCATTTTTCAGGTTAACGGATCTGGATCATTGATTATCAAATTGAGGTGTTTTTAGGAGAATTGTGTTGTTAGATGATTAAACGCTGATGGTAATATGGTGGAACATAAAAGGTTTTCTGGTAACAATAAATGAGCACGCAGATATATCAAGATTATAATAAGGTTGTTTTGAATGAAAAGTTGAAGTTGACTTGGTGAAGCTGTGACAAAATTGGCTATTTTGAAAAAGAACTACAAAGTTGTTTTGGGTAATAATAACGCTAAAGGATTTAACACAGCTATGTGTTAAACGTTTACTCAGCTTCCGAGAGTTTTTCAGGTGCATAACTATATGCATAAATCTTTCCTTCCGTAGGTGAAATGCGGTTGGTTCATCCTCTCAATCGAGGTGTTTTCAAAAATCACGAAAGGTTTGAACGCAGATTGTAATCATTAAGATACAATTGAGGTTTAAGATGAAATCAAGTGGCAAACTTGAAGAATTATTTAGTTTCATATTTTATAATCAATATTTTAATTCATTTTAATTGTTCAATGTTATTAGTCCACAGTCGATAGTCCACAGTTAACAGTCCAATAATTCATACATAGTTTAATATATAATATTTGAATTAATTAATACGTATCGTGACCCGTGTACATGTCTCAGACTCGATCACAACTCAAACTATATATATTATTGTAGAATCAACCTCAACCCTGTATAGCTAACTCCCGCATTACTGCATATAGAGTGTCTATGGTTATTCCAAATAATATATATAGGTGCATCGATATGATATGTCAAAACCTTGTATACGTGTCCCGATATTTAAAGTGCGTAAAATAAATAACAGAAATTAAATGACGATAAATAAAATTGCGATAAATAAAATACGATAAATAAATTGCGATAAATAAATTGCGATAAATAAATTGCGATAAATAAATTGCGATAATTAAACCGCGATAAATAAAATGTAATCAGTTAGCTAGGAACAGTTAGCTAGGAACAGTTAGCGTGGATTCTTAACAAAATTTTTCTCTTAGTTAATTTGTTTGTTTCTAACAAATTTTATTTTGTCCAATGTTTTCTTCATTATGCCACTTGTTGGATTCTTATAGGTCAAAATTCAAATATGAAATTGAATGAAAATGGTTATTCTGCGGTGAACGGATATGTATATCTGTGGATGTAAGTAGGATAGTAAATGACTATTGAATCAGATTCGAAGAATGTAAAGTGTAACTTATTAATGTGAAATCTAGATATTCCTCGGGTATTACGTACCCGTTAAAATATTTTCACCATTAACAGTTTGTACAAAAGAATTTTTAATTACAATCTTTATGAAAACATATATACATGTATATTTTCTTCAGATGTAATCATGGATTTAATGAGTTAATATGATATTAATCTCATTTGATTTACTGTTAAAATAAGAATATATAATCTCTAAAATATTAGAGATTACATAATCGCTATGTCGGACGAAGATAAATGATGTAGAACGATTCGTAGAACAATGATTATGCTCGAGGTACATAATAAGATGTTGAGGCGTGGATTGTTGATGGTACTGGTGCTGTTATTGATGGTACTGTTGGTGTCGGTAATGTTGCTGAAGCTGGTAAATTTTGCACCATATTCTCCAAATTGATTACTCGAGTGCGAAGTTCGTTGACTTCTTCTATTATTCCGGGATGATTGTCGGTCTGAACGAGCGGGTGAATAAGGTTTAGAATTTTAGATAGAATATAATCGTGGCGAGATACTCTAGAAATGAGTGTGAAAATGGTGTTTCGAATGGGTTCGCCGGTAAGTGCTTCAGGTTCTTTATCAAGAGTGCAAGTTGGTGGGTGGAAAGGATCGCCTTCTTCTCGTCTCCATCGGTTAAGTAGGCTAAGAACCCATCAAATGAATTGGTTGATTCATTCTGGTGACACTGCTTTCGGAGCTTAGGTGAATCTCCATATCGGAATAGCTATCGGAATCCGAGGAATTTGAACTGGTTGAGGGATTCATCTCGTACGATCAGATGAAGGACTTTTCGATAAGAAATAGATTATATGATGTAGATTAGTACCCTGCAATACATAATTTACATATGCATATATAATACTAAAATCCCATAAGTTACGGAGAAATCTACGGAAGCTGTCAGGCAAAGGTAACAATAACAGATACGCTAAGATCTGAATTTATCTATACACAGTCCATGCAATAGAGGTAGTAAGATGTGTCTAGAAATTATGGATGATAAGAAAATAATTTTCGACACTAAATGATAAGCCACACTTTTGACATGCAGATACGGTCGAAGTCTAGACTCACTAATGCATCTAAACAACTACTAGTTAGACACACTAATGCAAGACCTGGTTCGCTAAGACCACCGCTCTGATACCACCTAAAATGACCCGTCCTAATCCACCTGGACGAAGTCATCAACATTTGGTTCCATTGCGAGGTGTTGTCCTAAATATGGCATGAATGACTCCATGTAATATGAGTAAATGCACAGCGGAAGATTTCTTTCATACCTGAGAATAAACATGCATAAAAGTGTCAACCAAAAGGTTGGTGAGTTCATAGTTTTATCATAACAATCATTTCAATATATTAATAGACCACAAGATTTCCGTTTATAAATATATGTACACTCGCAAGTGTATAAAAGTATTCTATAAGTTGTAGGCACCCGGTAACAAGTCTTAACGTTCATGTTTTACCCTCTGAAGTACACCAGATCAGGTGTGTTTAAAATAACCTCGAAGTACTAAAGCATCCCATAGTCAGGATGGGGGTTGTCAGGCCCAATAGATCTATCTTTAGGATTCGCGCCTACCGTACATAGACAAGTAGTTTAATGTTACCAAGCTAAGGGTATATTTCTAGTTTAAACCCACATAGAATTAGTTTTAGTACTTGTGCCTATTTCGTAAAATATTTATAAAACAGCGCATGTATTCTCAGCCAAAAAATATATATAAAAAGGGAGTAATGAAACTCACCATACCGTATTTTGTAGTAAAAATATATATGACGATATTGAACAATGCAGGGTTGATCTCGGATTCACGAACCTATTTCATTTGTACAATTAATACATATAATGGTAATCAAATAATTACATTCATTAATCATATAATATTTATATATTTAGGGTTATAGTTTATATAAAATTTGTACTATATTTTGTCTATATTACATCTTATATTATATACTATATACATATATATATGTTTATTTTGTAAAAAAAATGTTAATATGTTTATTACATATAATTATAGGTTATATAAATATATTTTATGTACAAAATCTTTATTTGTTATAATATAATAATAATGAAAATGATAATTTTAAATAAAATGGTAGTTTTAATAGTTATTAGAATTTTCATAATAATGATACTTTAAATAAATATGCTGGTAAAAAAAAATAATATTACTAATAATAATAATAATAATAATAATAATAATAATAATAATAATAATAATAATAATAATAATAATAATAATATATACCATCATGACTATCATGCCATCATCATCATCGATCGTATCATCATTCTTTTATCATCATCATCATCATCATACTTTATGGTATCATTATCACCATACTCTACAGCATAATCATCATCATACTTAACGGCATCGTCATCCTCATCATACCTTGTTATCATCCTCATCTCGCCCACATAACATCATTATCTTCATTCATCATTGTCATATACCATTAATATAATCATCAACATCACCATCATAATAGATTAGATCCGCAGCAACAACAGTTTATAGCTCATTAATATCATCGCCGGTGACACTGTTCATCGTCTTCTTTACTTGTCTTCTTCATTTAACTTGATCAAACAGAAGCGTATAGCCACTGTAGCGGGACAACAACAAGTACTTCAGCAGTGATGACGTTTTGAGTTCGGTTAAGTAAAAAGAAAATGTGGTAATAGTAGCATAACAAGTTGCAGGTTCGGTATTGATGGTGGTCTCGTTCGAACAGAAAGAAAAAGTTGTTTAGCAGCAGTTTGTTCATGATGAATTGTGGTGGCGAGTATTCGATGGCCAGGAAAGACAGAAACGAGATCAGAATTGGGTGCGGTGAGGGTGGTTATAATGGTTATGTTGGAGATGACAGTTGACGATGTTGTATGGTTGGGTTGTGGGTTTTGGTGGTCGACCAACATGGGACAGAAATAGAATATATGTAGTAGCAATGATTTGTCATGTTCACGATCAATGAAGGGGAGAGAGGGAGGAGAGAGAGAGAGAGAGAGGTGAAAGTTGTTCATGGTGAGTATGGTGATATGGGTTCTCGGAGGAAGAGGTGAAGAAAGGTAGATGGCTTCGTTTGGTGGTGACCGAAGACAAGGTAAAAAAAAATATATATAATGATCGTGGTTCATGGTAACCGGTGATGAGGTCAAGGGTGGTGGCTGTTTGTGGTAGCCGCATGGTAGGTCGCCGGAAGTCGAGAGCGATGGTGGAAGTGGAATGAAGATGGCCGATGATTAAGTAGTGAGTATAGTTGGATTGTGCAAGACTTTCTATATATCTCTATATCTCTGCATATTTCATACAATATATATATATATATATATATATATATATATATATATATATATATATATATATATATATATATATATATATATATATATATATATATATATATATATATATATATATATATATATATAACTTATAAATATAATGTTAATATTAATTATTAATTAATAGTAATAATAGGATAGTGGATGCAAGAAAGTGAGAACACTAGCACAGTTGAAACACCCGTGAATATTATTTGGTTGATATGCAACCGACAGTTTATCCAGAATGGCTATATCGTTTCCAATGCTAAACAGTTAATGTATAAAGGTGTCCCTAAAAAAACCTAAATTTTTAGATTAAACATGTTTAATTATTTCACTCATTACCTGTTTGAAACCTGATCAAAAAGGTAAGATAAATATTTATTTTCTAGTCCAATTTATATGTACGGAGTTCTAATATTTAAACTTAAAAATGTAAAAATATTTTTAACAAATCTAAAATTTTCGTAATCTATTTACAGTCCAACTTTTATCTTAATCATTCATGAACGTGTATTATTTTTATTTTAAAACTAACGAAACGTCAACCGAGTATTACTGACGTTTACTAATTAGGCTCGAAATCATTTATTTTCCATATACTATATGTATATATAAATATATTTTAATATTAGGTTTTATTATATAACTATATATATATTTTTTCAAATAAATATATTTACAATTAATATTCATATATATATATATATATATATATATATATATATATATATATATATATATATATATATATATATATATATATATATATATATATATATATATATATATATATATATATATATATATTTACAAAGAGTTGTTCGTGAATCATCGAGAACAGTCGAAGGTCAATTGAATATATGAAAAAGTTCAAAATTTTGAGATCCAACCTAACAGATTTTTCTTATTGCGTCAAAAATATTAAATCGTATCGAGAGTTTGATTAAAAATTATTCGAAATTTTCTGGGTCGTGACACCCTAGTCCTTAAGTAGCGTTGAGGTTCATATATCGTGCACGTTATCTTGATTATTGTAGCGACCCCGACAAATCGTCAAGTGACGGCGTCGGCTACGTGGGTCCCATTACCTGATTATAAGTCTTTAAGATAACGTTTGACCAAAAATATATCGCCTTCATTTCAAAATAAAGATTGTTTCAAAGTTTACAAGAATTGTTCAACCAAAAGTTAAGTTACAACGTTATAGATACGATTGAAATCTAGGCGACACGGTTTAAAGTAAAGTCAAAAGACGCTCCATGAAATGCATGTATACTCGACATCGGATGCAAGTATCAAATAGTAAGCGGAAGCATGTTTCACATATCGTGCAAGACCTGAGAAAAACATAGAAATCTGTCAACGAAAACGTTGGTGAAATCATAGGTTTAAGTAAGTAAGTACAAGTGAACCACAAGATTTGCATCAATGAAATAATAGTAATACATTCCAAAAGTTTGTTTCACGAGCACCCAATTATCAAAGCTTAACATTCCTTCCATTGTATACCCCATCACTTAGTGCTAGAACAAACACTGATTCTCGAAAATATATTTCATCCGTAGACGGTAGCGAACCGTCAAGGATGAGGGTTGTCAACCCATATGGCCATATAACATAAGTTCTCGCTTACACCCGGCAAGTGTAACTAATGATAATCGAATTGAGGATTTTGTTCTAAACTCGTATGTAGAATGTTTGTTTTCCCGTTCTTGTGTTCACTTAGTTCAAAAGAATCGTTTATGTTTTCTCATCCCAAATATAAGTTCAAAAAGAGTAAAAGTGGGACTATGATCTCACCTTTGATTGCAAGAGTAAATAAGTACTTCAACAAGTAACGTGCGTAAAGAACAACGCTAGTCTCGACCTAAACAAATAGGTTGTATCAATAACGGTAGTCACGAAGGGTCAAAGTTGTTCAATTAGTCCTATGGCTCGACACGACTCGATTATGTAGCATGTGAAGCAAACTGTCAAGTTTCATGCAAGATACAAGTATAAAAGCATGTTAGGAAGATTGCATAATTAATTGATTAAGTTTGACAAAAAGTCAAACTTGGTCGGGTCAAAGTCAACGAAAAAGTCAACATGTTCGGGTCGGGTCTCGGACAAATTTTCTATGCTAGTTATTCATATATAAGCATGTTAGAACAAGTTGCATGCGAATTGGAAGTCTAAAACATGGCAAACATTTCACGTGAAACGGACATTGGAGACAGAAGCTGGGCACGGCTTATGCCGCGCCGCGGCCAGGCCTGTCGCGCCGCGACAATGGCCGTGGCCTGGTCCCAGGCCTGTTTCACTTGTTCAAGGCTTGGTCAATTTTCAAACAAACGCAAAACTCAAACCGTAAACAATTAGAACATGTATCTTATATCATCGGAAAGGTAATTTGACGAGGAAAACACCTAGACACATTTCATCAAGCAATTCAACACTTACAACAACCCAAAACCGCATTAAACGTTCATAATCAAAGTTTCAAGTTCTAAAAACGCATTTCATGATTCGGGCAACCAATTTACATGTATGATATGCCGTTTCGAAGGTAATCAAACACACATTGCAACTAAACACTTATCAACAACAATTCATAGCATTTGATGCACCAAAAGTTCATATAAAGCTTATCAACCCTAATCCAAAATCACCAAAATCACTAATCAAGTTTATGAAGTTTTACAAATCAACCTACACATCAAAACGAAGCTAGTGATACTAGTAACACTTTTAAAACATGCACTTTAACAATCTAACAACATTTGATCATCCAAAATCAAGGATTAAGCATACACTTTTCATTTTCAAGCTAGTTACACCAAAACATCAAGATCGAGCATACAAATTACATACACGACATCACAATGAGCCATAGACACTAATTAACAACTTTATAACTCAAAAATCTCAAGAACACATAAAATTAGTGATTTTAGAAAGTTACCCAAAAGAGATGAAGTTGGTATCAAATTGAAGAGGATGAAGAGAGGATTCCAAATATGTATTTTGTTTTGATTGAAGCTTGCTAGATCATGAATGGATGATGAATCTTGATGATGAAGATTGAAAGAAAAGTTGAAAGTGTTAAAGGAAAATGGAAATGAAAATGGAAATGAATGAATGGATGAGAAAGGGTGTTGACTAGTTGACCTAGTCACACCTTTGATCACTTGGCAAAAATGGTCCCTCTAGTTCGGGTGCGGGTGCGTGAATTAACCAAACGAATTATTTTAAATTACACGAGAGTACGGGAGACGTTATCTTCCAACAACGAGAATATTTAAAATGTTACATAACAAAGGATACGAATCTAGATACGAAGGGTATTATTTAAAAAGAAAAAGACGGGCGTTAAAATAATTTAACGGAAAAATGCGGGATGTTACATTATCCACACCTCAAAAGAAATTTCGTCCCGAAATTTAGTTGGAAGTAGTAGTCGATATCTCTTACTCGAGACTTTACGTTGTCCATGCAATGAATAAGTGAAAGTACGTCCTTGAGTGTTCTCATGAGTTGGATAGTCAGGGTTTTACGTTGTATTTGGGTTTGGTTTTACGATCCACAAGTTCAGCCGGTTTTTCCTATGAGGAGGAGTTTGTCATCAATAGTTGGTGCATCTAGAAGGATTGCACGTTCCTGTTCCGCAGGACACGTTTCTAAGTTTGTTACACGAAATGTATGGTAAACGGAAACTTAATTGAGTCGGAAGTTCTAAACGGTAGGAAACGGTTCCAATACGCCCCAAGGTTTCATAAGGTTCAATATTGCGGATATATCCTTTTCTCGATTTCCCAAAATGAATTACACCCTTCCAAGGTGCGGTTTCTCAATATTACACTGTTACACACAGGGATTTTGTGAGGTTTTCATCTAAGTTTGGTATAACTCTTCTGGCGACAATGGGTTGCCTCGAGCCCTTCTCGGACTTGAACGATCTCAATTGTTGTTTCTTGATGGAGTTCAGATTTCGGTGGTTGATGCTTTGGTTAAATGAACAGGGGTATGACATTAGCGGTCATATGGGGTTTCGGAAAGTGCGTGTGAACACACGAGTGGTAACTACTGTTGTAAGAGTGATCTACTAAAGGTGACAATACGAGTTTGTGACATGTCTTTCCAAGACATAAATCGTTCGTTTTCTCGGTTCGTCGGTTTGTGGGTGGTACGCGGTACTCATGTCTAAGCGGGTCTCCAAGATTTCTAGAAGTGAAGCGAGTATTTCGATACGGGATAATTGACAAAGATACACCGTGTTGAAATAGAATCTCTTTAAGATGTGCTTGAACAAGATAGTTAGGGTTCGTAAGTGTTCGTTAGGGCTATCCACCCTCGTGGCGAATACTAATGTAATATGAAGAGTTTCTCTATCCATTGGGAAATGTTACAAGGAGTTTCTTTAAACGGAATTGCGAACTGTAAAGATAGTAGTGAAATGATGACTTAGAATAGGATGAGTTTACATCTCGAGGATGCCATAACGTGCCTCTAGTTGTCAAAAGTTGAAGTCTGAAAGAGAAACGAGGTAGTACACGTAGTTGTATAGTTCGGGGTTGAATAATAGTTGACCGATTATCAGAAACACAAGGGCGTTAAGTCAAAGAAAAGTGAAGTATCGTTGGATTGTGTGTTATCTTAATTTCCAGTAATATCAGACGGTAACGGTGAAATAACAGAGGTATGTAGTGTGGTACGTGATGACGAGAACATTGATCGGATCCACAATTTAGTATTCGAATTCTTCGTGCAAAATAACGAATTTCCGTTCTGTTGATTTCGAGTCGAGGGAGTATGCCTTTCGGCGTCCAACTAGAAATATTTCCATATTTGAGTCCCATCTGGTGTTGTACGAATTTAGCTAGAAATGTTGGTGTGAAGAATCACGCTCAAGGTTCGAACACGGAGAGGTTTAAAGTTTTCCCTTAGTGAGTTAACGAGTTTAAAAGTCGGGTAACACGAGAAAAGTCAGAAATGAATCTTTGGTAATAACAGACGAGATCTAAGATTTTTTTTTTTTTTTTTTTTTTTTTTTTTTTTTTTTTTTTTTTTTTTTTTTTACGAATACAAGTCCGAGTTGGTAGAGTTTCCTGATTACATGTGGCTTGATTTCGAGATTGATTGTAATGCCTTGACCATTAACATCATGGTCTAGAAAATTGGACTTCGTTCAACAGAAATTCTCACTCGGAGAATTTGGTATAGAGTTGCTCTTTTCTCAAAAGTTCGAGCGTAAGATGGTGATGTTGTTCGTTTTCCTTCTTTACTTAAATAAGTTAAGATGTCATCCATAAATACGATAACAGATTTGTCTAGATAAGTTTGCATACGTGGTTTAGGAGGTTTATGGATACGGACGAGCCTTGGATAAATCGAATGGTACTAAGAGAGATTTACAACTAACGTTGCGAGTTCGGAAAAGACTCAGGAGACATCGTCTCCCTTAACCCCCAATTGATGATAACCGGAATGGAGGTCGATTTGGAATACACACGAGTTTTACGCAAATAATCATGAGGTCATGGATACGAGGAAGTGGGTATCGGTTTCCAACCGAAAATTATTTAGTTCACAAAAATCCATACATAATTGTAGGAAAGAAAGAGAAGAAAAAAAAAAATTTCTCCTTAACGGATAGGTTTTGAGCTCCTTAGTTCTATAGGTGTCAAGTCATAATTCTTAACGTATATCCTCTGATAAAATTTATAGGCACACAATATATTCCGTTGGTCACTTAAATTGCCTAAGTAGTGTCTAGGGAAAAAGTGGAGTGCAAAGAGCACGAGTCAAAGACTTGGTTATAAAACGTCTAACGGTAATGAAATCGAATAAGTATGAAGTATACGGTTTGTTGTGAAGAAACGTACCCGTTACTAGTCCATCGTCGTTCCGGGCATCCTAGGTGTCGATGTTGAAAGTTCAATGGCGTGCGTTGGGGTTGATTTCTTCTTTGGGCACACATTCCTAAAATGACCCAGTTGGCCACACTCAAAGCATGCACCCGTCCTGTGTGCGTTGGGCACCCTTCGAGCGACGGTAACGGTACCCTTACAGACATGGGCCACATGGCCACTTCTTTGACACTTGACGCAAAATGGTTTGCCACATTCACCAAAATGATGTTTGCGACACTTGTTACAGTGAGGTAGGGTTCCGGCATACCCCTTCTTGCCGCCGGGGGTGAAAGGCTTCTTGGAGATGTTGCTATTGTTGTGGTTGCTTGGTTGCGAGGCTTCCCATTTTCTTTTGTTGTTACCCGGGTGGTTCTCGACCATTCGTACCGGTGCTTCCATTTCGTTCACCGTTTCTAAAGTTTGGTGGGCCTTTGTTAAAGCCTCTTGTAGGTTAGTGGGTTGGGATGCCCTTACCCCGTGTTGAATGCTCTTAGGGAGGCCATCCATGTAAAGTTCGACTCTTAGGAATTCGGGAGTCATGAGATTTGGACACATTGAGACTAGTTCGGTAAACCGTTGATTATAAGCTCCGAGGTCATTCCCGACCGTTCTTAAATTCCTTAGCCCTTGCTCGAGCCATCGAGTCTCATCGCGCGGGAAGTATTCGGTGATCATTCTTTCTCTTAATTCGGTCCAAGAGAGTGTAAGGGCTTCATCGATACCCACTGATTGTACATACGTGTTCCACCATGAGAGAGCGATACCGGTAAGAGTGAGGGTGGAAAACTTGACCTTATCTTGGTCTCGACAACCGCTTGTGTTAAAAACGGTCTCCATTTGTTCAAACCATCGGGTGAGAGTAACCGGTCCCCCGGTTCCATCGAAAGTGGGAGGATTGTACTTCATGAAGTTCTTGTAGGAGCAACCCTCGATTGAATTACCTGCTCCATGATTGTTGTTGTTAGAAAAGTGATCGGCCACGGCCGTACCCACGGCGGTGGTTATCATTCGTTGAAGAGCTTGTTCCAGAGTTTCGAGAGGAGTATTGTGTTGACCTTGGTGAGCCATTGTTCCTTCATGAGACAAGAATATCGTTGGTTAGTATTTTCAACAATACTAACCGTGGCATGGAATAAGGATAGAGAGAAAATTTTCCTTGACTCGCCTTAAATTCTTTTATGTCATAATGTTGGAACGTCCATGTGAATCACCGTAATATAATCCCGGAAATTATATTACCCTGATTCTCATGTGCATTTAACATTACTTCATAAAGTCAAGGTGGCGCATCAACAAAATTTATCAACGTAAGATCAAGATCGAATACGAGTCAGATATGATAGAAGAGTTCGAGTATAAATGCACAAATAGTCAAGTAATTCCTACTTCAGTCTATATGCCGGTTGTAGTCTAGATTCACCTATGTACCCTATGACTCGGGGTGGACACAAATGAACTCTAAATCCCTACAACCAAGGCTCTGATACCACCTGTAGCGACCCCGACAAATCGTCAAGTGACGGCGTCGGCTACGTGGGTTCCATTACCTGATTATAAGTCTTTAAGATAACGTTTGACCAAAAATATGTCGCCTTCATTTCAAAATAAATATTGTTTCAAAGTTTACAAGAATTGTTCAACCAAAAGTTAAGTTACAACGTTATAGATACGATTGAAATCTAGGCGACACGGTTTAAAGTAAAGTCAAAAGACGCTCCATGAAATGCATGTATACTCGACATCGGATGCAAGTATCAAATAGTAAGCGGAAGCATGTTTCACATATCGTGCAAGACCTGAGAAAAACATAGAAATCTGTCAACGAAAACGTTGGTGAAATCATAGGTTTAAGTAAGTAAGTACAAGTGAACCACAAGATTTGCATCAATGAAATAATAGTAATACATTCCAAAAGTTTGTTTCACGAGCACCCAATTATCAAAGCTTAACATTCCTTCCATTGTATACCCCATCACTTAGTGCTAGAACAAACACGGATTCTCGAAAATATATTTCATCCGTAGACGGTAGCGAACCGTCAAGGATGAGGGTTGTCAACCCATATGGCCATATAACATAAGTTCTCGCTTACACCCGGCAAGTGTAACTAATGATAATCGAATTGAGGATTTTGTTCTAAAATCGTATGTAGAATGTTTGTTTTCCCGTTCTTGTGTTCACTTAGTTTAAAAGAATCGTTTATGTTTTCTCATCCCAAATATAAGTTCAAAAAGAGTAAAAGTGGGACTATGATCTCACCTTTGATTGCAAGAGTAAATAAGTACTTCAACAAGTAACGTGCGTAAAGAACAACGCTAGTCTCGACCTAAACAAATAGGTTGTATCAATAACGGTAGTCACGAAGGGTCAAAGTTGTTCAATTAGTCCTATGGCTCGACACGACTCGATTATGTAGCATGTGAAGCAAACTGTCAAGTTTCATGCAAGATACAAGTATAAAAGCATGTTAGGAAGATTGCATAATTAATTGATTAAGTTTGACAAAAAGTCAAACTTGGTCGGGTCAAAGTCAACGAAAAAGTCAACATGTTCGGGTCGGGTCTCGGACAAATTTTCTATGCTAGTTATTCATATATAAGCATGTTAGAACAAGTTGCATGCGAATTAGAAGTCTAAAACATGGCAAACATTTCACGTGAAACGGACATTGGAGACAGAAGCTGGGCACGGCTTATGCCGCGCCGCGGCCAGGCCTGTCGCGCCGCGACAATGGCCGTGGCCTGGTCCCAGGCCTGTTTCACTTGTTCAAGACTTGGTCAATTTTCAAACAAACGCAAAACTCAAACCGTAAACAATTAGAACATGTATCTTATATCATCGGAAAGGTAATTTGACGAGGAAAACACCTAGACACATTTCATCAAGCAATTCAACACTTACAACAACCCAAAACCGCATTAAACGTTCATAATCAAAGTTTCAAGTTCTAAAAACGCATTTCATGATTCGGGCAACCAATTTACATGTATGATATGCCGTTTCGAAGGTAATCAAACACACATTGCAACTAAACACTTATCAACAACAATTCATAGCATTTGATGCACCAAAAGTTCATATAAAGCTTATCAACCCTAATCCAAAATCACCAAAATCACTAATCAAGTTTATGAAGTTTTACAAATCAACCTACACATCAAAACGAAGCTAGTGATACTAGTAACACTTTTAAAACATGCACTTTAACAATCTACCAACATTTGATCATCCAAAATCAAGGATTAAGCATACACTTTTCATTTTCAAGCTAGTTACACCAAAACATCAAGATCGAGCATACAAATTACATACACGACATCACAATGAGCCATAGACACTAATTAACAACTTTATAACTCAAAAATCTCAAGAACACATAAAATTAGTGATTTTAGAAAGTTACCCAAAAGAGATGAAGTTGGTATCAAATTGAAGAGGATGAAGAGAGGATTCCAAATATGTATTTTGTTTTGATTGAAGCTTGCTAGATCATGAATGGATGATGAATCTTGATGATGAAGATTGAAAGAAAAGTTGAAAGTGTTAAAGGAAAATGGAAATTAAAATGGAAATGAATGAATGGATGAGAAAGGGTGTTGACTAGTTGACCTAGTCACACCTTTGATCACTTGGCAAAAATGGTCCCTCTAGTTCGGGTGCGGGTGCGTGAATTAACCAAACGAATTATTTTAAATTACACGAGAGTACGGGAGACGTTATCTTCCAACAACGAGAATATTTAAAATGTTACATAACAAAGGATACGAATCTAGATACGAAGGGTATTATTTAAAAAGAAAAAGACGGGCGTTAAAATAATTTAACGGAAAAATGCGGGATGTTACAATTATAACCTTTTTGATAATAACGATAGTAATAATAATAATAATTGAAAATAGAAACATCACTCACTTATCAATACTGTGGCTCAATATTGCAGGAAAAAGTACGCAGATGTAACGGACATTACAAATGCTAGGTTGACCTCACGAACAATACCCATAACCTCCATAGCTATAATCCATACTTTCTTAGCTCTATCCCGCTCATAAAACCAGTTTTGAAATGACCCGCTCATGACTTCGTCGTAGTATTTTATGTATAAATAATAATATATTATAATTCAGTAGGCTTATAACTACCTTTAGTGGTTTGATTCTTGATTAAGAATACTAATAATGAAGTGTAAGAACAAAGATGATAATGGAGAGAAAGAAAGAAACACTTTGTAAGTGTGAGAAATGGTGCAAGTTTAATGCTTGCATTCATGAGTATTTATAGCCTAAAATTTCAATATAAAAATACATACTTTATGTACCAAAATTGACTATATGTATACTAGTTTATAATTTTATTTTTAGTCAACATAAGGATGTACTAGTTTATACTCTTTTATTTATTTTTAGTCAACATAAGGATGTATTTGTTTAGGATTCTTTTTGGTCTCATTATTATTATTATTATTATTATTATTATTATTATTATTATTATTATTATTATTATTATTATTATTATTATTATTATTATTATTATTATTATTATTATTATTATTACTATTATTATTATTACATTTACTACATGATAAGTATTATTTTCTTTTTACTAATTCATTACATTGAATATATATATATATATATATATATATATATATATATATATATATATATATATATATATATATATATATATATATATATATATATATATATATATATTCATTTCGAAATATATATTTGAAATATTTATTTAATATTTAGTTTTTCAAAATCAATTATATTTTAAAGTTTATTTTAAAATTGTTTAAATAATAGAAATTATTATAACACGTAACGTTTTTAATTAATATATATATATTTACATAAAATTGTTCGTGAATCGTCGGAATCATATAAAAGTTAGGTTTAAATTTAGTCGGAAATTTTCGGGTTGTCATAGTACCTACCCGTTAAAAGAAATTTCGTCCCGAAATTTAGTTGTTGCCATCAATCGGCGTTGTTCGTACATAGACGAGGATATTTACGTTTTGTTTGGTCTTCACATTCCCAGGTATGGTCGGGGCCTTTCGTGAATTCCAACGGATAGAATATTGTTTTGTTTCAAGAGTTTAAATCATACGAACATAATTTCTACAGGTTCTTCTATGAAGTACATTTTGTCATTAATGCGGAGGTTATCTAAAGGATTAACAAGAGTATCATTTGACTAGGTTATTTTCAAAAGGGATGATGGTGCTATACAAGCATTTCAGTAAACTGAACACATGAAATGTGTTACGAATAGTATTGAGCTCATTTAAACCCTTGAGCGTTTATGCCGCAATATTAGGGCAGACAAACAGAGAGGAGTTCGTGAAAATTACAGTCATGAAATTTGATAGAGATCATCCTTTTTTACAACAAGAATATTGTAATGATGAATATGAGTTAAAATAGAGTTTTATCATCGTTGAGTAATATGAATAAAACGATTTGATTATAGGAAGAGTATAAACGAAGCTATCACAAAATAGTGAAATGATGAAATATTTGTTTGCTTTAACTTTTGACATGGTTAAAGTTTATTTCCGGAAATTAAGGGATTTAAAGAAATCTTCATAATCTATAAGATTTGATACTCCGGTAATTAAGGAATTTAGGATTTTCTTTGATTAAATGCCGTAAATTACCTCGATTACTGTGTTTAGAATTTTGCAATAAATTAACTTCTTCCGTTTCATTATCTTCACCACTTCAATACTTTCTTTCTCAATTCAAACTTTCAAACGATTAAGGAAATGCTTAATCCAGTTCTGATCCTTGTTATTATATTGACCACATATACAGTCATTCTTCTTTTTCATTTACCACCAGAGGAATTTGTTTTCTTCTACTATTCCCTTGGGGTTATAATGTTTTTTATTCTCCCGTGTCTTTACGTTGCAATATGTATTGATATAGATGATTTGTAATTTCGGTGTTGTTATCGGGCTTTATATTTTCCCTTATATGTCAGAGCTCTATGCTCTTGTTTTTCCTTCCCGACTTTAAGTCAAGCGAGTAATGGTCTAGAATTTGTAGGTATGAAGTTTCGAAAGGTCCTACTGTTCTAAGCGTAATATCACGATTTGATTTGGTAAATTACCAGAATTACTGAGGATCGAACTATCAAGAATATATTTTCTTGATATGTTCAGAGGTTAAGTAGAATGTAAGAGTCGTGTAACATGGCAAATGATGATTTATAAAGTCTATGAATTATCATCTTCCATTAAAAATTTAGCATGACTTACTGTAATATAATCACGTTGGCCTGACGTCATTATATTATACTAACTCATGCTTCAATTCTCAACACTTCTTCAAAACATTTATAATTTAAACTTGAATTTTACAGAATATAGAAACTAATACAGTTTCTTTTATGATGAAATAAAGATATCGCAAAGAGATAATTAATTGCGGACAAGAATTGTTACGAAGATATCTTCAGAAATATAGAGGATATTTATAACGAAGGATACGATGATATCTTTAGAATTTCTAAGATCGAGTTATAATGAGGAAAATTCTTCTGTAAGGATTTAGAATGCTTAAGGAGATTATTTATCTTCTGTAATTTCCATCAGAAATCGAATTATCTGGATTCCTTGAGTATAGGTTTAGTCCTTGTGATTTGTCCACAGCCTCCTTCATAGTTTGCTCAATCCGTTTTCCAGTTCCAAATCTGAGTTTATACCATTTTTTATCATCAAACTTTTGGTCATTTAGACCATCTATAGCTTTTGCTGCTTCGTCAGCATTCTCAAGGTTAACGAATCCGAATCATTGATTATCAATCCGATATGGTTTCAAGAAATTTTATTTTTAGATGATTAAACACTGATTGTAATCGTCAACGGATCTAATGGTTGACGAATAGTCGTTGTTGATTTCAAAAGTAATGAATGATAATTTCGGTGGTTTGATGTGATAATTCATCATAGAATACGAATGAATATAATTCATGAATGTAGTGATCTTTAGGAAGATAACACCTGCTAAAGCTTTACTTGAATTCTGATATGTCAAAATCAGAATATGTAATTGAATTTGTATGAGAATGGTTGTTCTTTAGATACATATATCTTGTGAATGTAAGTAGGATAGCTATTGAATCAGAATTGAAGAATGTACAATGCAACATATTAATGTGAGATATAAATATTTCTCGGATTTTACCTACCCGTTAAAATATTTTTTACAATTAACAGTTTGTACAAAAGGATTATCATCTTTATGAAGATATACGTTCATATATGTATTCTTCAGGTATAATATAGATTTAATGAGTTAATATAATATTAAACTCATTTGATTTGTGGTTAAAACGAGAATAAATAATCTTCAAAACTTTAGAGATTTCATAATTGTCGCGGAATATTTCACTAATGAAGTTATGATTCAATAATTCATCGTTCATTGTTATTGATATACCTTGGTATATGATGTTGGTGCTTGTGGAATTCTTGTGAAATTCACAAGGCACGAATAATGTTTTCTAGAAAGTTTCGAGTGCATCGAAAACAGGAGTGTAAGATCAAACATGTATTTGAATAATACACTTGGTTTATTATGAAATGGAGTTTATTGTGCTGAAGCAGTGATTAACGATCGTTAAGTCATTAACGAAGGATATACATCATAGCATATTAGTGATATGAATTAACCAAGTAGTACATACTAGTTAAGATTCACACGTAATAACTTAGTACGAAATGATTTATTAAACCATATATATATATATATATATATATATATATATATATATATATATATATATATATATATATATATATATATATATATATATATATAAAGTATACATATATAATTCTTCAGAAAGAATGAGTCAATACATTTTAACTCATTATTACTAATATTCCTTGGTATCTATGGGGCGTATGATGTTGATATCCGGGGTACCGAATGTGATGTTGAGGCGTGGGATGCGGATGTTGTTGTTGATGAAGCTGGTGATGTTGGTGGTGATGCTGATGGTACTGGTGGTGCTGTCGGTGCTGGTTATACTGCTGGTGATGCTGATGCTCTTAGATTTCGCGCCATATTCTCCAGAGCCACCACTCGAGCGCGAAGCTCGTTAACTTCTTCTCTTACTCCGGGATGATTGGCGGTTCGGACTAGCGGATGAATAAGATCTAGAATTCTAGATAATATATACTCGTGATGGGATATCCTGGAAATGAGGGTGAAAATGGTGTTCCGGATTGGTTCGCCGGTAAGTGCTTCTGGTTCTTCGCCAATAGGGAAATTTGATGAGTGGAAAGGATCTCCTTCTTCACTTCTCCATTGATTAAGTCGACTACGAACCCATCCCCAATTCATCCAGAATAGATGATGGCTGATTGGTTCGTTTATACCGGGTACGCTGTCATTGGAGCTCGAGGAGTTAGAAGAATCCATATTATGTGTTTGAAATAGGGTTTGATATGAATTGAGTGTTGGATTCTGAATGGTATATTCGTCTCCTTGAATACGTATATATAGCAAAAAGATTTTCCTGATTTACGGAGGAAATTTAGGAAAAGTGTTAGACAAAGTCTATTGGGATAGATATGGTAAGATATGATTTGTCTATACTCCAATAATGGCAGTATGACGTGTCGAGATTATAAAATGATAAGTATGTAATCTAATAATCTTTTGATTAAAGACTTTCAATTCATATACTGTGATAACCCAATGACATTTTTCGGTTTGCAAACCATTGCATATAGGCATAAGGCATATAGGTACGTGATATAACAGAGATTTATATACGTTTGAGTATGAATAGTAACAATTATAGGAGTTTCAAAAATCATGAATAATATTTCATGTAATACATATGTAATACACAAAACCATGATAGATGACATAGGAATGTCAAGAACTTCAGAAATCATGGTGTCGCATTTAAATAAGGTGGCATAATTGGATAATACTTAGGAAAGTTCTTAGATTGGCTTTGCGTTCTAAAATAAGTAAAGTTTCTAAAGTATAGTGTAGCATTTAACATTTAAAGGCAATAATTAAAGGCACTATGGTCAAGAAAAGTTGTAGTCCTACATTGCTAAGGTACCTAATTGTATAAGGCACACATAAAATGCAATCCTGGTTCTCTACAGCAACACTGCTCTGATACCAATCTGTGATGACCTCCAGATAGGGCCTGGGAGAATAACGTCACTAAATATATCAAATCACAATTGTATAAAAGAGAACAACTCTATATGAGACGTTTTATTGAGTTTTGCAGAGGAAGATAAATAAATTACATTGTATTTAATGAACAATGCATTAAATGTCTTTAATTGGTATGATATGTAATGAAGACTCCAAGCATGGCAGGCAAGCAATCATCATCAAAACAGTAGATATACAGCGAAAGTAATATTTAAGTACCTGAGAATAAACATTCTTAAAGTATCAACACAAAGGTTGAGTGAGTTCATAGGTTTGTCATAAATAATGATTTTAGTAATAGTGTTAGACCACAAGATTTTTGTTCATAAGCTTAGTCTCACAGGGACCAATTAGTAGATCTCGCAGATCCAAAAGTTATTCATAAGCTTGGTGTCACATGGACCAATTAGTAGATCACGCAGATCCAAAAGTTGTTCATAAGCTTGGTCTCACAAGGACCAATTAGTAGATCTCGCAGATCCAAAAGTTGTTCATAAGCTTGGTCTCGCAGGGACCAATTAGTAGATCAAGCAGATCCAAAAGTTGTTCAAAGTTTTCCCCAAAGACAAGTTGTGTTTATACTTGTCGGTTAGGAACTTAGTCGGACATAGCCTGGTATATCATAGTTTAAAGTTGGTACTTGTGTCTAGCGTGTAAATCAGTTATAAAAGTTGTGCATGTATTCTCAGCCCAAAAATGTAAAGAGTAAAAGGGAATCAAATAAACTCACCTTAAATAGCAGTTGAAGTATTACTTGAAAGGAATGAAATGAATGGAAATAAGTGATCGGGATCTCAACCTAGAGATAGAATGTACGATCAGATGTTGTCTAATAGACATAAGTATGGTAACTATACCAATGATAATGGTTTTCTGAAAGCAATTCTATTTTCGGAAAGGTTACTATCTATGGAAAGTTTCCACTTTTAGTAAGTTTCTATGTTTAGTAAGTTAGTGTTGAATACTAGTGAGTTGTTCTTAATAAGTCCACCACTTATTAAGTGTGTAAGTGACTAAGTGTTGTTCATTTAGTGAGTGTATGATTACAATAGTCGGGTTTGATATTGTGCACCATACCCAAACATCTATGTCACCGCCGAGTCACTTGAATGATCTATTTTTACCGGTTGGCCCAGGATTTCTCGACCAAAATCTAAGTTTGGCATTCGAAATCTACAAGCATCCTATAGTGGTACCAACGATCACCCTAGGCCTTAAGTAGCGTTGAGGTTCATATATAGTGCACGTTATCTTGATTATAACCTTGGTGATAATAATGATAGTAATAATAATAATAATTGAAAATGGAAACATCACTCACGTATCAATATTGTGGCTCAATATTGCAGGAAAAAGTACGCAGATGTAACGGACATTACAAATGCTAGGTTGACCTCACGAACAATACCCATAACCTCCATAGTTATAACCCATACTTTCTTAGCTCTATCCCGCTCATAAAACCCGTTTTGAAATGACCCGCTCATGACTTCGTCGTAGTATTTTATGTATAGATAATAATATGTTATAATTCAGTAGGCTTATAACTACCTTTAGTGGTTTGATTATGTTATAATTCAGTAGGCTTATAACTACCTTTAGTGGTTTGATTCTTGATTAAGAATACAAATAATGAAGTGTAAGAACAAAGATGATAATGGAGAGAAAGAAAGAAACACTTTGTAAGTGTGAGAAATGATACAAGTTTAATGCTTGCATTCATGAGTATTTATAGCATAAAATTTCAATATAAAAATACATACTTTATGTACCAAAATTGACTATATGTATACTATTTTATAATTTTATTTTTAGTCAACATAAGGATGTACTAGTTTATACTCTTTTATTTATTTTTAGTCAACATAAGGATGTATTTGTTTAGGATTCTTTTTAGTCTCATTATTATTATTATTATTATTATTATTATTATTGTTATTATTATTATTATTATTATTATTATTATTATTATTATTATTATTATTATTATTATTATTATTATTATTATTACATTTACTACATGATAATTATTATTTTCTTTTTACTAATTCATTACATTGAAATATATATATATATATATATATATATATATATATATATTCATTTCAAAATATATATTTAATATTTAGTTTTTCAAAATATATTTTAAAGTTTATTTTAAAATCATTTAAATAATAGAAATTATTATAACACGTAATGTTTTTATTTAATATATATATTTACATAAAATTGTTCGTGAATCGTCGGAATCATATAAAAGTTTGGTTTAAATTTAGTCGGAAATTTCCGGGTTGTCATATCCGATGTATTTGTAACTCAATCGTAGAATGTTTTTAAGTACTTGTGTCTATTTCATCAAACATTTATAAAAGCAGCGCATGTATTCTCAGTCCCAAAAATATATATTGCAAAAGCATTTAAAAAGGGAGCAAATGAAAACTCACTATACGATATTTTGTAGTAAAAATATGCATACGACGGAACTAAACAATGCAGGGTTGGCCTCGGATTCACGAACCTATAACAATTGTATATCTATTAAAACATATAATGGAAATCACATAATTTCATTTATATATTATTTATATATTTGTAGTGATATAGAATTTATACTAAATTCCATTTAAAAACGTATACTTATATTATATTTTAAATTATATGTTATATATATTTATTTTGTAAAATAATTAATATCTATATATAAAAAGTTATATTAACATATGTATATAAGTAATTAGTATTTTAATCAAAAATCAATAATTGGTTATATGTAATATTTATATAATAACTGTTAATATGTTTAATATATAATTTCATGTAATATTAATATAAGTATATAATATTTTTTTGTTATATAAAAATAATACTAATTATGATAAAAGTTATGATAATTCTAATAATAATAAAAATGATAATAATAATAATAATAATAATAATAATATTAATAATAATAATAATAATAATAATAATAATAATAATAATAATAATAATAGTAATAATAATAATAATAATAATAATAATAATAATAATAATAATAATAATAATATAACTACCTCAAAAGAATAAGCTTCCAAAAAATAAATTGTCATAGCACGATCTCGAACCCAAGACCTCTCGTCTCACAAACACACCCCTAATCAATGATCTGCCCTTTACTTTCTGTTGTTATTTGTCCATTGAATCTTTTTAACCATAATCATCTCTATTATTTAATTATCATCATCTTATTATTATAACTTCATTATTATCATAACATGGCATCATCATCATCATCGCTAAACCATCGATCTTTTCAGTTCAACAGAAGTCTAACTGGGTCTCAGCCCAAATGATTAATCAACTGTCACGGCCCAATTAGAAAATAGGAACATAGCAGCCCAAAAGAATATGCAGTCCATTTAACAATCCAATATCATGTTTTTAATAAGATTGATCGATGGGTTTTTGTTGGGTGTGGGGTTCGGTTATAACCAGGGATAACAACCTCAAACGCATCATCCCACTTGTTTCGGCTTTAACTTCTAAATCTCACCATCACAATTATATTATTATTAACATATTCATCATCACTCTTTATCATCATCATTAAAACATGGCGGGTGGATGGTGGTTCGTACAGAAACAAAAAGTATCACCCTAACAGCAGAATGCAATAGCAGGTTTCGATGGTTTTGTTGGATTTTTGAACAGCGAATAGGAACAAAAGCAGAAGCAATAGATAATGATGGTTATGGTGGTTGTACATGGCGTTTTGTAGGGTGGCGGTTTTGGTGGAGGTGATCGTGATTGTGGTGTTGTTCACAACCGAAAACAGGAACATGAATTTGATGGTAGTGGTTGGCCAAAAAGAAAGGAAAGAAACACATACCATGTCAAGACCCGTCCTAATCCATAAGGACGAATACAATAACATATGATTACATCGCGAGGTATTTGACCTCTATATGATACATTTTACAAACATTGCATTCGTTTTAAAAGACAAACTTTCATTTACATCGAAAGTTGACGGCATGCATACCATTTCATAATATATCCAACTATAATTGACTTAGTCATATTATTTACTGAACTCAACGACTCGAATGTAACGTCTTTTGAAATATGCCATGAATGACTCAATTAATATCTTTAAAATGAGCAAATGCACAGTGGAAGATTTCTTTAACACCTGAGAATAAACATGCTTTAAAGTGTCAACCAAAAGGTTGGTGAGTTCATTAGTTTATCATAAACAATCATTTTCATCATTTTAATAGACCACAAGATTTTCATTTCCATTTCTCATAAATATACGTCCCATGCATAGAGAAAAAAATCATTCATATGGATTGAACACCTGGTAACCGACATTAACAAGATGCATATAAGAATATCCCCTATCATTCCGGGACATCAATCGGACATGATAAAACAACATCGAAGTACTAAAGCATCCGCAACCATGGATGGGGTTTGTTAGGCCCAATAGATCTATCTTTAGGATTCGCGTCAATTAGTAGATCGGTTTACTAATTCTTAGGTTACCAAGCAAAAAGGGACATATTCGGCTTCGATCATTCAACCATATAATGTAGTTTCGATTATTTATGTCTATTTCTTAAAACAGTTATAAAAACAGCGCATTTATTCTCAGTCCCAAAAATATATATTGCAAAAGCATTTAAAAAGGGAGTAATGAAACTCACAATATTGTATTTTGTAGTAAAAATACATATGACGACTTTGAACAATGCAGGGTTGGCCTCGGATTCACGAACCTATATCATTTGTGTATATATTAATACACATAATTGTAATCGAATAAGTTTATATATCTAACTTATTAATTATATCATTTTTATATTAATAATATATTTATGTTTCATATATTCCTTTTATATATAAAAATATTTGTTATGTTATAGGTGTTAACCATAATTATTTATATATTTCATTTTGTACATAATACTATTAATCTAGTTAAGTTGTGTATCTTAAATATATCTTTATATATAACTTTAAATTTTATACTTATAATCTTAACCATGTCTTATAATTATATATACCAATTTACTAATGTTTCATTAATCTATGTTAAGCTATATATTTATTTGATACATAATTCTCGTTTATAGTTGTAATATATTTTGTATTTTAATATATACATAATTTATATGTAATTAATATTTACACTTTAAAGTTATAATAGTCGGTATATATTAACAGTAGGTTCATAGTAATACTCTGTTTTAGTGTTTAACCTTTATGAGTTTTCTATACATATATATATATATATATATATATATATATATATATATATATATATATATATATATATATATATATATATATATATATATATATATATATTGTTACATGTGGCTATATATTTTTAATCATATCAAACCTTAATCTTCAAGCTAACTTATAATAATATTTCGTATTATGTTGAAAACTTTAAATACTAATCATATTACTACTAGTTTTTCTTTCCTAAATGATAATAGTAATAATAATAATGATAATATCGTAATTTACATTAATGAAGTTAATGATACCAATAATAATAACTAATACAATGAACATAATTAATAATATAACAACATTAATAACAATTAATAGTAATAATAACATAAATAATAATAATAATAATAATAATAATAATAACAAAGGAATTAATAACTACCTCCAATATTCGGATATATAAAAAAGGAATGCCTCAGTTGGGTCTCGAACCCGCGACCTTTGGAACACTCAGACACACTCCTAACCATTACTCCATCCATGTTTTTCTTATTAAATCTTAGACTGATAAATATATAACCCGTATACTATTTTCATCCCCTTCATCCCCTTCATCTTCTTAAAGTGATTGACCAATAATCAAAACGTTTAACCAGATGTTTATTTACATCGAGATAACCATAACCAACCAATATCAATTATTCATATGTAATGAAAAAAAATAAATAAATAAAAAATAAAAGAGTACACAGCTGCTATAGCCGTCGCTGTATCAAAAAAATGAAATCGATTTTCAATTTTTAGGCTGTTATAGACGAAATTTATAACACAAATTAGGTTTCAAATCACACCTAGAAACTTTGCAATTCATCAATTGAATCATAATTGCAACAGGTATCACGAATTTGATTCAAGAACACTAGTTTAACTTTTGAATCCGAAAACTTTGACCTGTAAATTAAAGCTCAATTTGATGAATTGAAAAACGAAATTTTTCAGAAAGTTCATTCAATACATTCCTAACAAAACTGAATTTTTAGATTTTTAAAAACGATTCGTATTCAAGGTATGGTGTTTTTAGTTCAATACAGAGGTATCGTACCAATAAAAAAAAATTCTAGTTTTTTTTTTACGAATTGGGAAGTTATAATTGATAAAGTAGATGAAGAGTTAAATGATTTTCGTTCATAACAAATGAAAATTTCGATTGATTTATATTCCAAAGTGTCGACTAGATAATTCACAAGGACACAAAAAAATATAGAAAAAAATATAGAAAAAGAAGGCTAACTGCATTTGTATCTGTGAGTTGATCAATTTTGTCTTGTAATCCAATTTAGAGACAGCAAAATATTTCCCCCGTACAGAAATAAATAAAAAAATAAAAAGTGAAATAGTTGGTTAACAAAATTTTGAATTTATATGTGATTCTATACTCTTTGATATCGATATGTTTATCAATTAGTCAATTAGGGAGACAATTTAAATAGAGAAGCTAGTGGTTGAAAACAGATTACGAATATATCTATATTTATATTTATATATCACGGTATTTATATATATGTTATATTAGATTTTATAACACAAATTAATGATATAAGTTTATTAATAAAATCCATTAATATTTTTAATTTTTCATAAGAATACTCATAATAATGATAATAATAATGATAAAAATGATGATAATAATAATAATATTATTAATGATAATATTAATACTAATTATAATAACATTAATAAAAATATTAGTGATAATAATAATATAATAATTTATGTATATCAAACTTCATATATATCTATGTTATATATTGAAAGATATTAATTAATAATACAGATTTTAATATTTGAAAGTAGTCGTAGTATTATTAGTATGATAACTATATCTTTAACTTGTAATTACATTTATTAGTATTAAAATTTATTAATCTTGTATTATTTACTAATTATATGATATATATATATATATATATATATATATATATATATATATATATATATATATATATATATATATATATATATAACAGTCTATTTTGAACATTTAATATCTATACATTGTATATATATATATATATATATATATATATATATATATATATATATATATATATATATATATATATATATATATATATGTGTGTGTGTGTGTGTGTGTGTGTGTATGTATGTGTGTGTGTGTATATTTCCACTGTTACATATTTGATTATGTTTTGAATACCAAGTAAATAATTATAATAATTATATATATATTGAAATAATAATCTCCGAGTATAACGTTTAATACTTTATTCAAAATCATTTATATTCAATATGCTCTTTGATAACCTAAACAGTTTTAATTAACAAGTTTTAAGTTATATTAAGTTACTTTTCATTGTAATTAATCACGTAATAATTTAGGTTATAATATGCAATTATTCTCATATATAATTATTTATATATACATTTCCATTTACAGTTATTGGTTCGTGAATCGTTGGGAACAGTTAAAGGGTAATTGAATCTATGTAAACAGTTTTAAACGTTTGGAACTCACATTACAGACTTTGCTCATTTTGTCGAAATAATATAAAGATTAAGTTTAAATTTGGTCGGAAATTTTCGGGTCGTCACAGTACCTGCCCGTTAAAGAAATTTCGTCCCGAAATTTGATTGGGATGGTCATTGCTAACAATAATTATGTTTTCATGATGCATACGAGCTAAAAATTAGTGTTTTATCATCAACGAGTAATATGAATAAAATAATTTGACTATTCGATGAGTGCGGGTGAAACTATCACAAAAGAGTGAAATGAAGAAATAGAGATTTCTCTTAACTTTTGACGGAGTCATGTTTGAATTCCGAAATTCAAGGGATTTAGAGAAAATCTTCAAAATCTGTATAAGATTTGATTCTTCGGTAATTCGGAAAATTAAGATCTCTCTAATTAAATGCAGTCATCTTTCTTGATTGTTACGTCTGATTTTTCCTTTATAAATTAACTCTTCCGTTCCATTATCGTCACCATTCATATACTTTATTTCTTAGTTCATACATCCAAAAGATTGTGAAAATGCTTCATCCAGTTCTAATCCTTGATATTTTCCTAACTATCATTTCTGTCATCCATCTTTTTCAATCTTCCACCAGAAAAATTTTGTTTACTTCTACTATTACCTTGGGGTGATACTATTCTTAATTCTACCGTGTCTTCATATTGATATTCGTATTAATATTCACGATTTGTAATCTCTGTGTTGTTATTGAGTTTTATATTTTCTTTTATAATTCGAAGTCCCATCTTCTTTCTTCTATAATCATTGTCATCTACAATTAATGCTCTCTTTTATTTACTGCGATTTATACTCCCATTTCTATTTCGGAGTTCCATTCTTTTGATTTCTCTCTGCATGTAATGGTCCCGAATTCATAGGTATGGAGTTTCGAATGAACATGACTAACGTTCTAAGAGGGAGATTGTAATAGCACGATCTTGATTGGTTAAATTACCAGAATTCAAGAGAAAAAATAAAACTATCAAGAAAATATGTTCTTGATTTATCAAATTATCAGAATATCCCGGAAAGGACCAAATCATCAAGAAAATATTTTCTTGATATTATTAGAGATTAAATAGAATACACGAGTTGTGTTGTAGTGACCCGAACTTTTCCATGTTTATATATATTAATTGAGATTGATATTTACATGACTAAATGTTTCCAACGTGTTAAGCAATCAAACTTTTTAAGACTTGATTAAATGAAATAAGTTTCATATAGACAATTGATCATCCAAGTTGACCGGCGATTCACGAACGTTACAAAATTGTACAAACTACATGTTGTGGTATATATAGACATATATATATGGTTGACATGAGATTATGATGAGTAAGTATCTCACTAAGTATATTAACAATGTGTGATATACATAAGAAATGAGATTACTAAGTTAAGAAACTCGAAATGATATATATAACGATTATTGTTATGATAACGTCTACTAAATACATATGTATCAAGATATTGATACACTATATTTAACATGATAAAATGATATTTAAATATATCATTAAGTGTGTTAACAATGAACTACATATGTAAAAACAAGACTACTAACTCGAGAATTACGAAACGAGACTTATATTTAACGATTATCGTTGTAACGATATTTTAATGTATATATCATATTAAGAGATATTCATACATCACAATATCATGATAACATAATAATTTAACATCTCATTTGATATAATAAACATTGGGTTAACAACATTAATTGAGATCGTTAACTTAAAGGTTTCAAAACAACACTTACATGTAACGACTAACGAAGACTTAACGACTCCATTAGAATGTATATACATGTTGTGTTTTGATATGTATTCTTACACTTTTGAAAGACTTCAAGACACATATCAAAGTACTTCTACTTAACAAAAATGCTTACAATTACATCCTCGTTCAGTTTCATCAACAATTCTACTCGTATGCACCCGTATTCGTACTCGTACAATACATAGCCTTTAGATGTATGTACTATTGGTATATACACTCCAATGATCAGCTCTTAGCAGCCCATTTGAGTCACCTAACATATGTGGGAACCATCATTTGGCAACTAGCATGAAATATCTCATAAAATTACAAAAATATTAGTAATCATTCATGACTTATTTACATGAAAACAAAATTACATATCCTTTATATCTAATTCATATACCAACGACCAAAAACACCTACAAACACTTTTATTCTTTAATTTTCTTCATCTAATTGATCTCTCTCAAGTTCCATCTTCAAGTTCTAAGTGTTCTTCATAAATTCCATAAGTAGAGTTTCATAAAAATCAAGAATACTTCCAAGTTTGCAAGTCTACTTCCAAGCTTTCTAATCCATTCCAAGTAATCATCTAAGATCAAGGAACCTTTGTTATTTATAGTAGGTTATCTTTCTATGTCAAGGTAATATTCATATTCAAACTTTGATTCAATTTCTACAACTATAACAATCTTATTTCGAGTGAAAATCTTACTTGAACTGTTTTCGTGTCATGATTCTGCTTCAAGAACTTTCAAGCCATCCAGGGATCCTTTAAAGCTAGATCCATTTTTATCATTTCCAGTTGTTTTATCCAGGAAACTTGAGGTAGTAATGATGTTCATAACATCATTCGATTCATACATATAAAGCTATCTTATTCGAAGGTTTAAACTTGTAATCACTAGAACATAGTTTAGTTAATTCTAAACTTGTTCGCAAACAAAAGTTAATCCTTATAACTTGACTTTTAAAATCAACTAAACACATGTTCTATATCTATATGATATTCTAACTTAATGTTTTAAAACCTGGAAACACGATGAGCACCATAAAATCGGGTATACGCCGTCGTAGTGAAACCGGGGGGCTGTTTTGGTTTGGATAATTAAAAACTATGATAAACTTTGATTTAAAAGTTGTTCTTCTGGAAAAATGATTTTTCATATGAACATGAAACTATATCCAAAAATCTTGGTTAAACTCAAAGTGAAATTATGTTTTTCAAATTGGTCATCAAGATGTCGTTCTTTCGACGAAAATGACTACCTCTTTAGTAATTGACATGTAACTTAAATTTACGACAATAAACCTATACTTTTTCTGTTTAGATTCTTAAATTAGAGTTCAATATGAAACCATAGCAATTTGATTCACTCAAAACGGATTTAAAATGAAGAAGTCATGGGTAAAACAAGATTGGATATTTTTGATCTTTTTAGCTACGGGAAATGTTTAACAAATCTATACTAATTATATCCTAGCTAACTTATATTGTATTATACATGTATTCTAATATATTATGTAATCTTGGGATACCATAGACACGTATGCAAATGTTTTGACATATCATATCGACCCATGTATATATATTATTTGGAACAACCATAGACACTCTATATGCAGTAATGTTGGAGTTAGCTATACAGGGTTGAGGTTGATTCCAAAAATATATATACTTTGAGTTGTGATCTAGCCTGAGATGTGTATACACTGGGTCGTGGATTGATTCAAGATAATATATATCAATTTATTTCTGTACATCTAACTGTGGACAATTAGTTGTAGGTTATTAATGAGGACAGCTGACTTAATACATTCAAATCTTTAAAACATAATAAAATGATTGTAATTATATTTTGATCATACTTTGATATATATGTACATATTTGTATAGGTTCGTGAATCGATCCGTGGCCAAGTCTTATTTCCGAGGAAGGAAATATCTGTAAAAGTGAGTTATAGTCCCATTTTTAAAATCTAATATTTTTGGGATGAGAATACATGCAGGTTTTATAAATGATTTACAAAATAGACACAAGTACGTGAAACTACATTCTATGGTTGAATTATTGAAATCGATTATGCCCCTTTTTATTAAGTCTGGTAATCTAAGAATTAGGGAACAGACACCCTAATTGACGCGAATCCTAAAGATAGATCTATTGGGCCTAACAAACCCCATCCAAAGTACCGGATGCTTTAGTACTTCGAAATTTATATCATATCCGAAGGGTGTCCCGGAATGATGGGGATATTCTAATATATGAATCTTGTTAATGTCGGTTACCAGGTGTTCACCATATGAATGATTTTTATCTCTATGTATGGGATGTGTATTGAAATATGAAATCTTGTGGTCTATTGTTACGATTTAATATATAGGTTAAACCTATAACTCACTAACATTTTTGTTTACGTTTAAAGCTTGTTTATTCTCAGGTGAATACTAAGAGCTTCCGTTGTTGCATACTAAAATAAGGACAAGATTTGGAGTCCATGTTTGTATGATATTGTGTAAAAACTGCATTCAAGAAACATATGTCGATGTAATATATTTCTATTGTAAACCATTATGTAATGGTCGTGTGTAAACAGTATATTTTAGATTATCATTATATGATAATCTACGTAATGTTTTTAAAACCTTTATTGATAAAATAAAGGTTATGGTTGTTTTAAAAATGAATGCAGTCTTTGAAAAACGTCTCATATAGAGGTCAAAACCTCGCAACAAAATCAATTAATATGGAACGTTTATAATCAATATGAACGGGACATTTCAGTTGGTATCCGAGCGTTGGTCTTAGAGAACCAGAAAATTTTCATTAGTGTGTCTTATCAAGTTTGTTAGGATGCATTAGTGAGTCTGGACTTCGACCGTGTTTTCTTTAAAAATGATTGCTTAACATTTTTGTTGAAAACTATATATTATTAACATAGAAATATTATGTGATATATTAATCTCTTAACATGTTTGATATTGTGTGATAGATGTCTACCTCTAGCACAAATCCCATTGACTCACCTAATAATAACGAAGAGTCGAATATATATTGGCAAGATTCACAAGTTCCCGAAGAACCGGAATAAGAGGAAACGGAACCGGAAGAAGAGGAACCGGAAGAAGAGGAACCAGAAGAAGAGGAACCGGAAGAAGAAGAGGTTCCGGAGGGGGGAATAGTAGGAACCACAGAAAACTGGTCAAATAAAAGAAAATCCTCAACCAATGGACCAAAGTTAATAATGGTCAATGGTGTTTCCGCTAAGGAAGCAAAATATTGGGAAAATTACCAATTTTCTGATGAATTGGATCCTGATGAGGATTCTGATGATGTTATAAAAATTACCCCAACCCAATTTAATGAGGCAAAAGAAAATAATAAGGGAAAAGGCATCAAAATAGAGAAATCTGATTCCGACCTCGATGAGCTTTATATGTACCGTCAACATCCGTATTTTCAATATCGTGACAATAACCCGGGAACCTCTAAACCACCAGGTTTTTCTAAACCAATGTGGAAAAAGACGACTCGTATTAGAGGAACATCATATATCCCTAGAAGATTAGGAAAAAGAACCAAGTCCGAAGAAGAAGAAACCAGTGATTTAGATTAGAGGGGTGTGAGCATGTTGTGTAATAAAGGTATTGTAGTGTGCTTGTAATTTTATGTTCTATGTAAAAATTGCTTGTATTGTTTGTTATTACGAATCTAATCCTTGTCTATTTTACAGTATAAAAATAAAATGGACTTTAAGGGTAGACAACCGAATATTTTAGAAGACCTACCAGAGGATATGATTGAGGAAATCTTGTCTAGAGTCGGTCAGAATTCATCAGCACATTTAGTTATGGCGAAATTAACTTGTCAAACATTTGAAAGACTTTCCAGAAATGCCTTACTTTATAAAAGGCTTTCCTTTGATAGGTGGCGTATATCACATTGGGGAGAATTTAAGTTACGCCGTGTTTTCTTTAAAGTGTTAAATGCGGGGAACCCAAATGCAATTTTACGCTACGGGTTAAGAACCTATTTTGACTCAACATATCCCAACATAGGATTTCGTGAATTAGAAAGAGCTTCTAACATGCAACATAAAGAAGCATGCTATGCTTACGGGTTAGTGATGTTCGCTTCTTACCAAAGTGAGAAAAAGAACATCGGATTGCAGCTTTTAAATAAAACTTTCTCACAAGTGACGGATTCAGTAGTTGGGGTGAGAAACAAGGTTTTTAGATTATTACGGGGCTGTTGGACATTACGAAACCCTTGTCCTTTTGACGACATTACAACATGCTGCCTAGCCAATAGTCATAACGGTTATTTTCCACAAGACCAAGGATGGGAAGTCGTCTTAGTAAAACCAGAATGCATAACTTTTTTCTGGACTTATGAATTACGTGTCTTTATTTCCTTTGCTGAACAACTTGCGTATTAACAAGATTTATCTTCAAAACTGTCCTGTATCATAGTGTACTATATTTCATGTTATATGTAATATAGCGAAGTTGTAAGTTTGAAGAATATTTGTATGTGATATATTATTATAATCAGTTTTTCATATGGAATTGTAGTAGTTGAATTGTATATTAGCTACTAAGCATGAACTTAACGGGTAGGTAGTACCCGAATTTAAACTTATAAAACGCTAATATGAAGAAAAAGCTTTTATAAATGAGTTCATATTATGCTACGAGATACTATTGACTACTCTTAATATTCTGTATGATTAACTTGTTTCATTTGACTATTTTGAAGGAAATGACACCGACTACTCGACACACCTTGAATATGAGCGAAGAGGAATTTCGTGCCTTTCTTACTTCAAACATAGCCGCAGTACAGGCCGTGCTACATACCAACAATAACTCTGAATCTAGCAATACAGCTAACAGCGCAAGAAATCGTGTAGGATGCTCCTACAAGAAATTCACTGCCTACAAACCTTCAGAATTTGATGGGACCGAAGGACCAATCGGATTGAAACGGCGGACCGAGAAAGTTGAATCGGTGTTTGCCATAAGTAAGTGTGTTGAAGGAGACAAAGTGAAGTACGCTACGCATACCTTCACAGGTATTGCGTTAACTTGGTGGAATACCTATCTAGAGCAAGTGGGACAAGATGCTGCTTACGCGCTATCGTGGTCAGCATTCAAGCACTTGATGAACGAGAAGTACCGTCCCAGAACCGAGGTCAATAAGCTCAAGTCAGAACTTAGAGGGTTACGAACACAGGGATTCAATATTACTTCGTACGAAAGACGATTCACATAATTGTGCCTATTGTGTCCGAGAGCGTTCGAAGATGAGGAAGAGAAGATCGACGCGTTTGTGAAAGGGTTACCGAAGAGAATCCAAGAAGATATAAGTTCACACGAGCCTGCCTCCATACAAAAGGCATGTAGAATGGCTCACAAACTAGTGAACCAGATTGAGGGAAGAATTAAAGAACAGGCTGCCGAAGAGGCCAACGTGAAGCTAGTCAAAAGAAAGTGGGAGGAAAACGGTGATAAGAGTCACCAAAACAACAAAAACTATCCCAACAATCGCAACATCAATCGCAACTACAACAAACGACACAACAACAACAACAACAACTACAACAATCATCCCAACAACAATAACAACCGCAACAACAACAACAACAATAACAACAACAACAACAACAACAACAACAACAACAACAACAACAATCAGAAGCAGCTATGCCAAAGGTGTGAAAAGTATCACTCGGGATTCTGCACCAAATTTTGCAACAAGTGTAAAAGAAATGGTCATATCACGGTGAAGTGTGAGGTCTACGGACCAGGGGTTAACAGAACGAAAGGAACAAAAGGTGTCGGAACGAGTAATGGCAGAGCAACTAGTGTCAGAGCAAGTTATGCCAATGTAGTTTGTTATAAATGTGGAAAACCGGGCCACATTATTAGAAATTGCCCGAACCAGGAGAACACGAATGGACAAGGCCGCGGAAAAGTTTTCAATATTAATGCGGCAGAGGCACAGGAAGACCCGAAACTTATTACGGGTACGTTTCTTATTGACAATAAATCTGCTTACGTTTTATTTGATTCGGGTGTGGATAGAAGCTATATGAGTAGAGATTTTTGTGCTAAATTAAGTTGTCCATTGACGCCGTTGGATAGTAAATTTTTACTCGAATTAGCAAACGGTAAATTAATTTCTGCAGATTATATATGCTGGAATCGAGAAATTAAACTGGGTAGCGAAATATTTAAGATTGATTTGATACCAGTAGAGTTAGGGAGTTTTGATTTGATAGTTGGCATGGACTGGCTGAAGGAGATGAAAGCAGAGATCGTATGTTACAAAAATGCAATTCGCATTGTACGAGAAGAAGGAGAACCCTTAATGGTGTACGGAGAAAAGGGCAACACGAAGCTACATCTTATTAGTAATTTGAAGGCACAAAAACTAATAAGAAAAGGTTGCTATGCTATTCTAGCACACGTTGAGAAAGTACAAACTGAAGAAAAGAGCTTCAATGATGTTCCCATCGCAAAAGAATTTCCCGATGTATTTCTGAAAGAATTACCGGGACTACCTCCACATCGATCTGTTGAATTTCAAATAGATCTTGTACCAGGAGTTGCACCAATAGCTCGTGCTCCTTACAGACTCGCACTCAGCGAGATGAAAGAACTGCAAAGCCAACTGCAAGAACTATTAGAACGTGGTTTCATTCGACCAAGCACATCACCATGGGGAGCTCCTGTTTTGTTTGTCAAGAAGAAGGATGGTACATTTAGGTTGTGTATTAACTACAGAGAGTTGAATAAACTTACCATCAAAAACCGTTATCCACTGCCGAGAATTGACGAATTATTTGATCAACTACAAGGCTCGTCGGTTTATTCGAAAATCGATTTACGTTCTGGATATCATCAAATGCGAGTAAAGGAGGATGATATTCCAAAAACTGCTCGCGTTATGGTCATTACGAGTTTATGGTTATGCCGTTTGGATTGACAAACGCACCAGCTGTGTTCATGGACCTTATGAACCGAGTGTGTGGGCCATATCTTGACAAGTTTGTCATTGTTTTCATCGATGACATACTTATTTACTCAAAGAATGATCAAGGGCACGAAGAACATTTGAGAAAAGTGCTAGAAGTATTGAGGAAAGAAAAACTATACGCTAAGTTTTCAAAGTGTGCATTTTAGTTAGAAGAAGTTCAATTCCTCGGTCACATAGTGAACAAAGAAGGTATCCAGGTGGACCCAGCAAAGATCGAAACCGTTGAAAAGTGGGAAACCCCAAAAACTCCGAAGCATATACGTCAATTTTTAGGATTGGCTGGTTACTATAGAAGATTCATCCAAGATTTCTCCAAAATAGCAAAAACCTTGACTGCATTAACGCATAAAGGGAAGAAATTTGAATGGAAGGATGAACAAGAGAAGGCGTTTCAGTTATTGAAGAAAAAGCTAACTACGGCACCTATATTGTCATTGCCTGAAGGGAATGATGATTTTGTGATTTATTGTGACGCATCAAAGCAAGGTCTCGGTTGTGTATTAATGAAACGAACGAAGGTGATTGCTTATGCGTCTAGACAATTGAAGATTCACGATCAAAATTATACGACTCACAATTTAGAATTGGGTGCTGTTGTTTTTGCATTAAAGACTTGGAGGCATTATTTATATGGGGTCAAAAGTATTATATATACCGACCACAAAAGTCTCCAACATATATTTAATCAGAAGCAACTGAATATGAGACAATGCAGGTGGATTGAACTATTGAATGATTATGATTTTGAGATTCGATACCACCCGGGGAAGGCAAATGTGGTAGCTGACACTTTGAGTAGAAAGGACAGAGAACCTATACGGGTAAAAGCTATGAATATAATTATTCGTACTAACCTTACTACTCAAATAAAGGAGGTGCAACAGGGGGTTGTAAAAGAAGGAAAGTTGAAGAATGAGATACCCAAAGGATCAGACAAACATCTTAATATTCGAGAAGACGGAACCCGATATAGGGCTGATAGAATTTGGGTACCAAGGTTTGGAGATGTGAGAGAAATGGTACTTAAGGAAGCACATAAAACCAGATATTCAATACATCCCGGAGCGGGGAAGATGTATAAAGATCTCAAGAAACACTTTTGGTGGCCGGGTATGAAAGCCGATATTGCTAAATATGTAGGAGAATGTTTGACGTGTTCTAAGGTCAAAGCTGAACATCAAAAACCATCAGGTCTACTACAACAACCTGAAATCCCAGAATGGAAATGGGAAAACATTACCATGGATTTCATTACTAAATTACCAAGGACTGCAAGTGGTTATGATACTATTTAAGTAATAGTTGATCGTCTCACCAAGTCAGCACAATTCCTGCCAATGAGAGAAGATAACAAAATGGAGAAGTTGGCGCGATTGTATTTGAAGGAGGTTGTCTCCAGACATGGAATACCCATCTCTATTATCTCTGATAGGGATGGTAGATTTGTTTTAAGGTTCTGGCAGACGTTGCAACAAGCATTGGTGACTTGTCTAGACATGAGTACTGCCTATCATCCACAAACTGATGGGCAGAGCGAAAGGACGATACAAACGCTTGAAGACATGCTACGAGCATGTGTTATTAATTTCGGAAACAGTTGGGATCGACACCTACCGTTAGCAGAATTTTCCTACAACAACAGTTATCATTCTAGTATTGAGATGGCGCCGTTTGAGGCACTTTATGGTAGAAAGTGCAGGTCTCCGATTTGTTGGAATGAAGTGGGGGATAGACAGATTACGGGTCCGGAGATAATACAAGAAACTATCGAGAAAATCATCCAAATTCAACAACGATTGAAAACCGCCCAGAGTCGACAAAAGAGCTACGCGGACAGTAAAAGAAAAGATATAGAGTTTGAAATTGGAGAAATGGTCATGCTTAAGGTTTCACCTTGGAAAGGCGTTGTTCGATTTGGTAAACGGGGGAAACTAAATCCAAGGTACATTGGACCATTCTAGATTATAGATCGTGTCGGACCAGTAGCTTACCAACTGGAGCTACCTCAACAACTCGCAGCTGTACATAACACTTTCCACGTCTCGAATTTGAAGAAATGTTTTGCTAAACAAGATCTCACTATTCCGTTGGAAGAAATCCAAATCAATGAAAAACTTCAATTCATTGAAGAACCCGTCGAAATAATGGATCGTGAGGTTAAGAGACTTAAGCAAAATAAGATACCGATTGTTAAGGTTCGATGGAATACTCGTAGAGGACCCGAGTTCACCTAGGAGTGTGAAGATCAGATGAAGAAGAAATACCCGCGTCTATTTCCAGGAGATTCGTCAACACCTTCAACAGCTTAAAATTTCGGGACGAAATTTATTTAACGGGTAGGTACTGTAGTGACCTGAACTTTTCCATGTTTATATATATTAATTGAGATTGATATTTACATGACTAAATGTTTCCAACATGTTAAGCAATCAAACTTTTTAAGACTTGATTAAATGAAATAAGTTTCATATAGACAATTGATCACCCAAGTTTACCAGCGATTCACGAACGTTACAAAATTGTAAAAACTACATGTTGTGGTATATATAGACATATATATATGGTTGACATGATATTATGATGAGTAAGTATCTCACTAAGTATATTAACAATGTGTGATATACATAAGAAATGAGATTACTAAGTTAAGAAACTCGAAATGATATATATAACGATTATTGTTATGATAACGTCTACTAAATAAATTTGTATCATATTAAGATATTGATACACTATATTTAACATGATAAAATGATATTTAAATATATCATTAAGTGTGTTAACAATGAACTACAGATGTAAAAACAAGACTACTAACTCGAGAATTACGAAACGAGACTTATATGTAACGATTATCGTTGTAACGATATTTTAATGTATATATCATATTAAGAGATATTCATACATCATAATATCATGATAACATAATAATTTAACATCTCATTTGATATAATAAACATTGGCTTAACAACATTAATTGAGATCGTTAACTTAAAGGTTTCAAAACAACACTTACATGTAACGACTAACGAAGACTTAACGACTCCATTAGAATGTATATACATGTTGTGTTTTGATATGTATTCTTACACTTTTTAAAGACTTCAAGACACATATCAAAGTACTTCTACTTAACAAAAATGCTTACAATTACATCCTCGTTCAGTTTCATCAACAATTCTACTCGTATGCACCCGTATTCGTACTCGTACAATACATAGCTTTTATATGTATGTACTATTGGTATATACACTCCAATTATCAGCTCTTAGCAGACCATGTGAGTCACCTAACACATGTGAGAACCATCATTTGGCAACTAGCATGAAATATCTCATAAAATTACAAAAATATTAGTAATCATTCATGACTTATTTACATGAAAACAAAATTACATATCCTTTATATCTAATCCATATACCAATGACCAAAAACACCTACAAACACTTTCATTCTTCAATTTTCTTTATCTAATTGATCTCTCTCAAGTTCCATCTTCAAGTTCTAAGTGTTCTTCATAAATTCCATAAGTATAGTTTCATAAAAATCAAGAATACTTCCAAGTTTGCAAGTCTACTTCCAAGCTTTCTAATTCATTCCAAGTAATCATCTAAGATTAAAGAACCTTTGTTATTTACAGTAGGTTATCTTTCTAATTTAATGTAATATTCATATTCAAACTTTGATTCAATTTCTACAACTATAACAATCTTATTTCGAGTGAAAATCTTAAATGAACTGTTTTCGTGTCATGATTCTGCTTCAAGAACTTTCAAGCCATCCAGGGATCCTTTGAAGCTAGATCCATTTTTCTCATTTCCAGTAGTTTTATCCAGAAAACTTGAGGTAGTAATGATGTTCATAACATCATTCGATTTATACATATAAAGCTATCTTATTCGAAGGTTTAAACTTGTAATCACTAGAACATAGTTTAGTTAATTCTAAACTTGTTCGTAAACAAAAGTTAATCCTTCTAACTTGGCTTTGAAAATCAACTAAACACATGTTCTATATCTATATGATATGCTAACTTAATGATTTAAAACCTGGAAACACGATAAGCACCATAAAATCGGATATACGCCGTCGTAGTGAAACCGGGGGCTGTTTTGGTTTGGATAATTAAAAACTATGATAAACTTTGATTTAAAAGGTGTTCTTTTGAGAAAATGATTTTTCATATGAACATGAAACTATATCCAAAAATATTGGTTAAACTCAAAGTGAAAGTATGTTTTTCAAAATGGTCATCAAGATGTCGTTCTTTCGACGGAAATGACTACCTCTTTAGTAATTGACATGTAACTTAAATTTCTGACAATAAACCTATACTTTTTCTGTTTGGATTCTTAAATTAGAGTTCAATATGAAACCATAGCAATTTGATTCACTCAAAACGGATTTAAAATGAAGAAGTAATGGGTAAAACAAAATTGGATATTTTTGATCTTTTTAGCTACGGGAAATGTTTAACAAATCTATACAAATTATATCCTAGCTAACTTATATTGTATTATACATGTATTCTAATATATTATATAATCTTGGGATACCATAGACACGTATGCAAATGTTTTGACATATCATATCGACCCATGTATATATATTATTTGGAACAACCAAAGACACTCTATATGCAGTAATGTTTGAGTTAGCTATACAGGGTTGAGGTTGATTCCAAAAATATATATACTTTGAGTTGTGATCTATCCTGAGACGTGTATACACTGGGTCATGGATTGATTTAAGATAATATATATCGATTTATTTCTGTACATCTAACTGTGGATAACTAGATGTAGGTTATTAACGAGGACAGCTGACTTAATACACTCAAATCTTTAAAACATAATAAAATGGTTGTAATTATATTTTGATCATACTTTGATATATATGTACATATTTATATAGGTTCGTGAATCGATTCGTGGCCAAGTCTTATTTCCGAGGAAGGAAATATCTGTAAAAGTGAGTTATAGTCCCATTTTTAAAATCTAATATTTTTGGGATGAGAATACATGCAGGTTTTATAAATGATTTACAAAATAGACACAAGTATGTGAAACTACATTCTATGGTTGAATTATCGAAATCGAATATGGCCCTTTTTATTAAGTCTGGTAATCTAAGAATTAGGGAACAGACACCCTAATTGACGCGAATCCTAAAGATAGATCTATTGGGCCTAACAAACACCATCCAAAGTACCGGATGCTTTAGTACTTCAAAATTTATATCATATCCGAAGGGTGTCTCGGAATGATGAGGATATTCTTATATATGCATCTTGTTAATGTCGGTTACCAGGTGTTCACCATATGAATGATTTTTATCTCTATGTATGGGATGTGTATTGAAATATGAAATCTTGTGGTCTATTGTTACGATTTGATATATATAGGTTAAACCTATAACTCACCAACATTTTTGTTGACGTTTAAAGCATGTTTATTCTCAGGTGAATACTAAGAGCTTCCACTGTTGCATACTAAAATAAGGACAAGATTTGGAGTCCATGTTTGTATGATATTGTGTAAAAACTGCATTCAAGAAACATATGTCAATGTAATATATTTCTATTGTAAACCATTATGTAATGGTCGTGTGTAAACAGTATATTTTAGATTATCATTATTTGATAATCTACGTAATGTTTTTAAAACCTTTATTGATAATATAAAGGTTATGGTTGTTTTAAAAATGAATGCAGTCTTTGAAAAACGTCTCATATAGAGGTCAAAACCTCGCAACGAAATCAATTAATATGGAACGTTTATCGGGACATTTCACGTGTAACATGGTACATGATGATGTTATAATCTGTGAATCATCACGTTCCATTAGAAACTCAACATGACTTACTGGAATATAATCACGTTGATCAAGTGTCATTATATTATACTAACTCATGCATCAGTTCCCAACACTACTTCAATATCACTCATAGTTTAAACTTGGAGGTTTACAGAATATAGAAATTAAACAGTTTCCTTTATGGTGTAATACAGGTAACGTGAAAAGCTAACTGATTTCAGATAAGGATAGTTATGAAAATATCTTCAGAAATATCGAAGATATTTATGACGATATTTTGGAATTTCTAAGATCGAAGGTTGATGAAGAAAATCCTTTCGCAGGGATTTAGAATAAATAAGGAGCAAGATATTCGCTGAAGAGATCATCAGATACGGAATCATCGGGAATCTTTAAATACAGGTTTAGTTCTTGTGATTTATCCATAGTCTCCTTCATGATTTGCTCAATCCGTTTTTCAGTTCCAAATTTTCTGAGCTTTGCCAACATACTTATTCTTTATCTTTATACCTTCGACTGTTAAGGTCGTGTACAGTTTTTGCTGCTGTATTCAGCTTTTTTAGAATTTGAAGTATTAATTTGTAGACTGGGTGCTTTTCAGAATTTCATAATGGAAGATCATAATCCTAAGAGATAAAGGTTATATGTCTACATATAACTGTTGATGTACGCATGCTGCGAGATTTCAAAATACTGATTGCCGATTCTCGGTAATTGGTGTGGCTGTCCTCGTTACAAGATGCGAATGAGTATATGATAAGGTTTTAATGAACAAATATAATGGTTCTTCGGAGAGGCTTAAGCCAATGAATAATGAAGTTGTTGATAAGTTTACTGCAAATATGGTGGTATATAAACGGTTCTCGGTAACGATGATGAAAGGTAAACTTATATATCAAAGTTATAATAAGGCTAATCCGAATGAAAGTTGAAGTTGATTTGCTGGAGCTGTGACAAAATTGGCTGATTTAGAGAGGGATTGTAAAGTTATTTTCGGTAATAACAACGCCGAAGGAGTTAGCATAGATACGTGTTAAATGTTTACACACGTTTCGAGTGTTTTTTAGGTGCATAACTATATGCATAAATCTTTCCTTCCGTAGGTGAAGTGAGGTTGGTTCATCCTCTCGATTGAGGTGTTTTCAAGAATCATGAAGGGTTTGAACGCATATAGTAATCGTCAAGATATAAATGAGGTTTTAGATGAAATCATGAAGAAATGTTTATTTTCATATGTTATAATCAATATTTTAATTCATTTTAATTGTCCAATGTTATTAGTCCACAGTCGATAGTCCACAGTTAACAGTCCAATAATTCATATATAGTTTAATATATAATATTCGAATTAATTAATACGTATCGTGACCCGTGTACATGTCTCAGACTCGATCACAACTCAAAGTATATATATTATTGTAGAATCAACCTCAACCTTGTATAGCGAACTCGATCATTACAGCATATAGAGTGTCTATGGTTATCCCAAATAATATATATAGATGCGTCGATATGATATGTCAAAACCTTGTATACGTGTCTCGATATTTAAAGTGCGTAATATAAATAAGAGTAATTTAAATGACTATAAATAAAGTGCGTAAAGTAAATAACGGAAATTGAATGACAATAAATAAAATTGCGAGAATTAAATTGTGATAAAATAAATTGCGATAAATAAAATGTAATCAGTTAGCTAGGAACAGTTAGCTGGAAACAGTTAGCGTGGATTCTTAACAAAATTTCTCATGGTTAATTTGTTTGTTTCTAACAAATTTTATTTTTGTCCAATGTTTTCTTCATTATGCCACTTGTTGGATTCTGATAGATCAAAATCCAAATATGAAATTGAATGAAAAGGGTTATTCTGTGGTGAACGGATACGTATATCGGTGGTTGTAAATAGGATAGTAAATGACTGTTAAATTAGATTTGAAAGAATGTACAGTGTACTTATTAATGTGAAATCTAAATATTCCTCGGGTATTACCTACCCGTTAAAATATTTTCACCATTAACAGTTTGTACGAAAGAATTTTTAATTACAATATTTATGAAAATGTATATACATATATATTTTCTTCAGATGTAATCATGGATTTAATGAGTCAATATGATATTAAACTCATTTGATTTACCGTTAGAACAAAAATATATAATCTCTAAAACATTAGAGATTACATAATTGCCATGTCAAACGAAGATAAATAATGTAGAACGATTCGTAGAACGATTCGTAGAACGTTGATTATGCTCGAGGTACATAGTGAGATGTTGAGGCATGGATTGTTGATGGTACTGGTGCTATTGCTGATGGTATTGTTAGTGCTGATGATGTTGTTGAAGCTGGTAAATTTTGCACCATATTCTCCAAATTGATTACTCGAGAGCGAAGTTCGTTGACTTCTTCTATTATTCCGGGATGATTGTCAGTCAGAACGAGCGGATGAATAAGGTTTAGAATCTTAGATATAATATAATCGTGGTGAGATATTCGGAAAATGAGGGTGAAAATGGTGTTTCGGACTAGTTCTGAAATGTCCCGTTCTTATTGATTAAAAACGTTCCATATTAATTGATTTCGTTGCGAGGCTTTGACCTCTATATGAGACGTTTTTCAAAGACTGCATTCATTTTTAAAACAAACCATAACCTTTATTTCATAAATAAAGGTTTAAAAAGCTTTACGTTGATTATCAAATAATGATAATCTAAAATATCCTGTTTACACACGACCATTACATAATGGTTTACAATACAAATATGTTACATCGAAATCAGTTTCTTGAATGCAGTTTTTACACAATATCATACAAACATGGACTCCAAATCTTGTCCTTATTTTAGTATGCAACAGCGGAAGCTCTTAGTATTTACCTGAGAATAAACATGTTTTAAACGTCAACAAAAATGTTGGTGAGTTATAGGTTTAACCTATATATATATATCAAATCGTAACAATAGACCACAAGATTTCATATTTCAATACACATCCCATACATAGAGATAAAAATCATTCATATGGTGAACACCTGGTAACCGACATTAACAAGATGCATATATATAAGAATATCCCCATCATTCCGGGACACCCTTCGGATATGATATAAATTTCGAAGTACTAAAGCATCCGGTACTTTGGATGGGGTTTGTTAGACCCAATAGATCTATCTTTAGGATTCGCGTCAATTAGGGTGTCTGTTCCCTAATTCTTAGATTACCAGACTTAATAAAAAGGGGCATATTCGATTTCGATAATTCAACCATAGAATGTAGTTTCACGTACTTGTGTCTATTTTGTAAATCATTTATAAAACCTGCATGTATTCTCATCCCAAAAATATTAGATTTTAAAAGTGGGACTATAACTCACTTTCACAGATTTTTACTTCGTCGGGAAGTAAGACTTAGCCACTGGTTGATTCATGAACCTATAACAATATATACATATATATCAAAGTATGTTCAAAATATATTTACAACACTTTTAATATATTTTGATGTTTTAAGTTTATTAAGTCAGCTGTCCTCGTTAGTAACCTACAACTAGTTGTCCACAGTTAGATATACAGAAATAAATAGATAAATATTATCTTGAATCAATCCACGACCCAGTGTATACGTATCTCAGTATTGATCACAACTCAAACTATACATATTTTGGAATCAACCTCAACCCTGTATAACTAACTCCAACATTCACATATAGAGTGTCTATGGTTGTTTCGAAATATATATAGATGTGTCGACATGATAGGTCAAAACATTGTATACGTGTCTATGGTATCTCAAGATTATATAATATACAATACAAGTTGATTAAGTTATGGTTGGAATAGATTTGTTACCAATTTTCACGTAGCTAAAATGAGAAAAATTATCCAATCTTGTTTTACCCATAACTTCTTCATTTTAAATCTGTTTTGAGTGAATCAAATTGCTATGGTTTCATATTGAACTATATTTTATGAATCTAAACAGAAAAGTATAGGTTTATAGTCGGAAAAATAAGTTACAAGTCGTTTTTGTAAAGGTAGTCATTTCAGTCGAAAGAACGACGTCTAGATGACCATTTTAGAAAACATACTTCCACTTTGAGTTTAACCATAATTTTTGGATATAGTTTCATGTTCATAATAAAAATCATTTTCTCAGAATAACAACTTTTAAATCAAAGTTTATCATAGTTTTTAATTAACTAACCCAAAACAGCCCGCGGTGTTACTACGACGGCGTAAATCCGGTTTTACGGTGTTTTTCGTGTTTTCCAGGTTTTAAATCATTAAGTTAGCATATCATATAGATATAGAACATGTGTTTAGTTAATTTTAAAAGTCAATTTAGAAGGATTAACTTTTGTTTGCGAACAAGTTTAGAATTAACTAAACTGTGTTCTAGTGATTACGAGTTTAAACCTTCGAATAAGATAGTTTTATATATATGAATCGAATGATGTTATGAACATCATTACTACCTCAAGTTTAGTAGGTAAACCTACTGGAAGTGACAAGAAATGATCTAGCTTCAAAGGATCTTGGATGGCTTGAAAGTTCTTGAAGTAGGATCATGACACAAAAACAAGTTCAAGTAAGATTTTTACTCGAATTAAGATAGTTTATAGTTATAGAAATTGAATCAAAATTTGAATATGAATATTACCTTGAATAAGAAAGATAACCTACTATATATAACAAAGGTTTCTTGATCTTAGATGATTACTTGGAATGGATTAGAAAGCTTGGAAGTAAATTAGTAAACTTGAAGGGATTTTTGAAGTGTTCTTGAAGTGTTCTTCCTATGATGATTATAGCTGATTCTTGAAGTGATTTTTGATGAAGATGATGATTAACTACTGGAAAAATACGTTCATAATAGTGTTTGTGTCTTGAGAGAGAATTAGAAAGAGAATTGGAAGTGAAATGGAGTGAATGATGAGTGGTAATTGGTGAGTGGTGAGTGGGGTTAAAAGGAGTTCTAGTTAGTTGACTAGCTCATGGTAGAAGTTAAAATTGATTAGTCATACATGATATAATCAAGAGTGGAATCCCATGCTAGTTCCTATTGGTATATACTCATAGTAAGTACGTTTTGAAGCTGTGTATAATACGGGTAAGAATACGACTAGAATTCTTGATGAAAGAAAAGAATGGAAAAGTAACTGTAACCATTTTCGTTAAGTATGAATGTTTTGATATATGTCTTGAAGTCTTCCAAAAGTAATTTAATACATCTAAATACACTACATGTATATACATTTTAACTGAGTCGTTAAGTCATCGTTAGTCGTTACATGTAAGTGTTGTTTTGAAACCTTTAAGTTAACGATCTCAATTAATGTTGTTAACCCATTGTTTATTATATCTAATGAGATGTTAAATTATTATATTATCATGATATTATGATATATTAATATATCTTAATATGATATATATACATTTAAATGTCGTTACAACGATAATCGTTACATATATGTCTCGTTTCGAAATCCTTAAGTTAGTAGTCTTGTTTATATGTATATAACTCATTGTTAATATACTTATGGAGATACTTACTTATCATAATCTCATGTTAACCATATTTATATCCATATATATATCGTCATGTCGTTTTTACAAGTTTTAACGTTCGTGAATCGCCGGTCAACTTGGGTGGTCAATTGTCTATATGAAACATATTTCAATTAATCAAGTCTTAACAAGTTTGATTGCTTAACATGTTGGAAACATTTAATCATGTAAATATCAATCTCAATTAATATATATAAACATGGAAAAGTTCAGGTAACTACAGTACCTACCCGTTAAATAAATTTCGTCCCGAAATTTTAAGCTGTTGAAGGTGTTGACGAATCTTCTGGAAATAGATACGGTTATTTCTTCTTCATCTGATCTTCACACTCCCAGGTGAACTCGGGTCCTCTACGAGCATTCCATCGAACCTTAACAATTGGTATCTTGTTTTGCTTAAGTCTTTTAACCTCACGATCCATTATTTCGACGGGTTCTTCGATGAATTGGAGTTTTTCGTTGATTTGGATTTCATCTAACAGAATAGTGAGATATTCTTTAGCAAAATATTTCTTCAAATTCGAGACGTAGAAAGTGTTATGTACAGCCGCGAGTTGTTGAGGTAACTCAATTCGGTAAGCTACTGGTCCGACACGATCAATAATCTTGAATGGTCCAATATACCTTGGATTTAATTTCCCTCGTTTACCAAATCGAACAACACCTTTCCAAGGTGCAACTTTAAGCTTGACCATCTCTCCAATTTCAAATTCTATATCTTTTCTTTTAATGTCAGCGTAGCTCTTTTGTCGACTTTGGGCGGTTTTCAACCGTTGTTGAATTTGGATTATCTTCTCGGTAGTTTCTTGTATAATCTCCGGACCCGTAATCTGTCTATCCCCCACTTCACTCCAACAAATCGGAGACCTGCACTTTCTACCATAAAGTGCTTCAAACGGCGCCATCTCAATGCTTGAATGGTAGCTGTTGTTGTAGGAAAATTCTGCTAATGGTAGATGTCGATCCCAACTGTTTCTGAAATCAATAACACATGCTCGTAGCATGTCTTCAAGCGTTTGTATCGTCCTTTCTGTAGTGACCCGAACTTTTCCATGTTTATATATATTAATTGAGATTGATATTTACATGATTAAATGTTTCCAACATATTAAGCAATCAAACTTGTTAAGACTTGATTAATTGAAATAGGTTTCATATAGACAATTGACTACCCAAGTTGACCGGTGATTCACGAACGTTAAAACTTGTAAAAACTATATGATGACATATATATGGTTATATATATAGTTAACATGATATTATGATAAGTAAACATATCATTAAGTATATTAACAATGAACTACATATGTAAAAACAAGACTACTAACTTAATGATTTTGAAACGAGACATATATGTAACGATTATCGTTGTAACAACATTTAATGTATATATATCATATTAAGAGATATTTGTACATCATAATATCATGAAAATATAATAATTTAAAATCTCTTTTGATATTATAAACATTGGGTTAACAACATTTAACAAGATCGTTAACCTAAAGGTTTCAAAACAACATTTACATGTAACGACTAACGATGACTTAACGACTCAGTTAAAATGTATATACATGTAGTGTTTTAATATGTATTCATACACTTTTGAAAGACTTCAAGACACTTATCAAAATACTTCTACTTAACAAAAATTCTTACAATTACATCCTCGTTCAGTTTCATCAACAATTCTACTCGTATGCACCCGTATTCGTACTCGTACAATACACAGCTTTTAGATGTATGTACTATTGGTATATACACTCCAATGATCAGCTCTTAGCAGCCCATGTGAGTCACCTAACACATGTGGGAACCATCATTTGGCAACTAGCATGAAATATCTCATAAAATTACAAAAATATGAGTAATCATTCATGACTTATTTACATGAAAACAAAATTACATATCCTTTATATCTAATCCATACACCAATGACCAAAAACAACTACAAACACTTTCATTCTTCAATTTTCTTCATCTAATTGATCTCTCTCAAGTTCTATCTTCAAGTTCTAAGTGTTCTTCATAAATTCCAAAAGTTCTAGTTTCATAAAATCAAGAATACTTTCAAGTTTGCTAGCTCACTTCCAATCTTGTAAGGTGATCATCCAACCTCAAGAAATCTTTGTTTCTTACAGTAGGTTATCATTCTAATACAAGGTAATAATCATATTCAAAGTTTGGTTCAATTTCTGTAACTATAACAATCTTATTTCAAGTGATGATCCTACTTGAACTTGTTTTCGTGTCATGATTCTGCTTCAAGAACTTCGAGCCATCCAAGGATCCGTTGAAGCTAGATCCATTTTTCACTTTTCCAGTAGGTTTATCCAAGGAACTTAAGGTAGTAATGATGTTCATAACATCATTCGATTCATACATATAAAGCTATCTTATTCGAAGGTTTAAACTTGTAATCACTAGAACATAGTTTAGTTAATTCTAAACTTGTTCGCAAACAAAAGTTAATCCTTCTAACTTGACTTTTAAAATCAACTAAACACATGTTCTATATCTATATGATATGCTAACTTAATGATTTAAAACCTGAAAACACGAAAAACACCGTAAAACCGGATTTACGCCGTCGTAGTAACACCGCGGGCTGTTTTGGGTTAGTTAATTAAAAACTATGATAAACTTTGATTTAAAAGTTATTATTCTGAGAAAATGATTTTTATTATGAACATGAAACTATATCCAAAAATTATGGTTAAACTCAAAGTGGAAGTATGTTTTCTAAAATGGTCATCTAGACGTCGTTCTTTCGACTGAAATGACTACCTTTACAAAAATGACTTGTAACTTATTTCTCCGACTATAAACCTATACTTTTCTGTTTAGATTCATAAAATAGAGTTCAATATGAAACCATAGCAATTTGATTCACTCAAAACGGATTTAAAATGAAGAAGTTATGGGTAAAACAAGATTGGATAATTTTTCTCATTTTAGCTACGTGAAAATTGGTAACAAATCTATTCCAACCATAACTTAATCAACTTGTATTGTATATTATGTAATCTTGAGATACCATAGACACGTATACAATGTTTCGACCTATCATGTCGACACATCTATATATATTTCGGAACAACCATAGACACTCTATATGTGAATGTTGGAGTTAGCTATACAGGGTTGAGGTTGATTCCAAAATATATATAGTTTGAGTTGTGATCAATACTGAGATACGTATACACTGGGTCGTGGATTGATTCAAGATAATATTTATCGATTTATTTCTGTACATCTAACTGTGGACAACTAGTTGTAGGTTACTAACGAGGACAGCTGACTTAATAAACTTAAAACATCAAAATATATTAAAAGTGTTGTAAATATATTTTAAACATACTTTGATATATATGTATATATTGTTATAGGTTCGTGAATCAACCGGTGGTCAAGTCTTACTTCCCGACGAAGTAAAAATCTGTGAAAGTGAGTTATAGTCCCACTTTTAAAATCTAATATTTTTGGGATGAGAATACATGCAGGTTTTATAAATGATTTACAAAGTAGACACAAGTACGTGAAACTACATTCTATGGTTGAATTATCGAAATCGAATATGCCCCTTTTTATTAAAGTCTGGTAATCTAAGAATTAGGGAACAGACACCCTAATTGACGCGAATCCTAAAGATAGATCTATTGGGCCTAACAAACCCCATCCAAAGAACCGGATGCTTTAGTACTTCGAAATTTATATCATATCCGAAGGGTGTCCCGGAATGATGGGGATATTCTTATATATGCATCTTGTTAATGTCGGTTACCAGGTGTTCACCATATGAATGATTTTTATCTCTATGTATGGGATGTGTATTGAAATATGAAATCTTGTGGTCTATTATTATGATTTGATATATATAGGTTAAACCTATAACTCACCAACATTTTTGTTGACGTTTTAAGCATGTTTATTCTCAGGTGATTATTAAGAGCTTCTGCTGTCGCATACTTAAATAAGGACGAGATTTGGAGTCCATGCTTGTATGATATTGTGTAAAAACTGCATTCAAGAAACTTATTTTGTTGTAACATATTTGTATTGTAAACCATTATGTAATGGTCGTGTGTAAACAGGATATTTTAGATTATCATTATTTGATAATCTACGTAAAGCTTTTTAAACCTTTATTGATAAAATAAAGGTTATGGTTTGTTTTAAAATGAATGCAGTCTTTGAAAAACGTCTCATATAGAGGTCAAAACCTCGCAACGAAATCAATTAATATGGAACGTTTTTAATCAATAAGAACGGGACATTTCACTTTCGCTCTGCCCATCAGTTTGTGGATGATATGCAGTACTCATGTCTAGACGAGTTCCTAATGCTTGCTGTAATGTCTGCCAGAATCTTGAAGTAAATCTGCCATCCCTATCAGAGATAATAGAGATTGGTATTCCATGTCTGGAGACGACTTCCTTCAAATACAGTCGTGCTAACTTCTCCATCTTGTCATCTTCTCTTATTGGCAGGAAATGTGCTGATTTGGTGAGACAATCAACTATTACCCAAATAGTATCAAAACCACTTGCAGTCCTTGGCAATTTAGTGATGAAATCCATGGTAATGTTTTCCCATTTCCATTCCGGGATTTCGGGTTGTTGAAGTAGACCTGATGGTTTCTGATGCTCAGCTTTGACCTTAGAACACGTCAAACATTCTCCTACGTATTTAGCAACATCGGCTTTCATACCCGGCCACCAAAAATGTTTCTTGAGATCCTTGTACATCTTCCCCGTTCCAGGATGTATTGAGTATCTGGTTTTATGAGCTTCTCTAAGTACCATTTCTCTCATATCTCCAAATTTTGGTACCCAAATCCTTTCAGCCCTATACCGGGTTCCGTCTTCCCGAATATTAAGATGCTTCTCCGATCCTTTGGTTATTTCATCCTTTAAATTTCCCTCTTTTAAAACTCCTTGTTGTGCCTCTTTTATTTGAGTAGTAATGTTATTATGAATCATTATATTCATAGATTTTACTCGAATGGGTTCTCTGTCCTTCCTGCTCAAGGCATCGGCTACCACATTTGCCTTCCCCGGGTGGTAACGAATCTCAAAGTCGTAATCATTCAATAATTCAATCCACCTACGCTGCCTCATATTCAGTTGTTTCTGATTAAATATGTGTTGAAGACTTTTGCGGTCGGTATATATAATACTTTTGACCCCATATAAGTAGTGCCTCCAAGTCTTTAATGCAAAAACAACCGCGCCTAATTCCAAATCATGCGTCGTATAATTTTGTTCGTGAATCTTCAATTGTCTAGATGCATAAGCAATCACCTTCGTTCGTTGCATTAATACACAACCAAGACCTTGCTTTGATGCGTCACAATAAATCACAAAATCATCATTCCCTTCAGGCAATGACAATATAGGTGCCGTAGTTAGCTTTTTCTTCAATAACTGAAACGCTTTCTCTTGTTCATCATTCCATTCAAATTTCTTCCCTTTATGCGTTAATGCAGTTAAGGTTTTTGCTATTCTGGAAAAGTCTTGGATGAACCTTCTGTAGTAACCAGCTAGTCCTAAAAACTGGCGTATGTGTTTCGGAATTTTCGGGGTTTCCCACTTTTCAACAGTTTCTATCTTTGCCGGATCCACCTTAATACCTTCTTTGTTCACTATGTGACCGAGGAATTGAACTTCTTCCAACCAAAATGCACACTTTGAAAACTTAGCGTACAATTCTTCCTTCCTCAATACTTCTAACACCTTTCTCAAATGTTCACCGTGTTCTTCGTCATTCTTTGAGTAAATAAGTATGTCATCAATGAAAACAATGACAAACTTGTCAAGGTATGGTCCACACACTCGGTTCATAAGGTCCATGAACACAGCTGGTGCATTAGTTAAACCAAACGGCATGACCATAAACTCGTAATGACCGTAACGTGTTCTGAAAGCAGTCTTTGGAATATCATCTTCTTTCACCCGCATTTGATGATACCCGGAACGTAAGTCAATCTTAAAATAAACAGACGAGCCTTGTAGTTGATCAAATAAGTCATCGATTCTCGGTAGTGGGTAGTGGTTCTTGATGGTAAGTTTGTTCAACTCTCGGTAGTCGATACACAACCTGAATGTACCATCTTTCTTCTTGACAAACAAAACAGGAGCTCCCCACGGTGATGTGCTTGGTCGAATGAAACCACGCTCTAAAAGTTCTTGTAATTGGCTTTGCAGTTCTTTCATCTCGCTGGGTGCGAGTCTGTAAGGAGCACGAGCTATTGGTGCAGCTCCTGGTACAAGATCTATTTGAAATTCAACGGATCGATGTGGGGGTAATCCCGGTAATTCTTTTGGAAATACATCGGGAAATTCTTTTGCAATGGGAACATCATTGATGCTCTTTTCTTCAGTTTGTACTTTCTCGACGTGTGCTAGAACAGCATAGCAACCTTTTCTTATTAGTTTTTGTGCCTTCAAATTACTAATAATATGTAGCTTCGTGTTGCCCTTTTCTCCGTACACCATTAAGGGTTTTCCTTTTTCTCGTATAATGTGTAGTGACCCGAACTTTTCCATGTTTATATATATTAATTGAGATTGATATTTACATGATTAAATGTTTCCAACATGTTAAGCAATCAAACTTGTTAAGACTTGATTAATTGAAATATGTTTCATATAGACAATTGACCACCCAAGTTGACCGGCGATTCACGAACGTTAAAACTTGTAAAAACGACATGACGATATATATATATGGATATACATATGGTTAACATGAGATTATGATAAGTAAGTATCTCCATAAGTATATTAACAATGAGTTATATACATATAAACAAGACTACTAACTTAAGGATTTCGAAACGAGACATATATGTAACGATTATCGTTGTAACGACATTTAAATGTATATATATCATATTAAGATATATTAATATATCATAATATCATGATAATATAATAATTTAACATCTCATTAGATATAATAAACAATGGGTTAACAACATTAATTGAGATCGTTAACTTAAAGGTTTCAAAACAACACTTACATGTAACGACTAACGATGACTTAACGACTCAGTTAAAATGTATATACATGTAGTGTTTTAATATGTATTTATACACTTTTGAAAGACTTCAATACACTTATCAAAATACTTCTACTTAACAAAAATTCTTACAAATACATCCTCGTTCAGTTTCATCAACAATTCTACTCGTATGCACCCGTATTCGTAATCGTACAATACACAGCTTTTAGATGTACGTAATATTGGTATATACACTCCAATGATCAGCTCTTAGCAGCCCATGTGAGTCACCTAACACATGTGGGAACCATCATTTGGCAACTAGCATGAAATATCTCATAAAATTACAAAAATATGAGTAATCTTTCATGACTTATTTACATGAAAACAAAATTACATATCCTTTATATCTAATCCATACACCAACGACCAAAAACACCTACAAACACTTTCATTCTTCAATTTTATTCATCTAATTGATCTCTCTCAAGTTCTATCTTCAAGTTCTAAGTGTTCTTCATAAATTCCAAAAGTTCTAGTTTCATAAAATCAAGAATACTTTCAAGTTTGCTAGCTCACTTCCAATCTTGTAAGGTGATCATCCAACCTCAAGAAATCTTTGTTTCTTACAGTAGGTTATCATTCTAATACAAGGTAATAATCATATTCAAACTTTGGTTCAATTTCTATAACTATAACAATCTTATTTCAAGTGATGATCTTACTTGAACTTGTTTTCGTGTCATGATTCTGCTTCAAGAACTTCGAGCCATCCAAGGATCCGTTGAAGCTAAATCCATTTTTTTCTTTTCCAGTAGGTTTATCCAAGGAACTTAAGGTAGTAATGATGTTCATAACATCATTCGATTCATACATATAAAGCTATCTTATTCGAAGGTTTAAACTTGTAATCACTAGAACATAGTTTAGTTAATTCTAAACTTGTTCGCAAACAAAAGTTAATCCTTCTAACTTGACTTTTAAAATCAACTAAACACATGTTCTATATCTATATGATATGCTAACTTAATGATTTAAAACCTGGAAACACGAAAAACACCGTAAAATCAGATTTACGCCGTCGTAGTAACACCGCGGGCTGTTTTGGGTTAGTTAATTAAAAACTATGATAAACTTTGATTTAAAAGTTGTTATTTTGAGAAAATGATTTTTATTATGAACATGAAACTATATCCAAAAATTATGGTTAAACTCAAAGTGGAAGTATGTTTTCTAAAATGGTCATCTATACGTCGTTCTTTCGACAGAAATGACTACCTTTACAAAAATGACTTGTAACTTATTTTTCCGACGATAAACCTATACTTTTCCTGTTTAGATTCATAAAGTAGAGTTCAATATGAAACCATAGCAATTTGATTCACTCAAAACGGATTTAAAATGAAGAAGTTATGGGTAAAACAAGATTGGATAATTTTTCTCATTTTAGCTACGTGAAAATTGGTAACAAATCTATTCCAACCATAACTTAATCAACTTGTATTGTATATTATGTAATCTTGAGATACCATAGACACGTATACAATGTTTCGACCTATCATGTCGACACATCTATATATATTTCAGAACAACCATAGACACTCTATATGTGAATGTTGGAGTTAGCTATACAGGGTTGAGGTTGATCCCAAAATATATATAGTTTGAGTTGTGATCAATACTGAGATACGTATACACTGGGTCGTGGATTGATTCAAGATAATATTTATCGATTTATTTCTGTACATCTAACTGTGGACAACTAGTTGTAGGTTACTAACGAGGACAGCTGACTTAATAAACTTAAAACATCAAAATATATTAAAAGTGTTGTAAATATATTTTGAACATACTTTGATATATATGTATATATTGTTATAGGTTCGTGAATCAACCAGTGGCCAAGTCTTACTTCCCGACGAAGTAAAAATCTGTGAAAGTGAGTTATAGTCCCACTTTTAAAATCTAATATTTTTGGGATGAGAATACATGCAGGTTTTATAAATGATTTACAAAATAGACACAAGTACGTGAAACTACATTCTATGGTTGAATTATCGAAATTGAATATGCCCCTTTTTATTAAGTCTGGTAATCTAAGAATTAGGGAACAGACACCCTAATTGACGCGAATCCTAAAGATAGATCTATTGGGCCTAACAAACCCCATCCAAAGTACCGGATGCTTTAGTACTTCGAAATTTATATCATATCCGAAGGGTGTCCCGGAATGATGGGGATATTCTTATATATGCATCTTGTTAATGTCGGTTACCAGGTGTTCACCATATGAATGATTTTTATCTCTATGTATGGGATGTGTATTAAAATATGAAATCTTGTGGTCTATTATTATGATTTGATATATATAGGTTAAACCTATAACTCACCAACATTTTTGTTGACGTTTAAAGCATGTTTATTCTCAGGTGAATACTAAGAGCTTCCGCTGTTGCATACTTAAATAAGGACGAGATTTGGAGTCCATGGTTGTATGATATTGTGTAAAAACTGCATTCAAGAAACTTATTTTGTTGTAACATATTTGAATTGTAAACCATTATGTAATGGTCGTGTGTAAACAGGATATTTTAGATTATCATTATTTGATAATCTACGTAAAGCTTTTTAAAACCTTTATCTATGAAATAAAGGTTATGGTTTGTTTTAAAAATGAATGCAGTCTTTGAAAAACGTCTCATATAGAGGTCAAAACCTCGCAACGAAATCAATTAATATGGAACATTTTTAATCAATAAGAACGGGACATTTCATAATGTGAATTTCATTTTTGTAACAAACGATCTCTGCTTTCACTTCTTTCAACCAGTCCATCACATCAAAACTCCCTAACTCTACTGGTATCAAATCAATCTTAAATGTTTCGCTAACCAGTTTAATTTCTCGATTCCGACATATATTATCTGCTGAAATTAATTTACCATTTGCTAATTCGAGTAAAAATTTACTATCCAAAGGCGTCAATGGACAACTTAATTTAGCACAAAAATCTCTACTCATATAGCTTCTATCCGCACCCGAATCAAATAAAACGTAAGCAGATTTATTGTCAATAAGAAACGTACCCGTAACAAGCTCCGGGTCTTCCTGTGCCTCTGCCGCATTAATATTGAAAACTCTTCCGCGGCCTTGTCCATTCGTGTTCTCCTGGTTCAGGCAATTTCTAATAATGTGGCCCGGTTTTCCACATTTATAACAAACTACATTGGCATAACTTGCTCCGACACTACTTGCTCCGCCATTACTCGTTCCGACACCATTTGTTCCTTTCGTTCTATTAACCCCTGGTCCGTAGACCTCACACTTCATCGCGCTATGACCATTTCTTTTACACTTGTTGCAAAATTTGGTGCAGAACCCCGAGTGATACTTTTCACACCTTCGGCATAGCTGCTTCTGATTGTTGTTGTTGTTGCGGTTATTATTGTTGTTGGGATGATTGTTGTAGTTGCTGTTGTTGTTGTTGGGCCGTTTGTTGTAGTTGCGATTGATGTTGCGATTGTTGGGATAATTGTTGCGATTATTGTTGTAATTGCTGTTGTTGTTGTATTGGTGATTCTTATCACCGTTTTCCTCCCACTTACTTTTGACTTGCTTCACATTGGCCTCTTCAGCAGTCTGTTCTTTAATTCTTTCTTCAATCTGGTTCACTAGTTCGTGAGCCATTCTACATGCCTGTTGTATGGAGGCGGGCTCGTGTGAACTTATATCTTCTTGGATTCTTTCCGGTAATCCTTTCACAAACGCGTCGATCTTCTCTTCCTCATCTTCGAATGCTCCCGGACACAATAGGCACAATTCTGTGAATCGTCTTTCGTACGTGGTAATATCAAATCCTTGGGTTCGTAACCCTCTAAGTTCTGTCTTGAGCTTATTGACCTCGGTTCTAGGACGGTACTTCTCGTTCATCAAGTGCTTGAATGCTGACCACGGTAGTGCGTACGCATCATCTTGTCCCACTTGCTCTAGATAGGTATTCCACCATGTTAACGCAGAACCTGTGAAGGTATGCGTAGCGTACTTCACTTTGTCCTCTTCAGTACACTTACTTATGGCAAACACCGATTCGACCTTCTCGGTCCACCGTTTGAATCCGATTGGTCCTTCGGTTCCATCAAATTCCAAAGGTTTACAGGCAGTGAATTCTTTGTAGGTGCATCCTACACGATTTCCTGTACTGCCAGATCCAAGGTTATTGTTGGTATGTAGCGCAGCCTGTACTGCGGCTATGTTTGAAGCTAGAAAAGTACGGAATTCCTCTTCATTCATATTCACGATGTGTCGAGTAGTCGGTGCCATTTCCTTCAAAATAGTCAAATGGAACAAGTTAATCATACAGAATATTAAGAGTAGTTAATAGTATTTCGTAGCATAATATGAACTCATTTATAAAAGCTTTTTCTTCATATTAGCGTTTTATAAGTTTAAATTCGGGTAGTACCTACCCGTTAAGTTCATACTTAGTAGCTAATATACAATTCAACTACTACAATTCTATATGAAAAACTGATTGTAATAATATTTCGCGTTCAGACTTTTATACAATATTTTACAAACTTACAATACCGATTATTTTAGATAAAGCATGAAATATAGCACACAATAACTTTGATACAAGATAGTTGTGAAGATAATTCTAGCTAGTACACAAGTCGTTCAGCAAAGGCAATAAAGACACGTAATTCATACGTCCAGAAACAAGTCATGCATTCTGGTTTTACTAGGACTACTTCCCATCCTTGGTCTTGTGGAACATAACCGTTATGGCCGTTGATAAGACAGCGTGTTGTAACGTCGTCAAAGGGACGAGGGTTACGTAATGTCCAACAGTCCCGTAACAATCTAAAAACCTCATTTCTTACCCCAATTACCGACTCCATCACTTGTGGGAACGTTTTGTTTAATAGTTGTAGCCCGATGTTCTTGTTCTCACTTTGGTGAGAAGCGAACATTACTAACCCGTAAGCATAACATGCTTCTTTATGTTGTATGTTAGCCGCTTTTTCTAAATCACGAAGTCCTATATTCGGATATACTGAGTCAAAATAATTTCTTAACCCGTTGCGTAAAATAGCATTTGGGTTCCCCGCAATATATGCGTCAAAGTAAACACATCGTAACTTATGGATTTCCCAATGTGATATCCCCCATCTTTCGAACGAAAGCCTTTTATAAACCAAGGCATTCTTGGAACGTTCTTCGAATGTCTTACAAACTGATCTCGCCTTAAATAGTTGGCCGAAGAATTCTGACCGACTCTAGACAAGATTTCATCAATCATGTCTCCGGGTAGGTCTCTTAAAATATTGGGTTGTCTATCTATTTTGTGTTTTTATACTGTAAAATAGACAAGAGTTAGATTCATAAAAAAAATACTTATTAATACAAGCAATTTTTACATATATCATAAAGCATAAGCACACTATATTACATATATTATACCACACGAAAACAACTATCTTATTCCGACTCGCTCGTTTCTTCTTGTTCGGTTTTGGTTCATTTTGCCAAGTTTCTAGGGATATATGATGTTCCCCTAATACGAGCCGTCGTTGTCCACATTGGTTTAGAAAAACCTGGTGGTTTAGAGGTTCCCGGGTCATTGTTACAACTTAAGGACTTCGGGGGTTGACGATACATATAAAGTTCATCGGGGTTGGAATTAGATTTCTCTATTTTTATGCCCTTTCCCTTATTATTTTCTTTTGCCTTTTTAAATTCAGTTGGGGTAATTTCTATAACATCATCAGAATTCTCGTCGGAATCCGATTCATCGGAGAATTGGTAATCCTCCCAATATTTTGCTTCCTTGGCGGAAACACCATTGACCATAATTAACCTTGGTCGGTTGGTTGAGGATTCTCTTTTACTTAACCGTTTTATTATTTCCCCCACCGGTTCTATTTCTTCTTCCCGTTCCGATTCTTCTTCCGGTTCCGACTCTTCTTCCGGTTCCTCTTCGGGAACTTGTGAATCAGTCCACGAATCATTTCAATTTACATTTGACTCTTCATTATTATTAGGTGAGTCAATGGGACTTGTTCTAGAGGTAGACATCTATCACATAATATCAAACACGTTAAGAGATTAATATATCACATAATATTCATATGTTAAAAATATATAGTTTCCAACAAAAACGTTAAGCAATCATTTTTAAAGAAAACACGGTCGAAGTCCAGACTCACTAATGCATCATAACAAACTCGATAAGACACACTAATGCAAATTTTCTGGTTCTCTAAGAGCAACGCTCTGATACCAACTGAAATGTCCCGTTCTTATTGATTAAAAACATTCCATATTAATTGATTTCGTTGCGAGGTTTTGACCTCTATATGAGACGTTTTTCAAAGACTGCATTCATTTTTAAAACAAACCATAACCTTTATTTCATAAATAAAGGTTTAAAAAGCTTTACGTATATTATCAAATAATGATAATCTAAAATATCCTGTTTACACACGACCATTACATAATGGTTTACAATACAAATATGTTACATCGAAATCAGTTTCTTGAATGCAGTTTTTACACAATATCATACAAACATGGACTCCAAATCTTGTCCTTATTTTAGTATGCAACAGCGGAAGCTCTTAGTATTCACCTGAGAATAAACATGCTTTAAACGTCAACAAAAATGTTGGTGAGTTATAGGTTTAACCTATATATATATATCAAATCGTAATAATAGACCACAAGATTTCATATCTCAATACACATCCCATACATAGAGATAAAAATCAATCATATGGTGAACACCTGGTAACCGACATTAACAAGATGCATATATATAAGAATATCCCCATCATTCCGGGACACCCTTCGGATATGATATAAATTTCGAAGTACTAAAGCATCCGGTACTTTGGATGGGGTTTGTTACACCCAATAGATCTATCTTTAGGATTCGCGTCAATTAGGGTGTCTGTTCCCTAATTCTTAGATTACCAGACTTAATAAAAAGGGGCAAATATTCGATTTCGATAATTCAACCATAGAATGTAGTTTCACGTACTTGTGTCTATTTTGTAAATCATTTATAAAACCTGCATGTATTCTCATCCCAAAAATATTAGATTTTAAAAGTGGGACTATAACTCACTTTCACAGATTTTTACTTCGTCGGGAAGTAAGACTTGGCCACTGGTTGATTCATGAACCTATAACAATATATACATATATATCAAAGTATGTTCAAAATATATTTAAAACACTTTTAATATATTTTGATGTTTTAAGTTTATTAAGTCAGCTGTCCTCGTTAGTAACCTACAACTAGTTGTCCACAGTTAGATATACATAAATAAATCGATAAATATTATCTTGAATCAATTCACGACCCAGTGTATACGTATCTCAGTATTGATCACAACTCAAACTATACATATTTTGGAATCAACCTCAACCCTGTATAGCTAACTCCAACATTCACATATAGAGTGTCTATGGTTGTTCCGAAATATATATAGATGTGTCGACATGATAGGTCGAAACATTGTATACGTGTCTATGGTATCTCAAGATTACATAATATACAATACAAGTTGATTAAGTTATGGTTGGAATAGATTTGTTACCAATTTTCACGTAGCTAAAATGAGAAAAATTATCCAATCTTGTTTTACCCATAACTTCTTCATTTTAAATCCGTTTTGAGTGAATCAAATTGCTATGGTTTCATATTGAACTCTATTTTATGAATCTAAACAGAAAAGTATAGGTTTATAGTTGGAAAAATAAGTTACAAGTCATTTTTGTAAAGGTAGTCATTTCAGTCGAAAGAACGATGTCTAGATGACCATTTTAGAAAACATACTTCCACTTTGAGTTTAACCATAATTTTTGGATATAGTTTCATGTTCATAATAAAAATCATTTTCTCAGAATAACAACTTTTAAATCAAAGTTTATCATAGTTTTTAATTAACTAACCCAAAACAGCCCGCGGTGTTACTACGACGGCGTAAATCCGGTTTTACGGTGTTTTTCGTGTTTCCAGGTTTTAAATCATTAAGTTAGCATATCATATAGATATAGAACATGTGTTTAGTTAATTTTAAAAGTCAAGTTAGAAGGATTAACTTTTGTTTGCGAACAAGTTTAGAATTAACTAAACTATGTTCTAGTGATTACGAGTTTAAACCTTCGAATAAGATAGTTTTATATATATGAATCGAATGATGTTATGAACATCATTACTACCTCAAGTTTAGTAGGTAAACCTACTGGAAGTGACAAGAAATGATCTAGCTTCAAAGGATCTTGGATGGCTTGAAAGTTCTTGAAGTAGGATCATGACACAAAAACAAGTTCAAGTAAGATTTTTACTCGAATTAAGATAGTTTTTAGTTATAGAAATTGAATCAAAGTTTGAATATGAATATTACCTTGAATAAGAAAGATAACCTACTGTATATAACAAAGGTTTCTTGATCTTAGATGATTACTTGGAATGGATTAGAAAGCTTGGAAGTAAATTAGTAAACTTGAAGGGATTTTTGAAGTGTTCTTGAAGTGTTCTTCCTATGATGATTATAGCTTGATTCTTGAAGTGATTTTTGATGAAGATGATGATTAACTACTGGAAAATTACGTTCATAATAGTGTGTGTGTGTTGAGAGAGAATTAGAAAGAGAATTGGAAGTGAAATGGAGTGAATGATGAGTGGTAACTGGTGAGTGGTGAGTGGGGTTAAAAGGAGTTCTAGTTAGTTGACTAGCTCATGGTAGAAGTTAAAATTGATTAGTCATACATGACATAATCAAGAGTGGAATCCCATACTAGTTCCTATTGGTATATACTCATAGTAAGTACGTTTTGAAGCTGTGTATAATACGGGTAAGAATACGACTAGAATTCTTGATGAAAGAAAAGAATGGAAAAGTAACTGTAACCATTTTCGTTAAGTATGAATGTTTTGATATATGTCTTGAAGTCTTCCAAAAGTATTTTAATACATCTAAATACACTACATGTATATACATTTTAACTGAGTCGTTAAGTCATCGTTAGTCGTTACATGTAAGTGTTGTTTTGAAACCTTTAAGTTAACGATCTCAATTAATGTTGTTAACCCATTATTTATTATATCTAATGAGATGTTAAATTATTATATTATCATGATATTATGATATATTAATATATCTTAATATGATATATATACATTTAAATGTCGTTACAACGATAATCGTTACATATATGTCTCGTTTCGAAATCCTTAAGTTAGTAGTCTTGTTTATATGTATATAACTCATTGTTAATATACTTATGGAGATACTTACTTATCATAATCTCATGTTAACCATATGTATATCCATATATATATCGTCATGTCGTTTTTACAAGTTTTAACGTTCGTGAATCGCCGGTCAACTTGGGTGGTCAATTGTCTATATGAAACATATTTCAATTAATCAAGTCTTAACAAGTTTGATTGCTTAACATGTTGGAAACATTTAATCATGTAAATATCAATCTCAATTAATATATATAAACATGGAAAAGTTCGGGTCACTACAAGTTCACCGGTAAGTGCTTCGGGTTCTTCGTCAAGAGGGCAATTTGGTTGGTGGAAAGGATCGCCTTCTTCGCGTATCCATTGATTAAGTCAACTACGAACCCATCTCTAATTCATCCAGAATAGATGATGGCTAATTGATTGATTCATTCCGGTTACACTGCTTTCGGAGCTCGAGTGGAAATCCATATCGGAATAGCTGTCGGAATAACTATCGGAATAGCTATCGAATTCTGAGGGACTCGAGCTGGTTGAGAGATTCATCTCGTACGATCAGATGAAGTATTTTCAATAAGAAATAGATTATAGGATGTAGATTAGTACCCTGCAATACATAATTTACATATGCATATATAATACTAAAATCCCATAAGTTACGGAGGAATCTACGGAAGCTGTCAGGCAAAGGTAACAATAACAAATACGCTAAGATATGAATTTATCTATACACTGTCTATGCAATAGAGGTAGTAGGACGTGTCTAGACTTTAAGGATGATAAGCAATTAATTTTCGACACTAAATGATAAGCAAAACTTTTGACATGCAGACACGGTCGAAGTCCAGACCCACTAATGCATCTAAACAACTATCAGTTAGACACACTAATGCAAGACCTGGTTCGCTAAGACTACTGCTCTGATACCACATGTCAAGACCCATCCTAATCCATAAGAACGAATACAATAACATATGATTACATCGGGAGGTATTTGACCTCTATATGATACATTTTACAAACATTGCATTCGTTTTAAAAGACAAACTTTCATTTACATCGAAAGTTGATGGCATGCATACCATTTCATAATATATCTAACTATAATTGACTTAGTCATAATCTTTACTGAACTCAATGACTCGAATGCAACGTCTTTTGAAATATGCCATGAATGACTCCAAGTAATATCTTTAAAATGAGCAAATGCACAGTGGAATATTTCTTTAACACCTGAGAATAAACATGCTTTAAAGTGTTAACCAAAAGGTTGGTGAGTTCATTAGTTTATCATAAACGATCATTTTCATCATTTTAATAGACCACAAGATTTTCATTTCCATTTCTCATAAATATACGTCTCATGCATAGAGACAAAAATCATTCATATGGATTGAACACCTGGTAACCGACATTAACAAGATGCATATAAGAATATCCCCTATCATTCCGGGACATCCATCAGACATGATAAAACAACATCGAAGTACTAAAGCATTCGCAACCATGGATGGGGTTTGTTAGGCCCAATAGATCTATCTTTAGGATTCGCGTCAATTAGTAGATCGATTTACTAATTCTTAGGTTACCAAGCAAAAAGGGACATATTCGGCTTCGATCATTTAACATATAATGTAGTTTCGATTATTTAAGTCTATTTCGTAAAACAGTTATAAAAACAGCGCATGTATTCTCAGTCAAAAAATATATTTCGCAAAAGCATTTAAAAAGGGAGTAATGAAACTCACAATACTGTATTTTGTAGTAAAAATACATATGAAGACATTGAACAATGCAGGGTTGGCCTCGGATTCACGAACCTATATCATTTGTGTATATATTAATACACATAATTGTAATCGAATAAGTTTATATATCTAATTTATTAATTATATCATTTTTATATTAATAATATATTTATGTTTCATATATTCCTTTTATATATAAAAATATTTGTTATGTTATAGGTGTTAACCATAATTATTTATATATTTCATTTTGTACATAATACTATTAATATAGTTAGGTTGTGTATCTTAAATATATCTTTATATATAACTTTAAATTTTATACTTATAATCTTAACCATGTCTAATAATTATATTTACCAATTTACTAATGTTTCATTAATCTATGTTAAGCTATATATTTATTTGATACATAATTCTCGTTTATAGTTGTAATATATTTTGTATTTTAATATATACATAATTTATATGTAATTAATATTTACAATTTAAAGTTATACTAGTCGGTATATATTAACAGTAGGTTCATAGTAATACTCTGTTTTAGTGTTTAACGTTTATGAGTTTTCTATACATCTATATATATATATATATATATATATATATATATATATATATATATATATATATATATATATATATATATATATGTATATATATATGTATATATATATATATATGTATATATATATATGTATATTTATGTTACATGTGGCTATATATTTTTAATCATCGCAAACCTTAATCTTCAAGCTAACTTATAATAATATTTCGTATTAGGTTGTAAACTTTAAAAACTAATCATATTACTACTAGTTTTTCTTTTCTAAATGATAATAGTAATAATAATAATGATAATATCATAATTTACATTAATGAAGGTAATGATACCAGTAATAATAACTAATACAATGATCATAATTAATAATATTACAACATTAATAACAATTAATAGTAATAATAACAAAAATAATAATAATAATAATAATAATAATAATAATAATAACAAAGGAATTAATAACTACCTCCAATATTCGGATATATAAAAAAAAGAATGCCTCAGTTGGGTCTCGAACCCGTGACCTTTGGAACACCCAGACACACTCCTAACCATTACTCCATCCATGTTTTTCTTATTAAATCTTAGACTGATAAATATATAACCCGTATACTGTTTTCATCCCCTTCATCTTCTTAAAGTGATCGACCAATAATCAAAACTTTTAAGCAGATGTTTATTTACATCAAGATAACCATAACCAACCAATAACAATTGTTCATATGTAATGAAAAAAAATAAAAAAAAAAATAAAAGAGTACACAGCTGCTACAACCATCGCTGCATCAAAAAAATGAAATCGATTTTCGATTTTTAGGCTATTATAGACGAAATTTATAACACAAATTAGGTTTCAAATCACACCTACAAACTTTGAAATTCATCAATTGAATCATAATTGCAACAGGTATCACGAATTGGATCCAAGAACACTAGTTTGACTTTTGAATCCGAAAACTTTGACATGTAAATTAAAGCTCAATTTGATGAATTGAAAAACGAAATTTTTCAGAAAGTTCACTCAATACATTCCTAACAAAACTGCGTTTTTAGATTTTTAAAAACGATTCGTATTCAAGGTATGGTGTTTTGAGTTCAATACAGAGGTATCGTACCAATAAAAAAAAATTTCTAGTTTTTTTTTTACGAATTGGGAAGTTGTAATTGATAAAGTAGATGAAGAGCTAAATGATTTCCGTTCATAACAAATGAAAATTTTGATTGATTTATATTCCAAAGTATCGACTAGATAATTCACAAGGACACAAAAAAATATATAGAAAAAATATATAGAAAAAGAAGGCTAACTGCATTTGTATATGTGAGTTGATCAATTTTATCTTGTAATCCAATTTAGAGACAGTAAAATATTTCCCCCGTATAGAAATAAATAAAAAAATAAAAAGTGAAATAGTTAGTTAACAAAATTTTGAATTTATATGTGATTCTGTACTCTTTGATATCGATAGGTTTATCAATTAGTCAATTAGGGAGACAATTTAAATAGAGAAGCTAGTGGTTGAAAACAGATTACGGATATATCTATATTTATATTTATATATCACGGTATTTATATATATGTTATATTAGATTTTATAACACAAATTAATGATATAAGTTTATTAATAAAATCCATTAATATTTTTAATTTTTCATAAGAATACTAATAATAATGATAATAATAATGATAAAAATGATAATAATAATAATAATAATATTATTAATGATAATATTAATACTAATTATAATAACATTAATAAAAATATTAGTGATAATAATAATATAATAATTTATGTATATCAAACTTCATATATCTAAGTTATATATTGAAAGATATTAATTAATAATACAGATTTTAATATTTAAAAGTAGTCGTAGTATTATTAGTATGATAACTATATCTTTAACTTGTAATTACATTTATTAGTATTAAAATTTATTAATCTTGTATTATTTACTAATTATATGATATATATATATAACAGCCTATTTTGAACATTTAATATCTATACATTGTATATATATATATATATATATGTGTGTGTGTGTGTGTGTGTGTGTGTGTGTGTGTGTGTATTTCCACTATTACATATTTGATTATGTTTTGAATACCAAGTAAATAATTATAATAATTATATATATATTGAAATAATAATCTCTGAGTATAACGTTTAATACTTTATTCAAAATCATTTATATTCAATATGCTCTTTGATAATTAATAGTTTTAATTAGCAAGTTTTAAGTTATCTTAAGTTACTTTTCATTGTAACTAATCACGTAATAATTTAGTTTATAATATGCAATTATTCTCATATATAATTATTTATATATACATTTCCATTTACAGTTATTGGTTCGTGAATCGTTGGGAACAGTTAAAGGGTAATTGAATCTATGTAAACAGTTTTAAACATTTGGAACTCACATTACAGACTTTGCTCATCGTGTCGAAAAAATTTAAAGATTAAGTTTAAATTTGGTCGAAAATTTCTGGGTCATCACATACTAGTCCCATTCATCTTCATTACATTATCGTTGTTACAGCACCACTGTAGCAATAATCGAGAGTTTTTAAGTGTTGTAATGGTGATGATTTGGGCTGGGTTTTTGGATCTCGGTTAACAGCTAGAACATAAAACAGATAGCATCAACTATGGGTTTCGTTAGATGATAATGGTGGGTTTTCATTGAATTCTTGTGTGTATATATACAAGAGATATGTGCTGTCAAAAACTGAAATAGATAGAAGGTAGATGATGGTTCCTTATGGTTATCATGGTGGTGGAGGTGATCGTCGTGATGATAGAGTTGTGATGGTGATTGGTGATAATCGGACAAGAAACTGCATAGTAATATAAGTCGTAGTAACAGTGGTATAGCAGTGGTATCGACAAAAGTTGCAGCATAAACACTTCGAATAGAAATAGAACCGAAAAATAAATAAAAATGATGTTAGTGGGTGTTGTTGAAGATGGTGATGAGGGTGGTTCACATAGGTGAAGTTTTAGGGTGATGGTAAGTTAGTCGATGGTGTGGTGGCCGGCGGTGATGGTTACATATAAATGGGTTAAGGTTGGTGATGAGCTTGATCGCCAACTAAAGGAACAAGAAAGGAGGGTAATATAAACTTAGTTGATGAAGTATTACATATATATGCACATGTATATGGTTATATAGATATTAAATAGATAGTGGTGATCAATGGAATCCAAAAACAGTAAATATGCATCAATTAAAATGATTAAAACAAAAAGTGATTCAACTATCATCAATCATCAACAGTGTAGCCATCGTGATTTTTAACTTATCTACCGACAGTTTTAATAGGAATAGTATTTCGTACCCCTTTGTTAATCAGGGGAGGATAAAAGTTCACAGAAAAAATTCCAAAATTTTACAATAATTATATTTATTTATTTTAGTCATTATAGTATAAAATTTGGTTATTAATTTATTAAATAAAAATTACATCAACTGTCCCGCTCGATTCTGGGTAAAATATAAAAAGTGTTAACATTTAATAACTAGATCCTAAATACATTTTTAGTAAGCCTAAAATTTATAGGATTCATTTTCGGATCACCGTTTATTTTAAAATCATATAAGTTTGAATTTAACTTGATTAATAACTATCTAGATGACAAACGAGTGCTACGAATGTTTATTAAATAAATTCCAAATCATATATATATATATATATATATATATATATATATATATATATATATATATATATATATATATATATATATATATATATATATATATATATAGAGAGAGACTTATAGTACTATCATATATCATATATATATATATATATATACACATATATATATAGAGAGAGAGAGAGAGATTTATAGTACTATCATATATTATTTTATTTACACGAATGAATTAAATCATATAAGTTTCTATTTCAATTTAATATATATGTATTTATTTACAGATAGTGGTTCGTGAATCTTCGGGAATAGTCGAAGGTCAAATGAATATATGAAACAGTTCAAAATTTCTAAGACTCAATCTTACAGACTTTGCTCATCGTGTCAAAAATATTAAATCGTATCGAGAGTTTGGTTTAAAATTAGTCGAAATTTTCTGGGTCGTCACAGGTCTGGTTGGTCACTCTTCTCCATGAGAGTGAGCAAAGTCCCGTTAGTAATAAATTGTTAATCGAGTGGAAGGTCGAGTGAACTCGACTGATAGGTGGGACGGATGGAGCGTGATGGCATATGCCTAGGCTCGGTGGTGTGTGTAGGAAATTTATAGGAGTCTACCCTGAGGGAAATGGGTGCGACTCACATTATTGGTTTTGGGATGTCAATGTGAATGTGACGTCTAGGGTGATTGTGTTTGATGACTTCAGGGGTTTGAAGTTGATTTTTGGAAATTCGGTATTTATATGACCAGTGATGATGATGGTGATGTATGTGGTAAACGATAAGTTCACGGGGTGTTACCATCTTTGCGACTTGAGTGTGGGGTGAATCCTAAGTAGAGGAGTTTTATTATTCCCCGAGGGGGTTTTGATAGTGTGGAACGGTAAGAAGTGTCAGAGAGAAATGTTATGGACCTCAATAAGGATGCTAATTCCTAACGAGATTGAGTGACGTGATGTTGTGATGGGACTCAAGGTCGGGCGTTACGACCGCCGAGTCACGATTCGAAGAGATTGTGCGAAGGATTTTTGTGATGATGGTGGTGTGAGGCCCATTGTGACCCTTAGAGTCCCGAAGTAGGGGTGCTAATATACCCCAAGGGGTGTATCCGTAGCGTAAATCCAGAAAGTTGTAAATCTCATATGGTGTTGGTAAGCGATTCTGAGTTTGGTGTCGAGGAGATTGTTTCATTTTCTCTTTTTGGGAAGCGTGTTTGTGGAAATCGCTAGTGGATTATTCCGCTTTGCGAGTGATCAAGGGGTGTGTTGTGCCGGTTCTAAGTGCTTCACCTAGAAGCACTCGGTTGCAACTTGATTTTGAGGGTGTGTCACCTTGATTTGTGAGATTTTGGTGTGTTGTGATGCCAAGACCATCCTTGATGGGCGGTCAAGGTGAGAGACTCATCCGGTGTTGGTGAGCATATTTCGGGTTGTGCGATGGTTGACGCGGAGAGGACTTGTTGGTGATGGCTTGTTAGTACCCGAATAGTATCCATACTAGTGCTAGAAAGCCGTTTGTTCATTGAAATTTGATGGGGATCGAGAAGAAACCATGTGTAATAGGGGGTGAACTATTGAACGTATTGTGTAGTGACGTTGTCCTCGTGTGACTTGAGGACGAGCAATTTGTTGTGGGTAGATTTAAGGGACTGTTAGTACCCTGAGATTGATAGCGTATGTGATGCTTTACCATAGGATGGATTAGTTCGAGTGTGATCGAGGTTGACGAACTTTTGCGCAAGCGCATGTAAGGTCGATTGAAATTGTGGTTGCGAGTTGATGTATGAATGAGGCATAATTCCTTTCCGATTTGGGAATGAAGCGAGGCTTGATATTCGATTTTGTGGACTTGGTAAAAGGAAATTTACTTAGAGAAATTGACCAAGAGCAGTCGTGGGAATACATGATGCCTTCCGTGTTTCTAAATGTATGTCGGACGTTGGAATTATAGCATACAGTATTTCACGATGAGACGTATCGGTAAGTTCGAGCTAGTGGCGAGATTTCAAATCGCTAAGTGCGTGAAGTTTCGGCTCGGAGTTTCGTGTTGTCGGCGGGTAGCCGTGGTAGTGTTGGTGTAGATATCCTACAGTTGTAGTACGGATCACGGGGACGTGATCCATTCTAAGTGGGGGAGAGTTGTAACACCCCGAAATCCATTTTCAGGGGGAGCCGCACCGCGGGGATTCTTGTCGCGCCGTGTTTATGCACTATACCTGATGGTAAATTTGTTGGAAAGTTTTGTCACCAATTTACACTATGAACCGCGCCGCGGGCTTTGGGAGTCGCGACGCGGCTAGACGCTGGATAAAATGGGATGTTTTGTTAATTATAAAATAAGTTGGGGACTTTAGTGCAATTTTGCATGGACGTATTTTGGGGGTAAAATACTGATCTAGATCAGCTCTTTCTCATTTCATTTCCATCTTCTTCCACCAAACTCAACTTTAGAGAGTGAAAGCTTGGCTCTAGTGAGAGAAAGTGCAAGAACAAGGTGAAGAAGCTTGAATCTCCACAAGGTTCAAGAATTAAAGTGGTTGCTCTTGTTACTAGCATTATTTTGGTAGCGGTGGTAAGTCTTAACTTTGATTTTTAGTGTTTGATTCTTGTTTTAGGTTAGGGTTTAAGTTAGTGTTGTGTGTAAACCCCATTTCACTTAGAAATTTGAGGTTATTGGTGTCCATTGATATATTTAAACATCTTTAAATGTGGGTTTGAGTTCGATGATGAATTTGGATCATGGGTTGGGTGTTAATCACTTGATAGATTGTGTTTTTGGTGAATTAGAGGTTCTTAAGAACATGTATGGGTGTTAGATGGTCAAAAATGAGTCATGCACATGAGGTGTTCGATGAAATGCCTCAACTAGATTTTGATGTTGATAATAATGATTTTGTTGTTAAAATGAGTCCTTTAATGGTGTATAAACTGATTTCGATCAAGTAAAAGTGTTGTGGTTCATTTTGGGTCGAAATGGTGTCGTTTTGGGAGAAACCTGTCACTATAAAAACTGCACGAAACATAATTTTGTAAAGGTCATATCTTGCAAACCGTGGCTCCATTTTAGGCGTGTAAACACTTTTCGAAAAGGTCTTTGAGTGTACTTTTCAAAGGATAAGTTTGTATCTACTGTTTTTGAGGTTAAATGGGTCAAAATTGTCTATGAAAAAGGGGCTGTCTGGTTTGGGTAAATTGGGCAAAAAGTGCTTAAGTGTTATTTGCTTGGGGTGTTAAGCATGGTGTAAGTGTCTATAACTTTAGGGTGTTGTTGGGCTCAAATTACCAAGTGTACTGGTGATGAGTCGGGTTGTTTGGGGTTGAGCACAAATTAGTTAGATTGTACATGTTTGTTGTGGGTAACGAATGACCACTCATAGTGGTAATATTGTTGGTGTCCATTGAGTATATAAATGGGTGGGTTTTAGTGAGCAAGTGGAAACCCGAGGCTAAGGGTTAGTGGTGTCGGATTCTCTTATTGAGAATTGGTTTTTATGTGTTTATGTGCCTATGTGTTATATAGGTGTTACTTGCTCGGATGGGATGACAAAGGTTGTACATGTAACGACCCGACAAAATCGTCATTGACGGTGCCGTTAACTTAGGTCCCATTACGTGGTCATAGTCCCTATGTGAGATGTGTTTGACCAAAATTATGTCGCATTCATTTGAAACGTACAAGACTTGCAAAGTTTAGTTTACCAAACGGATCGACAACAAGTTTAAGTTTACAAAAGTAGTAATGTATAAATGAAATAACTTGCGACATAATTAGTTGAAAATCACAGTTGCTATAAATAGCGTAAGTATGTAGACAAAAGTTTGAATCCAAGGGTGCTATCACTAGCATATGTATGTATGTATGCTTGACCCCAAGCAAGAAATCAGAGTGTTTGCATGTATGCTTGACTCCAAGCAAGTATAAGTGAATGCGGAAGCATGTATCAAATAGCCAAGTATGAACCTGAGAAAACATATAGAAAACTGTCAACGAAAAACGTTGGTGAAATCATAGGTGTTTGTAAACGTTGTTTTTGAACCACAAGATTTAGTATTCCTATAACGTTGATTATCAAAATCGTTTGCATTCCAAAAGTAGTGTTCGCGAGCACCCAATTATCAAGACTTAACGTTTTCTTCCATAGAACCCCATCACAATAGTGTTAGAACATACACTGTTTCTCGAAAATATATTTCATTCGTAGACGGTAGCGAACCGTCCGTAATGAGGGTTTGTCAAACCCGTATGGCCACACAATATAAGTTCTCGCTTACACCCTGCAAGTGTAACAAATGATAATCGAATTGAGGATTTTTGTTCTAACTCGCTGTGGAATGTTTGTTTCCTTGTACTTGTGTTCAAAGTATAAAAGTAAGTAATACAAAATGTAACAAAGTATATGTTTCTCAGCCCACAATTTAAAAGTATAAAAAGTTGTTGAAAAGGTGGGACTATGATCTCACCTCGAGTGCACGAGTATAAATGTACTTCACAAAGTAAACGTATGCATGAAAGTTGCTTAGTCTTGACCTAAAAAAGTAAGTTGTATCAATTAATCGGTTACGACACAAGGTCGGGCGAAATGTGTTTAATTAGTCCTATGGCTCGTTACGACTCGATAAGTATAGCATGTGAATCACGTTGTCAAGTTTCATGCAAGAATCAAGTTTAAAAGAAGATTAGAACAATTGCATAAACGTTTGGTTAAGTTTAACTAAAAGTCAAACTCGATCAAGTCAAAGTCAACGAAAAAGTCAACACGTTCGGGTCAGGTCCCGAACTATTTTTCTTAGGTTATTATTCATATATAAGCATGTTAGAATAAGTTACAAGTGAATCGGGGGTCCAAAGCATAGCAAACATTTTACGTGGAATTGAAAAGTGAAACAGAATCTGGAGTAAGGCAATCGCTGTGCCGCGGCCCTAGGTGTCGCGCCGCGCCACTTGGCGTGGCCTGATGCCTGGTCAGTTTCAAAAGTTCAAGTTTTGATCCAAAATTCATTTTAGCACAAAATACGAACCGTAAACACTTAGAATGCGTATCTTATATCGTTGGAAAGCTCTTTTGACAAGGAATACAACTAACCACTTTTCATCAAGCAAAAACATCAATTAAAATAACCAAAATCTCATCAAGTGATCATTGAAGGTTTATTTTCAAAGTTTCAAGTTCACAAAATGCATTTTAAGATTCAGGAATCCAATTCACACATATGATATGCCGTTTTGAAGGTAATGAAACACACATTACAACTAAATACTTACTAATAACATTTCATGGCATTCAAACGTCAAAAGTTCATTTTAAGTCTATCAAACCCTAACCAAAATTCACAAAAATCAATAATCATGTTCTTGAAGTTTTCTTAATCAATCTACGCATCAAAACGAAGCTAGTGATACTAGTAACACAATTAAAACATGGACTTTAGCATTTAAACAACATTTAATCTTCCAAAATGCAAGGTTAAGCAAACCCATTTCAAATGTTCAAACTAGTTACTCAAAAAAACAAATCGAGCAAACAAAACTTATATTCATGTTATACACGAGCCATAGTCACTAACTAACATCATTTCAAGTATATAAAATGAATTTAGAGAAATTTAGTGTTTTTAGAAAGTTACCCAAACTTGATGAAATTGGTACCAAAATGTAGAAGATGAAGAGAGGATCACGAAATTATAATTTGTTTTGATGTTTGCCTCTTGATCCGGATTTAGATGATGATTTTGTGAGTTGGATGTTTAAGTTCCAAAAATGGAAGTAGAGAAGAGAGAAAGAGGAGGTGGGAGATGAATGAAATGAATGGATGAGAAAGGTGGGTTGACTAGTTGACCTAGTCAACTAGTTTGCCCACTTGACAATTTCGGTCCCTCAAGTTTCAAAGCGGGTGTGTGAATTAACCGAACGAATATTTTCAAAAGCGCTAGAGTAAACGAGTGATATTATAATTAATTAACGGGAATATTATGAACGTTAGTCAACGGAAACTACGAATTTAAATAACGAAGGATATTATTTAAAAAAAAGACAGTGTTAAAAATAAATTTAACGGAAAAATGCGAGATGTTACATTACCCACACCTTAAAAGAAATTTCGTCCCGAAATTTAGTTGGAAGTAGTAGTTGTTGCTTCTTCTTCGAAACCTTGCGTTGCCAATTCTACGAATAAGTGAAGGTACTTCCTTGGGCATTTCAACGGATCTGACAGTCAGGATTTCACACTGTTTCAAAGTTTCATTTCACGATCCAAATTTTTTTTTTTAATCGGTTTTCCCCATGAAGTGGAGTTCGTCATCGATAGGAAGTTCATCAAAAGGCATAACAAGTTCTTGTTCGGAAAGACACCTCTTTAAGTTGATACATGGAATGTAGGATGTACGGAGACTCAAATGAGTCGGAAAAATCTAAATGGCTAGCAACGGGTCCAAAACGCCCCAAGATTTCAAAAGGATTAATGTATCACGGATTTAGCTTTCCACGTTTCCCGAAATGGATTACCTTTCCAAGGTGCGACTTTTAGCATTACCGGCCACCCACGTGGAATTCTAGAAGTTTACGTCTAACATCGGCATAGCTCTTTTGGCGACAACGAGTTGTGTTGGGTCCGGTGGCTTGCTTGTCACCTACTTCGGCTCAACGATTAAGAAAACGACAATTGCGGCAATATAAGTTTTCGAAAGGTGTGGCGTTACTACTCGAATGAAAATTATAATAGGTACTAGAATTCGGTTAAAAGCAAATACTTTTCTCAAGTAAATTTGAAGTTGATAATTCAAATTCGTGTTATGGTTTCCAAGGTTTGAATCGTATGTTTGTTTGGTCCTTCGGGTTGTGGTTGATGTGTTGTACTCATGTTCCCTAGGCTTTTTGAAAGGCACCCCGAAATTTAAAAGTGAAACGAGCATCTCGATCCGAAACGAGGTACAGTTCATTAAGATATATTTGAACAAGTTTGTTAGGACTTGAAAATGTTTGTTAGAACAAGTTTCTGTTTCTCAAGAATTTCGCGCCGCGAAAGATTTATCGGTTTCTGAAAAACGTTCGTTAGGACTATTCACCTTCCTGGAGAATACTAGTATAACGTGAAGAGTCTCTCTCCATTGAGAATTTAGATAAAAGGTTTTCTTAAACAAAAGTACGAGTGTGATGCGAGAGAAGTTTCCGCCTCGATGTGAGAATAAGAAGCATATTGTAGTCCGTCGATAAAACTGTGCGAAGACGAGATGGTATACACGTATAACGTATGGTTGAAGTCCAAAGAATTTGTCATTCATTCGGAAGCATAAATATGGTTCGAAAATAATCGACGATGTGTCCCAGGTATGGTTGTTATCAATATTCTCGAAGTTTTCGAATATCCAAACAAGAAAAATGAAGTCATGTACATGGCACATGGTGGTGATTAGGTTGATCGAGTCCAATCACCATCACGTGTCACTATAACTTTGGTATGACTTACCGTAATATAACCACATTGATCGAGTGTCGTTATATTACGCTAACTCATACCTCCATTCTCACATCACTCCATCGATTCAAGTTCGTCTAATCGTGAAGTTTTAAAATGTACAAAGTGTAACGATGTCTCTAACGTGACGCGTATTGAATCGAAAGAATTAGTGCAACTCTAAAGAAGCGTTCCCCGAGGGAAGTGTATAAATGATTGTTCACGTCAATGCGATTCAAGTCAAACAATAATGTATTCCGGTACGAGAAGTGTAACGAATCATGATAACGAATAGTACGCAACCGTAGTGATAAATAGTGATGACGATACTTACCTAAAGTAGTGATGGTAGTAACAAGAAGTGGTAGATAGTAAGGAACACCGGTGTGACCCCGATAGTAAGTTGAAACGGTGGAGAATAACAATCTAGGAGACAGAGTTCCCGAACAAGTGTGACTAATGAAGTCATTGTCATCCTTTCGTGTATGAATCTTGATATTAACGTGGGTTACCAGAAAGTGGTAGAATACCGATTCGTATGATGAAAGCTTGGTACCATTAGGAAGTTGCCTAAGAATGATTCAAGTATAATGCACAAGTAGTCATGTAAGTGCTATCTATAGCAAATGTATATCAGAATGCAATGGCTAACTATCCGGTTGTAGTCTAGATTCACCAATGCGTCCTAACGACTCTGTCAGACACACTAATGCATATCCTAGTTCCCTACAACCAACGCTCTGATACCATCTGTAACGACCCGACAAAATCGTCATTGACGGCGCCGTTAACTTAGGTCCCATTACGTGGTCATAGTCCCTATGTGAGACGTGTTTGAACAAAATTATGTTGCATTCATTTGAAACGTACAAGACTTGCAAAGTTTAGTTTACCAAACGGATCGACAACAAGTTTAAGTTTACAAAAGTAGTAATGTATAAATGAAATAACTTGCGACATAATTAGTTGAAAATCACAGTTGCTATAAATAGCGTAAGTATGTAGACAAAAGTTTGAATCCAAGGGTGCTATCACTAGCGTATGTATGTATGTATGCTTGACCCCAAGCAAGAAATCAGAGTGTATGCATATATGCTTAACTCCAAGCAAGTATAAGTGAATGCGGAAGTATGTATCAAATAGCCAAGTATGAACCTGAGAAAACATATAGAAAACTGTCAACGAAAAACATTGGTGAAATCATAGGTGTTTGTAAACGTTGTTTTTGAACCACAAGATTTAGTATTCCCATAACGTTGATTATCAAAATCGTTTGCATTCCAAAAGTATTGTTCGCGAGCACCCAATTATCAAGACTTAATGTTTCCTTCCATAGAACCCCATCACAATAGTGTTAGAACATACACTGTTTCTCGAAAATATATTTCATCCGTAGACGGTAGCGAACCGTCCGTAATGAGGGTTTGTCAAACCCGTATGGCCACACAATATAAGTTCTCGCTTACACCCTACAAGTGTAACTAATGATAATCGAATTGAGGATTTTTGTTCTAACTCGCTGTGGAATGTTTGTTTCCTTGTACTTGTGTTCAAATTATAAAAGTAAGTAGTACAAAATGTAACAAAGTATATGTTTCTCAGCCCACAATTTAAAAGTATAAAAAGTTGTTGAAAAGGTGGGACTATGATCTCATCTCGAGTGCACGAGTATAAATGTACTTCACAAAGTAAACGTATACATGAAAGTTGCTTAGTCTTGACCTAAACAAGTAAGTTGTATCAATTAATTGGTTACGACACAAGGTCGGGCGAAATGTGTTCAATTAGTCCTATGGCTCGTTACGACTCGATTAGTATAGCATGTGAATCACGTTGTCAAGTTTCATGCAAGAATCAAGTTTAAAAGAAGATTAGAACGATTGCATAAACGTTTGGTTAAGTTTAACTAAAAGTCAAACTCAATCAAGTAAAAGTCAACGAAAAAGTCAACACGCTCGGGTCGGGTCCCGAACTATTTTTCTGAGGTTATTATTCATATATAAGCATGTTAGAACAAGTTACATGTGAATCGGAGGTCCATAGCATAGCAAACATTTTACGTAGAATTGAAAAGTGAAACAGAATCTGGAGTAAGGCAATCGCCGCGCCGCGGCCCTAGGTGTCGCGCCGTGCCACTTGGCGTGGCCTGATGCCTGGTCAGTTTCAAAAGTTCAAGTCTTGATCCAAAATTCATTTTAGCACAAAATACGAACCGTAAACACTTAGAATGCGTATCTTATATCGTTGGAAAGCTCTTTTGAGAAGGAATACAACTAACCACTTTTCATCAAGCAAAAACATCAATTACAATAACCTAAATCTCATCAAGTGATCATTGAAGGTTTATTTTCAAAGTTTCAAGTTCACAAAATGCATTTTAAGATTCGGAAATCCAATTCACACAAATGATATGCCGTTTTGAAGGTAATGAAACACACATTACAACTAAACACTTACTAATAACATTTCATGGCATTCAAACATCAAAAGTTCGTTTTAAGTCTATCAAACCCTAACCAAAATTCACAAAAATCAATAATCATGTTCTTGAAGTTTTCTTAATCAACCTATGCATCAAAACGAAGCTAGTGATACTAGTAACACAATTAAAACATGGACTTTAGCATTTAAACAACATTTAATCTTCTAAAATGCAAGGTTAAGCAAACCCATTTCAAATGTTCAAACTAGTTACTCAAAAAAACAAATCGAGCAAACAAAACTTATATTCATGTTATACACGAGCCATAGACACTAACTAACATCATTTCAAGTATATAAAATGAATTTAGAGAAATTTAGTGTTTTTAGAAAGTAACCCAAACTTGATGAAATTGGTACCAAAATGTAGAGGATGAAGAGAGGATCACGAAAATATAATTTGTTTTGATGTTTGCCTCTTGATCCGGATTTAGATGATGATTTTGTGAGTTGGGTGTTTAAGTTCCAAAAATGGAAGTAGAGAAGAGAGAAAGAGGAGGTGGGAGATGAATGAAATGAATGGATGAGAAAGGTGGGTTGACTAGTTGACCTAGTCAACTAGTTTGCCCACTTGACAACTTCGGTCCCTCAAGTTTCAAAGCGGGTGTGTGAATTAACCGAACGAATATTTTCAAAAGCGCTAGAGTAAACGAGTGATGTTATAATTAATTAACGGGAATATTATGAACGTTAGTCAACGGAAACTACGAATTTAAATAACGAAGGATATTATTTAAAAAAAAGACAGTGTTAAAAATAAATTTAACGAAAAAACGCGGGATGTTACAGTACATACAAGGCTTGTACTTGTGCATGCATCGCTAGGTGAGTGGAATAATTATGCATGTATGTATATGATTTACTTGGTTGTGGTGAATGTGGTTTAGTGTTCTCCGTGTGTCAGATTCACTAGAGTGAATAAATCGTGGGTAGTATCACTCAAGTTCGTGTGTCGACACCACATCGTTAACGTGGTGAATAAATCGTGTGTCGTATCACCATGGGTTATAAGGTGGATATCGTGTATTTGTACCATCTATGGGGTTTGTGAGTAAAATGGCTATTGTGAATAACCGATGGTTCATTCACGAGAACCATTCCCGTGTGCTCTTGGTTAACCATGAGGTTTGTGTGTATCGTTGTTTATAGCATACTATTGTTATATTGTTGATGTTAAGCATGTTATTATATTTATGCCATGCTAGTCATGATTCTTGTTGCGGTGCTTCGTATGCTATATTATGTTGTGGTTGCAGGTCGGTAAGTTGTATCCATATGTATATATTTATTCTCCTCACTAAGCATTGCTTACCCCTCTCGTTGTTTACCTTTTTATAGGTGTTGTTAGCATGGAGCTACCTAGTTACTAGAATAGGGTGGATTAGAGTTGATTGAGCTTGGTGGATTTGGCTCTTGGATATTGGGCTTCGGTTGGGGATGCATAGTCATCGGGATCATGCTCTTGGTATCGGGTTGAGATTTTTAGTCTTAACTCGTGATTTGTTGTAATGTGGGTCGTGTTAAACACTTAGTGTTTTTATGGGTCATGTGGCCCTCGTTGTCGAAAACTCTTGAAAACTTGATGTATGTGTGTAAACTTTATTATGCAGGTTTCGGATACATCGAGACTTGTGGTACGTTGGAAATTGTGATTTGGATATTAAATTAAAAGTATAGCACCGCTCCATTGTACTGTACTGGGACCATTCAAAAAAAATCTTGTCATTTTTCGAAAACGGGTTTTGGTATTTTCAACTGTAAAACCTTGTGTTTGTGTACTTATATTCTTTACATACTTGCATTAATAAACACAAATGCTTCCACACTTAAAACTTATATTTTGATTATTAAATATTTCTAAAAAGTTATAAGAAACTACTAAGTAACTATTCACCCCCTCTAGTTACTTACAATTGAAATCAGAGCGGTTGCTCTAATCTTTGCTTAAGAAACGTTTTTATCATTTCTAAAACTATTTTGTGCAAAAACCCGAGTCAAAGATCTTGGATTTAAGCTCTACTTGTTTGGACAACGTAAAAGAGATTTTAGATGAGTTAGTCTTGAATCACGATGAAAATTTTTATATGAGAAGAAACTTCAAGACACTCGTGTGATGTGGAGTCAAGGATCGAAACCGAATGCTCAAACTTACATCTATTACATTGAGGAAAAATACCACCATTTACATGGTGAGGTAAGCTTACTTGTTTCTAGTAAACGTTTATTTAATATTTGTGTACTCTAAATGTTGTGATAATTAACAAAACTTTGATTGAAAATAAAAGCTTGAACAAAGAAACATTCTTTGAATAAACCAAGTTAATTTTTGAAAAGTAAAGTATGTAAAGGAAATGTAGGGTTGGGTCAAAATCACAACTATAGTATATACAATAGAAGCACCTTGAAACTTGCCATGAAACTTAGGTCAATGCAATGTATGTGATAATTGAAATTAATTATGTCTTGAATCCTTGAATGAAAAATGACATGGGTTATTATTTGATGTGTGCTTGATTAATTAATCTTACATGCTAGAATACGTAGGTTGTCACACATCTTAGAGCCTTAAGTGACAGACATAATATCTATGATTAGACTCTAAGCATATAAATAAATATTCTCGAAACTCATATAGTCAAACAAAAGGTTACTTAGGGGTAATAATAACTTGAAACCAAAAATCACTAGCTTGTGACTATTTTGAACAAGAAAAAGAATTACCTTTCTTGTGGTGATATAGTAAAAGTAATTTTTGAAGTCAAAGATACCAAATGATAAACCAATACATGGCTATAAAAGACACCTTGAGTAAACCTATCAAAAACTTTTCAAAAACACACTTTATAAAACTCAACATTGTGCCAAACCTGTTGGCGGTCGAACCTACGGTCGACCGTGGATCGACCGCATAGGCTCTGATCAAAATGTGCTTTCGAAATTTTAAGCTCGACCTTAGTTTGACACTTTTAGATGTTAAATCTTATTAAAATAGTTATAGCATTAGTTTTACATTGTTTATTGGAAAAATTTAAATATTTGCTAATGTAAAACTATTTATTGTCATCAAATGACACTTGTTTAGATGTCAAGTTTTTAACCCATAAGTGAAAGTGATTCTCAAACAACTATAAGTGTACAAGATCAATTATTCTCACTCAAGACATGAACTTGGTTTATTAAATCTTAAAATATAAACATGTCGAAAAGGTTAAACTCTAATGTTTGAGAAAGGTACTAAAATGGGTTTGGGCGAGAGTATTTAATGTTAACAACCCCGGACCCAACAAACATTGGGTACCAGGTTTTGTTTCACCCACAAGTTGTAGGTTTGTTAACAAGTATGGTGGAAGACGATGTAATCACAAGTACTCAAAACACATGTCCATGATAAATAAGTCACACCGAGTACAAAGAACATGATGACAATTATGTAGTGTTTGATGGACATATTTGAAGGGCCATTATCGATTGAGGTAAAACTTCTCACAAATAAATGTGCTACTTGAATTCTAGCTTGCTATGTGCATATATCTTTACATACTAGTTAGGTCACAACTTATTTGAAAGTAGAAACATGTTATGCATAAATTGGGTAGAATGTCTTATGTGCTTGCTAGTAAATTAGAAATAAGATAAAAAATGTCAATATATGCATTGCATCAATACATATTATTAAAAGATCTTACGAACATAAAAATAATCACCCAAGATAAAATGTGATGGTCATTTGAGTGAATTCATCCTTGAGCTAAAATATAAAGGATCATTCTCATTAAATTGCTTCAACAAAGCAAATATTCGAGAAAAGATGCTAGCATTAAGAGAGGGTAAATGAAAAGATTACAAAAAGAATCATAACAAAAAAATCTTAGGAGACATCAATAGGAGACAAATTAGATCTTAAGTGTGTAGTATAAGTTCTCCGTTTTCTAGGTATAGTGTAGATTTTCAAAGTTCAACTTTGTAGTCTTACTAAAGGGGTTGTATATGATTTCTATCATCTTTACTTAATGAGACATTTGTGATGAAAGAACTCATTCTAGGCTTACACTAAATGATATTATTTTTGTCGCAGTAGTCATTGATAAAAATTGTTAGTTAAATGCATAAGCGTTTGTTGAGTTGTTAAATGTCTAAATCACACTTAGACATATTAGGACTGATGATTCTAAATCTTTGAGGTTAGAAAGCTTTAAGAATAATTAATGCTCTTAATTTCTAAACTAGTATTAGGTTTGTGTCAAACGAACACCTAGAACAAACAAGTGAGATGAAAAGTTTCACTAACCTTTTAGATAAGTGCTAAGGCATTAGACACACCTATGGAAAGCAATGCTAGATTATCACTCAAAGATGTAGGTGTGACTCTAAAGGTAGGTACGTCTCTAGGATACTCTTTAGAAATCAAAACCTTACAAGGTCTAAATAGACATCCTAGCAAGCTAAAGGAATAATCAATCATAACACATGAAAAATTCAACACAATGTGATTAATAGTTAAAAATGTCCTTGAACTAAAAACTAGAACTAAACCATTTCAGTTATCTAGTTTAAAAGAAGCTAATCACATTGGAAAAAAAAAAGAGAAGTTGTTGAAACTAATCATAATAAAAGAATCTCAACAATGTAAGATATCATCTTATGTATGATCTTAACATCAGAATGAATGTCAAAGAATGCATATATACATGGAAATTCATATTCTCTACTTCCACCACATCTTGAAAGTTTTGATAGACTTAGGGCATTCTTACTTGGTCATGCATGAGAAATAGTAAAAAGTTTACAATACATTATTTGCTAAGAAGTATTAAAATGAAATCTTAATTATGCAAATAGATGTTCATGACTTGATTATTGATCCAATTATCCATTTTTCTTGTGACAAGTTCTTTGAACTCATGGATGATAAGTTTGAATTTGAAATATACTTAATAGAGAAACTTGAATGCTTTATGGTATGCTTTACACTCTAGGTTTAACTGTAGGCTTCCGCTCATTATACACTAGGTGTAAACAACATAATCTTTATTTTATTTCTCATATGTGTCATAAATGCTTTCATTGCTTGTATGATTATGTGTGCAACATCTTCTTGTCATAATTGCATGATTATATGTTTGTATATGTAAATCTACCTATCATACTTGTATGCTTATATGATTTTCATACATGACAACTTGAGTTCTCTCTATGTAACTCATGTTGGAAATCAACTTGTTAAATGTTATACTACACATTTTAGGATAATTAACTTGCTAATTGAATTTTATTGAGAGGGTTGTGTGCTTAATATTTGCTACATCCAACATTCCATATATTTTTCATCACGCTTATGTGCTTATGTGCTAACATGCTTATGATTAATTAACATGTTGAAAAAATTATGCTTGGATATTTTTATGCTCATGATCTAATACAACACTCCAAATTGTTAACTAAAATACATGGACAATGTTAACTGGGTAGCATTATTCATAGTCAAGTTAACATATGTTGACATGATGATAATTGAATTAGATCATAATTGATTGAGTGCCTGATAAGTAATTTGATATTTGCTTGCCTGCCATGAGTTATGTGATTGCTTGTTACGTTATATCATTTAAGTTCACTCTGGGGATATATTTGAAATGATAACTAAGTAAGTAGTGATTTAACGTATATCATATTTTGATATTAATTTGCGAGTTAAATGCCTACCCGATCTAGTTATTTAGGATATGCTAATTAATATTCATGTCATGGAACATGCTTTTCTTTGATTATCACTTACCATGCATGATTGATACTTGTAGTGTGAATTCTAATTGAGTTTATTATGCATGATTGCTTGTTTTGATGTGATATATGCTTACTATAATAAAAATTATTCTTAAGTTCTATGTATGCAAATGCATGTGAGACTTCATACGCACTGTTATGCTCATCGCCCATGCAAAGGAAAGTCCAAATATGTCGCACTTTCGAGTCGTTAAAAGGATCTTTCAAGAAACCTAAAGGGCTCTATGCATCATGGATATCATGTACCTTGGAGATTCGGATGATGGTGGATCGCTACTGTTTAGAAGAGTGGTGTATGTGCATTAGTTAGTTTATGCATAACATCTTGGCTCTCACAGGAACAAACACATGTAGCTCTCTCCTTACTACCGAAGTCGAGCATATAGCGATTGGATGATCATGTGCTCAAGGCTTATAGATGGAACAAACTTCCTCGATTAAGGTACCAATTCTTCCAAAACTCATATATGTATGCATTTTCTTACTAAAATTGGACTAGTCAACCTAATAAGTGATTATTTGAACACCAATTTAGCCTTGATCATTACCTGATAAGTGAAATATTAACATGCTCAATATGTTTAGGCTATACATATGTTCATCGCTAAGTATACAAAGAGATATGTTCTTAGTTGAATAACCTAAAACTTAGTGTATGATTTTTCAATGATAACTTATCATGTGGATAATGTTTCGACTTATCAGATCGGCCCTATAGATCACTATTACTTGACATGCTTCAACTAGTATGCTCATAATGTTAAATAGATGTGCCTCATGCATGTTTTAAGCTTATATATAAATTAGATCGTTATGCATCATTACGTATATTAGCTTCAGCATGCTACTCTTACGTGTGTTCTTACAATATGTATTCAACATGCTATGCTTATACTATGCTTATGATACGTGCCATATGAATGTCATGTTTTTGTCCTTACATGTTTGTTTGAAACTGCTATGATAGTATTTATAGTGTTGCATGATATGATTACGTGTGCTACTCTCACTTGTTTGCCATGCTATGTTATGCTTGTGTTTTAACATGCTTGTTTGAACTTACTTTCTTTCATATATGCTCTAGCATCTAAGATTATAAATATGATTATTATGCATGATTATTTTCTTGACAATTGATCTCATGTATATTAGCTTTTGCATGCTACTCTCACTTACGTTTCCACATTGCGCTACGTGCAATATGTATACCATGCTATGCTATATGGTTCTACATTCTTGTTCAAACCTACTTGCTTCTATACATGAATGAAATTGGTAGAACTAGTAGAGAAATGTTGGTACTTTATGATAGTGTTGCATGATATACTAAGTCTTCTGCTCACTACATGTTATATCGTACATTCATGCTATACTAATCATCAACTCTGATATGATGTATAATGATTCTTACGCTTGCCATATATTATTATGTGTGTGCACTAACCCTTGATTGAAGGTTTATCAAGCTCGTTGAGTTCATATCATTCCTTACTTGATCTTATGACTGTGTATGTTTCTAGGGGGAGCAATAATATCTTCTGCTATGTACGATTCAAGGGCGAGCATTACTCTAGGGGGCGCTTAGTTTCAGAGGGAGCTAACCTTTTTGCTTCGACAAAATAGGGAGAAATTTTATGGTAAGTGACGTTAACACCTGTGTTGTACTATACGTCTAAGCACACTTACCTATGTTTGTCATGATCAAAAAGGGGGAGTGTGTTGATTAGTGATCCAATGATAATATTCAAATGCTAACCACTTTGTTTCGATGATGCCACCAAGTCTTATGTGCGTAAAAAGCGTATAGAACAACACAAGTTCACGAGCCTACATAATCTCTAGCAAACTACCAATACACATAATAATAAATTCAAAAGAGTCATTTTTAAAATCCTGGATGAGCACGGCTGGGTCCAAGGTCGACCGCATGTGAGACCGTGGATGCCCTGTACCTTGGTTCTGAGGAACAAGGTGCACGGCCGACTCAACGGTCAACCGCGGGTCGACCACAGTTTTCTCTGCCTAAGTTTTTGATCAAATAAAGTTTGACCACTTTGAGGCATCTATAATTCATAAAACTTGTTTTAACATGCTTACAATAGTTGCCCCCTTCATATGTAAATGATTTTTTGCCACTAGAACACTAATCTTGGTTAATCACACCTAATGACGTCTTAATGAAACTTTAGTTTGTGATCAATGTTAAACACATAAGTGTTGCTAAATGTCCTTTTGCAAAGTCGTCCTTTTTAAATCTAAAATAAATATAGACATAATTAAGATGGTCATTAAAGTCTCAATGAAAGAGATGTTATCCACTTGATTAACCATTAAACATTACTTACATGCTTAAGTATGTTTATCTCTTTATGATTAATTTAATTCCCTGAGGGTCTTCATGTAAATCAGATGGGTCTTATTGGAGGGTTGCAAGTAACCAATGAATGCATATACTTGCAATCAAATGTGGACAAATAGTTTAAAGACATGGGATATGTTATTTGGTTTGTTGTGGTTTGTCAAAGGATAAATGCAACTCCCAAAAAGTTTTTACAAGATTCAAATTAGTCTCATTTGACTTGTTGCAACCAACCAATGAGGCAAGATACATCCATCAAAGTATTGACAAATTGTTGTAGACATGGGATATAATGTTTGGAGTGTTGTGGGTTGTCAAAGTAGAAAAAATCTGCATTTGCCATAATGGGAAATCAATGACACAAAAGAAGGACTTTGTGACTTTCCTCTTTTACAAGCTCATGTCCACTTCAATGAATGCATCCAAAGTATAAGATGAAGGTCAAGGACTTTCAGGTGTATTAAGCATCTTTTGAAGGCTCTGTATTGGGTAAAAAAGCTAAAAATTCAAAGAAAAAGGAGCACCAACGGATATATTGAAAAGCGGACAGATGGCTCCGCGGTTGACTCCACGATCGACAGTAGATCGAACGCAGTTTTGTCTGTCAAGATTTTCTTGGAATATAAATACAGCACTTTTCCAAACTAGAAGACTACCTCTTTCCAACATACTTTCAAAGTCTTATCAACTAATCTCGCAAGCCTCAAGCACACATCTATGGTGAGATTATAAGAGAGATAAAGAGATTCTACTTACACTAAGTAGAATTACATTGTAAACTTTATGCTTATCATTTGTATCTTTAAGTTTAGTTTGTGAGATACTTCCTTAGGGGGTCAAGGAAGTTAAATAGTTCTTGTGATAGGAAACGCCATCTTACTTAGTGATTTAACTTCCTTAAAGGGATCTAGGAAGTTGATTAATTCCATTGGGAATTAATACTTGTTCAAGGTGAAGAAAAGTTTGATCTAAGTAAGGTTGGTGTGACCTATTGAAGAACTATGAGAGATTGAGTTAGTAGAATCGATCTTGTGATAAGAACATCATCTTATCTAGTGATCCTTCTTCCTTAAAGGGAACTAGGAAGTTGTTCTTATTTCCATTGGGAAATTGATGCTTGTCCAAGGTGAAGACGAGTGTGATCTAGGAGTAGTGTTGGTGTGGCTTATTAAAGATCATTTGGTGTAAATGGATCTCCACCAAGTTTGGGGAAATGCTTAGTTAAGCTAACTCCCGATTAGTGAATCGGGGAGTGGATTAAGAAGTTAACATCCTCCTGAACCACTATAAATCCTTGTGTTTGTGCACTTACATTATTTACGTACTTGCATTAGTAAACACAAACTCTTTCACACTTAAAACTTATGTTTTGATTATTTAAAATTTCGAATTTTTTTTAAGAAACTACTAAGTAACTACTACTAAGTAACTATTCACCCCATCTAGTTACTTACACATTAGATAAAGTTTCAAACATTAATAGTGTCAAATCATAACTGATGATGGGATTTGAAGGTTGTATTTTGATCAGTCAAAGCTATGGTCGATCTGCGATAGAGCCGTGATATTGACCGTGTGTTACCAAGCGTGGACGGTCCAATCAACAGTCCAACCGGGATGTCTTAACGTAAATATACTTTCATTAAATCGACGCATTTATATTTAGACATTATGTGTGTTGGTCATTTATTAGAGAATATGTAGGTTTATGAATTTGTGTTTTTACTTTATCATTACTTGTCATTGCTCATAATTATTGTCGTCATTAAAACATAAATAAACGTTTGGATATTAACGTTGGATCTTAAACCAACAATCTCCCCATTTTTTATGGTGAAGAACCTATAAGTGGAGACATGTAATGTGCCATAAAATTGCAATATTAACATCACTTACCATACTTTATCTCTGTAAAACCCGTTTTTCAGTTACACGTTATTTCGAGCATCATTCGAAATACGAGGCATGTAAGTGTATATTTGGATCCCAAATAAAGTTGGAGTTGATGTTCTAAAACCTTACCATTGGATAGTAAATCTCATTACGTTTCCAACGATATTTGATTCGTCAAAAACGGAGTTACGGTTTGAAAGTTACGACCAAAACAAGTTCAGTTTCAGACTCAGTTCATTGGGACTCCGTCCAAACTTTGGGACGCTGTCCAATAATGAAGGTTAGGACACCATCCAAGCTTTTTGGACGCCGTCCAGAAGGCCCGACGGGCCAGCAGCTCTATTTTACTCAAATTAAAAGGGGTATTTGGGTCTTTTCACTTGGGGTCGGTTTGGGATCATCAAAAATGATCTAGAACTCCATTTGGAGCTCATTCTCACCCACACAAAACACTCTCATCTTATTTTAGAGAGAGAGGGTTAATTTAGAGTGAGAAAGCTTGGTTTGGTGAAGAAGATGAGCGTTTCGGGTCAAAGCTCGAGAGTTAAAGTTGTTCCTTTCATTCACGGCTACATTTTGGTAGTATTGGTAAGTCTCAACTCCGAATTTCATTGTTAAGATTCTTGTGTACATTTAGGGTTTGAGCTTGTTATTTGTAAAACCCTTTTAGATGATGAAGAGGGTTTATGGAAACCCACTATTTTGATATTTTGCGGGTTTTGGGTTGGTTAATGATTTAAGCATGTTTAAGGTTTGTAAGTGGGGTATAATCACTAGTATTAGTGATTTTAGGAGTGTTGGAACTTGTAAGACCCATTTGGGGGTAAAATGGGTGAATTTGGGTTATGTTGAGATAAGGAAAACCCTAATAGCTATGATCTAGGGTTTGGCCATGTGAATTGAAGTTGTAAGTGTTAAATTGTGTTGATTAGTCATTAATACACTTGTAAATGATGGAAGAATTGTAAATGGGTCATGTTTGGCTAAAATGTTATGTATAAGTGTTGAAATGGGTCAAATGAGTTAAGGTTGACCTAATTGGGTGAAATGGGTATGAAACACCCTAAGTTTGTGCTAATTGGTGTTAGTAGACTTACATCACTAGTTTTAGTAATTAAAGATGAGTCTTGGCCATTTTATGGGCGGTTTTGGGTATGAGTGAGTATTGTGGTTAATTCCACAAGTTGTGTATTGAATGTGTACTTATGTATTAGGTACCTTGCTCGAAGCATATGGAAGTGCTAAATCACCACCGACGTGATAAGGTGAGTGGAATAATTATATGCGTAGGTATATAATGTATCTATTTGTTGTAGCGTGAAATGTGTAGTGTCGAGGTGTTAAGACACCATGTTTCACGTGAAGAGTGTAGCATCGAGGTGTTAAGATGCCACTCGGGTGTAGCATCGAGGTGTTAAGATGCCACCTAGGAGTGTAGTGTTGAGGTGTTAAGACGCCACTCCGTAAAATAATGAGTGAAGCATCGAGGTGTTAAGATGCCACTCTGGGTGAAGTGCCGAGGTGTTAAGGTGCCACCCTAGGGGTTAGTGGTGCGAGGTGTTAAGTGCCCTAACGGATGTTGTGAACACCGATGGCATTTTCGCGAGCGCCGTTCCCTTGTACTATTGGTTAACCATGGTTATTTGTGTTGTAGCGTAAGCATATTATATTTGTTCAAATTATATATGCTTTTGTTATGCTAGCTTGATTATTGGAGGTTATAGCTTGTAATTGTGATGATAAGCTAATTGTGTTGCTAGCATGTATGCGGTATGTGAGTAAGTGTTTGCAAGTAGGTATATTATATATGTATGTGTATAATTATTGCATTCACTAAGCTTTATGCTTACCCCACTCGTTGTTTACCTTTTTACAGGTATTTTGTTATGAAGCTAGCTAGTTGTTAGACTAGAGGCATAGGAGCGCTTGGGCTCGAAGGGGTAGCTTTTGGTTATATGGACGCGGATTGAGGATTTTGTAGTCTCCGGGATTATGCTCTTGGTATTAGGTTGGGTTATAGAGTCCTAATCCGTCTAAAGAGATAAATGGGTTGAAATCGCTACATTATTTGTAAAACGGGTCATTGTGGGCCCGGTGTTGTAAAACTTGTTTTTATGGTAGAAATATCTTAGTTTTACTTAATATGACATATTGTGAAATTGGTTACGTTTAAAAGTGTCGGGAAGCGGGTTTTCCACTCGCGTGTAAATAAAAACTGATCAGTCCACTTTCGTTCATTTGGACGCCGTCCAGAATCATGGGACGCCGTCCTGGTCTTTATCTCTGGACGCCGTCCAGATTATGGGACGCCGTCCAGATACGCTGTCTGACAAAAATTTTTTTAAGGCGTGTTTTTGGTAAAACGATGTCGGGTTGTTACAAGTGGAATCAGAGCATAGTCTAAGGGAATTAGGTGACCTTGGAAAAGGTGCCTAGTCTTAGACTTATTGGCAGTTGTGCAGTATTTGTGGGACTTGCCAATGGGGCTTTGCCTCATTGGTCACCATGTTAACATGGTGTTCGAGGAGACCAGGGTTCGAGTCTCGGGGGGGGGGGGATTTTCGTGAATTAACTTCGTGTGCTAACCACTAACATTGCCTTTCAAAAAAAAGTATTTGTGGGACTTGTAGGATTACGAGTCAGATTGAGATTTGTTAGTGCCTTAGAGTAGGTGACTAACTAGGACTTGTTTTTGTCTAAAGTGTGATGATGTGGGGCCTTATTTCGCGTGTAAATTAGTGCCTTAGATTGCTAGTGCCTAAGGTAAGTAGGTGAACTTGGACGTTGTTTTAGTGATAGTCACCTAGGTTGTAGGTTGACTTGTCGTTGTGGTGTACTTGTGTACGTTTATTACTATTGTATATTAGTGTATATATATATACAGGTATCTAATTGGTGCGTTGTCTTAGAGATGAATATATTGGAGAGATTCAAAGGTTTGGCGGTTTTGAGTGATCAAGTTCACGGTAAGGACTTTGGTCATTCGGGTACTAGGAGTTATCGCATGTTATTTGTGTGAATGTTGCGTCAGTCCTGGTAAAGTACTTTGCGTGACCATGTGGAAATGGTAAGATACGCATTTGTAATAATGACCGATCACCATTATTACGAAAGTGTATCTTGACACTAAACATGACATGACAAGTACCGAACGGAGGAGACGTGGCATGGTTGGGGTAGAACGGGACGAATTAGGAATCTTTTATTGGTTCCTAGGATATAGTAGTCTCGAGTGATGTGCTTGTTATCACATCAGGTTCTTTGTGAGTCGGGAAGTGTACGATGGAATCGGTTAGTTAAGTGAGCGAGCTAACTCATGAGTTTGGTGCGTGCTTAGCCACCCTAAGTAGTGGGTGCATTATTGAGATTGTAATTGGTTTTAGTTACCCATCGTAACTAGGATGACCGATTTACGCTTGCGTGTGTGCGACGAGGACTTGAATTCCGTAATGGAATGCGACAAGTCTAATGATTGTAGTTTTGATTTACACTCGGTAGAGTGTGTGGGTAGAGAATCGTGTTAGGATTCTTATTGTGAGTCGCCTTGGAATTGGTGAATCGAGGAGTCTTCGGGTCGTTAAACTCATGGGAGAGGGACCCGTGTAATGTTGATTGCGCTAGTGTGTTGTAGATTATAGGGCAACATTCCTAATGGAATATCCCTTGTAGTAGTGGTTTTATCGAGATGTAGAAGGGTGTAAGACTTGGTATCCCCGAGCATCTCCTTGTGTTAGATGAAGGGCCTCATTAGGCTATATCGTTTGGCCTTGTGGAAACTGCGGGTAGCGTGTGATCGCTAGAAACTTTCGATAAGACAATAAACCGTAAGCATGTCGGGTAGGTATGACTTCGAGTCATTATTATAGAGAGATGGGTGACATCGGGTGTATGGAACCTAAAGATCGATTTTCTAAAATTCATTTGATTGTGGTGGGAGTCCGCATGACACTGCGTCAGGTGCCTTTTTATACCTGCTAGTGTAATGTTCAACTCCGGTAGTGGTGTGATCACTTTGTGCTTAGGGTGCCCGTGAGATACCCTTGGAAGCATCAGAGATTATAATAGTGATCGACGGGTGATGGTAATTTGACGGTTGCAAAAGTCGAAGTTTAAGAGCATTGTGATGAATACTTCTTATGAAGTGACGGGTGAGCAAATCTTGTTACTCTTAAGTGATAGATGGGTGAAGATTACCGGTGGACCGGTGATGGACTTAATGGTCAGATAGGCCAATGGTTATGATGAAGTGTCGATATTGCGGTCGATGCGATTATTGTGTCGGATTGGTCCCTCTTCTCCATGAGAGTGGGCAATTATTGATAAAGGTTCGTTGAGTGGAAGGTAGGGTGATCTCGACTGAGATGCACGACTGAGTAAGCGGAGTGACATATGCCTAGGCTTAGAGGCATATGTTGGACTTTGGTGGAGTTTGCTTTTCAAACAATTAAGGTAGTTAGTTGTGAATTGTGGTATGAATGTGCGATGTCATCGCGTGTACGACGTCTCAAGTGATTGTGCCTGTCGGCTCTGAGAGCTTAAAGTGAATTTGCGGTGAATTGATGTTTATGACCAACGGTGACAATGGTCAGGTGTGACGTGGAATTTCAATTCCGTGGGATGTTATCATCTTGGCGGTGAGAATAGGGAGATAAATCCTAAGTGGGGGAGTTTTTACTGTCGCCCGAGGAAAACTCCAGTGGTGTTATGTATAGTGAAATGTCAGAGCGTACCGTGCTAAGCCTCAATAGGTATTCGGAGTTCCTAACGAGGAAGAGTGATGGGTTGCTAATGTCGACTTGAGATCGTGCTTTACGATTGTGAGTTACAACTCGAGAATGTTATGCGTGAAGATTGTAATGATGGGTTCGAAGGAAGTGTAAGACTTCCTATGTAAGGTGGTCGTGTAGTACCAATGTGCGGTATGAGGCCAAATGTGAAGTTTGAGATCCCGGAGTGAGAGAATGAAGTTGTCATTGCGGGTGCTCCCGTAGTGAAAAATCTGGGTTGTCGTGAAACCCGGACAGTATAATTGAATGAGAACAAGTACAATATCGTGACGAATATCGTATTTTCCCTGTCGGGAAACGCAATCGTGGAGATTGTCAGTGGATTATTCCACTTTATGGACGAATGTGAGGCGGAGAGTGTCGATTCTGATTGTCTCACATCGAGACACGTGGATGTTGTTTGTTTGCGAGAGTGTGTTCCCTAGTAATGCGACTGTTAGTTGCATTGAAATGTTGAGACCATCCTTAACGGACGGTCTAGGTAGGAAAGTTCACCCGGCGTGGTGAATATTTTTGTGAGTCGTGTGGTGAATTGCGGAAATTTTGTGATGATGATTCGCCGTTGACGGGATTTTGGTATACGAATAGCTTCTATGCTAGTACTAGGAAGCCGTATTGTATGGTTCAGAGGAGAAACCCTATGACGATGTGTTGATGTTTCGTCTAATTCGTGGTGTATTATTGTCGTCCTGGATTAATCCAGTGACGTATAGTCGTGTGTGGATCGATCGGTTGGAAAGTGGTGCTTCTTAAGTGTTATTTTTGGGGTTATTAAAAATTTTTCGTTGAAGGAATGATCCGGTGTAGAGCCGGAGGGAGTTTGGTTCTTGGCCTAAAGAATATTCAGGAATGATCGGTCGAGTAGTACGGTTATGAACCGAATGAGTATGAAATTTTAAGGAAGCATGAATCCTTCTCGATTTGGATTAATGTAAGACTTGGTTCGCGGCGTATTGAATTTAGAAGATCGCATAGGGCGATATAGTTATGGATGACGCTTGTTGCGTGTTGCAGCCGTGAGAACTTGAAGGAAAATGTGGTATTTTTCGTACTTCCTAAATGGAAATTCTGGACGTTGAGTGTATGAGATATCGTTAATTGCGGTAGTGCACGCTAGTGATCATTAGCGTGTGGTGGGATCTTAGAATTCACGGATGATGTTATGGATGACGGGCTTTGTTGTGTTTTGTAGGAATCGTGAGGTGTGACGACGATGGTTGCCAGTGAATTGTCCTTCTTTTAGGACGATTGTGAAGTACGGTTGTTGTATTATGATGCGTTAGTGCACGAAGCGAGAATTCGGATGAGTTTACTACTTGTGTGACTCCGCGTTGGAAGCGGAAATGTTCGAGGGAGAAGTGCTTAACTTCTAGTGTCGATGCGGGTCACGAGGACGTGATCCAATTTAAGTGGGGGAGAGTTGTAACACCCGTTTTTTAGTTACACGTTATTTCGAGCATCATTCGAAATACGAGGCATGTAAGTGTATATTTGGATCCCAAATAAAGTTGGAGTTGATGTTATAGAACCTTACCATTGGATAGTAAATCTCATTACGTTTCCAACGATATTTGATTCGTCGAAAACGGAGTTACGGTTTGAAAGTTACGACCAAAACAAGTTCAGTTTCAGACTCAGTTCATTGGGACACTGTCCAGACTTTGGGACGCCGTCCAACAATGAAGGTTAGGACGCCATCCAAGTTTTTTGGACGCCGTCCAGAAGTCCTGACGGGCCAGCAGCTCTATTTTACTCAAATTAAAAGGGGTATTTGGGTCTTTTCACTTGGGGTCGGTTTGGGATCATCAAAAATGATCTAGAACTCCATTTGGAGCTCATTCTCACCCATACAAAACACTCTCATCTTATTTTAGAGAGAGAGGGTTAATTTAGAGTGAGAAAGCTTGGTTTGGTGAAGAAAATGAGCGTTTCGGGTCAAAGCTCGAGAGTTAAAGTTGTTCCTTTCATTCACTGCTACATTTTGGTAGTATTGGTAAGTCTCAACTCCGAATTTCATTGTTAAGATTCTTGTGTACATTTAGGGTTTGAGCTTGTTATTTGTAAAACCCTTTTAGATGATGAAGAGGGTTTATGGAAACCCATTAGTTTGATATTTTGCGAGTTTTGGGTTGGTTAATGATTTAAGCATGTTTAAGGTTTGTAAGTGGGGTATAATCACTCATATTAGTGATTTTAGGAGTGTTGGAACTTGTAAGACCCATTTGGGGGTAAAATGGGTGAATTTGGGTTATGTTGAGATAAGGAAAACCCTAATAGCTATGATCTAGGGTTTGGCCATGTGAATTGAAGTTGTAAGTGTTAAATTGTGTTGATTAGTCATTAATACACTTGTAAATGATGGAAGAATTGTAAATGGGTCATGTTTGGCTAAAATGTTATGTATAAGTGTTGAAATGGGTCAAATGAGTTAAGGTTGACCTAATTGGGTGAAATGGGTATGAAACACCCTAAGTTTGTGCTAATTGGTGTTAGTAGACTTACATCACTAGTTTTAGTAATTAAAGATGAGTCTTGGCCATTTTATGGGCGGTTTTGGGTATGAGTGAGTATTGTGGTTAATTCCACAAGTTGTGTATTGAATGTGTACTTATGTATTAGGTACCTTGCTCGAAGCATACGGAAGTGCTAAATCACCACCGACGTGATAAGGTGAGTGGAATAATTATATGCGTAGGTATATAATGTATCTATTTGTTGTAGCGTGAAATGTGTAGTGTCGGTGTTAAGACACCACGTTTCACGTAAAGAGTGTAGCATCGAGGTGTTAAGATGCCACTCAGGTGTAGCATCGAGGTGTTAAGATGCCACCTAGGAGTGTAGTGTCGAGGTGTTAAGACGCCACTCCGTAAAATAATGAGTGAAGCATCGAGGTGTTAAGATGCCACTCGGGGTGAAGTGCTGAGGTGTTAAGGTGCCACCCTAGGGGTTAGTGGTGCGAGGTGTTAAGTGCCCTAACGGATGTTGTGAACATCGATGGCGTTTTCGCGAGCGCCGTTCCCTTGTACTATTGGTTAACCATGGTTATTTGTGTTGTAGCGTAAGCATATTATATTTGTTCATATTATATATGCTTTTGTTATGCTAACTTGATTATTGGAGGTTATAGCTTGTAATTGTGATGATAAGCTAATTGTGTTGCTAGCATGTATGCGGTATGTGAGTAAGTGTTTGCAAGTAGGTATATTATATATGTATGTGTATAATTATTGCATTCACTAAGCTTTATGCTTACCCCTCTCGTTATTTACCTTTTTACAGGTATTTTGTTATGAAGCTAGCTAGTTGTTAGACTAGAGGTATAGGAGCGCTTGGGCTCGAAGGGGTAGCTTTTGGTTATATGGACGCGGATTGGGGATTTGGTAGTCTCCGGGATTATGCTCTTGGTATTGGGTTGGGTTATAGAGTCCTAATCCGTCTAAAGAGATAAATGGGTCAAAATCGCTACATTATTTGTAAAACGGGTCATTGTGGGCCCGGTGTTGTAAAACTTGTTTTTATGGTGGAAATATCTTAGTTTTACTTAATATGACATATTGTGAAATTGGTTACGTTTAAAAGTGTCGAGAAGCGGGTTTTCCACTCGCGTGTAAATAAAAACTTATCAGTCCACTTTAGTTCATTTGGACGCCGTCCAGAATCATGGGACGCCGTCCTGGTCTTTATCTCTGGACGCCGTCCAGATTATGGGACGCCGTCCAGATACGCTGTCTGACAAAAAAAAATTTAAGGCGTGTTTTTGGTAAAACGATGTCGGGTTGTTACAATCTCCCCCTTTTGTTGAAGCCAAAAGGGTTAGCTCCCCTTGGAACAAAGCCCGCCTTTGAGAATGCTTCCCCTTAAACCCTTCTCTTAAATTGATACATGAGTCAATACTCACATAAGCATAAATGAGATTGGAAGCCTATTGATCATCAAGTAGCAATCAATAACTGCATATAAGCAACTAGCATGAAATATAGTGCATATGTAGTAGGCAATGGATGCATAGTAAGTATATAGCACTTGGGTTATATAATAGTAACATAGGTGAAAATATAATAGTAACACATAAAAAATGTATATAGAAAGCAATAAATATTGATCTCTTACCAAATTGAGATGTAATTTAAGCATATTTGGTGAGATCATGAAACCTGTAAGCAGTTAATGGCTATAGTGTTACTAGCATTCTAGATAGTTTATATTTAAGTCCTTATGTGTTATTTCTTAACAACATTCACATGTCAAGGTATTTCTAGTAAGCATTTAAGTTGTGCATTATGAGCTTTACAGTCAACTTATAAATACTTAAAATGGATGGCTATTAAGCACCTTAGATGAGAGTGCAATAAACATCATGTTCCTATCCTAAGCATTTTAGTAGAGTGAGCCTAAAGCTACTTCATATATGTTCATTAAACATTTTCTTAATATTTTAACTTAGGTGAGAGATACAAGTTTAAGTTATTATTACTACTCATTAATTGATGTGTATTAATACACAATTTAGACTAGGGGAAAGAACTATAGTTCATATGAATGTCTTCATTTGAGTTAATTTATCTTTATTTTCTTTTAGTTAATTTACTGTTTGTTCAATCAAAATCTTTTATTAAAATCTCTTTTAACAGTTTAATTATTAGTTATTAACTTCTTAAATACATTGCTCTCCGTAGATATGAATCGAACTTATTATTAGCTACTATTATATGGATAGAACTTGCTATATTTGTAACACTCCCTCGTCCCTAATTTATTGCTCAGTATTTTATTTTGAGATGCGCCAAATTAGTTGTTCACTTTCATAAATAGAAGAAGATTAAGTTTTATTATGCCATTAATGTACGTGGATATGATTAAAGAAGAAAAAAAAGTAAGGGTAAAATTGAAAAGTAAACTCAAAGTACAGTACTTTATGACATTTTTTTTAATTTGTTTACTTTTTATCTTGAGACAGTAAATATGAGAGGAAATGAGTAATTTTTCACAAGTATTAATTTTTAATTTAGAATTGTAATCCTTTGAATCCATTAATTTGCTTGAAATCTAAGGGACCAATGAGAACGCGACAATCACATGTGATTGAAAAAAAAATTTAAAAAAAGAAAATTTGTCGAATTTTTTTTTTTTTTTTGAAATTCTTTTTTTCTAAAAAAAAAGTTTTTCGGATATTTTTTTTATAATCACATGTGATTCTACATGTCAATCACATGTGATTATGCATGTCAAATCCAATCACATATGATTGTACAATTCGATCACATGTGATTGTGCAGGTAAATCACATGTGATTGTAAAAAAATTTGAAGAAAAAAAAATCCGAAAAAAAAATTTTGAATTTTTTTTTTGAGAAAAAAAAAAGAATTTTCGAAAAAAATAATTTAAAATTTGTTTTCAATTAAATGTGATTTTCGCGTCACATGTCGCGCTCTCATTGGTCCCTTAGATCTCAACTTAATTTATGGATTCAATTAAATATTCATCTTTTAATTTAATATATAAAAAGATTAGAATTAGAATTAGGAGGAATATTCAAATGAAACCAACTTTTAAGTTGAGATTCAAGGGACCAATCAGAGTGTGACACGTGACGCGATAATCACATGTGATTAAAAAAATTAAAAAAAAAATTTCAAAACAAAAAAATATAAAAAAATTTCGAAATTTTTTTTCGAAATTTTTTTTTTGGATCACATATGATTGGATTTGACATGCAGTAAATCATATGTGATTCAGCATGTCAATCACATGTGATTCTGCATGTCAAATCCAATCACATCTGATTGAAAAAAGATTTTTTTTAGTAAAATGACGAATTTCAGTAAATTTGTGCTAAAACCTTTAAAGACCAAGTTTTTGATCAAAACTTGATCAAATCACCTAATTAAAGTTTGAAAATTTGAAGATATGATCACGAAACGCTAACAAACTTGATCAAATCACCGAATTAAAGTCCGTTTCTGGTTGAAATTGTTTTTTGAAAAAAAATTGAATTTTTTAAAAAAAAAGTAAATTTTGAATTTTTTTTCAGTTGTGATCTGTAGCGACCCGACAAAATCGTCATTGACGGCGCCGGCTACTTATGTCCCATTACGTGGTCATAAGTCTTTAAAATGACGTTTGACCGAAAATATGTCGCATTCATTTCAAAAGTTAACATTTGTTCCCAAGTTTACAAGAATCATTCATCCAAAAGTTACGTTACAAAGTTATAAGTACAACTGAAATCTATGCGACACAATTTAAAAGTAGCCAAAAGATGCACCATGTATGCATGTATATACTTGACATCCAAGCAAGTATCAAAAGTAATGAGCGGAAGCATGTATCACAAAACGTTCAAGGACCTGAGAAAAACATAGGAATCTGTCAACGAAAACGTTGGTGAAATCATAGGTTTAAGTAATTAAGTACAAGTGAACCACAAGATTTGTAACATTGATATAATAGTAATACATTCCAAAAGTTTGTTTCACGAGCACCCAATTATCAATGCTTAACATTCCTTCCATAGAACCCCATCACAATAGTGTTAGAACATACACTGTTTCTCGAAAATATATTTCATTCGTAAACGGTAGCGAACCGTTTGAATGAGGGTTTGTCAAACCCATATGGCCATATAACATAAGTTCTCGCTTACACCCGGCAAGTGTAACTAATGATAATCGAATTGAGGATTTTTGTTCAAACTCGTATGTAGAATGTTTGTTTTCCTGTACTTGTGTTCACTTAGTAAAAAGAAACGTTTATGTTTTCTCATTCCAAATGTAAGTTCAAAAGAGTAAAAGTGGGACTATGATCTCACCTTGAGTGCACGTATGAAAAGTACTTCACAAAGTAACGTGTGCAAAGGACAATGCTAGTCTTGACCTAAACAAATAGGTTGTATCAATATTGATAATCATGTTTGATCAAAGAAGTTCAATTAGTATCGTGACTTATGGGCTTCATCTAAAATAAGACTTCGTAGGTCCCCATAACTAGGCACCCAAATCCTTCCGGCGAAATATCGAAGTCTGATCTCCCTAACTTCGAATCGAGAGACGAGAATATTCAAGAGCTCGTGTGAAACGTTTTCATCCTTGAGAGCTTCATCTTGGGCTACCCGAATTTGGCTATTAAGGTTTGTGTGGATGGTGATGTTTAAGGCTCGGACACGAAGAGGCACCGCTCTTTCTTTTCGACTTAAGGCATCGGCTACTACATTTTCCTTTCCGGGATGGTAACGAAGCTCGCAATCGTAATCGTTTAAGGTTTCAATCCACCTTCGTTGTCTCATGTTTAGTTGCTTTTGATCGAAGATGTGTTGGAGACTTTTGTGATCGGTAAAGATAGAACTCTTGGTTCCATAAAGATAGTGTCTCCACATTTTAAGTGCAAAGACAACGGCTCCGAGTTCGAGATCATGTGTCGTGTAGTTTCGTTCATGAATTTTGAGTTGTCGAGAAGCATAAGAAATGACTTTCGTTCGTTGCATCAACACACACCCAAAACCATGTTTCGAGGCATCGCAATATACAACAAAATCGTCATTGCCTTCGGGAAGTGATAAGATAGGAGCAGTGGTTAACTTTATTTTCAAGATTTGAAATGCGGATTCTGCTTCGGTCGCCCAATTGAATTTCTTTCCCTTGTGAATTAACGCGGTTAGAGGACGAGCAACCAAAGAGAAATCCTTGATGAATCTACGGTAGTATCCGGCGAGACCCAATAATTGACGAATGTGAGTAGGAGTAGTAGGAGTCTCCCATTTACTAATGGCTTCGATTTTCGTTGGATCGACTTTAATACCTTGGTCACTTACAACATGACCAAGAAATTGAACTTCCTTTAACCAAAATTCACACTTGGAGAATTTGGCATAGAGTCGTTCTTGTCTTAAAAGTTCAAGCACAAGTCGGAGGTGTTCCTCGTGTTCTTCTTCGCTTTTAGAATAAACCAAAATATCATCGATGAACACGATAACGAATTTGTCAAGATACGGTTTGCACACGCGGTTCATACGATCCATGAACACCGCCGGTGCGTTAGTGAGACCAAATGGCATTACAAGAAATTCATAGCTACCATAACGAGTTCGGAAAGCGGTTTTGGAGACATCTTCCCCCTTAACCCTTAATTAATGATAACCCGAGCGGAGATCGATTTTTGAATATACACGTGATCCTTGTAATTGATCAAAGAGGTCATCGATGCGCAGAAGAGGATATCGGTTCTTAACCGTCAATTTGTTTAGTTCACGATAATCAATGCACATTCGTAGGGATCCGTCTTTCTTTTTAACAAACAAAATCGGAGCGCCCCAAGGTGAATGGCTAGGTTGGATAAAACCACGATCAAGTAGTTCTTGGATTTGACTTTGCAATTCTTGCATTTCGGATGGAGCGAGTCTATATGGTGCACGTGCTACGGGTACGGCTCCCGGAATAAGATCGATTTGGAATTCAACCGGTCGATGAGGTGGAAGACCCGGCAACTCGTCGGGAAATACATCGGAGTAGTCACTAACAATTGGCACATCATCGATGTGCTACTCATCGGACTCGACTTTCTTAACGTGAGCAAGGATCGCAAAACAACCCTTACGGAGTAGTTTTCTAACTTTAATTCATGAAACGAGGTTGAGTCCGGTGCAACTCTTATCGCCATAGATGATCAAAGGTTCACCATTCTCAATAGGAATTCGGATTGCGTTAAGATCACAAAGGATGTGAGATTTCGTTTTGGCTAGACAATTCTTACCGATTATTACATCGAAGCTTCCTAGTTCCATGGGTATCAAGTCAATTTCAAACTCATTACCCAAAATGTTTAACGTACACCCCCGGTACTATGTGTCGGCACTCAATAGTTTTCCGTTGGCCACTTCAATGGTATAAGTGGTATCTAGTGGAAGTGGTGGAGTGCTAAAAGAATGAGTCAAAGTCTTGGATACAAAACTCTTATCGGCACCCGAATCGAATAAACAAGTAACATAAGTGTTGTTGAGAAGAAACGTACCCGTGACTACTTCATTGTCATCCTGGGCTTCCTCGGTGTTGATGTTGAAAGCTCGGCCGCGTGTGTTGGGGTTATCTTTCTTCTTTGGGCATGCATTTTTATAATGGCCCATTTGGCCACATTCGTAACAAGTGCCCGTTTTTGGTGCATTGGGCCCCTTTCGAGCGATGGGGGCGACACTTTTACACTCATTGGCCTTATGACCAATTCCTTGGCACCGATAGCAAATTAGCTTGCCACATTCGCCAAAGTGATATTTGTTGCATTTGTTACAAAGAGGTAGGTTTCCGGCATAACCCTTCTTGCCGTCGGAGGTGTAAGGTGAAATGTCCCGTTCTTATTGATTAAAAACGTTCCATATTAATTGATTTCGTTGCGAGGTTTTGACCTCTATATGAGACGTTTTTCAAAGACTGCATTCATTTTTAAAACAAACCATAACCTTTATTTCATAAATAAAGGTTTAAAAAGCTTTACATAGATTATGAAATAATGATAATCTAAAATATCCTGTTTACACACGACCATTACATAATGGTTTACAATACAAATATGTTACATCGAAATCAGTTTCTTGAATGCAGTTTTTACACAATATCATACAAACATGGACTCCAAATCTTGTCCTTATTTTAGTATGCAATAGCGGAAGCTCTTAGTATTCACCTGAGAATAAACATGCTTTAAACGTCAACAAAAATGTTGGTGAGTTATAGGTTTAACCTATATATATCAAATCGTAACAATAGACCACAAGATTTCATATTTCAATACACATCTCATACATAGAGATAAAAATCATTCATATGGTGAACACCTGGTAACCGAAATTAACAAGATGCATATATATAAGAATATCCCCATCATTCCGGGACACCCTTCGGATATGATATAAATTTCGAAGTACTAAAGCATCCGGTACTTTGGATGGGGTTTGTTAGGCCCAATAGATCTATCTTTAGGATTCGCGTCAATTAGGGTGTCTGTTCCCTAATTCTTAGATTACCAGACTTAATAAAAAGGGGCATATTCGATTTCGATAATTCAACCATAGAATGTAGTTTCACGTACTTGTGTCTATTTTGTAAATCATTTATAAAACCTGCATGTATTCTCATCCCAAAAATATTAGATTTTAAAAGTGGGACTATAACTCACTTTCACAGATTTTTACTTTCGTCGGGAAGTAAGACTTGGCCACTGGTTGATTCACGAACCTATAACAATATATACATATATATCAAAGTATGTTTAAAATATATTTACAACACTTTTAATATATTTTGATGTTTTAAGTTTATTAAGTCAGCTGTCCTCGTTAGTAACCTACAACTAGTTGTCCACAGTTAGATGTACAGAAATAAATCGATAAATATTATCTTGAATCAATCCACGACCCAGTGTACCGATTATTACATCGAAGCTTCCTAGTTCCATGGGTATCAAGTCAATTTCAAACTCATTACCCAAAATGTTTAACGTACACCCCCGGTACTATGTGTCGGCACTCAATAGTTTTCCGTTGGCCACTTCAATGGTATAAGTGGTATCTAGTGGAAATGGTGGAGTGCTAAAAGAATGAGTCAAAGTCTTGGATACAAAACTCTTATCGGCACCCGAATCGAATAAACAAGTAACATAAGTGTTGTTGAGAAGAAACGTACCCGTGACTAGTTCATTGTCATCCCGGGCTTCCTCGGTGTTGATGTTGAAAGCTCGGCCGCGTGTGTTGGGGTTATCTTTCTTCTTTGGGCATGCATTTTTATAATGGCCCGTTTGGCCACATTCGTAACAAGTGCCTGTTTTTGGTGCATTGGGCCCCTTTCGAGCGATGGGGGCGACACTTTTACACTCATTGGCCTTATGACCAATTCCTTGGCACCGATAGCAAATTAGCTTGCCACATTCGCCAAAGTGATATTTTTTGCATTTGTTACAAAGAGGTAGGTTTCCGGCATAACCCTTCTTGCCGTCGGAGGTGTAAGGTGAAATGTCCCGTTCTTATTGATTAAAAACGTTCCATATTAATTGATTTCGTTGCGAGGTTTTGACCTCTATATAAGACGTTTTTCAAAGACTGCATTCATTTTTAAAACAAACCATAACCTTTATTTCATAAATAAAGGTTTAAAAAGCTTTACATAGATTATGAAATAATGATAATCTAAAATATCCTGTTTACACACGACCATTACATAATGGTTTACAATACAAATATGTTACATCGAAATCAGTTTCTTGAATGCAGTTTTTACACAATATCATACAAACATGGACTCCAAATCTTGTCCTTATTTTAGTATGCAATAGCGGAAGCTCTTAGTATTCACCTGAGAATAAACATGCTTTAAACGTCAACAAAAATGTTGGTGAGTTATAGGTTTAACCTATATATATCAAATCGTAACAATAGACCACAAGATTTCATATTTCAATACATATCCCATACATAGAGATAAAAATCATTCATATGGTGAACACCTGGTAACCGAAATTAACAAGATGCATATATATAAGAATATCCCCATCATTCCGGGACACCCTTCGGATATGATATAAATTTCGAAGTACTAAAGCATCCGGTACTTTGGATGGGGTTTGTTAGGCCCAATAGATCTATCTTTAGGATTCGCGTCAATTAGGGTGTCTGTTCCCTAATTCTTAGATTACCAGACTTAATAAAAAGGGGCATATTCGATTTCGATAATTCAACCATAGAATGTAGTTTCACGTACTTGTGTCTATTTTGTAAATCATTTATAAAACCTGCATGTATTCTCATCCCAAAAATATTAGATTTTAAAAGTGGGACTATAACTCACTTTCACAGATTTTTACTTAGTCGGGAAGTAAGACTTGGCCACTGGTTGATTCACGAACCTATAACAATATATACATATATATCAAAGTATGTTTAAAATATATTTACAACACTTTTAATATATTTTGATGTTTTAAGTTTATTAAGTCAGCTGTCCTCGTTAGTAACCTACAACTAATTGTCCACAGTTAGATGTACAGAAATAAATCGATAAATATTATCTTGAATCAATCCACGACCCAGTGTATACGTATCTCAGTATTGATCACAACTCAAACTATATATATTTTGGAATCAACCTCAACCCTGTATAGCTAACTCCAACATTCACATATAGAGTGTCTATGGTTGTTCTGAAATATATATAGATGTGTCGACATGATAGGTCGAAACATTGTATACGTGTCTATGGTATCTCAAGATTACATAATATACAATACAAGTTGATTAAGTTATGGTTGGAATAGATTTGTTACCAATTTTCACGTAGCTAAAATGAGAAAAATTATTCAATCTTGTTTTACCCATAACTTCTTCATTTTAAATCCGTTTTGAGTGAATCAAATTGCTATGGTTTCATATTGAACTCTATTTTATGAATCTAAACAGAAAAGTATAGGTTTATAGTCGGAAAAATAAGTTACAAGTCATTTTTGTAAAGGTAGTCAATTCAGTCGAAAGAACGACGTCTAGATGACCATTTTAGAAAACATACTTCCACTTTGAGTTTAACCATAATTTTTGGATATAGTTTCATGTTCATAATAAAAATCATTTTCCCAGAATAACAACTTTTAAATCAAAGTTTATCATAGTTTTTAATTAACTAACCCAAAACAGCCCGCGGTGTTACTACGACGGCGTAAATCCGGTTTTACGGTGTTTTTCGTGTTTCCAGGTTTTAAATCATTAAGTTAGCATATCATATAGATATAGAACATGTGTGTAGTTAATTTTAAAAGTCAAGTTAGAAGGATTAACTTTTGTTTGCGAACAAGTTTAGAATTAACTAAACTATGTTCTAGTGATTACGAGTTTAAACCTTCGAATAAGATAGTTTTATATATATGAATCGAATGATGTTATGAACATCATTACTACCTCAAGTTTAGTAGGTAAACCTACTGGAAGTGAAAGAAATGATCTAGCTTCAAAGGATCTTGGATGGCTTGAAAGTTCTTGAAGTAGGATCATGACACAAAAACAAGTTCAAGTAAGATTTTTACTCGAATTAAGATAGTTTATAGTTATAGAAATTGAATCAAAGTTTGAATATGAATATTACCTTGAATAAGAAAGATAACCTACTGTGTATAACAAAGGTTTCTTGATCTTAGATGATTACTTGGAATGGATTAGAAAGCTTGGAAGTAAATTAGTAAACTTGAAGGGATTTTTGAAGTGTTCTTGAAGTGCTCTTCCTATGATGATTATAGCTTGATTCTTGAAGTGATTTTTGATGAAGATGATGATTAACTACTTGAAAAATACGTTCATAATAGTGTGTGTGTGTGTGTGTGTGTGTTGAGAGAGAATTAGAAAGAGAATTGGAAGTGAAATGGAGTGAATGATGAGTGGTAATTGGTGAGTGGTGAGTGGGGTTAAAAGGAGTTCTAGTTAGTTGACTAGCTCATGGTAGAAGTTAAAATTGATTAGTCATACATGACATAATCAAGAGTGGAATCCCATGCTAGTTCCTATTGGTATATACTCATAGTAAGTACATTTTGAAGCTGTGTATAATACGGGTAAGAATACGACTAGAATTCTTAATGAAAGAAAAGAATGGAAAAGTAACTGTAACCATTTTCATTAAGTATGAGTGTTTTGATATATGTCTTGAAGTCTTCCAAAAGTATTTTAATACATCTAAATACACTACATGTATATACATTTTAACTGAGTCGTTAAGTCATCGTTAGTCGTTACATGTAAGTGTTGTTTTGAAACCTTTAAGTTAACGATCTCAATTAATGTTGTTAACCCATTGTTTATTATATCTAATGAGATGTTAAATTATTATATTATCATGATATTATGATATATTAATATATCTTAATATGATATATATACATTTAAATGTCGTTACAACGATAATCGTTACATATATGTCTCGTTTCGAAATCCTTAAGTTAGTAGTCTTGTTTATATGTATATAACTCATTGTTAATATACTTATGGAGATACTTACTTATCATAATCTCATGTTAACCATATGTATATCCATATATATATCATCATGTCGTTTTTACAAGTTTTAACGTTCGTGAATCGCCGGTCAACTTGGGTGGTCAATTGTCTATATGAAACATATTTCAATTAATCAAGTCTTAACAAGTTTGATTGCTTAACATGTTGGAAACATTTAATCATGTAAATATCAATCTCAATTAATATATATAAACATGGAAAAGTTCGGGTCACTACAGTACCTACCCGTTAAATAAATTTCGTCCCGAAATTTTAAGCTGTTGAAGGTGTTGACGAATCTTCTGGAAATAGATGCGGGTATTTCTTTTTCATCTGATCTTCACGCTCCCAGGTGAACTCGGGTCCTCTACGAGCATTCCATCAAACCTTAACAATTGGTATCTTGTTTTGCTTAAGTCTTTTAACCTCACGATCCATTATTTCGACGGGTTCTTCGATGAATTGGAGTTTTTCGTTGATTTGGATTTCATCTAACGGAATAGTGAGATCTTCTTTAGCAAAACATTTCTTCAAATTCAAGACGTGGAAAGTGTTATGTACAGCCGCGAGTTGTTGAGGTAACTCAAGTCGGTAAGCTACTGGTCCGACACGATCAATAATCTTGAATGGTCCAATATACCTTGGATTTAATTTCCCTCGTTTACTAAATCGAACAACGCCTTTCCAAGGTGCAACTTTAAGCATGACCATCTCTCCAATTTCAAATTCTATATCTTTTCTTTTAATGTCAACGTAGCTCTTTTGTCGACTTTGGGCGGTTTTCAACCGTTGTTGAATTTGGATGATCTTCTCGGTAGTTTCTTGTATAATCTCCGGACCCGTAATCTATCTATCCCCCACTTCACTCCAACAAATCGGAGACCTGCACTTTCTACCATAAAGTGCTTCAAACGGCGCCATCTCAATGCTTGAATGGTAGCTGTTGTTGTAGGAAAATTCTGCTAATGGTAGATGTCGATCCCAACTGTTTCCGAAATCAATAACACATGCTCGTATCATGTCTTCAAGCGTTTGTATCATCCTTTCGCTCTGCCCATCAGTTTGTGGATGATAGGCAGTACTCATGTCTAGACGAGTTCCTAATGCTTGCTGTAATGTCTGCCAGAATCTTGAAATAAATCTGCCATCCCTATCAGAGATAATAGAGATTGGTATTCCATGTCTGGAGACGACTTCCTTCAAATACAGTCGTGCTAACTTCTCCATCTTGTCATCTTCTCTTATTGGCAGGAAATGTGTTGATTTGGTGAGACGATCAACTATTACCCAAATAGTATCAAAACCACTTGCAGTCCTTGCCAATTTAGTGATGAAATCCATGGTAATGTTTTCCCATTTCCATTCCAGGATTTCGGGTTGTTGATGTAGACCTGATGGTTTCTGATGCTCAGCTTTGACCTTAGAACACGTCAAACATTCTCCTACGTATTTAGCAACATCGGCTTTCATACCCGGCCACCAAAAATATTTCCTGAGATCCTTGTACATCTTCCCCGTTCCAGGATGTATTGAGTATCTGGTTTTATGAGCTTCTCTAAGTACCATTTCTCTCATATCTCCAAATTTTGGTACCCAAATCCTTTCAGCCCTATACCGGGTTCCGTCTTCCTGAATATTAAGATGTTTCTCTGATCCTTTGGGTATTTCATCCTATAAATTTCCCTCTTTTAAAACTCCTTGTTGCGCCTCCTTTATTTGAGTAGTAAGGTTATTATGAATCATTATATTCATAGATTTTACTCGAATGGGTTCTCTGTCCTTCCTGCTCAAGGCATCGGCTACCACATTTGCCTTCCCCGGGTGGTAACGAATCTCAAAGTCGTAATCATTCAATAATTCAATCCACCTACGCTGCCTCATATTCAGTTGTTTCTGATTAAATATGTGTTGAAGACTTTTGTGGTCGGTATATATAATACTTTTGACCCCATATAAGTAGTGCCTCCAAGTCTTTAATGCAAAAACAACCGCGCCTAATTCCAAATCATGCGTCGTATAATTTTGTTCGTGAATCTTCAATTGTCTAGACGCATAAGCAATCACCTTCGTTCGTTGCATTAATACACAACCGAGACATTGCTTTGATGCGTTACAATAAATCACAAAATCATCATTCCCTTCAGGCAATGACAATATAGGTGCCGTAGTTAGCTTTTTCTTCAATAACTGAAACGCTTTCTCTTGTTCATCATTCCATTCAAATTTCTTACCTTTATGCGTTAATGCAGTCAAGGGTTTTGCTATTCTGGAAAAGTCTTGGATGAACCTTCTGTAGTAACCAGCTAGTCCTAAAAACTGGCGTATGTGTTTCGGAGTTTTCGGGGTTTCCCACTTTTCAACAGTTTCTAGCTTTGCTGGATCCACCTTAATACCTTCTTTGTTCACTATGTGACCGAGGAATTGAACTTCTTCCAACCAAAATGCACACTTTGAAAAATTAGCGTACAATTCTTCCTTCCTCAATACTTCTAACACCTTTCTCAAATGTTCACCGTGTTCTTGGTCATTCTTTGAGTAAATAAGTATGTCATCAATGAAAACAATGACAAACTTGTCAAGGTATGGTCCACACACTCGGTTCATAAGGTCCATGAACACAGCTGGTGCATTAGTTAAACCAAACGGCATGACCATAAACTCGTAATGACCGTAACGTGTTCTGAAAGCAGTCTTTGGAATATCATCTTCTTTCACCCGCATTTGATGATACCCGGAACGTAAGTCAATCTTTGAATAAACATATGAGCCTTGTAGTTGATCAAATAAGTCGTCGATTCTCGGTAGTGGGTAGCGGTTCTTGATGGTAAGTTTGTTCAACTCTCGGTAGTCGATACACAACCTGAATGTACCATCTTTCTTCTTGACAAACAAAATAGGAGCTCCCCACGGTGATGTGCTTGGTCGAATGAAACCACGCTCTAAAAGTTCTTGTAATTGGCTTTGCAGTTCTTTCATCTCGCTGGGTGCGAGTCTGCAAGGAGCACGAGCTATTGGTGCAGCTCCTGGTACAAGATCTATTTGAAATTCAACGGATCGCTGTGGGGGTAATCCCGGTAATTCTTTCGAAAATACATCGGGAAATTCTTTTGCAATGGGAACATCATTGATGCTCTTTTCTTCAGTTTGTACTTTCTCGACGTGTGCTAGAACAGCATAGCAACCTTTTCTTATTAGTTTTTGTGCCTTCAAATTACTAATAATATGTAGCTTCGTGTTGCCCTTTTCTCCGTACACCATTAAGGGTTTTTCTTTTTCTCGTATAATGCGAATTGCATTTTTGTAACAAACGATCTCTGCTTTCACTTCTTTCAACCAGTCCATACTGATTATCACATCAAAACTCCCTAACTCTACTGGTATCAAATCAATCTTAAATGTTTCGCTAACCAGTTTAATTTCTCGATTCCGACATATATTATCTGCTGAAATTAATTTACCATTTGCTAATTCGAGTAAAAATTTACTATCCAAAGGCGTCAATGGACAACTTAATTTAGCACAAAAATCTCTACTCATATAGCTTCTATCCACACTCGAATCAAATAAAACGTAAGCAGATTTATTGTCAATAAGAAACGTACCCGTAACAAGCTCCGGGTCTTCCTGTGCCTCTGCCGCATTAATATTGAAAACTCTTCTGCGGCCTTGTCCATTCGTGTTCTCCTGGTTCGGGAAATTTCTAATAATGTGGCCCGGTTTTCCACATTTATAACAAACTACATTGGCATAACTTGTTCCGACACTACTTGCTCCGCCATTACTCATTCCGACAACATTTGTTCCTTTCGTTCTATTAACCCCTGGTCCGTAGACCTCACACTTCACCGCGCTATGACCATTTCTTTTACACTTGTTGCAAAATTTGGTGCAGAACCCCGAGTGATACTTTTCACACCTTTAGCATAGCTGCTTCTGATTGTTGTTGTTGCGGTTATTATTGTTGTTGGGATGATTGTTGTAGTTGCTGTTGTTGTTGTTGTTGTTGTTGTTGTTTTTGTTGTTGTTGTTGGGCCGTTTGTTTTAGTTGCGATTGATGTTGTGATTGTTGGGATAATTGTTGCGATTATTGTTGTAATTGCTGTTGTTGTTGTTTTGGTGATTCTTATCACCGTTTTCCTCCCACTTTCTTTTGACTTGCTTCACATTAGCCTCTTCAGCAGTCTGTTCTTTAATTCTTTCTTCAATTTGGTTCACTAGTTTGTGAGCCATTCTACATGCCTGTTGTATGGAGGCGGGCTCGTGTGAACTTATATCTTCTTGGATTCTTTCCGGTAATCCTTTCACAAACGCGTCGATCTTCTCTTCCTCATCTTCGAATGCTCCCGGACACAATAGGCACAATTCTGTGAATCGTCTTTCGTACGTGGTAATATCAAATCCTTGGGTTCGTAACCCTCTAAGTTCTGTCTTAAGCTTATTGACCTCGGTTCTGGGACGGTACTACTCGTTCATCAAGTGCTTGAATGCTGACCACGGTAGTGCGTACGCATCATCTTGTCCCACTTGCTCTAGATAGGTATTCCACCATGTTAACGCAGAACCTGTGAAGGTATGCGTAGCGTACTTCACTTTGTCCTCTTCAGTACACTTACTTATGGCAAACACCGATTCGACCTTCTCGGTCCACCGTTTCAATCCGATCGGTCCTTCGGTTCCATCAAATTCCAAAGGTTTGCAGGCAGTGAATTCTTTGTAGGTGCATCCTACACGATTTCCTGTACTGCCAGATCCAAGGTTATTGTTGGTATGTAGCGCAGCCTGTACTGCGGCTATGTTTGAAGCTAGAAAAGTACGGAATTCCTCTTCATTCATATTCACGGTGTGTCGAGTAGTCGGTGCCATTTCCTTCAAAATAGTCAAATGGAACAAGTTAATCATACAGAATATTAAGAGTAGTTAATAGTATTTCGTAGCATAATATGAACTCATTTATAAAAGCTTTTTCTTCATATTAGCGTTTTATAAGTTTAAATTCGGGTAGTACCTACCCGTTAAGTTCATACTTAGTAGCTAATATACAATTCAACTACTACAATTCTATATGAAAAACTGATTGTAATAATATTTCGCGTTCAAACTTTTATACAATATTTTACAAACTTACAATGCCGCTTATTTTACATAAAGCATGAAATATAGCACACAATAACTTTGATACAAGATAGTTGTGCTAGCTAGTACACAAGTCGTTCAGCAAAGGCAATAAAGACACGTAATTCATACGTCCAGAAACAAGTCATGCATTCTGGTTTTACTAGGACTACTTCCCATCCTTGGTCTTGTGGAACATAACCGTTATGGCCGTTGATAAGACAGCGTGTTGTAACATCGTCAAAGGGACGAGGGTTACGTAATGACCAACAGTCTCGTAATAACCTAAAAACCTCATTTCTTACATCAATTACCGACTCCATCACTTGTGGGAACGTTTTGTTTAATAGTTGTAGCCCGATGTTCTTGTTCTCACTTTGGTGAGAAGCGAACATTACTAACCCGTAAGCATAACATGCTTCTTTATGTTGCATGTTAGCCGCTTTTTCTAAATCACGAAGTCCTATATTCGGATATACTGAGTCAAAATAATTTCTTAACCCGTTGCGTAAAATAGCATTTGGGTTCCCCGCAATATATGCGTCAAAGTAAACACATCGTAACTTATGGATTTCCCAATGTGATATCCCCCATCTTTCGAAAGAAAGCCTTTTATAAACCAAGGCATTCTTGAAACGTTCTTCGAATGTCTTACAAACTGATCTCGCCTTAAATAGTTATGCCGAGGAATTCTGACCGACTCTAGACAAGATTTCATCAATCATGTCTCCGGGTAGGTCTCTTAAAATATTGGGTTGTCTATCCATTTTGTGTTTTTATACTGTAAAATAGACAAGAGTTAGATTCATAAAAAAATACTTATTAATACAAGCAATTTTTACATATATCATAAAGCATAAGCACACTATATTACATATATTACACCACACGAATACAACTATCTTATTCCGACTCGCTCGTTTCTTCTTGTTCGGTTTTGGTTCGTTTTGCCAAGTTTCTAGGGATATATGATGTTCCCCTAATACGAGCCGTCGTTGTCCACATTGGTTTAGAAAAACCTGGTGGTTTAGAGGTTCCCGGGTCATTGTTACAACTTAAGGACTTCGGGGGTTGACGATACATATAAAGTTCATCGGGGTTGGAATTAGATTTCTCTATTTTTATGCCCTTTCCCTTATTATTTTCTTTTGCCTTTTTAAATTCAGTTGGGGTAATTTCTATAACATCATCGGAATTCTCGTCGGAATCCGATTCATCGGAGAATTGGTAATCCTCCCAATATTTTGCTTCCTTGGCGGAAACACCATTGACCATAATTAACCTTGATCGGTTGGTTGAGGATTCTCTTTTACTTAACCGTTTTATTATTTCCCCCACCGATTCTATTTCTTCTTCCGGTTCCGATTCTTCTTCCGGTTCCGATTCTTCTTCCGGTTCCGACTCTTCTTCCGGTTCCTCTTCGGGAACTTGTGAATCAGTCCACGAATCATTCCAATTTACATTTGACTCTTCATTATTATTAGGTGAGTCAATGGGACTTGTTCTAGAGGTAGACATCTATCACATAATATCAAACACGTTAAGAGATTAATATATCACATAATATTCATATGTTAAAAATATATAGTTTCCAACAAAAATGTTAAGCAATCATTTTTAAAGAAAACACGGTCGAAGTCCAGACTCACTAATGCATCCTAACAAACTCGATAAGACACACTAATGCAAATTTTCTGGTTCTCTAAGACCAACGCTCGGATACCAACTGAAATGTCCCGTTCTTATTGATTAAAAACGTTCCATATTAATTGATTTCGTTGCGAGGTTTTGACCTCTATATGAGACGTTTTTCAAAGACTGCATTCATTTTTAAAACAAACCATAACCTTTATTTCATAAATAAAGGTTTAAAAAGCTTTACGTAGATTATCAAATAATGATAATCTAAAATATCCTGTTTACACACGACCATTACATAATGGTTTACAATACAAATATGTTACATCGAAATCAGTTTCTTGAATGCAGTTTTTACACAATATCATACAAACATGGACTCCAAATCTTGTCCTTATTTTAGTATGCAACAGCGGAAGCTTTTAGTATTCACCTGAGAATAAACATGCTTTAAACGTCAACAAAAATGTTGGTGAGTTATAGGCTTAACCTATATATATCAAATCGTAACAATAGACCACAAGATTTCATATTTCAATACACATCCCATACATAGAGATAAAAATCATTCATATGGTGAACACCTGGTAACCGACATTAACAAGATGCATATATATAAGAATATCCCCATCATTCCGGGACACCTTTCGGATATGATATAAAGTTCGAAGTACTAAAGCATCCGGTACTTTGGATGGGGTTTGTTAGGCCCAATAGATCTATCTTTAGGATTCGCGTCAATTAGGGTGTATGTTCCCTAATTCTTAGATTACCAGACTTAATAAAAAGGGGCATATTCGATTTCGATAATTCAACCATAGAATGTAGTTTCACGTACTTGTGTCTATTTTGTAAATCATTTATAAAACCTGCATGTATTCTCATCCCAAAAATATTAGATTTTAAAAGTGGGACTATAACTCACTTTCACATATTTTTACTTCGTCGGGAAGTAAGACTTGGCCACTGGTTGATTCACGAACCTATAACATTATATACATATATATCAAAGTATGTTTAAAATATATTTACAACACTTTTAATATATTTTGATGTTTTAAGTTTATTAAGTCAGCTGTCCTCGTTAGTAACCTACAACTAGTTGTTCACAGTTAGATGTACAGAAATAAATCGATAAATATTATCTTGAATCAATCCACGACCCAGTGTATACGTATCTCAGTATTGATCACAACTCAAACTATATATAATTTGAAATCAACCTCAACCCTGTATAGCTAACTCCAACATTCACATATAGAGTGTCTATCGTTGTTCCGAAATATATATAGATGTGTCGACATGATAGGTCGAAACATTGTATACGTTTCTATTGAAATGTCTCGTTCTTATTGATTAAAAACGTTCCATATTAATTGATTTCGTTGCGAGGTTTTGACCTCTATATGAGACGTTTTTCAAAGACTGCATTCATTTTTAAAACAAACCATAACCTTTATTTCATAAATAAAGGTTTAAAAAGCTTTACGTAGATTATCAAATAATGATAATCTAAAATATCCTGTTTACACACGACCATTACATAATGGTTTACAATACAAATATGTTACATCGAAATCAGTTTCTTGAATGCAGTTTTTACACAATATCATACAAACATGGACTCCAAATCTTGTCCTTATTTTAGTATGCAACAGCGGAAGCTCTTAGTATTCACCTGAGAATAAACATACTTTAAACGTCAACAAAAATGTTGGTGAGTTATAGGTTTAACCTATATATATCAAATCGTAACAATAGACCACAAGATTTCATATTTCAATACACATCCCATACATAGAGATAAAAATCATTCATATGGTGAACACCTGGTAACCGACATTAACAAGATGCATATATATAAGAATATCCCCATCATTCCGGGACACCCTTCGGATATGATATAAATTTCGAAGTACTAAAGCATCCGGTACTTTGGATGGGGTTTGTTAGGCCCAATAGATCTATCTTTAGGATTCGCGTCAATTAGGGCGTCTGTTCCCTAATTCTTAGATTACCAGACTTAATAAAAAGGGGCATATTCGATTTCGATAATTCAACCATAGAATGTAGTTTCACGTACTTGTGTCTATTTTGTAAATCATTTATAAAACCTGCATGTATTCTCATCCCAAAAATATTAGATTTTAAAAGTGAGACTATAACTCACTTTCACAGATTTTTACTTCGTCGGGAAGTAAGACTTGGCCACTGGTTGATTCACGAACCTATAACAATATATACATATATATCAAAGTATGTTTAAAATATATTTATAACACTTTTAATATATTTTGATGTTTTAAGTTTATTAAGTCAGCTGTCCTCGTTAGTAACCTACAACTAGTTGTCCACAGTTAGATGTACAGAAATAAATCGATAAATATTATCTTGAATCAATCCACGACCCAGTGTATACGTATCTCAGTATTGATCACAACTCAAACTATATATATTTTGGAATCAACCTCAACCCTGTATAGCTAACTCCAACATTCACATATAGAGTGTCTATGGTTGTTCCGAAATATATATAGATGTTCGACATGATAGGTCGAAACATTGCATACGTGTCTATGGTATCTCAAGATTACATAATATACAATACAAGTTGATTAAGTTATGGTTGGAATAGATTTGTTACCAATTTTCACGTAGCTAAAATGAGAAAAATTATCCAATCTTGTTTTACCCATAACTTCTTCATTTTAAATCCGTTTTGAGTGAATCAAATTGCAATGGTTTCATATTGAACTCTATTTTATGAATCTAAACAGAAAATTATAGGTTTACAGTCGGAAAAATAAGTTACAAGTCGTTTTTGTAAAGGTAGTCATTTCAGTCGAAAGAACGACGTCTAGATGACCATTTTAGAAAACATACTTCCACTTTGAGTTTAACCATAATTTTTGGATATAGTTTCATGTTCATAATAAAAATCATTTTCTCAGAATAACAACTTTTAAATCAAAGTTTATCATAGTTTTTAATTAACTAACCCAAAACAGCCCGCGGTGTTACTACGACGGCGTAAATCCGGTTTTACGGTGTTTTTCGTGTTTCCAGGTTTTAAATCATTAATTTAGCATATCATATAGATATAGAACATTTGTGTAGTTAATTTTAAAAGTCAAGTTAGAAGGATTAACTTTTGTTTGCAAACAAGTTTAGAATTAACTAAACTATGTTCTAGTGATTACGAGTTTAAACCTTCGAATAAGATAGTTTTATATATATGAATCGAATGATGTTATGAACATCATTAATACCTCAAGTTTAGTAGGTAAACCTACTGGAAGTGACAAGAAATGATCTAGCTTCAAAGGATCTTGGATGGCTTGAAAGTTCTTGAAGTAGGATCATGACACAAAAACAAGTTCAAGTAAGATTTTTACTCGAATTAAGATAGTTTATAGTTATAGAAATTGAATCAAAGTTTGAATATGAATATTACCTTGAATAAGAAAGATAACCTACTGTATATAACAAAGGTTTCTTGATCTTAGATGATTACTTGGAATGGATTAGAAAGCTTGGAAGTAAATTAGTAAACTTGAACGGATTTTTGAAGTGTTCTTGAAGTGTTCTTCCTATGATGATTATAGCTTGATTCTTGAAGTGATTTTTGATGAAGATGATGATTAACTACTGGAAAAATACATTCATAATAGTGTGTGTGTGTGTGTGTTGAGAGAGAATTAGAAAGAGAATTGGAAGTGAAATGGAGTGAATGATGAGTGGTAATTGGTGAGTGGTGAGTGGGGTTAAAAGGAGTTCTAGTTAGTTGACTAGCTCATGGTAGAAGTTAAAATTGATTAGTCATACATGACATAATCAAGAGTGGAATCCCATGCTAGTTCCTATTAGTATATACTCATAGTAAGTACGTTTTGAAGTTGTGTGTAATACGAGTAAGAATACGACTAGAATTCTTGATGAAAGAAAAGAATGTAAAAGTAACTGTAACCATTTTCGTTAAGTATGAGTGTTTTGATATATGTCTTGAAGTCTTCCAAAAGTATTTTAATACATCTAAATACACTACATGTATATACATTTTAACTAAGTCGTTAAGTCATCGTTAGTCGTTACATGTAAGTGTTGTTTTGAAACCTTTAAGTTAACGATCTCAATTAATGTTGTTAACCCATTGTTTATTATATCTAATGAGATGTTAAATTATTATATTATCATGATATTATGATATATTAATATATCTTAATGTGATATATATATATACATTTAAATGTCGTTACAACGATAATCGTTACATATATGTTTCGTTTCGAAATCCTTAAGTTAGTAGTCTTGTTTATATGTATATAACTCATTGTTAATATACTTATGGAGATACTTACTTATCATAATCTCATGTTAACCATATGTATATCCATATATATATAGTCATGTCGTTTTTACAAGTTTTAACGTTCGTGAATCGCCGGTCAACTTGGGTGGTCAATTGTCTATATGAAACATATTTCAATTAATCAAGTCTTAACAAGTTTGATTGCTTAACATGTCGGAAATATTTAATCATGTAAATATCAATCTCAATTAATATATATAAACATGGAAACGTTCGGGTCACTACAGTACCTACCCGTTAAATAAATTTCGTCCTGAAATTTTAAGCTGTTGAAAGTGCTGACGAATCTTCTGGAAATAGATGCGGGTATTTCTTCTTCATCTGATCTTCACGCTCCCAGGTGAACTCAGGTCCTCTACGAGCATTCCATCGAACCTTAACAATTGGTATCTTGTTTTGCTTAAGTCTTTTAACCTCACGATCCATTATTTCGACGGGTTCTTCGATGAATTGGAGTTTTTCGTTGATTTGGATTTCATCTAATGGAATAGTGAGATCTTCTTTAGCAAAACATTTCTTCAAATTCGAGACGTGGAAAGTGTTATGTACAGCCGCGAGTTGTTGAGGTAACTCAAGTCGGTAAGCTACTGGTCCGACACAATCAATAATCTTGAATGGTCCAATATACCTTGGATTTAATTTCCCTCGTTTACCAAATCGAACAACGCCTTTCCAAGGTGCAACTTTAAGCATGACCATCTCTCCAATTTCAAATTCTATATCTTTTCTTTTAATGTCAGCGTAGCTCTTTTGTCGACTTTGGGCGGTTTTCAACCGTTGTTGAATTTGGATGATCTTCTCGGTAATTTCTTGTATAATCTCCGGACCCGTAATCTGTCTATCCCCCACTTCACTCTAACAAATCGGAGACCTGCACTTTCTACCATAAAGTGCTTCAAACAGCGCCATCTCAATGCTTGAATGGTAGCTGTTGTTGTAGGAAAATTCTGCTAATGGTAGAAGTCGATCCCAACTATTTTCGAAATCAATAACACATGCTCGTAGCATGTCTTCAAGCGTTTGTATCGTCCTTTCGCTCTGCCCATCAGTTTGTGGATGATAGGCAGTACTCATGTCTAGACGAGTTCCTAATGCTTGATGTAATGTCTGCCAGAATCTTGAAATAAATCTTCCATCCCTATCAGAGATAATAGAGATTGGTATTCCATGTATGGAGACGACTTCCTTCAAATACAGTTGTGCTAACTTCTCCATCTTATCATCTTCTCTTATTGGCAGGAAATGTGCTGATTTGGTGAGACGATCAACTATTACCTAAATAGTATCAAAACCACTTGCAGTCCTTGGCAATTTAGTGATGAAATCCATGGTAATGTTTTCCCATTTCCATTCCAGGATTTCGGGTTGTTGAAGTAGACCTGATGGTTTCTGATGCTCAGCTTTGACCTTAGAACACGTCAAACATTCTCCTACGTATTTAGCAACATCGGCTTTCATACCCGGCCACCAAAAATATTTCCTGAGATCCTTGTACATCTTCCCCGTTCCAAGATGTATTGAGTATCTGGTTTTATGAGCTTCTCTAAGTACCATTTCTCTCATATCTCCAAATTTTGGTACCCAAATCCTTTCAGCCCTATACCGGGTTCCGTCTTCCCGAATATTAAGATGTTTCTCCGATCCTTTGGGTATTTCATCCTTTAAATTTCCCTCTTTTAAAACTCCTTGTTGCGCCTCCTTTATTTGAGTAGTAAGGTTATTATGAATCATTATATTCATAGATTTTACTCGAATGGGTTCTCTGTCCTTCCTGCTCAAGGCATCGGCTACCACATTTGCCTTCCCCGGGTGGTAACGAATCTCAAAGTCGTAATCATTCAATAATTCAATCCACCTACGCTACCTCATATTCAGTTGTTTCTGATTAAATATGTGTTGAAGACTTTTGTGGTCGGTATATATAATACTTTTGACCCCATATAAGTAGTGCCTCCAAGTCTTTAATGTAAAAACAACCGCGCCTAATTCCAAATCATGCGTCGTATAATTTTGTTCGTGAATCTTCAATTGTCTAGACGCATAAGAAATCACCTTCGTTCGTTGCATTAATACACAACCGAGACCTTGCTTTGATGCGTCACAATAAATCACAAAATCATCATTCCCTTCAGGCAATGATAATATAGGTGCCGTAGTTAGCTTTTTCTTCAATAACTGAAACGCTTTCTCTTGTTCATCATTCCATTCAAATTTCTTACCTTTATGCGTTAATGCAGTCAAGGGTTTTGCTATTCTGGAAAAGTCTTGGATGAACCTTCTGTAGTAACCAGCTAGTCCTAAAAACTTGCGTATGTGTTTCGGAGTTTTCGGGGTTTCCCACTTTTCAACAGTTTCTATCTTTACCGGATCCACCTTAATACCTTCTTTGTTCACTATGTGACCGAGGAATTGAACTTCTTCCAACCAAAATGCACACTTTGAAAACTTAGCGAACAATTCTTCCTTCCTCAAGACTTCTAACACCTTTCTCAAATGTTCACCGTGTTCTTGGTCATTCTTTGAGTAAATAAGTATGTCATCAATGAAAACAATGACAAACTTGTCGAGGTATTGTCCACACACTCGGTTCATAAGGTCCATGAACACAGCTGGTGCATTAGTTAAACCAAACGGCATGACCATAAACTCGTAATGACCGTAACGTGTTCTGAAAGCAGTCTTTGGAATATCATCTTCTTTCACCCGCATTTGATGATACCCGAAACGTAAGTCAATCTTTGAATAAACAGACGAGCCTTGTAGTTGATCAAATAAGTCGTCGATTCTCGGTAGTGGGTAGCGGTTCTTGATGGTAAGTTTGTTCAACTCTCGGTAGTCGATACACAACCTGAATGTACCATCTTTCTTCTTGACAAACAGAACAGGAGCTCCCCACGGTGATGTGCTTGGTCGAATGAAACCACGCTCTGAAAGTTCTTGTAATTGGCTTTGCAGTTCTTTCATCTCGCTGGGTACGAGTCTGTAAGGAGCACGAGCTATTGGTGCAACTCCTGGTACAAGATCTATTTGAAATTCAACGGATCGCTGTGGGGGTAATCCCGGTAATTCTTTCGAAAATACATCGGGAAATTCTTTTGCAATGGGAACATCATTGATGCTCTTTTCTTCAGTTTGTACTTTCTCGACGTGTGCTAGAACAGCATAGCAACCTTTTCTTATTAGTTTTTGTGCCTTCAAATTACTAATAATATGTAGCTTCGTGTTGCCCTTTTCTCCGTACACCATTAAGGGTTTTCCTTTTTCTCGTATAATGCGAATTGCATTTTTGTAACAAACGATCTCTGCTTTCACTTCTTTCAACCAGTCCATACCGATTATCACATCAAAACTCCCTAACTCTACTGGTATCAAATCAATCTTAAATGTTTCGCTAACCAGTTTAATTTCTCGATTCCGACATATATTATCTGCTGAAATTAATTTACCATTTGCTAATTCGAGTAAAAATTTACTATCCAAAGGCGTCAATGGACAACTTAATTTAGCACAAAAATCTCTACTCATATAGCTTCTATCCGCACCCGAATCAAATAAACGTAAGCAGATTTATTGTCAATAAGAAACGTACCCGTAACAAGCTCCGGATCTTCATGTGCCTCTGCCGCATTAATATTGAAAACTCTTCCGCGGCCTTGTCCATTCGTGTTCTCCTGGTTCGGGAAATTTCTAATAATGTGGCCCGGTTTTCCACATTTATAACAAACTACATTGGCATAACTTGCTCCGACACTACTTGCTCCGCCATTACTCGTTCCGACACCATTTATTCCTTTCGTTCTATTAACCCCTGGTCCGTAGACCTCACACTTCGCCACGCTATGACCATTTCTTTTACACTTGTTGCAAAATTTGGTGCAGAACCCCGAGTGATACTTTTCACACCTTTGGCATAGCTGCTTCTGATTGTTGTTGTTGTTGCGGTTATTATTGTTGTTGGGATGATTGTTGTAGTTGCTATTGTTGTTGTTGTTGTTGTTGGGCCGTTTGTTGTAGTTGCGATTGATGTTGCGATTGTTGGGATAATTGTTGCGATTATTGTTGTAATTGCTGTTGTTGTTGTATTGGTGATTCTTATCACCGTTTTCCTCCCACTTTCTTTTGACTTGCTTCACATTGGCCTCTTCAGCAGTCTGTTCTTTAATTCTTTCTTCAATCTGGTTCACTAGTTTGTGAGCCATTCTACATGTCTGTTGTATGGAGGCGGGCTCATGTGAACTTATATCTTCTTGGATTCTTTCCGGTAATCCTTTCACAAACGCGTCGATCTTCTCTTCCTCATCTTCGAATGCTCCCGGACACAATAGGCACAATTCTGTGAATCGTCTTTTGTGCGTGGTAATATCAAATCCTTGGGTTCGTAACCCTCTAAGTTCTGTCTTGAGCTTATTGACCTCCGTTCTGGGATGGTACTTCTCGTTCATCAAGTGCTTGAATGCTGACCACGGTAGTGCGTACGCATCATCTTGTCCCACTTGCTCTAGATAGGTATTCCACCATGTTAACGCAGAACCTGTGAAGGTATGCGTAGCATACTTCACTTTGTCCTCTTCAGTACACTTACTTATGGCAAACACCGATTCGACCTTCTCGGTCCACCGTTTCAATCCGATAGGTCCTTCGGTTCCATCAAATTCCAAAGGTTTGCAGGCAGTGAATTCTTTAGGTGCATCCTACATGATTTCCTGTACTGCCAGATCCAAAGTTATTGTTGGTATGTAGCGCAGCCTGTACTGCGGCTATGTTTGAAGCTATAAAAGTACGGAATTCCTCTTCATTCATATTCACGGTGTGTCGAGTAGTCGGTGCCATTTCCTTCAAAATAGTCAAATGGAACAAGTTAATCATACAGAATATTAAGAGTAGTTAATAATATTTCGTAGCATAATATGAACTCATTTATAAAAGCTTTTTCTTCATATTAGCGTTTTATAAGTTTAAATTCGGGTAGTACCTACCCGTTAAGTTCATACTTAGTAGCTAATATACAATTCAACTACTACAATTCTATATGAAAAACTGATTGTAATAATATTTCGCGTTCAAACTTTTATACAATATTTTACAAACTTACAATACCGCTTATTTTACATAAAGCATGAAATATAGCACACAATAACTTTTATACAAGATAGTTGTGAAGATAATTCTAGCTAATACACAAGTCGTTCAGTAAAGGCAATAAAGACACGTAATTCATACGTCCAGAAACAAGTCATGCATTCTGGTTTTACTAAGACTACTTCCCATCCTTGGTCTTGTGGAACATAACCGTTATGGCCATTGATAAGACAGCGTGTTGTAACGTCATCAAAGGGACGAGGGTTACGTAATGACCAACAGTCTCGTAATAACCTAAAAACCTCATTTCTTACATCAATTACCGACTCCGTCACTTGTGGGAACGTTTTGTTTAATAGTTGTAGCCCGATGTTCTTGTTCTCACTTTGGTGAGAAGCGAACATTACTAACCCGTAAGCATAACATGCTTCTTTATGTTGCATGTTAGCCGCTTTTTCTAAATCACGAAGTCCTATATTCGGATATACTGAGTCAAAATAATTTCTTAACCCGTTGCGTAAAATAGCATTTGGGTTCCCCGCAATATATGCATCAAAGTAAACACATCGTAACTTATGGATTTCCCAATGTGATATCCCCCATCTTTCGAACGAAAGCCTTTTATAAACAAAGGCATTCTTGGAACGTTCTTCGAATGTCTTACAAACTGATCTCGCCTTAAATAGTTGTGCCGAGGAATTCTGACCGACTCTAGACAAGATTTCATCAATCATGTCTCCGGGTAGGTCTCTTAAAATATTGGGTTGTCTATCCATTTTGTGTTTTTATACTGTAAAATAGACAAGAGTTAGATTCATAAAAAAAAATACTTATTAATACAAGCAATTTTTACATATATCATAAAGCATAAGCACACTATATTACATACATTACACCACACGAATACAACTATCTTATTCCGACTCGCTCGTTTCTTCTTGTTTGGTTTTGGTTCGTTTTGCCAAGTTTCTAGGGATATATGATGTTCCCCTAATACGAGCCGTCGTTGTCCACATTAGTTTAGAAAAACCTGGTGGTTTAGAGGTTCCCGGGTCATTGTTACAACTTAAGGACTTCGGGGGTTAACGATACATATAAAGTTCATCGGGGTTGGAATTAGATTTCTCTATTTTTATGCCCTTTCCCTTATTATTTTCTTTTGCCTTTTTAAATTCAGTTGGGGTAATTTCTATAACATCATCGGAATTCTCGTCGGAATCCGATTCATCGGAGAATTGGTAATCCTCCCAATATTTTGCTTCCTTGGCGGAAACACCATTGACCATAATTTACATTTGACTCTTCATTATTATTAGGTTCCTCTTCCGGTTCCGATTCTTCTTCCGGTTCCGACTCTTCTTCCGGTTCCTCTTCGGGAACTTGTGAATCAGTCCACGAATCATTCCAATTTACATTTGACTCTTCATTATTATTAGGTGAGTCAATGGGACTTGTTCTAGAGGTAGACATCTATCACATAATATCAAACACGTTAAGAGATTAATATATCACATAATATTCATATGTTAAAAATATATAGTTTCCAACAAAAATGTTAAGCAATCATTTTTAAAGAAAACACGGTCGAAGTCCAGACTCACTAATGCATCCTAACAAACTCGATAAGACACACTAATGCAAATTTTCTGGTTCTCTAAGACCAACGCTCGGATACCAACTGAAATGTCCCATTCTTATTGATTAAAAACGTTCCATATTAATTGATTTCGTTGCGAGGTTTTGACCTCTATATGAGACGTTTTTCAAAGACTGCATTCATTTTTAAAACAAACCATAACCTTTATTTCATAAATAAAGGTTTAAAAAGCTTTACGTAGATTATCAAATAATGATAATCTAAAATATCCTGTTTACACACGACCATTACATAATGGTTTACAATACAAATATGTTACATCGAAATCAGTTTCTTGAATGCAGTTTTTACATAATATCATACAAACATGGACTCCAAATCTTGTCCTTATTTTAGTATGCAACAGCGGAAGCTCTTAGTATTCACCTGAGAATAAACATGCTTTAAACGTCAACAAAAATGTTGGTGAGTTATAGGTTTAACCTATATATATCAAATCGTAACAATAGACCACAAGATTTCATATTTCAATATACATCCCATACATAGAGATACAAATCATTCATATGGTGAACACCTGGTAACCGACATTAACAAGATGCATATATATATAAGAATATCCCCATCATTCCGGGACACCCTTCGGATATGATATAAATTTCGAAGTACTAAAGCATCCGGTATGGGGTTTGTTAGGCCCAATAGATCTATCTTTAGGATTCGCGTCAATTAGGGTGTCTGTTCCCTAATTCTTAGATTACCAGACTTAATAAAAAGGGGCATATTCGATTTCGATAATTTAACCATAGAATGTAGTTTCACGTACTTGTGTCTATTTTGTAAATCATTTATAAAACCTGCATGTATTCTCATCCCAAAAATATTAGATTTTAAAAGTGGGACTATAACTCACTTTCACAAATTTTTACTTTGTCGGGAAGTAAGACTTGGCCACTGGTTGATTCACGAACCTATAAAAATATATACATATATATCAAAGTATGTTTAAAATATATTTACAACACTTTTAATATATTTTGATGATTTAAGTTTATTAAGTCAGCTGTCCTCGTTAGTAACCTACAACTAGTTGTCCACAGTTAGATGTACAGAAATAAATCGATAAATATTATCTTGAATCAATCCACGACCCAATGTATACGTATCTCTGTATTGATCACAACTCAAACTATATATATTTTAGAATCAACCTCAACCCTGTATAGCTAACTCCAACATTCACATATAGAGTGTCTATGGTTGTTCCGAAATATATATAGATGTGTCGACATGATAGGTCAAAACATTGTATACGTGTCTATGGTATCTCAAGATTACATAATATACAATACAAGTTGATTAAGTTATGTTTGGAATAGATTTGTTACCAATTTTCACGTAGCTAAAATGAGAAAAATTATCCAATCTTGTTTTACCCATAACTTCTTCATTTTAAATCCGTTTTGAGTGAATCAAATTGCTATGGTTTCATATTGAACTCTATTTTATGAATATAAACAGAAAAGTATAGGTTTATAGTCGGGAAAATAAGTTACAAGTCATTTTTGTAAAGGTAGTCATTTCAGTCGAAAGAACGATGTCTAGATGACCATTTTAGAAAACATACTTCCACTTTGAGTTTAACCATAATTTTTGGATATAGTTTCATGTTCATAATAAAAATCATTTTCTCAGAATAACAACTTTTAAATCAAAGTTTATCATAGTTTTTAATTAACTAACCCAAAACAGCCCGCGGTGTTACTACGACGGCGTAAATCCGGTTTTACAGTGTTTTTCGTGTTTCCAGGTTTTAAATCATTAAGTTAGCATATCATATAGATATATAACATGTGTGTAGTTAATTTTAAAAGTCAAGTTAGAAGGATTAACTTTTGTTTGCGAACAAGTTTAGAATTAACTAAACTATGTTCTAGTGATTACGAGTTTAAACCTGCGAATAAGATAGTTTTATATATATGAATCGAATGATGTTATGAACATCATTACTACCTCAAGTTTAGTAGGTAAACCTACTGGAAGTGACAAGAAATGATCTAGCTTCAAAGGATCTTGGATGGCTTGAAAGTTCTTGAAGTAGGATCATGACACAAAAACAAGTTCAAGTAAGATTTTTACTCGAATTAAGATAGTTTATAGTTATAGAAATTGAACCAAAGTTTGAATATGAATATTACCTTGAATAAGAAAGATAACCTACTGTATATAATAAAGGTTTCTTGATCTTAGATGATTACTTGAATGGATTAGAAAGCTTGGAAGTAAATTAGTAAACTTGAAGGGATTTTTGAAGTGTTCTTGAAGTGTTCTTCCTATGATGATTATAGCTAGATTCTTGAAGTGATTTTTGATGAAGATGATGATTAACTACTGGAAAAATACGTTCATAATAGTGTGTGTGTGTGTGTTGAGAGAGAATTAGAAAGAGAATTGGAAGTGAAATGGAGTGAATGATGAGTGGTAATTGGTGAGTGGTGAGTGGGGTTAAAAGGAGTTCTAGTTAGTTGACTAGCTTATGGTAGAAGTTAAAATTGATTAGTCATACATGACATAATCAAGAGTGGAATCCTATGCTAGTTCCTATTGGTATATACTCATAGTAAGTACGTTTTGAAGATGTGTGTAATACGGGTAAGAATACGACTAGAATTCTTGATGAAAGAAAAGAATGGAAAAGTAACTGTAACCATTTTCGTTAAGTATGAGTGTTTTGATATATGTCTTGAAGTCTTCCAAAAGTATTTTAATACATCTAAATACACTACATGTATATACATTTTAACTGAGTCGTTAAGTCATCGTTAGTCGTTACATGTAAGTGTTGTTTTGAAACCTTTAAGTTAACGATCTCAATTAATGTTGTTAACCCATTGTTTATTATATCTAATGAGATGTTAAATTATTATATTATCATGATATTATGATATATTAATATATCTTAATATGATATATATACATTTAAATGTCGTTACAACGATAATCGTTACATATATGTCTCGTTTCGAAATCCTTAAGTTAGTAGTCTTGTTTATATGTATATAACTCATTGTTAATATACTTATGGAGATACTTACTTATCATAATCTCATGTTAACCATATGTATATCCATATATATATCGTCATGTCGTTTTTACAAGTTTTAACGTTCGTGAATCGCCGGTCAACTTGGGTGGTCAATTGTCTATATGAAACATATTTCAATTAATCAAGTCTTAACAAGTTTGATTGCTTAACATGTTGGAAACATTTAATCATGTAAATACCAATCTCAATTAATATATATAAACATGGAAAAGTTCGGGTCACTACATCTATGGTATCTCAAGATTACATAATATACAATACAAGTTGATTAAGTTATGGTTGGAATAGATTTGTTACCAATTTTCACGTAGCTAAAATGAGAAAAATTATCCAATCTTGTTTTACCCATAACTTCTTCATTTTAAATCCGTTTTGAGTGAATCAAATTGCTATGGTTTCATATTGAACTCTATTTTATGAATCTAAACAGAAAAGTATAGGTTTATAGTCGGAAAAATAAGTTCCAAGTCGTTTTTGTAAAGGTAGTCATTTCAGTCGAAAGAACGACGTCTAGATGACCATTTTAGAAAACATACTTCCACTTTGAGTTTAACCATAATTTTTGGATATAGTTTCATGTTCATAATAAAAATCATTTTCTAAGAATAACAACTTTTAAATCAAATTTTATCATAGTTTTTAATTAACTAATCCAAAACAGCCCGCGGTGTTACTACGACGGCGTAAATCCGGTTTTACAGTGTTTTTCGTGTTTTCAGGTTTTAAATCATTAAGTTAGCATATCATATAGATATAGAACATGTGTGTAGTTAATTTTAAAAGTCAAGTTAGAAGGATTAACTTTTTTTTGCGAACAAGTTTAGAATTAACTAAACTATGTTCTAGTGATTACGAGTTTAAACCTTCGAATAAGATAGTTTTATATATATGAATCGAATGATGTTATGAACATCATTACTACCTCAAGTTTAGTAGGTAAACCTTCTGGAAGTGAAAGAAATGATCTAGCTTCAAAGGATCTTGGATGGCTTGAAAGTTCTTGAAGTAGGATCATGACACAAAAACAAGTTCAAGTAAGATTTTTACTCGAATTAAGATAGTTTATAGTTATAGAAATTGAATCAAAGTTTGAATATGAATATTATCTTGAATAAGAAAGATAACCTACTGTATATAACAAAGGTTTCTTGATCTTAGATGATTACTTGGAATGGATTAGAAAGCTTGGAAGTAAATTAGTAAACTTGAAGGGATTTTTGAAGTGTTCTTGAAGTGTTCTTCCTATGATGATTATAGCTTGATTCTTGAAGTGATTTTTGATGAAGATGATGATTAACTACTGGAAAAATACGTTCATAATAGTGTGTGTGTGTGTGTGTGTTGAGAGAGAATTAGAAAGAGAATTGGAAGTGAAATGGAGTGAATGATGAGTGGTAATTGGTGAGTGGTGAGTGGGGTTAAAAGGAGTTCTAGTTAGTTGACTAGCTCATGGTAGAAGTTAAAATTGATTAGTCATACATGACATAATCAAGAGTGGAATTCCATGCTAGTTCCTATTGGTATATACTCATAGTAAGTACGTTTTGAAGCTGTGTATAATACGGGTAAGAATACGACTGGAATTCTTGATGAAAGAAAAGAATGGAAAAGTAACTGTAACCATTTTCGTTAAGTATGAGTGTTTTGATATATGTCTTGAAGTCTTCCAAAAGTATTTTAATACATCTAAATACACTACATGTATATACATTTTAACTGAGTCGTTAAGTCATCGTTAGTCGTTACATGTAAGTGTTGTTTTGAAACCTTTAAGTTAACGATCTCAATTAATGTTGTTAACCCATTGTTTATTATATCTAATGAGATGTTAAATTATTATATTATCATGATATTATGATATATTAATATATCTTAATATGATATATATACATTTAAATGTCGTTACAACGATAATCGTTACATATATGTCTCGTTTCGAAATCCTTAAGTTAGTAGTCTTGTTTATATGTATATAACTCATTGTTAATATACTTATGGAGATACTTACTTATCATAATCTCATGTTAACCATATGTATATCCATATATATATCGTCATGTCGTTTTTACAATTTTTAACGTTCGTGAATCACCGGTCAACTTGGGTGGTCAATTGTCTATATGAAACATATTTCAATTAATCAAGTCTTAACAAGTTTGATTGCTTAACATGTTGGAAACATTTAATCATGTAAATATCAATCTCAATTAATATATATAAACATGGAAAAGTTCGGGTCACTACAGTACCTACCCGTTAAATAAATTTCGTCCCGAAATTTTAAGCTGTTGAAGGTGTTGACGAATCTTCTGGAAATAGATGCGGGTATTTCTTTTTCTTCTGATCTTCATGCTCCCAGGTGAACTCGGGTCCTCTACGAGCATTCCATCAAACCTTAACAATTGGTATCTTGTTTTGCTTAAGTCTTTTAACCTCACGATCCATTATTTCGACGGGTTCTTCGATGAATTGGAGTTTTTCGTTGATTTGGGTACTGGCTTTAGGTACTGGCACTACAATTTCATCCACCATTTCTATCAACTTGCGGGCCATGTTCAAAGCTTCTTGATGATTAGTGGGTTTGGATGACATTACCCCGTGTTTGATGCTCTTTGGGAGACCATCCATGTAAAGTTCAACCCTTAAAGCTTCGGGGTTCACAAGGTTTGGGCACATCAAGGCTAGTTCGGAAAATCGTTGATTATAAGCCTTGAGATCATTTTCGACCGCTTTCAAAGTTCTTAGCTCTTGTTCGAGCCTTCGGGTTTCTTCACGAGGGAAATATTCGACGATCATCTTTTCCCTTAAGACTGCCCAAGAGAGGGCGTGAGCTTCATCGGTACCCACCGATTGTACATAGGTGTTCCACCATGTGAGGGTGACACTGGCGAAAGTGTGAGTGGAATATTTGACTTTATCTTGGTCTCGACAACCGCTTATGCTAAAAACGGCTTCCGTTTGTTCGAACCATTGAGTGAGTACAACCGGTCCCCGGTTCCATCAAAGGTGTGAGGTTTGCACCCCATGAAGGCTTTGTAGGAGCACCCTTCGCTTGAGTTACCGGCCCCTTGATTGTTATTGTTGTTATTGTTATTGTTGTTGGTGGAGTGATCGGCCATGGCCGCCTCTACGGCGGTGGCTACCATTCGTTGTAGAGCTTGTTCGGGTGTCTCATGGCATGGCACACGACGAGGAGGCATTGTTCCTTCAAAACACAAGAATACCGCTGATTAGTATTCTTAATAATACTAACCATGATATGGAATAAGGATAGAGAGAAATTTTCCTTGACTCGCCTTAAATTCTTTATGTCATAATGTCGGAATGTTCATATGAGTCACCGTAATATAATCCTGGAAATTGTATTACCCTAATTCATATGTGCATTCGACACTATTTCATATAGTCAAGGTGGCGCGTCAATTAAATCAAGTAACGTGAGATTAAGGTTAAATAAGAATTAGATATGATAGAAGAGTTCGAGTATAATGCACAAGTAGTCAAGTAATTCCTACTTCAAGTCTATATGCCGGTTGTAGTCTAGACTCACTAATGTACCCTATGACTCGGTGTTGACATCAATGAACTCTAAATCCCTACAACCAAAGCTCTGATACCATCTGTAGCGACCCGACAAAATCTTCATTGACGGCGCCGGCTACTTATGTCCCATTACGTGGTCATAAGTCTTTAAAATGACGTTTGACTGAAAATATGTCGCATTCATTTCAAAAGTTAACATTTGTTCCCAAGTTTACAAGAATCATTCATCCAAAAGTTACGTTACAAAGTTATAAGTACAACTAAAATCTATGCGACACGATTTAAAAGTAGCCAAAAGATGCACCATGTATGCATGTATATACTCGACATCCAAGCAAGTATCAAAAGTAATGAGCGGAAGCATGTATCACAAAACGTTCAAGGACCTGAGAAAAACATAGGAATCTGTCAACGAAAATGTTGGTGAAATCATAGGTTTAAGTAATTAAGTACAAGTGAACCACAAGATTTGTAACATTGATATAATAGTAATACATTCCAAAAGTTTGTTTCACGAGCACCCAATTATCAATGCTTAACATTCCTTCCATAGAACCCCATCACAATAGTGTTAGAACATACACTGTTTCTCGAAAATATATTTCATTCGTAAACGGTAGCGAACCGTTTGAATGAGGGTTTGTCAAACCCATATGGCCATATAACATAAGTTCTCGCTTACACCCGGCAAGTGTAACTAATGATAATCGAATTGAGGATTTTTGTTCAAACTCGTATGTAGAATGTTTGTTTTCCTGTACTTGTGTTCACTTAGTAAAAAGAAACGTTTATGTTTTCTCATCCCAAATGTAAGTTCAAAAGAGTAAAAGTGGGACTATGATCTCACCTTGAGTGCACGTATGAAAAGTACTTCACAAAGTAACGTGTGCAAAGGACGATGCTAGTCTTGACCTAAACAAATAGGTTGTATCAATATTGATAATCATGTTTGATCAAAGAAGTTCAATTAGTCCTATGGCTCGTTATGACTCGATTATGTAGCATATGAATCAAATTGTCAAGTTTCATGCAAGATACAAGTATAGAAACAAGTTAGGAAGGTTGCATAATCATTTGGTTAAGTTTAACAAAAATTCAAACTTTGGTCGGTCAAAGTCAACGAAAAAGTCAACGTATTCGGGTCGGGTCCCGAACTATTTTTCTATGCTAGTTATTCATATATAAGCATGTTAGAACAAGTCTCATGTGAATCGGAGGTCCATAACGTGCCAAACATTTTTCATATAATTGACATATAGGTCAGAAGCTGGACACGCCTTAGGTCGCGCCGCGAGCAAAGGCTGCCGCGCCGCGGCATTTAACGGGTGCTGGTACCTGGTCAGTTTCAATTGTTCAAGTCTTTTCCGAACTTCGATCAAACACAAATCACAAACCGTAGACACTTATGACACGCATTTTATATCGTTGGAAAGCTAATTTGACAAAGAACATAACTAAACACATTTCATCAACTAAAAACAATATTTTTAACAACCGACTTTTCAAATCAAATGATCAATCAATGCAGACAATTAATGCTTCAAATTTTACAAGTGCACATTTATGATTCGGACATTTAATGCATACATAAAACATGCCGTTTTTTAGATAATCAAGCATACAATACAACTAACTACTTACTAACAATAATTCATGGCATTCAATGCATCAAATATTCATTTCAAGCTTATCAAACCCTAACTCAAATTCACCAAAATCACTAATCAAGTTTATGGAGTTTTCTCAAGCAACCTACACATGAAATTGAAGCTAGTGATGTTAGGAACACATTTAATACATGCATTTATGACATTTAACATCATTCAAACAACCAAATCACCAAATCAAACACACCAAAGTTTATGTTCATGCTAGTTACTTCAAATAACAAAATCGAACATATAAATCATATATTCATGTTAGACTTGAATCATAGACACTAATTAACAACTTTATAAGTTAAAAACATCAAGAACACAAAATCTAGTGATTTTAGAAAGTTACCCAAATGTAATGAAATCGGTATGGAATCGAAGAGGAAGTTGCAAGGATTCCAAATATGTAATTTGTTTTGCAAGACACCCGCTAGCTTGAATTTAGATGATGATTCTTTGTTTGAAGATTTGAGAGAAAAATGGAAAGTATAGAAAGAAAAGGAAAATGAAATGGAAAATAAAGAGGAGGTGGGTTGACTAGTCAAATGCTAGTCACCTCTTTGGCACTTTGGCGAAACTAGTCCCTCGAGTTCGGTTGCGGGTGCGTGAATTACCTAAACGAGATATTTTTAAAACGCGTATTAACGAGGGATGTCATAATCATATAACAGAATTTAAATAGTTAAATGGAAAAGTAAACGGAAAAGGCGGGATGTTACATTACCTACTCCTTAAAAGAAATTTCGTCCCGAAATTTAAGTAGGCGTAGTAGTCGTTGTTTCTTCCTCAAAATTTTGCGTTTCCGGAATCGGGAATAAGTGAGGGTATTTCTTTTGCATTTGATCTTGCCTTTCCCAAGTAAACTCGGGTCCCCTTTTGGCGTTCCAACGGACTTTAACAATCGGAATTCGGCTTTGTTTCAACGTCTTGACGGAGGTGTCCACAATTTCAACCGGTTCTTCCACAAAATGAAGTTTGTCATCAATAGTAAGTTCCTCAAGAGGGATGACGATATCGGGTTCGGCAAGACACTTTTTCAAGTTAGATACATGGAAGGTAGGATGAACGGAGTTCAATTGAGGTGGAAGATCTAAACGATAAGCAACGGTTCCAATACGCTCCAAGATTTCGAAAGGACCAATATACCGCGGATTTAGCTTCCTGCGTTTCCCAAAATGGATTACACCTTTCCAAGGTGCGACTTTTAACATTACTCGGTCACCGACTTGAAATTCGAGGTCGTTGTGTCGTTCATCGGTATAGCTCTTTTGATGACTTCGGGCCGTCCTAAGCCTATCTCGGATTTGAACGATTTTCTTGGTTGTTTCTTGAATGAGTTCGGGTCCGGTGATTTGTGTGTCGCCTACTTCGGCCCAACAAAGAGGTGAGCGACATTTTTGGCCATATAAAGCTTCAAATGGTGCAGCGTTAATACTCGCATGATAACTATTATTGTAAGAGAATTCGGCGAGAGGTAAGTGCTTATCCCAAGCTTTTCCAAAGTCGACAACGCAAGCTCGTAGCATGTCTTCCAAGGTTTGAATTGTGCGTTCGCTTTGTCCTTCAGTTTGCGGATGGTATGTGGTGCTCATGTCTAAACGCATTCCCAACGCTTCTTGTAAAGTACGCCAAAATCTAGAAACAAAATGGCCATCTCGGTCAGAGATAATCGATAACGGTACACCGTGTCGGGCTACGATCTCCTTAATGTAAAGTTGTGCAAGTTTCTCCATTTTATCGGTTTCCTTCATTGCTAGGAAGTGCGCGGATTTGGTGAGTCAGTCAACAATAACCCAAATAGTATCATAACCGCCAACCGTCTTTGGTAGTTTGGTGATAAAATCCATCGTTATCCTTTTCCACTTCCATTGTGGGATTTCAGGTTGTTGAAGTAGTCCGGACGGTCTTTGGTGTTCGGCTTTGACTTTGGAACATGTCAAACACTTGGAAACATAAGTAGCTACGTCCCTTTTGATGTTCATCCACCAATATTGTTGTTTAAGGTCGTGGTACATCTTATTGGCACCGGGGTGAATCCAGTATCGTGACTTATGGGCTTCATCTAAAATAAGACTTCGTAGGCCCCCATAACTAGGCACCCAAATCCTTTCGGCAAAATATCGAAGTCCGGTCTCCCTAACTTTGAATCGAGAGACGAGAATATTCAAGAGCTCGTGTGAAATGTTTTCATCCTTGAGAGCTTCATCTTGGGCTACCCGAATTTGGCTATTAAGGTTTGTGTGGATGGTGATGTTTAAGGCTCGGACACGAAGAGGCACCGCTCTTTCTTTTCGACTTAAGGCATCGGCTACTACATTTGCCTTTCCGGGATGGTAACGAAGCTCGCAATCGTAATCGTTTAAGGTTTCAATCCACCTTCGTTGTCTCATGTTTAGTTGCTTTTGATCGAAGATGTGTTGGAGACTTTTGTGATCGGTAAAGATAGTACTCTTGGTTCCATAAAGTTAGTGTCTCCACATTTTAAGTGCAAAGACAACGGCTCCGAGTTCGAGATCATGTGTCATGTAGTTTCGTTCATGAATTTTGAGTTGTCGAGAAGCATAAGAAATGACTTTTGTTCGTTGCATCAACACATACCCAAAACCATGTTTAGAGGCATCGCAATATACAACAAAATCGTCATTGCCTTCGGGAAGTGATAAGATAGGAGCGGTGGTTAACTTTGTTTTCAAGATTTGAAATGCGGATTCTGGTTCGGTCGCCCAATTGAATTTCTTTCCCTTGTGAATAAACATGGTTAGAGGACGAGAAACCAAAGAGAAATCCTTGATGAATCTACGGTAGTATCCGACGAGACCCAATAATTGACGAATGTGAGTTGGAGTAGTAGGAGTCTCCCATTTACTAATGGCTTCGATTTTCGTTGGATCGACTTTAATACCTTAGTCACTTACAACATGACCAAGAAATTGAACTTCCTTTAACCAAAATTCACACTTGGAGAATTTGGCATATAGTCGTTCTTGTCTTAAAAGTTCAAGCACAAGTCGGAGGTGTTCCTCGTGTTCTTCTTCACTTTTAGAATAAACCAAAATATCATCGATGAACACGATAACGAATTTTTCAAGATACGGTTTGCACACGCGGTTCATAAGATCCATGAACACCACCGGTGCGTTAGTGAGACCAAATGGCATTACAAGAAATTCATAGCTACCATAACGAGTTCGGAAAGCGGTTTTGGAGACATCTTCCCCCTTAACTCTTAATTGATGATAACCCGAGCGGAGATCGATTTTTGAATATACACGTGATCCTTGTAATTGATCAAAGAGGTCATCGATGCGCGGAAGAGGATATCGGTTCTTAACCGTCAATTTGTTTAGTTCACGATAATCAATGCACATTCGTAGGGATCCGTCTTTCTTTTTAACAAACAAAATCGGAGCGCCCCAAGGTGAATGGCTAGGTTGGATAAAACCACGATCAAGTAGTTCTTGGATTTAACTTTGCAATTCTTGCATTTCGGATGGAGCGAGTCTATATGGTGCACATGCTACGGGTGCAGCTCTCAGAATAAGATCGATTTGGAATTCAACCGGTCGATGGGGTGGAAGACCCGGCAACTCGTCGGGAAATACATCGGAGTAGTCACTAACAATTGGCACATCATCGATGTGCTTCTCATCGGACTCGACTTTCTTAACGTGAGCAAGGATCGCAAAACAACCCTTACGGAGTAGTTTTCTAACTTTATTTCATGAAACGAGGTTGAGTCCGGTGCAACTCTTATCGCCATAGACGATCAAAGGTTCACCATTTTCGATAGGAATTCGGATTGCGTTAAGATCACAAAGGATGTGAGATTTCGTTTTGGCTAGCCAATTCATACCGATTATTACATCGAAGCTTCCTAGTTCCATGGGTATCAAGTCAATTTCAAACTCATTACCCAAAATGTTTAACGTACACCCCCAGTAGTATGTGTCGGCACTCAATAGTTTCCCGTTGGCCACTTCAATGGTATAAGTGGTATCTAGTGGAAGTGGTGGAGTGCTAAAAGAATGAGTCAAAGTCTTGGATACAAAACTCTTATCGGCACCCGAATCGAATAAACAAGTAACATAAGTGTTGTTGAGAAGAAACGTACCCGTGACTAGTTCATTGTCATCTCGGGCTTCCTCGGTGTTGATGTTGAAAGCTCGGCCGCGTGTGTTGGGGTTATCTTTCTTCTTTGGGCATGCATTTCTATAATGGCCCGTTTGGCCACATTCGTAACAAGTGCCCGTTTTTGGTGCATTGGGCCCCTTTCGAGCGATGGGGGCGACACTTTTACACTCATTGGACTTATGACCAATTCCTTGGCACCGATAGCAAATTAGCTTGCCACATTCGCCAAAGTGATGTTTGTTGCATTTGTTGCAAAGAGGTAGGTTTTCGGCATAACCCTTCTTGCCGTCGGAGGTGTAAGGCTTCTTGGCAAAGTTGTTGTTGCTTGATTGGGGGTTTCCCACTTTCTTTTGTTATTACCCGACTTATCCTCGACTTTAGGTGCCGGCACTACAATTTCGTCTACCGTTTCTATCAACTTGCGGGCCATGTTCAAAGCTTCTTGATGATTAGTGGGTTTGGATGACATTACCCTGTGTTTGATGCTCTTTGGGAGACCATCCATGTAAAGTTCAACCCTTAAAGCTTCGGGGTTCACAAGGTTTGGGCACATCAAGGCTAGTTCGGAAAATCGTTGATTATAAGCCTTGAGATCATTTCCGACAGCTTTCAAAGTTCTTAGCTCTTGTTCGAGCCTTCGGGTTTCTTCACGAGGGAAATATTCGACGATCATCTTTTCCCTTAAGTCGGCCCAAGAGAGGGCATGAGCTTCATCGGTACCCACCGATTGTACATAGGTGTTCCACCATGTGAGGGCGACACCGGCGAAAGTGTGAGTGGAATATTTGACTTTATCTTGGTCTCGACAACCGCTTATGCTAAAAACGGCTTCCGTTTGTTCGAACCATCGAGGGAGTACAACCGGTCCCCCCGGTTCCATCAAAGGTGTGAGGTTTGCACCCCATGAAGGCTTTGTAGGAGCACCCTTCGCTTGAGTTACCGGCCCCTTGATTGTTGTTGTTGTTATTGTTATCATTGTTGGTGGAGTGATCGGCCATGGCCGCCTCTACGGCAGTGGCTACCATTCGTTGTAGAGCTTGTTCGGGTGTCTCATGGCGTGGCACACGACGAGGAGGCATTGTTCCTTCAAAACACAAGAATACCGTTGATTAGTATTCTTAATAATACTAACCATGATATGGAATAAAGATAGAGAGAAATTTTCCTTGACTCGCCTTAAATTCTTTATGTCATAATGTCGGAATGTTCATATGAGTCACCGTAATATAATCCCGGAAATTATATTACCCTAATTCATATGTGCATTCGACACTATTTCATATAGTCAAGGTGGCGCGTCAATTAAATCAAGTAACGTGAGATTTGAAATGTCCCGTTCTTATTGATTAAAAACGTTCCATATTAATTGATTTCGTTGCGAGGTTTTGACCTCTATATGAGACGTTTTTCAAAGACTGCATTCATTTTAAAACAAACCATAACCTTTATTTCATCAATAAAGGTTTAAAAAGCTTCACGTAGATTATCAAATAATGATAATCTAAAATATCCTGTTTACACACGACCATTACATAATGGTTTACAATACAAATATGTTACAACAAAATAAGTTTCTTGAATGCAGTTTTTACACAATATCATACAAGCATGGACTCCAAATCTCGTCCTTATTTAAGTATGCGACAGCGGAAGCTCTTAATAATCACCTGAGAATAAACATGCTTAAAACGTCAACAAAAAATGTTGGTGAGTTATAGGTTTAACCTATATATATCAAATCATAATAATAGACCACAAGATTTCATATTTCAATACACATCCCATACATAGAGATAAAAATCATTCATATGGTGAACACCTGGTAACCGACATTAACAAGATGCATATATAAGAATATCCCCATCATTCCGGGACACCCTTCGGATATGATATAAATTTCGAAGTACTAAAGCATCCGGTACTTTGGATGGGGCTTGTTGGGCCCGATAGATCTATCTTTAGGATTCGCGTCAATTAGGGTGTCTGTTCCCTAATTCTTAGATTACCAGACTTAATAAAAAGGGGCATATTCGATTTCGATAATTCAACCATAGAATGTAGTTTCACGTACTTGTGTCTATTTTGTAAATCATTTATAAAACCTGCATGTATTCTCATCCCAAAAAAATTAGATTTTAAAAGTGGGACTATAACTCACTTTCACAGATTTTTACTTCGTCGGGAAGTAAGACTTGGCCACTGGTTGATTCACGAACCTTAAGTTCCTTGGATAAACCTACTGGAAAAGAGAAAAATGGATCTAGCTTCAATGGATCCTTGGATGGCTCGAAGTTCTTGTATTAGAATGATAACCTACTGTAAGAAACAAAGATTTCTTGAGGTTGGATGATCACCTTACAAGATTGGAAGTGAGCTAGCAAACTTGAAAGTATTCTTGATTTTATGAAACTAGAACTTTTGGAATTTATGAATAACACTTAGAACTTGAAGATAGAACTTGAGAGAGATCAATTAGATGAAGAAAATTGAAGAATGAAAGTGTTTGTAGGTGTTTTTGGTCGTTGGTGTATGGATTAGATATAAAGGATATGTAATTTTGTTTTCATGTAAATAAGTCATGAATGATTACTCATATTTTTGTAATTTTATGAGATATTTCATGCTAGTTGCCAAATGATGGTTCCCACATGTGTTAGGTGACTCACATGGGCTGCTAAGAGCTGATCATTGGAGTGTATATACCAATAGTACATACATCTAAAAGCTGTGTATTGTACGAGTACGAATACGGGTGCATACGAGTAGAATTGTTGATGAAACTGAACGAGGATGTAATTGTAAGAATTTTTGTTAAGTAGAAGTATTTTGATAAGTGTCTTGAAGTCTTTCAAAAGTGTATGAATACATATTAAAACACTACATGTATATACATTTTAACTGAGTCGTTAAGTCATCGTTAGTCGTTACATGTAAATGTTGTTTTGAAACCTTTAGGTTAACGATCTTGTTAAATGTTGTTAACCCAATGTTTATAATATCAAAAGAGATTTTAAATTATTATATTATCATGATATTATGATGTACGAATATCTCTTAATATGATATATATACATTAAATGTCGTTACAACGATAATCGTTACATATATGTCTCGTTTCAAAATCATTAAGTTAGTAGTCTTGTTTTTACATATGTAGTTCATTGTTAATATACTTAATGATATGTTTACTTATCATAATATCATGTTAACTATATATATAACCATATATATGTCATCATATAGTTTTTACAAGTTTTAACGTTCGTGAATCACCGGTCAACTTGGGTGGTCAATTGTCTATATGAAACCTATTTCAATTAATCAAGTCTTAACAAGTTTGATTGCTTAACATGTTGGAAACATTTAATCATGTAAATATCAATCTCAATTAATATATATAAACATGGAAAAGTTCGGGTCACTACAGTACCTACCCGTTAAATAAATTTCGTCCCGAAATTTTAAGCTGTTGAAGGTGTTGACGAATCTTCTGGAAATAGATGCGGGTATTTCTTCTTCATCTGATCTTCACGCTCCCAGGTAAACTCGGGTCCTCTACGAGCATTCCATCGAACCTTAACAATTGGTATCTTGTTTTGCTTAAGTCTTTTAACCTCACGATCCATTATTTCGACGGGTTCTTCGATGAATTGAAGTTTTTCGTTGATTTGGATTTCATCTAACAGAATAGTGAGATCTTCTTTAGAAAAACATTTCTTCAAATTCGAGACGTGGAAAGTGTTATGTACAGCCGCGAGTTGTTGAGGTAACTCAAGTCGGTAAGCTACTGGTCCGACACGATCAATAATCTTGAATGGTCCAATATACCTTGGATTTAATTTCCCTCGTTTACCAAATCGAACAATGCCTTTCCAAGGTGCAACTTTAAGCATGACCATCTCTCCAATTTCAAATTCTATATCTTTTCTTTTAATGTCAGCGTAGCTCTTTTGTCGACTTTGGGCGGTTTTCAACCGTTGTTGAATTTGGATGATCTTCTCGGTAGTTTCTTGTATAATCTCCGGACCCATAATCTGTCTATCCCCCACTTCACTCCAATAAATCGGAGACCTGCACTTTCTACCATAAAGTGCTTCAAACGGTGCCATCTCAATGCTTGAATGGTAGCTGTTGTTGTAGGAAAATTCTGCTAATGGTAGATGTCGATCCCAACTGTTTCCGAAATCAATAACACATGCTCGTAGCATGTCTTCAAGCGTTTGTATCGTCCTTTCGCTCTGCCCATCAGTTTGTGGATGATAGGCAGTACTCATGTCTAGACGAGTTCCTAATGCTTGCTGTAATGTCTGCCAGAATCTTGAAATAAATCTGCCATCCCTATCAGAGATAATAGAGATTGGTATTCCATGTCTGGAGATGACTTCCTTCAAATACAGTCGTGCTAACTTCTCCATCTTGTCATCTTCTCTTATTGGCAAGAAGTGTGCTGATTTGGTGAGACGATCAACTATTACCCAAATAGTATCAAAACCACTTGCAGTCTTTGGCAATTTAGTGATGAAATCCATGGTAATGTTTTCCCATTTCCATTCTGGGATTTTGGGTTGTTGAAGTAGACCTGATGGTTTCTGATGCTCAGCTTTGACCTTAGAACACGTCAAACATTCTCCTACGTATTTAGCAACATCGGCTTTCATACCCGGCCACCAAAAATATTTCTTGAGATCCTTGTACATCTTCCCCGTTCCAGGATGTATTGAGTATCTGGTTTTATGAGCTTCTCTAAGTACCATTTCTCTCATATCTCCAAATTTTGGTACCCAAATCCTTTCAGCCCTATACCGGGTTCCGTCTTCCCGAATATTAAGATGTTTCTCCGATCCTTTGGGTATTTCATCCTTTAAATTTCCCTCTTTTAAAACTCCTTGTTGCGCTTCCTTTATTTGAGTAGTAAGGTTATTATGAATCATTATATTCATAGATTTTACTCGAATGGGTTCTCTGTCCTTCCTGCTCAAGGCATCGGCTACCACATTTGCCTTCCCCGGGTGGTAACGAATCTCAAAGTCGTAATCATTCAATAATTCAATCCACCTACGCTGCCTCATATTTAGTTGTTTCTGATTAAATATGTGTTGAAGACTTTTGTGGTCGGTATATATAATACTTTTGACCCCATATAAGTAGTGCCTCCAAGTCTTTAATGCAAAAACAACCGCGCCTAATTCCAAATCATGCGTCGTATAGTTTTGTTCGTGAATCTTCAATTGTCTAGACGCATAAGCAATCACCTTCGTTCGTTGCATTAATACACAACCGAGACCTTGCTTTGATGCGTCACAATAAATCACAAAATCATCATTCCCTTCAGGCAATGACAATATAGGTGCCGTAGTTAGCTTTTTCTTCAATAACTGAAACGCTTTCTCTTGTTCATCATTCCATTCAAATTTCTTCCCTTTATGCGTTAATGCAGTCAAGGGTTTTGCTATTCTGGAAAAGTCTTGGATGAACCTTCTGTAGTAACCAGCTAGTCCTAAAAACTGGCGTATGTGTTTCGGAGTTTTCGGGGTTTCCCACTTTTCAACAGTTTCTATCTTTGCCGGATCCACCTTAATACCTTCTTTGTTTACTATGTGACCGAGGAATTGAACTTCTTCCAACCAAAATGCACACTTTGAAAACTTAGCGTACAATTCTTCCTTCCTCAATACTTCTAACACCTTTCTCAAATGTTCACCGTGTTCTTGGTCATTCTTTGAGTAAATAAGTATGTCATCAATGAAAACAATGACAAACTTGTCAAGGTATGGTCCACACACTCGGTTCATAAGGTCCATGAACACAGCTGGTGCATTAGTTAAACCAAACGGCATGACCATAAACTCGTAATGACCGTAACGTGTTCTGAATGCAGTCTTTGGAATATCATCTTCTTTCACCCGCATTTAATGATACCCGGAACGTAAGTCAATCTTTGAATAAACAGACGAGCCTTGTAGTTGATCAAATAAGTCGTCGATTCTCGGTAGTGGGTAGCGGTTCTTGATGGTAAGTTTGTTCAACTCTCGGTAGTCGATACACAACCTGAATGTACCATCTTTCTTCTTGACAAACAAAATAGGAGCTCCCCACGGTGATGTGCTTGGTCGAATGAAACCACGCTCTAAAAGTTCTTGTAATTGGCTTTGCAGTTCTTTCATCTCGTTGGGTGCGAGTCTGTAAGGAGCACGAGCTATTGGTGCAGCTCCTGGTACAAGATCTATTTGAAATTCAACGGATCGATGTAGGGGTAATCCCGGTAATTCTTTCGGAAATACATCGGGAAATTCTTTTGCGACGGGAACATCATTGATGCTCTTTTCTTCAGTTTTTACTTTCTCGACGTGTGCTAGAACAGCATAGCAACCTTTTCTTATTAGTTTTTGTGCCTTCAAATTACTAATAAGATGTAGCTTCGTGTTGCCCTTTTCTCCGTACACCATTAAGGGTTTTCCCTTTTCTCGTATAATGCGAATTGCATTTTTGTAACAAACGATCTCTGCTTTCACTTCTTTCAACCAGTCCATACCGATTATCACATCAAAACTCCCTAACTCTACTGGTATCAAATCAATCTTAAATGTTTCGCTAACCAGTTTAATTTCTCGATTCCGACATATATTATCTGCTGAAATTAATTTACCATTTGCTAATTCGAGTAAAAATTTACTATCCAAAGGCGTCAATGGACAACTTAATTTAGCACAAAAATCTCTACTCATATAGCTTCTATCCGCACCCGAATCAAATAAAACGTAAGCAGATTTATTGTCAATAAGAAACGTACCCGTAACAAGCTCCGGGTCTTCCTGTGCCTCTGCTGCATTAATATTGAAAACTCTTCCGCGGCCTTGTCCATTCGTGTTCTCCTGGTTCGGGCAATTTCTAATAATGTGGCCCGGTTTTCCACATTTATAACAAACTACATTGGCATAACTTGCTCCGACACTACTTGCTCCGCCATTACTCGTTCCGACACCATTTGTTCCTTTCGTTCTATTAACCCCTGGTCCGTAGACCTCACACTTCGCCGCGCTATGACCATTTCTTTTACACTTGTTGCAAAATTTGGTGCAGAACCCCGAGTGATACTTTTCACACCTTTGGCATAGCTGCTTCTGATTGTTGTTGTTGTTGCGGTTATTATTGTTGTTGGGATGATTGTTGTAGTTGCTGTTGTTGTTGTTGTTGTTGTTGTTGTTGGGCCGTTTGTTGTAGTTGCGATTGATGTTGCGATTGTTGGGATAATTGTTGCGATTATTGTTGTAATTGCTGTTGTTGTTGTATTGGTGATTCTTATCACCGTTTTCCTCCCACTTTCTTTTGACTTGCTTCACATTGGCCTCTTCAGCAGTCTGTTCTTTAATTCTTTCTTCAATCTGGTTCACTAGTTTGTGAGCCATTCTACATGCCTGTTGTATGGAGGCGGGCTCGTGTGAACTTATATCTTCTTGGATTCTTTCCGGTAATCCTTTCACAAACGCGTCGATCTTCTCTTCCTCATCTTCGAATGCTCCCGGACATAATAGGCACAATTCTGTGAATCGTCTTTCGTACGTGGTAATATCAAATCCTTGGGTTCGTAACCCTCTAAGTTCTGTCTTGAGCTTATTGACCTCGGTTCTGGGACGGTACTTCTCATTCATCAAGTGCTTGAATGCTGACCACGGTAGTGCGTAAGCATCATCTTGTCCCACTTGCTCTAGATAGGTATTCCACCATGTTAACGCAGAACCTGTGAAGGTATGCGTAGCGTACTTCACTTTGTCCTCTTCAGTACACTTACTTATGGCAAACACCGATTCGACCTTCTCGGTCCACCGTTTCAATCCGATCGGTCCTTCGGTTCCATCAAATTCCAAAGGTTTGCAGGCAGTGAATTCTTTGTAGGTGCATCCTACACGATTTCCTGTACTGCCAGATCCAAGGTTATTGTTGGTATGTAGCGCAGCCTGTACTGCGGCTATGTTTGAAGCTAGAAAAGTACGGAATTCCTCTTCATTCATATTCACGGTGTGTCGAGTAGTCGGTGCCATTTCCTTCAAAATAGTCAAATGGAACAAGTTAATCATACAGAATATTAATAGTAGTTAATAGTATTTCGTAGCATAATATGAACTCATTTATAAAACCTTTTTCTTCATATTAGCGTTTTATAAGTTTAAATTCGGGTAGTACCTACCCGTTAAGTTCATACTTAGTAGCTAATATACAATTCAACTACTATAATTCTATATGAAAAACTGATTATAATAATATTTCGCGTTCAAACTTTTACACAATATTTTAAAAACTTACAATACCGCTTATTTTACATATAGCATGAAATATAGCACTCAATAAATTTGATACAAGATGGTTGTGAAGATAATTCTAGCTAGTACACAAGTCGTTCAGCAAAGGCAATAAAGACACGTAATTCATACGTCCAGAAACAAGTCATGCATTCTGGTTTTACTAGGATTACTTCCCATCCTTGGTCTTGTGTAACGTCGTCAAAGGGACGAGGGTTACGTAATGTCCAATGTGACAACCCGGAAATTTCCAACCAAATTTAAACTTTAATCTTTATATGTTTCCGACACGATAAGCAATATTTGTTAAGTTAAATTTCAAGAATTTTAAACTATGTTCATACATTCATTCAACCTCGACCAAGTTCCAACGATTCACGAACCATTAAACGAATATGATTATATATGTATATGTGTATATATATTATAACTTGAAACGTAAACAAAATATTAGATTAAATACTTTATATGATTGTATCTGTTTCAAAATGTTTATCAATGGAATTAGAAGATAAGATCAAATGATTGAATTATCAGATATATTGAATTATGATTACAAGTCTCTGTTATGAGGTCCACTTTGAATTAGAAGACCCTTACTTTTAACGGTATTCGGAATAAATGGTAAAGTGATTTACAAGTAAAAACAAAGTATCACTTATTGGGAGTTAGACAAAAGTTAGTGGAGAATCGAATTTCATAATACTCGATTTATCATATAGAAGGAATAATTGGGATAAGATTCGTTGACTAGATAAATCCATTTGATATGTTATATTAAGATATATTATTTAGAAAGTTAAGGAAATTAAACTAAACATTTACGCATAAAAGAATGAAATCAAATTAAGTTTTAAAGCATAAACGTTATAGGATTTTCGATTTTGTAAAGGATCTTAAATTATATAATTAGTTTTGAAAGGATAACTAGTATGTTATTAGATAAATATTTCAAAAATATGTATAAGATTATAAATTTTAATTTAAATTAGTCATAAAGTGTTTTGATATTAAACTAATATTAATAGATAGGCTTTGATAAATAACAAGATTATGAATTATAAAAGTAAATGACCAAAACACTCAAAAGATTAAGTTACACTTTGAGTGGGTTAGTTTTTAATTAATTTAAGTCTAGTTATTAATAAAGGTACGTGTCACAAAAATGTTTAATTTAAAATAAAATATTTTGACAAACAACGAGACTTTAATTTATATAACGAAATGACCACAACACTCAATTTTATAAGTTATATTTTTATAAAGTTAATTTATTGTTGAGTAAGTCTAATTTTTTGTAAAATGTACACGTCACGTAACGTAAAAGGCTAGTTTTCTAAACGTACGAAAGTGCGCCCGAAAAACCGAAAGTGGTACATGAGTCGTGAGACCACGACCGTGTCATTTTTGTAAAAATTATATTTTTACCATGAACGTAAATATAATATAATATATAATTAATTATATAAATAAAATATATTATATATATATATATATAATATAATTTAAGTGTTAAGCATCCATGGCTATTTGCCTTTTTGCGTATGAATCTGGTTCACGAGACTCCGCAAATTGCGGACTAAAAGCAATTCACAACTTCTACAATTATGGAGGTGTCGGTGACAAGAATTTCTCTATAAAAAGGCCGAGCGTTCTAATCTTTTCATTCATAAAAAAAAAATTCATCTATCTATCTCTCGTGCTTATAATTATATATAGATATATATATATATATATATATTATAATAATTATTATTATTAATTATATTATTAGGAGTATTAGTATTATTATTATTATTATTAGTATTTTACATAAAATATTACGACGGTGTCATGAGCGGGTTATTTCAAAAATGAATTTTTATGAGCGGGATAGAGCTAAGGAAATTATGGGTTATAGCTATGGAAGTAATGGGTATGGTTCATGGGTATGCTCGTGAGGTCAACCTAATGTCTATTGTCCCCGTTGCGTCTACGTACCTTCCTACAATATTGAATCTCAATATTGATACGTGAGTACTCATAATTTAATTTTTACATACTAATAGTGTATCCCTGACTAGTGCTCGAGAAAATAGGATTATGCATATTTGTATTTTTGATATTGCCCTTAGATAGGTTATGTTGAATCCTGAATTAGTTACACCTACGGTTGAGATAAGGTATAAGATATGCATGTCCTTGGAAAGCTAGCGAAAAATTAAGAACTTTTCATTTAGATATCAAATGGATTCGTTGAATGGTTAGAAAGTTATGAAATAAACGAATTGTATAATTAATTTCGTAATTAAAATTGCTGATAATAATTAGTGAACTAATTTTCTGGGTAATAAAAAGTGGGTATTTGGATTCTACTCGTCGAGTAGATGAATTTTCATATAAAGCACGTCTCGTTTCGTTGAACGGTTGTCAAGTTATGGATAAAAGAAGTTTTGTAAATTTTGATGAAACGTCGATACGGAAACTGAAATTCTCGCTAATCTGCGTTATTTCATATTAAAACAAAAATACCACTGAATTCTTTGCTGTAAGGTCTAACAAACGACTCTGGCCGTTTGTCAATTCGAGTCTCGACGATTTTTCTAAAAATCGTCAAAGTTGACTGTTTGGTCACATTTTAAAATTCTAAAAAGAGCTGAAACTTTTTTATTAAAAATGTCAGTTTTGTATCAGTTGTCATGGTCGGCCTGATGTGTGTTTACTTTTGCCAAAAATCATGTTATATCTTTGTGGTAACAAGAATTTGAAGGCTTTGATCGTTTGTCAATCCGAGTTTCGAGGAATTTTCTAAAAATCTCCAAAGTAGGCTACTCGGTCACTTTTATAAATTTATTAAAGCTGAAAAAAATCAACTTTGAAACGCCGAAACCGCTTTGGCAACTACGATTTGTCTAGGTTTAGTTTACTTCTGTAAAATTTATGCTTAATCTTTTTGGTAATGTGTAACTTTTATCTTTGGCCGTTTATCAATCGGAGTTCCGATAATTTTTCTAAAAATCGCTGAAGTGGCCGTTTAGTCATGTTTGACCGAAAAATCATTTTTGTATAAGTTATTGTATTTTTGCATGCGATCTCGTTTTTACTTTAACCTTTGACTTTTGACCTTGAACTTTGACTTTTCCCGTTAACGTTTCAGTTAATTTTTTTTGTGTTGACTTTCTCTAAATACTAAAATGCTATTTAATGATTATGAAACCATTTGTGTTACGTTGTTTCACACGTCACCTTTTACTAGAATTTTAACTGAGCATGGGTAATATAACATGTTACTATACTGTTGAGTCAGACTCGAGCATTAGGATTGTGGTACACTATGACTTGGCCTAAATTGTTAGATAAATTTTGACCGACATATAAATATATATATAATTAATATAGGTTCGTGAATCCGAGGCCAACCCTACACTTGTTCAATGATGTTATATGTATTTTTACTACAAAATACAGTATGGTGAGTTTCATTTGCCTTTTTACCCTTTATATTTTTGGGACTGAGAATACATGCGCTTTTATAAATGTTTGACGAAATAGATACAAGTAATTGAAACTACATTCTATGGTTGAATTATCGAAATCGAATATGCCCCTTTTTATTAAAGTCTGGTAATCTAAGAATTAGGGAACAGACACCCTAATTGACGCGAATCCTAAAGATAGATCTATTGGGCCTAACAAACCCCATCCAAAGTACCGGATGCTTTAGTACTTCGAAATTTATATCATGTCCGAAGGAGGATCCCGGAATGATAGGGGATATTCTTATATGCATATTGTTAATGTCGGTTACCAGGTGTTCACCATATGAATGATTATTTTTGTCTCTATGCATGGGACGTATATTTATGAGAACTAGAAATGAAATTCTTGTGGTCTATTAAAATGATGGAAATAAATGATTATGATAAACTAATGAACTCACCAACCTTTTGGTTGACACTTTAAAGCATGTTTATTCTCAGGTGTTAAAGAAATCTTCCGCTGTGCATTTGCTCATTTTAAAGATATTACTTGGAGTCTTTCATAGCATATTTCGAAGAACGTTGCATTCGAGTCATTGAGTTCATCAAAGATTATTATTAAATCAATTTGTAGTTGGATAGTGGATATTATGAAATGGTATGCATGCCTGTCAATTTTCGATGTAAAGAAAGATTGTCTTTTAAAAACGAATGCAATGTTTGTAAAATGTATAATATAGAGGTCAAATACCTCGCAATGTAATCAACTATTGTGAATCGTTTATAATGTATATAAACGGGTCCTTTCAGTTGGTATCAGAGCGGTGGTCTTAGCGAACCAGGTCTGCATTAGTGTGTCTAACAGATAAGTCGATAGGATGCATTAGTGAGTCTGGACTTCGACCGTGTCTGCATGTCAATGGTTTTGCTTATCATTTTGTGTCAAAAATTAACTACTTATCATCCTCAGGAAATTTCCTGCTTATCATTTTTAGTCTAAGCCACGTCTTGCTGCATTGATTGCATGAATAGTGTATAGACAAAAATTCATATCTTAGCGTATCTGCTAAATCATATCTTATCGTATCTATTACTGTAAACGTTGCCTGATATATCCCGCAAATTCCTCCGTAATTTACGAAATCTTTTGTTCTATATATATGGATATTCTATGTAATTAGAATACCATCCGATAACCGAAAATCATTTCATATCGAAAAAAAAAAATCCTTATTCAATCGTACGAAATGGAATTCATCATTAATTCAAGTTCCTTGGATTTTGAAATGGAATCCCACTCTAGCTCCGAAAGCAGTGTGACCGGAATAGATCAACCAATCAGTCATCACCTATTCTGGATGAATTGGGGATGGGTTCGTAGCCTCCTCAATCATTAGAGACAAGAAGAAGGTGATCTCTTCCATCCACCACATTGCCCTCTTGACGAAGAACCTGAAGCACTTACCGGCGAACCTGTCCGAAACACCATTTTCTCGCTCATTTCCAGAGTATCTCGTCACGATTATATATTACATCAAATTTTAGATTTTATTTATCCTCTCGTCCGAACCGACAATCAACCCGGTGTAATAGAAGAAGTCAACGAGCTCCGCGCTCGGGTAGTGGCTTTGGAGAATATGGTGCAGAGATTACAAACACCAGCAGCAGCATCAGCAGCATAACCAGTAACACCATCATCAACGCCAATAGTACCATTACCACCCCAACCACAACCACGTCGTAAACCTCAACTTTACACTCTGTCCCACGAGCACCAATGTCATACGCCCTGTAGATACCAAGGAATACCAACAACAATAATCGACGACGTATTAATTCATAACTTCATTGGAGAAACATTCCGCGCAGATTATGTAATCTCTAAAGTCTTAGAGATTATCTAATCTAGCCCTAACCATAAATCAGTTAAGCGAACCAAAATGATAGAAGGAAGAGTAGAAACCCTGACAAAAATGGTGTGTGATTAACAAGCTAAACTTGTTTTACCAACAGCATCAACAGTACCGTCAGCATCACCAGCATCATCAGTACAGTCAACATCAGAATCAACAACACCTATAACATCACAAACTCCGTCAGCTCAAGAATCACTATGGACATCATTACGAATCAATAACCCGTATATTGTATCAATGAGTTATGAAGAATTAACTCATTCCCTTTGAAGAAATTATATGTATATTTTATTTATTTTGAAATAAAAATAAATCTTCCCGTGCTAAGCTATTGTGTGTGAATCTTAACTACTCGGTTAATTCATATTACAAATATGTAATAATGTACGTCCTTCGGCCGCAAACTTAACCAGCGTTAACTACAATCTCTATCGCAATTCAACAAATTCCAATTCATAATAAATCAAGTATATATTTGATTTTACACTTTCATCATCGATGTACCCGAAACTTTTCAGATAACATCATTCGTACTTTGCGAAATTCACAAGAATTCCATGAATCGAACATCATACATCAACAAATAATGAAGTATTGATTCATAATTTCAATGTCATTAAAGAAATACTGCGTAAAAGTTATGTACTTTTTAAAGCCTTTAGGGATTATTCAATTCTAGTTTCAACCGTAAATCAAATGAGTTTAATTTAACATTAACTCATTAAATCTATGTTACATCTGAAGAAAATATACATATATATATTTTCATAAAGACTGTAATAATATTCTTTTGTACAAAATATTAATTGTGAAATTTTTTTTAACGGGTAGGTAATACCCGAGAGATATATAAATTCACAATTAATATATTAAATTCTTCGAATCTGATTAAACAAATCATCCATTATACTCCCTACTTTCACAACAATATACATTCTTTTATAGAAATCAAAACAACCATACTCATTCAAAATTTAATTACATATTCTGATTTTGAAATCTCAAAATTCAACTTGAGATATGACCAAAATCATCACTCTTAGATCCTTACATCTTTCACAAGCTATATTTTGACTTCAAAACTGTGTTAGAACATCAAATGTATGTTAACGATTACAATCTGTGTTCAAACCCTTCGAAAATTTCTGAAGACACTTCGAATGATGAGCAATCGAGATGATGATCCAACCACATGTTACCCACAGTTATGTACCCGAAAAACTCTTGAAACCAAAGTAAAAGTTTAAACAACGTATCCGCGTCAGATTCTTTAGCATTTATTAGCAAAAATAACTTTGCGACTCCTATTCAAAGTAGCCAGTTTTGTCACAGCTCCAGCAAGTCAACTTCGACTTTTCAGTCAGACTAACCTTATTATAACCTTGAGATATACACCATCGTTACCAGGGAACCTTTTACATTCCACCACATTATTAACAGATGTATCAACAACTTCATTACCCTTTGACTTTAGCCTCTCCAAAAAGTCATTATAATTATTCATTGAAACCCCATCATTTACTCATTCGCATCTTGTAATGAGAATTTCCATACGAATCATTGGGAATTAACAATCAGTATTTTGAAATCTCACAGCATGTCTACGCCAACAGTTATATGTGTATATATAACGTCTATCTTCTGGACTTAATTTGAATGTGAAGATTCTGAAAAACATTTCGAACTACGAATTGGTTCTCCGAAAATGGAAAAATACTGATGAAGCAGCAAAAAAAAAAAAAAAAAAAAAAAAAAAAACTATAAATGACCTTAACAGTAAAAGTTTGATGATAATGAATAGGTGTGCTGGCAAAGCGCAGAAAAAGAGAAGTCTTGGAACTGGAAAACGGATTGAGCAAAGTAGGAAGGAGGCTGTGCACAAATTACAAAGACTGAACCTGACTTCAAAGGATCCAAATAATTCAGTATCTGCTGAAGTCATTAACGAATACCTTGCTCCTGACTCTAAACCCCTGCGGACAATATTCTTCATCATCCTCTGATATTAGAAATTCTAAAATATCATCAAATCTTTCATTATAAATATCCTCCATATTTCTGAAGATATTTTCTTAATTTTTCTTATTTGAAATCATTTACCTCTTTGCGCTATCTGTATTACATCATTAAAGAAACTATTTTAGTTTCTAAATTCTGAAACATTCAAGTTTAAAATAGGAATATTTTGAAGTAGTGTTGGGAACTGAAGCATGAATTAGTATAATATAATGACACTTGATCAATGTGATTATATTACAGTAAGTCATGCTGAGTTTCTAAATAGAACGTGATGATTCACAGATCATAACATCATCATGTGCCATGTTATACGACTCTTGTATTCTATTTAACCTCTAAAATATCAAGAAAATATTTCTTGATGATTCGGCCTTTTCCAAGGTATTTTAGTAATTTGACAAGTCAAGATCGTGCCATCACAATTTCCTTCCTAGAACATTAACAATGTTCATTTCGAAATTCATATCTGTGAATTCTGGACCATTACAAGCGGTGCTTAATCGCAAGAAGAAGAAACGAAAGGACAAAACTCCGAAATAGAAATTGGGGTATAAATTGCAGCAAATAAAAGAGAGCATTAACTGTGAATGATAATGATTATAGAAGACAGAAGCAGAGACTTTGAAATATAAGGGAACATATAAAGCCCAACGACAAACCAGAAATTATAAACCATATATATCGATGCATATAGCAATATAAAGACACGGGAGAACTAGGAACACTATAAACCCAAGAGTATAGTAGAAGTAAATAGATTCTTCCGGCGGTAGATGAAAAAAAAGAAGAATGACCGATATGAAAGTTAGAAGTATATCGAGAATCAGAACTGGATGGAGCATATTGATGAATACTTTAAAATATGAGTTGAGGGGGAAAGAATAGAAGGTGATGAAACATGACTAGGAACTTAGAAATCAACAGATTTAACTCACACAATGGCAAAATAAGTGAATCAAACCCTCTAGTGAATAGGTTAAGTTTTTTTTTTTTTTTTTTTTTTTGATTAATTTAGTCAAACCACAACTAAATCAAGTGTGATTAGATCAACACCTAGAGCTATTATTCACCACCTGGGTGATTTGGACTGAGAGAGAATCGAAGGAGCTCACTAGATCTGAGTGTGTGTAACAAATGAGAGGCTTAACCTAAAATGAAGAACATAAGACTTTATATACCCCTGCTGTTGACACACCCATACGATTCATTCATCACACGTACGAGTTGGCTTCATCAACCGTACGGGTGATCACTCACTCGTGTCTTATCATTTAGGTTGTAATTGTGACTTAGCTCAGCATCAACCATGCGTATGAGCCTGTCAGCCGTACTAGTGAGGCTTCACTCGTACGTCTGATTAAGTCTAACATAGTCAAACATCTAAATCTCATTCCTGCAGTTCCTGTAACCACATACAAACACGGATAGGATAATAACGAGCAATCATGGTGGCCTGTAAACTGTTGTACCTGCAATGGACGTGGGTAGATGTCTAGGGACTTGCATAAAATGCATCAACTGATGGTGTGAGTTGTAAGGAAACGAAGGAGGTGAATTTATAAGAAAATCTCCGACAGAACAATTAAAATGGACGATCTCATTTAAAGCGGATCCTAATTCCCTTGATTACCGGAGAGTCAAATCTTATTAAGAATATTTTCTTCAAATCCCTTAAAATCTGGGAATCAATCATATCTACGTCAAATGATAAGATGAATCTACACTTACTCATTTCACTCTTCTATGTTACCTTCATTCGTACTCTTCATATAAATGGATTGTTTATCCAAAGTATTCGCTGATGATAAAACTCTAATTTTCAGCCCGTATGCATCATGAAAACATACTTATTATCATTCACGACCTTTCGACTCAAATTTCGGGACGAAATTTCTTTAACGGGTAGGTACTGTGACAACCCGGAAATTTCCAACCAAATTTAAACTTTAATCTTTATATGTTTCCGACACGATAAGCAATATTTGTTAAGTTAAATTTCAAGAATTTTAAACTATGTTCATACATTCATTCAACCTCGACCAAGTTCCAACGATTCACGAACCATTAAACGAATATGATTATATATGTATATGTGTATATATATTATAACTTGAAACGTAAACAAAATATTAGATTAAATACTTTATATGATTGTATCTGTTTCAAAATGTTTATCAATGGAATTAGAAGATAAGATCAAATGATTGAATTATCAGATATATTGAATTATGATTACAAGTCTCTGTTATGAGGTCCACTTTGAATTAGAAGACCCTTACTTTTAACGGTATTCGGAATAAATGGTAAAGTGATTTACAAGTAAAAACAAAGTATCACTTATTGGGAGTTAGACAAAAGTTAGTGGAGAATCGAATTTCATAATACTCGATTTATCATATAGAAGGAATAATTGGGATAAGATTCGTTGACTAGATAAATCCATTTGATATGTTATATTAAGATATATTATTTAGAAAGTTAAGGAAATTAAACTAAACATTTACGCATAAAAGAATGAAATCAAATTAAGTTTTAAAGCATAAACGTTATAGGATTTTCGATTTTGTAAAGGATCTTAAATTATATAATTAGTTTTGAAAGGATAACTAGTATGTTATTAGATAAATATTTCAAAAATATGTATAAGATTATAAATTTTAATTTAAATTAGTCATAAAGTGTTTTGATATTAAACTAATATTAATAGATAGGCTTTGATAAATAACAAGATTATGAATTATAAAAGTAAATGACCAAAACACTCAAAAGATTAAGTTACACTTTGAGTGGGTTAGTTTTTAATTAATTTAAGTCTAGTTATTAATAAAGGTACGTGTCACAAAAATGTTTAATTTAAAATAAAATATTTTGACAAACAACGAGACTTTAATTTATATAAGGAAATGACCACAACACTCAATTTTATAAGTTATATTTTTATAAAGTTAATTTATTGTTGAGTAAGTCTAATTTTTTGTAAAATGTACACGTCACGTAACGTAAAAGGCTAGTTTTCTAAACGTACGAAAGTGCGCCCGAAAAACCGAAAGTGGTACATGAGTCGTGAGACCACGACCGTGTCATTTTTGTAAAAATTATATTTTTACCATGAACGTAAATATAATATAATATATAATTAATTATATAAATAAAATATATTATATATATATATATATATAATATAATTTAAGTGTTAAGCATCCATGGCTATTTGCCTTTTTGCGTATGAATCTGGTTCACGAGACTCCGCAAATTGCGGACTAAAAGCAATTCACAACTTCTACAATTATGGAGGTGTCGGTGACAAGAATTTCTCTATAAAAAGGCCGAGCGTTCTAATCTTTTCATTCATAAAAAAAAAATTCATCTATCTATCTCTCGTGCTTATAATTATATATATATATATATATATATATATATATATATATATATATATATTATAATAATTATTATTATTAATTATATTATTAGGAGTATTAGTATTATTATTATTATTAGTATTTTACATAAAATATTACGACGGTGTCATGAGCGGGTTATTTCAAAAATGAATTTTTATGAGCGGGATAGAGCTAAGGAAATTATGGGTTATAGCTATGGAAGTAATGGGTATGGTTCATGGGTATGCTCGTGAGGTCAACCTAATGTCTATTGTCCCCGTTGCGTCTACGTACCTTCCTACAATATTGAATCTCAATATTGATACGTGAGTACTCATAATTTAATTTTTACATACTAATAGTGTATCCCTGACTAGTGCTCGAGAAAATAGGATTATGCATATTTGTATTTTTGATATTGCCCTTAGATAGGTTATGTTGAATCCTGAATTAGTTACACCTACGGTTGAGATAAGGTATAAGATATGCATGTCCTTGGAAAGCTAGCGAAAAATTAAGAACTTTTCATTTAGATATCAAATGGATTCGTTGAATGGTTAGAAAGTTATGAAATAAACGATTTGTATAATTAATTTCGTAATTAAAATTGCTGATAATAATTAGTGAACTAATTTTCTGGGTAATAAAAAGTGGGTATTTGGATTCTACTCGTCGAGTAGATGAATTTTCATATAAAGCACGTCTCGTTTCGTTGAACGGTTGCCAAGTTATGGATAAAAGAAGTTTTGTAAATTTTGATGAAACGTCGATACGGAAACTGAAATTCTCGCTAATCTGCGTTATTTCATATTAAAACAAAAATACCACTGAATTCTTTGCTGTAAGGTCTAACAAACGACTCTGGCCGTTTGTCAATTCGAGTCTCGACGATTTTTTTAAAAATCGTCAAAGTTGACTGTTTGGTCACATTTTAAAATTCTAAAAAGAGCTGAAACTTTTTTATTAAAAATGTCAGTTTTGTATCAGTTGTCATGGTCGGCCTGATGTGTGTTTACTTTTGCCAAAAATCATGTTATATCTTTGTGGTAACAAGAATTTGAAGGCTTTGATCGTTTGTCAATCCGAGTTTCGAGGAATTTTCTAAAAATCTCCAAAGTAGGCTACTCGGTCACTTTTATAAATTTATTAAAGCTGAAAAAAATCAACTTTGAAACGCCGAAACCGCTTTGGCAACTACGATTTGTCTAGGTTTAGTTTACTTCTGTAAAATTTATGCTTAATCTTTTTGGTAATGTGTAACTTTTATCTTTGGCCGTTTATCAATCGGAGTTCCGATAATTTTTCTAAAAATCGCTGAAGTGGCCGTTTAGTCATGTTTGACCGAAAAATCATTTTTGTATAAGTTATTGTATTTTTGCATGCGATCTCGTTTTTACTTTAACCTTTGACTTTTGACCTTGAACTTTGACTTTTCCCGTTAACGTTTCAGTTAATTTTTTTTGTGTTGACTTTCTCTAAATACTAAAATGCTATTTAATGATTATGAAACCATTTGTGTTACGTTGTTTCACACGTCACCTTTTACTAGAATTTTAACTGAGCATGGGTAATATAACATGTTACTATACTGTTGAGTCAGACTCGAGCATTAGGATTGTGGTACACTATGACTTGGCCTAAATTGTTAGATAAATTTTGACCGACATATAAATATATATATAATTAATATAGGTTCGTGAATCCGAGGCCAACCCTACACTTGTTCAATGATGTTATATGTATTTTTACTACAAAATACAGTATGGTGAGTTTCATTTGCCTTTTTACCCTTTATATTTTTGGGACTGAGAATACATGCGCTTTTATAAATGTTTGACGAAATAGATACAAGTAATTGAAACTACATTCTATGGTTGAATTATCGAAATCGAATATGCCCCTTTTTATTAAAGTCTGGTAATCTAAGAATTAGGGAACAGACACCCTAATTGACGCGAATCCTAAAGATAGATCTATTGGGCCTAACAAACCCCATCCAAAGTACCGGATGCTTTAGTACTTCGAAATTTATATCATGTCCGAAGGAGGATCCCGGAATGATAGGGGATATTCTTATATGCATATTGTTAATGTCGGTTACCAGGTGTTCACCATATGAATGATTATTTTTGTCTCTATGCATGGGACGTATATTTATGAGAACTAGAAATGAAATTCTTGTGGTCTATTAAAATGATGGAAATAAATGATTATGATAAACTAATGAACTCACCAACCTTTTGGTTGACACTTTAAAGCATGTTTATTCTCAGGTGTTAAAGAAATCTTCCGCTGTGCATTTGCTCATTTTAAAGATATTACTTGGAGTCTTTCATAGCATATTTCGAAGAACGTTGCATTCGAGTCATTGAGTTCATCAAAGATTATTATTAAATCAATTTGTAGTTGGATAGTGGATATTATGAAATGGTATGCATGCCTGTCAATTTTCGATGTAAAGAAAGATTGTCTTTTAAAAACGAATGCAATGTTTGTAAAATGTATAATATAGAGGTCAAATACCTCGCAATGTAATCAACTATTGTGAATCGTTTATAATGTATATAAACGGGTCCTTTCATCCAACAGTCCCGTAACAATCTAAAAACCTCATTTCTTACCCCAATTACCGACTCCGTCACTTGTGGGAACGTTTTGTTTAATAGTTGTAGCCCGATGTTCTTGTTCTCACTTTGGTGAGAAGCGAACATTACTAATCCGTAAGCATAACATGCTTCTTTATGTTGCATGTTAGCCGCTTTTTCTAAATCACGAAGTCCTATATTCGGATATACTGAGTCAAAATAATTTGTTAACCCGTTGCGTAAAATAGCATTTGGGTTCCCCGCAATATATGCGTCAAAGTAAACACATCGTAACTTATGGATTTCCCAATGTGATATCCCCCATCTTTCGAACGAAAGCCTTTTATAAACCAAGGCATTCTTGGAACGTTCTTCGAATGTCTTACAAACTGATCTCGCCTTAAATAGTTGTGCCGAAGAATTCTGACCGACTCTAGACAAGATTTCATCAATCATGTCTCCGGGTAGGTCTCTTAAAATATTGGGTTGTCTATCCATTTTGTGTTTTTATACTGTAAAATAGACAAGAGTTAGATTCATAAAAAAAAATACTTATTAATACAAGCAATTTTTTACATATATCATAAAGCATAAGCACACTATATTACATATATTACACCACACGAATACAACTATCTTATTTCGACTCGCTCGTTTCTTCTTGTTCGGTTTTGGTTCGTTTTGCCAAGTTTCTAGGGATATATGATGTTCCCCTAATATGAGCCGTCGTTGTCCACATTGGTTTAGAAAAACCTGGTGGTTTAGAGGTTCCCGGGTCATTGTTACAACTTAAGGACTTCGGGGGTTGACGATACATATAAAGTTCATTGGGGTTGGAATTAGATTTCTCTATTGAACCATATACATTCTTACCTAGACTTAAATCATAAACCCTAAACCCTATACACTAAACCCTAAACCCTATATATATACTCTAAACCATAAATTGTATAAACAAAACCCTAAGCCCTAAACCTTATATCCTAAATCTAAACCATAAGTTATATAATCTAAACCTTAAACCTTACCTGAAAAACTAAACACTAAACCCTAAACCCTATATCTAAACCATAAACCCTAAATCAACCCTAAACCCTTAACCTTACACGCTAAACCGTAAACCCTAAACCCTAAACCCGAACCCTTAAACACTATACCCTAAACCATAAATTCCTCATGTAGGTGAGAATACAAATTGTTTTGTAAGACTTATGGAAGCCGTTTTGGCGTCCATCAAAACTTAAAAAAACAAGTAATAGCGTTATCAAACAATAGTTTGAACACGTATATTACCGATTAAAGAGACATGTTTCAACTTTCAATAACCTTTACTTGTAAACATTGAGATAATCAATACCTCTAGTACGCAAAGCATAAAAAGCTACTTGCGCATGGTAATAATATGGTCAACCATTGCTTTCAATTTAAGTGTTCATTCATGGTACATGTTTCTGCAGGTAGAGCCATCAAAAATAATTGAGTAACATTTTGCCCCATAAACGTCAATGGAAGTGGAAACCCATCAACATAACTCATGACCTGTCCTTAAGGATAGTAGCAACAATTGAAGGACCGTGAATTGGTGGATTTAAGTACGTAGGCCTTATCACAAGATTCAGTTGGCTTTCAACCCTACTTGCCACATCAACACTACCACAAACCTGAAAAATATGACATGGGTCAACATATTGGTCAAACAGAAAACAAATGGTGTATCTAATGATACAATAAAAGCTTCACTTACAATGCTCAATGCACCCAACCCTCTCACCATGGAGTCCTATGTTTTTAGCATAACTTTGAGCTATAAAACATTCACCACCATCACCAACAAACATACGAACTGATTGAGCATCTCCATCTAGAGTTCCACTCGCGAAACCCTAAATATGTCCAAGTATTAACTAAAATAGATGGTCATTATTAGAAAGCTACAAAAGGCTGATAACAAACTACCTCCATTTTATTTAAAACTCACCTGATATGCACTATCAAAAAATGGTAAGTGTCTTTTAGATCTAATCAATCTCCTTATCTGCTCACATTGGTCAAGTGTCGATCAACGCCATTGAGAATAGGAGCACACGCATGTAGAAGCATAATTGCTCCAGATGGAGCAGATTCAATGTCTTCTAGTAAGCCTGTTACATACAGCAGGTGTGTATCATGACAAAACTATTTCAAATAAGAATGGTGAAAAAGGGCATGAAATACCCTGCATCAGAATTTAAAGAGCAAAAAGATTGAATAATCAAATTTAAACATACCTCATAAAGCTCAAACAAAGCTTAATTTCCAAATTCGAATGAACTCATTTGATCTTGTTATGTCATCTGATATACATTTAGAATTTAGAATAAAACACAAAACATTTAGACTTATATTAAAACATACATTTTGCAGGTAGAAAATTTTAAACTAAAAGATACTCACAGATCATGTAATCGTTTCATTTAAATTTTTCCTTCGTGTATTTTGACCACTTGCATGTCTCGGTTAGTGTTGTTGCGATCTCTGATGTGCAAAATTTATTATCAGCATTCAGACCTTTGGTTCTTCCTTAAAAAAAACAAATATCAAATCGAATAACAAATTTAACAAAAAAAATCATACAAACATCTATACACATGGTCATTTCAGTCTCTTTACTTCAAAATATTACATTATGATGTCATAAAGATGAGGTGTCTCTTTTAATGGTTAAGATGTAGTGAATCCTAATGAATGGATAGCTAAGATTAGATTTCAAGTTCAAGGTTGACTCTTTTTTTGATTTTCTTATCATGTATAGTAAAGATAGAGATAGAGATACTACTAGTATTTCACAACTATGTAGTAAATAATATAGTGATCTTATAGAGTGTGTAATCGAATTATCATAATAGCTATTTATAAAAGAACTACTAAAGGTGTGTTGGATTGATCCAGCCTGAACCGACCTCAACTTGTTTCAACATGTACCAAAAAGACACATTTTGACCCTTGAACCGCCCATTTTGTCACTTATATACTTCATAAATAATATATCTTCATGGTAAGTATTTCCGTATTCCACAAACATGTTTCCATCTCAAGTTCTCAAGAATTCCTTTATATGAAACCAAATGCTCCAATAAAGCCTTGACCGCTTCCCGAGCTGAAGCTGTCAAGAAAGAAGTCTTATCATTTTAAATAATCTACCTTATTATCTAAAGATGAAAAGAACATATAAACTCCAAGAAACATAATTAATTAAATGTATTAGTACACCTGCACGTAAATAAACAAACTTTGTATTATAATTCATCAAAATAATCAAGAAATTGTAATAAGCACACAATTTACTCATGCAACTTTCTCATACCCATACCATACATCATCATTATATTGACTTTGATCAACCTGAGGCTAAACAAAACTAATACATCAGCCTGCTTATGCTGCTTGTTAGTTCAGAGGTAGTTAAATAAAAGACAGATGCAGCTACTACGCCAAAATTGGTTGGATCAAAGACCTTTCCATCTAGAAAGGTGTCTTGAAAAAATGGGATCCACCTTTATTAACTATCAAAACACGATGAGTTCAACCATGTAAAAATCATATAAATTCAAAGACAATACTAATTAAAAGTATATTGAGTACCGACCATAAAATTATACTTTTGTAAATGATCAACTACAAAACATAATCATATTCATTATTATAGTAACGAAAAAATTAAAATAACACATATATGAAAAGCATAATTCTTATTGATCGATTTGTAATGGATCGTAACGAAACGATATAGGGTTTGATAATGTCAAATTTACGATAAAAACGTTAAACCCTAAAAACTTTAAACCCTAACCCTAAACCCTAAAATATAAACCCTAGAATCTAAACCCTAAACCTAAACCCTAAACCCTATACTTAAACCTAAAACCATGCACCCTAAATACTGACTTTCCAGTCGTTTTGTTCCTTGGTAATCATGTTAAGTGGGTTGAATTCCATAGATTCATCAATTTATTCGTATGTATTGTTTTGTAATTTTTCTTATGTGTTGGTGTGAATAAATCTTAAGAATATTGAGGTATTTATAGTAACAAAAGGATACGTGGTACGTAAAATACGGAAAAGATATGTGAAATATATGATAACCATTATGTGCAGAAGCTACATCCATCTGACGACCCATTTTGACACCTATAGAGACTACAACAAAAAGGTAAATCAAAGTATATATTTCTATTTAAGGTGCGACTTGAGGAACAGTAAGAATAAACACTCACCTGATTGCATCTAACACACATCACTGTCTTCTGTACAATTTATTTATCAAAATTTAGCGAGTCAAATAATCATATTTAGAAATTAGGAGCGTTAAATTCAACGTTTAGAGACTCTCAACACATTTGACTTGTTTCAGTTTCATCTACTCAACATTACCCATTTGACCTGATTAAGCATAACCCAAATCGGCACCTTTACAAGTAAATGGGTCAAAACCTGACTTCCATATGAACAGGTGAAATTGCACCCCATCACTGTCTTCTGTACAATTTATTTATCAAAATTTAGCGAGTCAAATAATCATATTTAGAAATTAGGAGCGTTAAATTCAACATTTAGAGACTCTCAACACATTTGACTTGTTTCAGTTTCATCTACTCAACATTACCCATTTGACCTGATTAAGCATAACCCAAATCGGCACCTTTACAAGTAAATGGGTCAAAACCTGACTTCCATATGAACAGGGGAAATTGCACCCAGTGCATTTCCACTTTTCAGTTATTCTAATTCAGCCTCCTTTTTTCCAACAATAGCTTCATATTTGATATCTGAGAGATAAAAAGAAAGGTTCAGACGACACATAAAAAACTGTTTTTATCCTTGTCAGTTAAAAAGAGAAGACGAAAGTGAAATCGGAAACCTCTTCTTTCATCTCTCTAATTTCGCCCGTTTCTTTATTTGATTTAGCGGCACCTAGTTCGATTGATGCAACTCGTTTGGCAAATTTGAGAGTGCTAATTGTCTCTCCAATTGCATTAGTATGAGGATTGATGTGCACGAACATCAGTGTTTTAGCATGGCCACCTGCAAAAAAAAAAAAAAAAAAAAAAAGGAAATTTGTGAATTGTGAATTTGTGATTAGTTTATTGACTATCTAAAATGTTAAAGGTGGCAACTTGGGCATGATAGGTAATAAGTTGAAACGGACCCACAAGCACTTATTTGTTCATCATTTTCAACTTATAAAAATAACCATCCAAAAACATCAAAAGTTTTCATTTGGTTGTAAATTGTTTTATTGAGGTATTTGTAATTTGACATGTAAAACATAACCCTAATAAACTCAATGTATAACTAAATGGATCAAAGGTTTCCTCCTTTATATAAAAGGTATACTAAAAGGCTAAAGTAAGTATACTAAAAATCTAAAGTGTTACCTAAAGAATCTTGCAATACTTGAGTAAATTTGCTATTTCTATAAGGCATGTGCGTGCTCTTTTGTGCAAGGGCAGATATAACATCTCCAAGTGCAGACAAAGATCTGTTAATATGCTGAGCTTCCTTTAAACGGTCGCCAGCGACCTTCGATTTGTCAACCCTCTCGCTTTCGGCAAGATCAACCAAATGAAGACAACCTTTCAAAGTCAACCCAAAAACTAATTCTTTTCCTCGTATATGAACCGTTAGAACACTGTAAGATAGTAAGAAATCCATCAGATATAATCTCCTGGAACAAATAAAATAGAGGTGGCAATACGGGCGGGGCGGGCATATAACGTAACAGGTCTATTCGGTTCGAGTTAATTGAAACATGACTTTTTACGTAAAGGTCGAAAGTTCAAGACTTTTTACGTAAAGGGTCGAAAGTTCAAGACTTTTTACGTAAAGGTCGAAAGTTCTAGACTTTTTACGTAAAGGTCGAACGAAAGTTAAAGACTTTTTACGTAAAGGTCGAACGAAAGTTCAGAACATTTTACTAAAGGTCAAAAGGGGCTCAGTTGGGTGGACCCGCAAACACTTTTGCCTTCAAATTAACCACTCTTTCACACATTAAAATGGACTTTAGCAACTTTTAACCTGTTTGACTTGTTCCCTTTTAGCCAAACTTTTTATTTGATCCATTAGATAAAATAACACATGCCAAATCTTGTGCATTGCGCACGTCACTTAAGACCATGATAGCTCTGCATAAAGCCATGATAATAGTGGGAGCTCAACTATTTATGCATGATAATGAGTACTTTCGCTTAGAACACATATTCTTGAAAGGTAAGAGCTTTTCGTACGTTTGCCATTCGATTCTTTCTCATATGTAATGACTATATCCTCTCTCACTTAAGAAATCGGAACAGTACCCACTACCAAAAAAATGAAAATAATTTAATCTTGAAATAAAAATTTGAAATCACAAGAAAAAAAATTGAAACTTGAAGCGGAAACTCACTTGGGGTTGGGATTCTTGAAATTTTCGGGCGAATGAAGAATAATTTGAACAAAACCATACCCTCATTAACAAATTAATCCAATGGCCATCTAACAACATAGTTGGTTTTTCTACTTCCATTAACAGCTAAAGCAACCACCAAACATGAAGGGATTCCTAATTATTCCACCCCTTAATCATTCCATCACCCTCCATGTTTCTGCAAAGTTACCCATATATATATATATATATATATATATATATATATATATATATATATATATATATATATATATATATATATATATATATATATTTCACCCAAAAAGATCACAAGGTTCATGACTTGAAATCACGAAAGCGAGAACATATTAAGTGAGGTAATTCTGTAAAAGATATGCTGATAAAAGTTACGAAGTTAGAGATAATATGAAGATTGAAGCATTAATTAAAAAAAACCCTAACTTTTTAGGTTCAAAGCATAAATCAAAGACACAAGAAAAATAGGGGAAACACAAACCCTAAAGCGAGAGTGAAAGAGAAATAGGCGATATGTATAAGCTATAAATAAACAGATAAATAAATGGTTACCGAGAAACCTAAAACCCTAGCATTGACGTTGTTGTTGTTGTTGTTGAAGAAGTATCAACAAGATGTGAACCACCAAAACCCACGACTGTACATATGACGGTAGCAACGAATTATGTATGGAGAGCTATGGTTGAAGGGTGTAAAATAATCTCACAATGTTTGAAACCACTAATTTTCAAAGAAGCTCCTGTGTTTATTTTAATTTGAAGGGTATTAAGGACAAATAACTTAGCTAATGGTGATTTATTAGCTAATTTTTTTAGTGGATGATTAAGGACCTAGGGGCGGAGCCATGTATTGGCTAATGGGGGCCTGTGACCCCATTCAACAGCCCACTATAAGCCCACTACCATATAAAGCCATTAGCCCATCTAATGTAAAATATGTTAATTTCAAATATGTGACCCCATCGATTCTTGTTTCTAATGCCCAGCATCAAATTCTTAACAGCTTTTTTGAAGTCTAAAAGCCAACAAGTGCCTTATAAATTCAAGTTTATGCGTGAATTATATTAGACGTATTATTTATAATCAAGCTTGTAATTCTTATAATCTGTAAATTGGATTTTTGAGACACAACATTTTTCGGTATTATTTTGTGACCCCAACCAACCAAACGTCTGGCTCCGCCCCTGAAGGACCGTTGGATCAATGGGTATTATAATGTAATTTTTTAATGTAATGGTAATTAAGGAGGTTTTGAAAATATTTATTAGCTAATGTATATATATAGTGATTAGAATTAGAATTAGATTTTGGGTATTCTTGCCATCAAGTTAGGCTAGTTACTACAGAAGGGCGACAAAACACGAAGTCATTTTGAAACAACGAACAAAGAAAATAACCTCGATCGGAGTAGTATTATTATACATATTATTATACAATTATACGTCAAATTCTTAATGTAACAATCGCCGGAGGCTACTCTTTCCGATAAAACCTATTTGTATAACTGTAATTTAGCGTCTGCAACATTTCCCCTAAATGTTTCAATACTATCATCAATATCATCATCATCATCATCCCTTTTTCCCGCCATTTTCACGTTACTTATTGGCTCAATTATGATTTGAATTGATATTTAGCACACTATGAGATATCTGGATGTAATTAGGTCATTATGTATCTACTTACATTGTCACATTATCGAAAGATAGAGCCAACCGAAAGCTAGGGTTTTTTCATCTGTTGATTTCGGTTGTCCTTCGAGATGGTAAGGGGTTTTATTCGCCATTTTCACTATTACATCATAATGTCATGCGTTAATACTTGTGATTGTTACTATGTGCACTTGTGTAGTGGAACCACATCATATTAATTTGATGTATAGATACAAATGTCTTTATATATGTATATATATACATGTATATGCCTTAAGCATATGTTTTCGTAGTTATCAACTAGCACATTTAGATAAGGAGATGATGCTGTGTAAAATGACCCTAGATGTTGTAACAGTTAATAGCTTCATTTCTTATGCTTTATCTTTCTTTCGAGCTTTTATGAGGAGAATAGTTGCCTTCTTCAGATTGAAATTCTCTAGGAATCACATCCTCTCTCACTCGAAAGGGTTCAAAACGTATTCGTTGCTAAGAAAATTTTGAATTAAATGAGTTGTAGGGACTTATCCAATTAAGCTTAGCCTTTACCTGAGCACCTTACTTTTTAGGCCTTGCTTGTTTTACTTTAGTCCTACTATCCCTGGATGAAATATATATGGAAAATTTGATTTACTTTGGTAGATTGATAATTATAGTTGCGTTATGAGTTAACTTCTAATTAGTGATGCAGGCAACTAATATAATCGTCGGATCTCAAATTTGGGTGGAGGATCCTGAGATAGCTTGGATAGATGGTGACGTTTTGGAAATCAAAGGTGCAGAGTTTAAAATAAAGCTTACATCAGGAAAAGAAGTAAGTTTTATTTTATGTTATGAATCGTTTCTTATGTTATCAAAAAGGGTAAACAAAAGGGTCATTAGAATAGTCAAACATATCAAGCGCAAAATCAGAACTCTGAGGTATGCATAAATAATATGAATGCAAAATAAACTTGTACCTAGATTCTGATAACTAATACTTAGGGAATCTTTGAGATATAGAAATTGTACTTTGTCATATGTTATCTCATTATTATGTAGTAGTAGTTGTTTGATGTGACGTGGAGTATGAAGCTTTCTATTGAGATAATGAGATGCGCAGAGAATAAATCAAGGAGATAATGTTAACTGATATTGAGATTTTTAAGGGTGGTACTAAGGTGTCGTTTGTTTTTAGATTTGCAGACCTTATTATGTCTTATGTCTGCGCGCTCGCAGACGTATTTACTGCAGACTGTTTGTTATTGTGAAGACATAAAGATAAAATAATGTCTTATTCTGTCTGCAATCTCGCAGGCTTAGAAATGTGCTTCTAAGTGATGCAGACAATATTAAGTTAAATTGCAGGCATAAAAACAAACAGTCTTCGGTATTCAGCATACAGACCTTCAGATCACATCTTCTTTACAGACATGGTCAGACATGGTCCACAGATCTTCAGACAAAAACATCTTAAAAAACAAACAGCACCTTAGGTCTAAACCGCATTCTATGTAATCAACTGAAATAAATCAGCACGACAAAAAATAACTGTAATACACCGAATTGAGTGTTAGAACATTGATATGATATTTAACAGGAATATAGCTAAGAGGTTGTTATGGTTTACTGATACATTAATCTGTTGTAGGTGGTTACTACTGCAGATCATGTGTATCCCAAGGATCCCGAGGCTTCTCCATGTGGAGTGGATGATATGACAAAGCTTGCTTATCTACACGAACCAGGGGTTCTAGAAAATTTAAGAAGTCGATACAATATGGATGAAATCTATGTGAGTATCATTTACCTGTGGTTTCTGGTCTCTCACCATAACATACACCATCCATAACATATGCAAGGTTGAAAAAGTCGCGAGATAGAAATGAGTCGTTCAGGACCGTGGAGGAATTAGTTGGTCGAGACGGACGTTGACCAATGTTGACTTATACTCCCTCCGTCCCCAGTTCAATTGTCCTGTTTCTCTTAGGGAGGTCTTTTCTTTCTCACTTTGACCTTAAATATTTTTGTTTGTATTATATATTATTCAATAAAATTTATATCAATGGATTGGATTTTGAATGTATTGTTATGGGTATAATGTTCATCAAGTATTATATAACACACAAAAAATAATTTAAAGTCAAAGTTGGAAACAAAAGACCTCTAAAGTCAAAACAGGACAATTGAACTGGGACGCAGGGTGTATATATATACATACATATACATATACAGTTATATTAAAAAAAACGCCATTTCCATCTCCCTCTTTGACTTTTGTTGATTTGACTGTCTCGACACTATCTCGACAATGTCTCGAACAACCTTGACCGCATTGAATAACTTTTTGACCGACTTTAGCTGAAACGAGTCAAAGAAGTCTCCTAACGGCCGTAAGTGACTTTTGCAACACTAAATCTGTGTGTCAATTTAGTCGTGACAGTTCGTTTATAACTTGAATTATGGTATAACTATGTACTTGTTTTCCAGACTTACACAGGAAACATTTTAATAGCTGTGAACCCTTTTAAACGAATACCTCATTTATACGACAAACATATGATGGGTCAATACAAAGGGGCAGCTCTCGGGGAGCTGAGTCCACATCCTTATGCTATCGCGGATTCTTCATATAGGCATGTATCATAATGCTGCTCTTTGTCTCTATTATCGATTTCCAGTTATAACTATAATTATTTTTATATATTTATGAATAATGAATTGTAAGAATACAGGCAGATGGTTAATGAAGGAATAAGCCAGTCGATTCTTGTTAGTGGAGAAAGTGGAGCAGGTAAAACAGAAAGTACAAAAAATCTTATGCAGTATCTTGCTTATATGGGAGGTCGCCCAGGATCTCAGGGACAAAGGAGCGTAGAACAGTAAGTCCTAGAGGTTCGCAATATTTATTTAAAATCTTTGTATCTATATCTATATCTATATGCTATATATATTGAAATTTGCAGGTCTACATTCTTTGACATCAGACTTGCATTAACACCAAGTTGGTGCTAGGGGATTGCTTATTAGGTGCTGATCTGCTTATTACTAGTTTTGAAAGCAGAAAAGTACTACAAAACACTTAAAAAAAATTACTCGTACTTATTTCTGGTTTTAGAGGAAATCAAGACTAAAATAATAGCAAGTTAATCCTATTTATCTTTAACCATACAAGCACTTTCAAATAAGCAATCACAAACAACCTCTAAGTTCATGGAATTTGGTACTTAGATAATAAAGAGTGGATCATAAACTTTGAGAAATATACATTATCTGTTTATAACTTTTGTAGTGTGGCGTATAGTGCTATTGTTGAATATGGACACCATTTATTATTGTTTCTTCTTAACAGATACATATAGCTTGCGGTCTAATCCGGTTCTAGAAGCATTTGGAAATGCAAAAATCGTCAGGAACAATAATTCAAGGTTTGCAGACTCTTTTACACGTGAACATTTTGTTCAAGTAGCCAATATTCTCATTTTTCTAATGGTCATCCTTTTGGTGATGTAATATTTCTATTAATTGAACGTTGTTTTATGTCAGTCGTTTTGGTAAGTTTGTCGAGATTCAATTCAATGACCGGGGAAAGATCTCTGGAGCTGCTATAAGAACATATTTGTTAGAGAGATCACGTGTTTGTCAGGTTTCTCTCTGACCCTGAAAGAAATTATCACTGTTTTTACATGATCTGCGCTGCACCCAAGGAGCTAATCAGTCTTCCGTATTTACACATTTTTTATTAATAAATGAATCATCTGCTTATCCTAAGCGACATCAGACTTTTCTCTCGTTCTTGAGTTAACATTAATCTTTCGTGATTTATAACTGTTTTATTTTGCATCATTCAGGTTTCTGAAAAGTACAAACTGGGAAAGCCCAATACCTTTCATTACCTTAATCAAACAAACTGTTTTGAACTGAATGGAGTTGATGAGTCTAAAGAGTACCATTCAACAAGAAAGGCTATAGATGTTGTTGGTATTTCTCATGATGAACATGTATTGACTTGCATAGTATCCCTTAAAGATATTAATAAATAGACTATAATTAGTGACAAAAAACATTATAAAATACCTATATATTATTTGAGCTAACACCACATCAAATCATCTATGTTTTGAAATATTTACTATTTTTTATTTAAAAGTAAAAATGTTGGTCAATGTCCATCTCTGTTGGAGTATGGAGTCGTTAAACAAACAAGAAAACTGAAACTGGGCATCGATGCGGCGCATCCAAGGATGGATGCGGCGCATTCATTGAGCAAAAATAGTTCGAAGGTTTTGTATGCGGAGCATTGGGCTGATATGGCGCATCAAAGGGCAGAGATGCGGCGCATCTCCTTCAGATGCGGTGCATCTGCTGCTGGTTCTTAGTTTCTATCGTGGAAATTGAAGGGATGCGGCGCATCTCTTGCTGCCTGCCACTTGCTCAAGTTGCAACCAAAAGATCCGTTCTTGATTGAGTCCACTTGCACTTTAGGTGCATTCTTGGCTGCTTTTGTCCACCATTTATAGCTGTGATCATGCCATAGCATGGGTGTAAAGCCTTACAACTTGTCCATGATGATTCCATGAAGAAAATGATAAAGAACAAGTGGTGATCAAGTTGACACACTTGTGTTTGTTACTTCTCCTATATATAGAACTCATTGTATGCAATTGTAACATACTACTCTCAAATATTCAGTAAATAAACAATCTCTAGTTGGTCCATGGACTAAAGCAATCATAACAATTGCATATAACCACGTTATATCTTGTATCGATTTATTTTTCGCATTTATTATCTTTCGTTCATTAAGTGGGTTTGAGTGATCTTGATAGAATCACTACTCGGCTAGTAATCTTGTAGAATTACTAGAGTTGTTTGGGTCCTAATATCCTAACAACTGGTATCAGAGCACAAGGTTTCGTTAAAGGAACAATGGCGGAAGATGGGAAGTTTAGAATCGACCGATTCGATGAGAGAGACTTTGCCTTTTGGAAGATGCAAATTGAAGATTACTTGTATCAAAAGAAGCTACACCAACCCTTGTTAGAGACCAAGCCCGAAAGCATGGACGATGCCGATTGGACGCTTTTGGATCGTCAAGCTTTGGGTGCTATTCGTCTTTCACTTGCTAAGAACGTTGCATACAACGTTGTGAATGAGAAGACGACGTTTGCTAGCTTGAAAGCACTCTCTAACATGTATGAGAAACCTACAGCTGCAAATAAGGTATTTCTCATGCGTTAATTTTTCAATACTAAGATGAAGGAAGGTATGAGTGCAACGGATCATATCAATGAATTTAATAATATCGTTTCAAGACTTGAATCGGTAGAGATTAAGTTTGATGATGAACTAAAAGCACTTATCTTGCTTTCATCATTACCGAAAAGTTGGTCAGGTATGGTTATCGCGGTTAGTAGCTCTACGGGAACTACTAAGCTAGCGTTTGAAGCTATAAGGGATTTGATTTTTGGTGAAGATACTCGTAGGAGAAACTCGGGAGAATCAACGTCCGGTTCTTTGTTAAGTACCGACAACTGGGGTAGGAAATTTGAACGAGGTGACAAGAAGGGTAGGAAGAAGTCTAAGAAGAGGAATCCATCGAAAGATAGAAGTGAAGTTACTTGTTGAGGATGCAATCAAAAGGGGCACTTTCAAAGGAATTGCAAAAATAGTTCCGCGAAAGGTGTAAACTTGGCCGAAGGGGAAAGTGATGATGCACTTTTGTGTAGTGTTGAAAATTCTATGGAGTCTTGGATTTTAGATTCGGGAGCTTCGTTTCATGCTACTCATGTCAAAAGCATGATGAAGAATTTTCGTTCATATCAAGGAAAGGTGAGATTGGCGGACAACAAGCAACTCAACATAGAGGGCATTGGAAGATGTTGTTTTGAAGACTACTCTTGGTTCTAATTGGACTTTGAAGAACGTAAGGTACATTCCTAAATTGAAAAGGAAACTTATTTCGGTTGGTCAATTAGATGATGAAGGTAACGCGGTTACTTTTGAAAACCGCCAATGGAAGGTGGTTAAGGGTAGTTGTGTAGTGGCTCGTAGACATAAAAGGGGAACTCTTTATATGGTTGAAGTGTTAGATGAAGACACGGTGGCTGCTACAGTTAATGTTGAGTCCGAATCAACTCTATGGCATTGAAGACTCGGGCATATGAGTGAAAAGGGTATGAAGATGCTTGTTTCGAGTGGGAGGATTCCTAATTTGAAGAAAGTAGAACTTGGGTTTTGCGAACCATGTGTATATGATAAGCAAAAGAAGGTGACTTTTGGGAAATCGGGGAATGCACCTAAGTTGGAAAAATTGGAGCTCGTTCATACAGATGTGTTTGGTCCAACCAATGTAGAATCACACGGAGGTTCTCGCTATTATGTCACCTTCATTGACGACTTCACTCGAAAGGTATGGGTTTATTTTATTAAAGCTAAATCCGATGTGTTTAATACTTTTGTGAAGTGGAAAGCTATGGTAGAAAATGAAACTAACTTGAAAGTCAAGTGCTTGAAGTCGGATAATGGAGGGGAATATGGTAGTCTTGAGTTTAAAGACCATTGTGCAAAACTCGGTATTAGAATGTTGAAAACGGTACCGAAAATACCGCAACACAATGGGGTCGCCGAACGTATGAATCGTACGTTAAATGAAAGGGCTAAAAGTATGAGACTACATGCCGGTTTGCCTAAGATGTTTTGGGCGGATGCGGTTAATACGACGGCTTATTTGGTAAATAGGGGACCCTCAACACCGTTGGGTTTCTGAATTCCCGAGGAAGAATGGCAAGGTAAGAAGGTGAGTTATGATCACCTTAAGATCTTTGGGTGTAATGCATATGTGAAGACCAAAGATGCGGATAAAGACAAGCTTGAAGCTAAGTCAAAGAAGTGTATTTTCATAGGCTACGGATTGGATGAAATGGGTTATCGTTGTTGGGACAACGAAGCTAGAAAAGTAATTCGTTCTCGAGATGTTACTTTTGATGAAGATTTGATCTATGGCAAATCGGAAATGAAGAGTCCTAAACCGAGTCAAGTTACTTTTGACGATGTTTCTATTGATGATCTTGCAGGTTCTATGGGAGTTTGAGAAACAATGAATTGCCAAATGACGGTGAGGCGTCGGAAAATGCTAATGATGGGGATGGTTCGGAAAGCGGTGATGATTTCGAACATAGTGCGAGTTCTAGTGATGAGGAGGATACAAATGAAACTGGTTCAACCATTCCAGTTGCTCCTATACCAAGACGCTCAACTAGAGTGCCCAAACCTAATCCTAGGTATTCTCCATCAACAAGCTACTTGCTCTATACCAAGAATGGTGAACCTGAAAGTTACTTTGAGGCAAGAAAAACAAAAGAATCCATACAATGGGAGCTTGCCATGAAAGAAGAGATGAGATCAGTTGAGAAGAACAAGACTTGGTCACTAGTGAAGTTACCTAATGATAAAAGGGCATTGCAAAGCAAATGGGTGTATAGAATCAAGAATGAGTTAGATGGCAAGAGAAGGTACAAGGCTCGTTTGGTAGTCAAAGGCTTTCAACAAAAGGAAGGGGTTGACTACAAAGAGATATTTTCGCCGATAGTTAAAATGACTACTATCCGTTTGGTACTTTCTATGGTTGCATCCGAAGACTTACATCTTGAGCAACTAGATGTAAAAACTGCATTCTTACATGGTGATCTTGTTGAAGAGATCTACATGAGGCAACCCGAGGGCTTTGAGGTAAAGGGTAAAGAGAAGTGGGTTTGTAAGCTAAAGAAAAGTTTGTATGGATTGAAGCAAGCACCTCGGCAATGGTACTTGAAGTTTGACGAGTTTATGAAGAAGATTGGTTTCTTAAGATGTGAAGCGGATCACTGTTGCTACTTGAAGAAATTCAAGTCTTCTTACATAATCTTATTGTTGTATGTTGATGACATGTTGCTTGCAGGTTCTAACATGTCCGAAATTAACAAGTTGAAGGGATTACTTTCTCGAGAATTCGAGATGAAAGATCTTGGTGGCGCTAAGCAAATACTTGGCATGAGTATTGTGCGTGATTGTGTGAAGGGTACTCTATACTTGTCTCAATCTAAATATATTGAGAAAGTAGTAGAGAGGTTCAACATAAAAGATTTAAAGGCTCATTCTATGCCTTTGGGAAGCACCTTAAAACTATCAAAAAGTCAATCACCAAAAACGGAAAGAGACAAGAAGGATATGGAAAAGGTTCCATATGCATCGGCCGTGGGTAGTATTATGTATGCCATGGTTTGTATAAGACCCGATATTGCTCAAGCAGTGGGAGTTGTAAGTCGTTATATGTCTAATCCGGGGAAAGAGCATTGGAAAGCGGTCAAATGGTTGCTTCGTCATTTGAAAGGTACTTCTAATATGGGATTGTGTTTCTCCTAAAACAATCTCATACTTAGAGGCTATGCGGACGCTAATTTGGGTGGATGTGATGATTCGGGGAAAAGCACTACAGGTTATGTTTTCACAATGGGGAAGACGGCGATTAGTTGGTTATCTCGATTGCAAAAGAGTGTTGCTTTGTCAACTACCGAAGCCGAATACATGGCTATTGCGAAAGCTTATAAAGAGCTAGTGTGGTTGAAGAACTTCTTAAGCGAGTTGGGTAAAAGACAAGACTATTGCGTCTTGTATTGTGATAATCAAAGTGCGATTCATCTTGGGAAGAATCCGGTGTTTCATAATCGTACGAAACACATCAAGATAAGGTATCATTTTATTCGACAACATATAAATGATGACACTTTATTCTTGGAGAAAATCCTTGGTACGAAGAATCCTGTCGATATGTTTACTAAGGTGGTCACGACGAAGAAATTGAGGTTTTGCATTACCTCAATTGGTCTTCTCACGAATTGATGAGAGAAGACCCCAGCTAGAGATGTGAATGGTGTTACAAGTTTAACAAGTAGTATTGAAGACCTTTTATCGAAAGTCTACTCATCCGAAGTATGTGTTGAGCGTACGTGTTCCAAATGGTATTTGGCGATAATCGAAGGTGGTTTAATGTTCTTGGTTAATTTATTGATATAATTGGAGTTTGTTCAAAGTCTCCAAGTGGGAGATTTGTTGGAGTATGGAGTCGTTAAACAAACAAGAAAACTGAAACTGGGCATCGATACGGCGCATCCAAGGATGGATGCAGCGCATTCATTGAGCAAAAATAGTTCGAAGGTTTTGGATGCGGAGCATTGGGCTGATATGGTGCATCAAAGGGCAGAGATGCGGCGCATCTCCTTCAGATGCGGCGCATCTGCTACTGGTTCTTAGTTTCTGTCATGGAAATTGAAGGGATGCGGCGCATCACCTTCAGATGCGGCGCATCTCTTGCTGCCTGCCACTTGCTCAAGTTGCAACCAAAATATCCGTTCTTGATTTAGTCCACTTGCACTTTAGGTGCATGCTTGGCTGCTTTTGTCCACCATTTATGGCTGTGATCATGCCATAGCATGGGTGTAAAGCCTTACAACTTTTCCATGATGATTCCATGAAGATAATGATAAAGAACAAGTGGTGATCAAGTTGACACACTTGTGTTTGTTACTTCTCCTATATATAGAACTCATTGTATGCAATTGTAACATACCACTCTCAAATATTCAGTAAATAAATGATCTCTAGTTGGTCCGTGGACTAAAGCAATCACAACGATTGCATATAGCCACGTTATATCTTGTGTTGATTTATTTTTCGCATTTATTATCTTTCGTTCATTAAGTGGGTTTGAGTGATCTTGATAGAATCACTACTCGGCTAGTAATCTTGTAGAATTACTAGCGTTGTTTGGGTCCTAATATCCTAACAGTCTCGATCGACCCTGTTTTGACCGACTCGACTTTTCAAAGTCCTAACCGACTCATCTCCGTCTCACGTCTTTTACAACATTTTATATAGTTCTGATATCATGTCATACCACCAAACTAAAAACCGAGACTAAATCTTTCTTTCTTTCTTTCTTTCTTTCTTTCTTTCTTTCTTTCTTTCTTTCAGGAAGCTATATTTCGTATTGTGGCTGCAATTCTCCATCTAGGAAATATTGAGTTTGTTAAGAACAATGAACCAGATTCATCTAAACCTAAGGATGATCAATCTCGATTTCATCTGAAAACCGCAGCTGAATTATTCATGTAACTGCTTTTTATACTATGTGTTTGTAATGCAATACAAAAGTGCTTTATTATAAATCTCATCTTTCAAGTTAGTTAAATGCAATGATGTCATATACATGCCCCATGTTCAGGTGTGATGAGGAAGCTTGTGAAGATTCCTTCTGTAAATGTGTTATTGTGACTCGTGATGAGAGCATAAAAAAGTCGCTTGATCCAACAGCCGCTGCTTTGAATAGAGATGCTTTGGCGAAAATAGTTTATTCACGATTATTTGACTGGTATGCTCGATAAAACTGGATTTTTTTTATTCTATCACTATTATATATGTTTGATTTATGTCTCGTGTTCTTTACTGCTGCATGAATCAGGATTGTAGGCCGGATTAATGAGTCTATTGGTCAAGATTCAGCGTCAAAACATTTGATTGGAGTTCTTGATATATATGGCTTTGAAAGTTTTAAGACAAACATGTGCTTAACTGGTACGCTTTTGTTTTCATCATTTAAATTAGGTTACGTCTTGCAGACCACTGCATCAATACCATTTATGGAACAGAAAGTTTTACTACTTTAACAAATTTTGACCTTAATCTGTGGCCTATCATGTTATATTTTTCAACGAATTTGCACCTAGTTTAACTTAAAACAACAATGACCCGTTGCAGTTTTGAGCAATTTTGTATCAATCTGACCAACGAGAAACTTCAGCAACATTTTAATCAGGTATCTGAAAAGAGTACAAGTAATTCATCAGCTATAACTTCGGTTAAGCAAGCGTAATATACTGACATGATTTCTGGAATATTGATTCGTTTTGTCAGCATGTTTTCAAGATGGAGCAAGAAGAGTATACTAAAGAGGAAATCGATTGGAGTTACATAGAGTTTGCGGACAATCAAGATATTCTAGATCTTATAGAGAAGGTCTGTCCATCTTCTGATCTATTTTAATTTAATTTTGTTTTTTCGCCCAAAAAAGTGCTGTTTAGTGCTCTAAAATCTATATACGATTAGGCCACTATCAATCTAACTGAGTTTATATTGTGCTCTAGAAACCTGGAGGAATTCTTTCTCTTTTGGATGAGGCTTGGTATGTTGTCAACTTGTCATATTATTACTTTGCATATGTGTGTGTGTGTGTGTGTATGTGTGTGTATGGTGATATTTCGTTACTATGACTAAAGTTGACGAATGTTTTGGGTTGGAGTCATAAATCATCTTCTTTGTGAAGTTATAGTCTGTTGGTTGATGAAATAGTCAAATGGTGTACGGATTTTTGATAACTGTGAGCATATTATTAATTTCTAGGATTGATCATAAGATATCATTCTTAATGCAGCATGTTTCCAAGATCCACACATGAGACGTTTGTTGAAAAGCTTTTCCAAACGTTCAAAGATCATAAACGTTTTAGTAAGCCAAAGCTTTCCAACTCGGCATTTAACATCTATCATTATGCTGGGGAGGTATGCATGTTTACTCATGTACATTTGACATATTCACATTTAGCAATTAGCAAATTTTCATCCCCCTCTAATAGTTCAATATAGTCATTGTAAAATAGTAATCTCTTACATTCAAACAATCCAAATAGACCTAAACAATGATGTTCTGATTTCAGGTTACGTATCAAACCGAGTTTTTCTTAGATAAGAACAAGGACTATGTTGTTGCCGAACAACAAGCGCTCTTAAATGCTTCAAAATGCTCCTTTGTGTCAGGATTATTCCCACCCCAACCAGAAGAGTCATCTAAAACATCAAAGTTTTCATCGATTGGTTCGCGGTTCAAGATATGATGTCATCCGATTCACTAAATACACCAATGCATTTTCTTTATACAGTTCAGCTCGATTTATCAAGTTGTCATATTTACAGCAACAATTACAATCATTGCTTGAGACACTCAGTCACACAGAGCCACATTACATTCGTTGTGTAAAACCAAACAACCTTTTAAAGCCTTCCATCTTTGAGAATCAAAATATACTTCAACAACTACGGTGTGGTGTAAGTTTAATGCCATGTACCTTGCATCTATAATCTATAATATAGCTTATTTTATATACATATATATATTGAGATCTGCAAAATCTATCTTATTCCAGGGAGTTATGGAGGCCATAAGGATTAGTATGGCTGGATTTCCTACACGTAAACCTTTCAAAGAGTTTATTCACCGCTTCAAGATATTTTCACCTGATGATGTGAAAAAAAGGTGGTTGTATTGTTTTTTTGCCTTGCACATACAGTTCCTAATGACCTGTGATTGGAATCATTTTTTACCATATTCGATACTGACTGCAGCACCGATGATATAAAGACTTCAAAGTTGCTTCTAGAGAAGGCAAACATTCAAGGTTATCAGGTACCAAATACTTTCTGTTCATGGATTTGGTCTATATTAAGTACGTCTTCTGCTCCAAACAAACATGGATACAAAACTTTACTTTCTCTGAGTTTTAGTCTTTAAAATATAATTAACTAACTTTGGTCTTATGGGTAACATATTTTCTATGGGCCCATAAAAAGCTTCAACTTTAACAAAAAATATTTAAGAACCTCCAACTTCAAAATTTTGGTCAAAGACAATATGACCATTTACCTTGTCAAAATGATGCATGGCAACTGGCAAGTTGGTAACTTTGACCCATAGCTAATGAAAACTCTTTTGAGACACTTTATATGAGTGCAACTGAGTGTATTACTTATAGTATAATTTGCGCCAAAGTTGATTACTTTTTTCCCTGTCCAGACTACCGGGGAGGGCCAATTTTTTTACTCAGATGTACGCGGCTTAACCGGGTTATCCTGTGACCGTTTCCGACCCTTTACATGGTCACTCCAAGACGTGGTTCTTGTGAGGATTGAACCTGAGACCTTGTGAGGATATCAAGACGCCAACCACCAAGTCATCTTGTGATGTTTAATAATCCTCTTACAATCAAGGGTTAATTCTCAAAACATAATAGCTTGTTGTACATCAATAAATTTTTAAACAGATTTTTTCCGCAAATGAAGCATCCCATTTTTCCATACCTTGATGTTATCCTATCTTTATGCTAAGCGTCTAAAAACATTCTATTTACTTACTTTCTCTTGTTGCTATCCTAAAGTGTTTTCATGTATAACCTTATCTTTGTGCTCTTAATGGTCAGTTTCCATTTCGAAAACAACATGAACATGAACTATTAACATATTCTACTAAAATTAGGTGGGGATATTCTTGTGGAGTTTAAAAATTGTTGGAATTAAAATAAAAATTGACTTGAACTTATAGAATAATCACGATGGATACGGATACGTAAACTTAGTGGAACAAAAAAAAAACAAAACAAACTTTCCGTATGATGAAGGTGATACGTGAGATGCAAAAACAATAAAATAAATTTCTTATATCTCATTCTCAACTAAGACCATATATATAATTTAACTAGGAACTTAAACTTAGCAACTAAATAATATTAATAACTCCTTGATTTTTTTCTTTTTCTCCAAGATTGAATCAAGTGACCTTCCTAGAAACTTCATAATAATTCAACTAAATATTTAGTAAATACTTTCTTATAATGTAAACCCGATTAACCCAACAATCACCCCCTTAATTGATTTTATTCATACTACCCGTTTCTTCATCACAACAAAGCCGGTTCATCCTCTTCAATCAAATGGGCTTCATGATCTTTATCTTTCCATTTAGTACACTCTCTTGCAAAGTGTCCAAACGATCTACAATCATAGCATCTTAACCCGCTCTTGTCAACTTGACTCGTACCTCTTCCACGCCCTCTTTCTCCTCTACCAAATCCCCTTCCACGACCTCTTCCTCGTCCACCTTGCTTACCATCATGCTCCCCTCTTGTAAACAAGAGTTTTCCTTGTTATTCACCCTCTTCATCATGGCTTTTGAGTCTTTCTTCATATGCTTTGAGTCTTCCGACAGCTTCATCAAAAGACATTTTTTCAAGATATGAGTATTGCTCGATAGAGGCAATAATTGGTAGATATTTTTTCGGGGCTGAATTAAGAAGCTTCCTAACAACCACTTCTTCTTCTAGATTTGAACCAAGACTTTTAAATTTGGCAACTATAGCACTTATCTTGCTCGGAAAGTCATTCATAGTCTCGTTCTCCTTCATCTTTAGCATCTCCAATTCACTCTTAAGAGTTTGTAGATGCGCCTTTTGGACTCGATCGGCTCCTAAATAACGTGTCTTAATTGCTTCCCAAACATCTTTTGCGTCGTTATGCTTAGCAACTTGCAACATAATATCTTCCGGTAGAGTTTGGAAGATAATGCCTTTCGTGGTGTGGTTCTTTCTTGCTTCCACCTTTCCTCCGGTCACGGGATCCACCACCTCCCATAAACCGTATGCCTTTAACACTATTTCAACCATAATTGACCATGACGTATAGTTCGATTCGGTTAATTTTGGGCATTGGAGTGGTACGTTTCCTTGCTCACGGATTGCAAGAGTTCCTTCCATCTCTTACAACTTGCTACTTACTCTTCTTTTTTCTTGCTTACAATTCTTGTGAAATGTCCCGTTCATATCGATTATAAACGTTCCATATTAATTGATTTTGTTGCGAGGTTTTGACCTCTATATGAGACGTTTTTCAAAGAATGCATTCGATTTTTAAACAAACCATAACCTTTATTTTATCAATAAAGGTTTAAAAATATTACGACGATTATCAAATAATGATAATCTAAAATATAGCGTTTTCACACGATTATTACATAATGGTTTACAATAATATTACACATCAATTTAAATTTTCGAGTGCAGTTTTTAAACATTATTATACAAGCATGCTGACTCCAACTCTTATCCATAAATTAGCATGCAACAGCGGAAGCTCTTAATAATCACCTGAGAATAAACATGCTTTAAACGTCAAAAAAATGTTGGTGAGTTATATGTTTAACCTATATATATCAAATCGTAATAATAGATCACAAGATTTCATCTTTCAATAACATACAATCTGTATAAAAATCATTCATATGTTGAACACCTGGTAACCGACATTAACAAAATATATATAGAATATCCCCAAAACAGAAATCCATATGTATTAATAACTCAAAGTACTAAAGCATACCATTTTCCAGTATGGGGGGAGTTAGGGCCCGTAGATCTACCTTTAGGATTCGCGTCAATTAGGGTGTCTGTCCCTAATTCTTAGGTTACCAAGCTAAAAGGGTGATATTCGGTATTCATAATCCAACATAGAATGTAATTTCAAGTACTTGTGTCTATTTTGTAAAATATTTACAAAACTGCATGTATTCTCATCCCAAAAATATTAGATTTAAAAGTGGGACTATAACTCACTTTCACAGATTTTTACTTCGTCGGGAAGTAAGATTTGGCCACTGGTCGATTCACAAACCTATAACAAATATGTACATATGTATCAAAGTATGATCAAAATATAATTACAATATTTTTTATTACATTTTAATGATTTGAGTTTGTTAAGTCATCAGTCCTCGTTAGTAACCTACAACTAGTTGTCCACAGTTAGATGTACAAAAATAAAGCAATATATATTATCTCGAATCAATCCACGACCTCGTGTATACAAGTCTTAGGCTACATCACAACTCAAAGTATATATAATATTTTGGAATCAACCTCAACCCTGTATAGCTAACTCCAACATTACTGCATATAGAGTGTCTATGGTTGTTCCGATATATATATATATATATATATATATATATATATATATATATATATATATATATATATATATATATATATATATATATATATATATATATATATATATATATAGATGGGTCGATATGATATGTCAAAACATTGTATTCGTGTCTATGGTATCCCAAGATTACATAATATATGTTAGAATACATGTATAATACAATATAAGTTAGTTAAGTTATGATTTGTATAAATTTGTTACAAATTTCACGTAACTACAACAAGCAAAATTATCCAATCTTGTTTTACCCATAACTTCTTCGTTTTAAATCCGTTTCGAGTGATTCAAGTTGCTATGGTTTCATATTGAACTTAGGTTTATGAATCTAAACAAAAAAAATATAAGTTTATAGTCGGAAATATAGGTTACAAGTCATTTCTATAAAGGTAGTCATTTCAGTCGAAAGAACGACGTCTAGATGGCCATTTTGGAAAACATACTTCCACTTTGAGTTTAACCATGATTTTTGGATATAGTTTTATGTTCATAAGAAAAATCATTTTCCCAGAAGAATAGCTTTTAAATCAAAGTTTATCATAGTCTTTAATTATCCAAACCAAAACAGCCTCCGATTTTACTACGACGGCGTATATCCGGTTTTACGGTGTTCTTCGTGTTTCTAAGTTTTAAATCATTAAGTTAGCATATGATAAAGATGTATAACATGTGTCTAGTTAATTTTAAAAGTCAAGTTAGAAGGATTAACTTTTGTTTGCGAACAAGTTTAGAATTAACTAAACTATGTTCTAGTGATTACATGTTCAAATCTTCGAATAAGATAGTTTTATATATATGAATCGAATGATGTTATGAACATCATTACTACCTCAAGTTTAGTAGGTAAACCTACTGGAAGTGACAAAATTTGATCTTGCTTCAAAGAATTCATGGATGGCTTGAAAGTTCTTGAAGTAGAATCATGACACGAAAACAAGTTCAAGTATGATTTCCACTCGAAATAAGATAGTTATAGTTATAGAAATTGAATCAAAGTTTAAATATGAGTATTACCTTGTATTAGAAAGATATCTTACTGTAAATAAGAAAGATTTCTTGAGCTTAGATGATTACTTGGATTGGATTAGATAGCTTGGAAGTAATCTTGCAAACTTGATAGTATTCTTGCTTTTATGAAACTAGAACTTATAGAATTTATAAAGAACACTTAGAACTTGAAGATAGAACTTGAGAGAGATCAATTAGATGAAGAAAATTATAGAATAAAAGTGTTTGTAGGTGTTTTTGGTCGTTGGTATATGGATTAGATATAAAGGATGTGTAAGTTTGTTTTCATGTAAATAATTCATGAATGATTTATAATATTTTTTGTAATTTTGTGAGATATTTCATGCTAGTTGCCAAATGATGGTTCCCACATGTTTAATGACTCACATGGGATTCTAAGGAGCTGATGATTGAGTGTATATACCAATAGTATATACATCTTAGAAGCTGTGTATTGTACGAGTACGAATACTTGTGCATACGAGTAGAATTGTTGATGAAAATGAATGAGGATGTAATTGTAAGCATTTTTGTTAAGTAGAAGTACTTTGATATATGTCATGAAGTCTTCCAAAAGTGTATTAATACATCTTAATACACTACATGTATATACATTTAACTGAGTCATTAAGTCATCGTTAGTCGTTATATGTAAGTGTTGTTTCGGAACCTTTAAGTTAACGATCTTGTTAAATGTAATTGATCCATTGTTATTACACTTAAATGAGATGTTAAATTGTTATGTTAACATGTTAACATGGTGTATTAATATGTCTTAATATCATATAAATATGTGTAAAATACTATTACAACGATAATCGTTACATATATGTATTGTTTCGAAATCCTTAAGTTAGTAGTCTCATCTTACTCGTGTAGTTTATTGTTAATATGCTTAATGATATATGTAATTATCATTTCATGATGTTAAACATAGTGTATTAATATCTTAACTTGATACATATGTATTTAGTAAGACGTTGTTGTAACGATAGCCGTTATATATAACGTTTCGCGTTTCTTAATTCACTACTTTCATTTTATATATATAACTCATTGTTAATGTACTTGGTGAGATACTTACTCATCATAATATCATGTTATATATATATATATATATATATATATATATATATATATATATATATATATATATATATATATATATATATATATATATATCATGTTGTTTTTACAAGTTTTAACGTTCGTGAATCGCCAGTTAACTCTGGTGGTCAATTGTCTACATGAAACTCATTTCAATAAATCAAGTATTAACAAGTTTGATTGCTTAACATGTTGGAAACATTTAATCATGCAAATATAGTTTTCATTTAATATATAATCATGGAAAAGTTCGGGTCACTACATCTTGCTACGTGGTGCTTGTCTTTTTGTTAACTTGCTACTAATCACAAATTTGTGACTACTTGCTTCTTGCTATTTTTTCAACTTGTTAACTTGCTTCTTGCTACTTGCTATGATCACTAATTGTGATCGATCTAGCTACTTGCTTTCTTTCTTCTAATCACCGTGCTGAATACCTTGCTCTTGCTCTTTAATTTGATATGATTACATAGGCCCTCTCCTACGAACCTGGCTCTGATACCAAGTGTTGGAATTAAAATAAAAATTGACTTGAACTTATAGAATAATCACGATGGATACATAAACTTAGTGGAATAAAAAAACAAAACAAACTTTCCGTATGATGAAGATGATACGTGAGATGCAAAAAAAATAAAATAAATTTCTTATATTTCATTCTCAACTAAGACCATATATATAACTTAACTAGGAAATTAAACTTTGAAACTAAATAATATTAATTAACTCCTTGATTTTTTCTTTTTCTCTAAGATTGAATCAAGTGACCTTCCTAGAAACTTCATAATAATTCAACTAAATATTTAGTAAATACTTTTTTAAAATGTAAAACCCGATTAACCCAACAAAAATATTCTCACAATTGCAATATTTAAACGATTGCAGATTGGTAAAACAAAAGTATTTTTAAGAGCTGGTCATACGGCAGAACTAGATGCTCACAGAAATGAAGTTTTGGGAAGATCTGCTAGCAAAATTCAAAGAAAATTTCTCACCTATTCAGCACGCAAGAAGTTTAAATCGTTAAAATCTTCATCAATACATATACAAGCTATGTGTAGAGGTATGTATACATTCGTATCAACTCATCTGTATATCAAACAGTTTTGTGAATGTATGATCTTGTGAGTTTTTTACTTTTAATAAATGAGTGCAGGACAAGTTGGACGCCATTACTTTGAGAACCGAAAGAGAGAAGTGGCTTCTTTAAGACTGCAGAAAGATACACACATGTTTCTAAAGAGAAAAACGTATAAACGTTTATTCTCTTCAGCTATTCATATTCAAGGTGGACTGCGTGGAATGACTGCGCGAAACGAATATCGTTATAAAAAGTGAGAAACAGCAGCAGTCATTCTCCAGGTATACTGAAATTTGTGAGAGTTTGGGGTCATATCCTATTTTCATCTTATATATAATATATATGTACACACACACACTATGCATTAGAAAAGTTAAATGTGCATGTCACAACCAATCCTTTAAGCCGATAACCTCATTTGAATTGAGTTAAATTTTCTCCTAAAAGAGTTGCTGTGCCTATAACATACTATTCATGTTTTTGAGGTCTAAAGGTTTATGTGATAATTTTTTGTAAAACTGATGCCTCTATGTACACCTCGCAGACACAATGTCGACATTATGTGGCCCACCGTCATTATTGTAGGTTGAAAAAAGCAACAATATCCACTCAATCTTTCTGGAGAGTAAGACTTGCACGCAGAGAACTAAGGAAGCTCAGAGTGGTAACTATATTTGAATTCTCTATAATATATATATATATTTTTTTGGGAAGCTAGATTTTATTTAATTTCTCTGTAACTGAATATTATTCTAGATTATTGAAGTAGAATGAACATCAAGTTAACATGCGTTATTTAAAATGATTGCATCTTTTGCACCACCTACATTCTTGCAAATGCAAAACTTACAAATTTTATCTATTATGCAGGCTTCAAGGGAAACTGGTGCTCAACAAGAAGCCAAATGTAAACTAGAAAAGGAAGTTGAAGAGCTAACCTGGAGGTTGCAACTGGAAAAACGGATTAGAGTAAGTATCATTATTTTGTCTATCACTTGCAAGCAACCGTGTATATTTCGGTTTTTTTAACCACAACTAATAACTACTGTTAAGAGATTAATTTTCATTACCACTATGAGGTGGTTGGTTGTACGAATCAGTTTCATCCAATCATAATCAACCGGTTGTTATAACAATTTCTCCAACTTTTGTAGACTGATGTGGAGGAAGCTAAAAACCAGGAGACTGCAAAATTGAAGTCTGTTGTGGCAGAGATGCAAGCTCAATCCCAGCAAACTAAAGAATTGATGTAGAAGGAATGAGAGGCTGCAAATAAAGAAATCGAGCAAGCTCGTTCAGAGAATGATGCTTCAAGCAAGGAGATAGTTGACAAACTAACTGATGAAAATGTGACTCCCAAGGTAGAGTTTATAAATTCCAACATCTTTAGTTATTATCTGACCCCTTCCACCTTCGACTTGTAGTATCACCTAAAATTCTGAGTTCTGCATGTCTTTTGGAACACATGCAGGACAAGATTAGTTCACTGGAACAAAAAGTTGACAAAACAGATATAAAATACGAAGAGAGTAATAAGCTGAGTGAAGATAGGTTGAAACAGTCCCAGGAGGCAGAATTGATGATACTCGAGATGAAAACCACATTGCAAAGGTTATTATAGAAATATTCTTTGACTAAAATCTTTCTCAGTAATTTGTCTGGCTGTATTTATGGATGCACGTAGGTATCTCTCATGGATGTATATAGGTATGTATATAGGTTTATGTATTTATGTGTGGGTTGGTGGGTGGGTGTATGTGTGTCTCGCATCGTTCGGTGCATCTTGAGGCCATTATGGCTGAGAAAGACCTTCTTTGTTCTTGAGCTTGGCTGGTCTTCTTTTAGCTGTGTGGCTTCGGGAATGTCTACTGTAAAGGTGCTTGAGTGGTGTGTAACGACCCGTCCTAATCTATAAGAATGAATACAATAACATATGATTACATCTCGAGGTATTTGACCTCTATATGATACATTTTTCAAACATTGCATTCATTTTAAAATACAAACTTTCATTTCATCAAAAGTTGACAGGCATGCATACCATTTCATAATATCTATCTATAAATGATCTAATCTGTCATTTATTTAATCATAATTTTTACTGAACTCAATGACTTGAATGCAACGTCTTTTGAAATATGCCATGAATGATTCCAAGTAATATCTTTAAAATGAGCTAATGCACATCGAAATATTTCTTTAATACATGAGAATAAACATGCTTTCAAGTGTCAACCAAAAGGTTGGTGAGTTCATTAGTTTAACATAAATAATCATTTCCATCATTTTAATAGACCACAAGATTTTCATTTTCAGTTCTCATAAATATACATCCCATGCATAGAGACAAAAATCATTCATATGGATTGAACACCTGGTAACTGACATTAACAAGATGCATATAAGAATATCCCCTATCATTCCGGAACATCCATCGGACATGATAAAACAACATCGAAGTACTAAAGCATCCGCAACCATGGATGGGGTTTGTTAGGCCCAATAGATCTATCTTTAGGATTCGCGTCAATTAGTAGATCGGTTTACTAATTCTTAGGCTACCAAGCAAAAAGGGGCATATTCGGCTTCGATAATTCAACCATAGAATGTAGTTTCAATTACTTGTGTCTATTTCATCAAACATTTATAAAAGCGCATGTATTCTCAGTCCCAAAAATATATATTGCAAAAGCATTTAAAAAGGGAGTAATGAAACTCACGATACGATATTTTGTAGTAAAAATATTCATACGACGAAACTGAACAATGCAAGGTTGGCCTCGGATTCACGAACCTATATCAATTATATATATTAACACATTGTAATCGAACAAATTTATATATTATTATTTAGTAATATAATTATTATATTAATAAATTATATGTTTATTTAATTAATTTAACTAAATATAATTATGTATTAATTGATACATTTTGTATATATAGTTTAGTAAATATCATTCTAATAATAACAATATAGTGATTTATAATATTAATATTATTATAATGTATTTTTTTATATAAAAATATCTATCTATAATATTACTGAAAGTTAAGAATGATAATGATAATGATAGTAATAATAGTGATAATAAAGATAATAATAATTTCTAATAATGATAAATTAAATAAGTATAATCACTTCAATCAAAATGTCAATTAAAAAGATAGTTTTAATAAATTGATAATTTTGACAATTTTAATTAAAATGATACTTTTAGTAATAATAATAATAGTAGTATTAATACTGATAATAAGAATAATTACAATAATACTTTTACTACTAATGATAATAAGTTCAGTAATAACAACACTAATAATTATATTAATAATAATAATGATAATATTAATAAAAATTGTATTAATGATACTAGTAGTCATATTAATAATATTAACATAATGATAATAATAATACTTTTATTAATATTAGTAATAATAATAATACTAAGTGATAATAATAACTAGTTATGATAGTAATGTTATTAATAACAATGTTAATAATAATTATAATTACTATAATCGTAATAATAATAATAAGTGATAAATAATAATAATAATAATTTTTGGTAATCAAATATACATTCCCAAGCTTTCCTAAAAAAAATGCCCCATACCGGACTCGAACCCGTAACCTCTCGTTTAAACCCAACACACCAAGACCACTGATCCGTTACTTCTTTTCTGAATTTGTAACCCGTAATATAATATATAATCTATCTCTATCTGTTTCCCTTTAATCCTAGACAATAAAGATGAAGTCACTGAACTCCCTATATCACCTACATCATTCGAATTCACATAATCAAATCCCTCAACCAAATCCATTCTCTTCTGCTGCATTTAATTCCTTAACGTAGCAACAGCCGATTGAAGCTCTTTCTTCTCCCCCTTTCTATTCTTCATCAACGAAACCCTATTAGATTGTGGCGTCATAAGATCACACACATCTCTACACGTAATAAATCACCTTCGTTTTTCGCATTACTTAAACTATCATCTATCATCTATATCATTATCAATCATCATCTATCCTACAGCGTATCTCATAATTGTTCTTCATGATTTATCATCGTCTTTATCTTAATACCGCCATTAATCATCAAAAATGTAACGACCCTGGATTTTCCAACGTTTATTTATTAATAATTGTTATTATTAATACTTGTGATTTAAACGAATGTATGTTATTACATTTACATGTTACCACGATTGATCGTACATGACTTTGAATGCCCGAAACGTCTTTGTGACACAAGAAACTTTCACGAATAATATTTTCACATATTATTTACATTCATGATTAAGGTTTATTAATCATTTTAATTAACTATGGTGATTAGTTAGTTACTTGGGCTTTAATTGGATTTATTTGTTAATTAATGGAACTTGGACCTGATTAATGTAAATGGACTCTTGAATATGGTCTTATAAGCCCACCCTACTTCTTAGTTGGACTAGTTAGCCCATGTCTTACACTTGTAAGTATTATTTAGATGGAAACTAGCTAGTTTTGTTCAAATGAGAATCTAGTTACCATAATCCCCATGCATGGCCATCTATTAACCACACTTTTAAGGCTTTTCATGCTAGTGACCAAGGAATAACTCCATCCCCCAATATGCTTGAGAAACCGTCAGCCTAGCTCTCCTACAAGGGAGTTTTGGTTTTCATTTTTCATTACTTCACTCTCTTGTTTTCTCTCATTCAAACACACACACAAAAACACTTCCAAGTTTCTCTCTAGTTTTTGTAAGTAACTTGAAGCTTTTGTTGCTTTCTTTTTTTCCTTGTAAAACCGTAGCAAGAACATCCCATAATCATCATCATTTGCTTGTAGTTACTTATTCATGTTTATGGTTTACTTACTTACTTGTTGTTATTGTTATTTACTTATTATCTTCTAAGAAGCAAACTTGTTAGTTTGATTCTTCATCTATCTTGTTCTAACAAGAACATACAAGACATAAACTTTCTAGTTTATGATCTCCACTTAATACTTGTTTAAAGAAAGAAAGTTCATGTGTTGTAACTCATACTTGAAGTTCATGAAGTAAATTTAAAGTTTACTTTCTTAAAGATCAAACTTTTGTTTGAATCTTTAAAGTATGAATAACCCATGAACTAGTTACTAGTTACTTGCTTACTTAGCTTATTTACTTCATTTACTTGCACTTTAATTTCATGATTCATGTTCTTGTTGGTCAAGTGTTACTAGTTAACATTGATCTCATTAATCTTGAACTAAAAGTTAACTTTGAAAGTTCAAGAACACATAAGTAAGCTTTCTATAATTATAACTTTGTACACTTATGTTAGATCTAGACTTTTGAGTCTTGGATCTTCAAGATCAAACTAAGAACTATGTTCTACATCTTAAGATCTTGATTTCATAAGTTCACTTTCAAGTTTGTAACTTATTATTAGTTTTAAAGTTCATGTATGTGTTAGATCTAAGACTTTGATGTAACTTTGGTTCATCAAAACACTTGCAACACTTAAGTGAGTTGTGCTTCATGTCTTAGACTTACACTTGGGTTATGATGGTCAAAACTTGGTGAAAATGATGCAAACAAATCAACAAGTTGTACACTTAAAGCTATATGCATCAAGGATGAGAACCATGATAAGCATCGAGCACCAAGAACCACCGGAACCTACTGACCCTACTGTTCTACTATTTCTGTGTCTGACACGTACAACCTGGGCAACTTTAATTATTATTTTCAGATATCTCTATTTGAGCAGATAACTTTTCATATAGGACTCATCTTCATCCGAGTTACGGTTTAGGATTTATGGCCCTCCGATCGTCACTATGTCCATTTAACGTTGTGCTGAAAATTCTGACCTACTCGCACTTAGACCGTCGCCACGGTCAAACGAAGATGAGTTTGCTTCTGTAATTTTTATCACACTTAAAGGACTCATAGACGGAGCCATGGACACTGGTCTCACCTTATTTCAGTAGGTGTAGAGGCCGTGGTGACTGACCGAACTCAGCCTTTGTTTTAAACTACTTTCATAAACGAAACCTACTTTACACCTTTTGTTTGATGATGAATGATGATGACCTTTAAGACCTTATTTACATACTTTTAAACCTATTCGGATGATTTACTGACTTAGTACTATTTGACTTAGGTTGAGGACCCATTTGGACAACCTTCATTACTTGCTTACTTTCCGAGTCATACTTTACCGCTACTCTATCATTGTGAGTTATAGCATCCCTTTTTACTTTAACTATTTTGGGAACTGAGATTACATGCGCATTTTACATTTTACATACTAGGCATGAGTACTTAAACTTTATATATGTGTGGGTCATATAACGGCAGAAACATTCCCTTTAGCTCGGTAACGTTTAGTCATTGGTTTTTGAACCGGTGGACGCGAATCTTAGATATGGATCCATAGGGTTTAACATCCCCACTCGGGCTAGTAGCACTAGTATTTAATGAGTGTTTAATACTTCGTAGACATACGCACTTGCCAAGTGTACTTTCAGGGGGTATAAACGTTAAGTTAGTTACCAAGTGCCCACGGTTAACATATACTTTATCATAATGTTTTGAAATGCTCTTTGTAGCACTGAAATCTCGTGGCCTACCTTACCTACTGTTATACTTAAACTATAGCTCACCAACCTTTGTGTTGACGTTTTTAAGCATGTTTTTCTCAGGTGCTTAAGGTTTGCTTCCGCTGTGTGCTAGTCTTGCCGTAGACACCCGCTGCTCTAGTGTTATCACCGCATGAACTGTTTATCTTGCATTCAAACTTTTATACTTTTGAAACTATGTTTTGTAACGACCTAAGGGTCACATACATTTATTCATGCTGTTGGTGTAAAACATTTGATGTCGGTTATGACGTCACCTTTTTATCGTGAATGCAAACGTATTTTGAAATAGCATATAGTGTTTGACCTTGTAATGATCCTGTTGTTGATGATTCGTACACGATGGTTTTGTACGGGGCGTCACATTTGGTATCAGAGCATTGGTTGTAGGGAATTAGGTTGTATTAGTGAGTCTAAGACCGACCGAGTAGGATTCACTAATAGAACTAATCTACAACTTGCTAGTTTACGTGTTTCTGCTGAACTTACTGCATGCTGCTGCTTACTTTTACTACTATGTGCTGTATGCTATTACATGATGTCACTACTGCATGCTATTATCTGCTTTCGATTGCATGATACTTGTCGTTATCGCCATGCTACTTATTGTTATACATGATTTAAACTGTTGGCCTAATACGTGCTTGCTTTATGACTTACTGACATGGAAAAATTTATTTTTCCTTGTTCAGATGTCGGATATTCCACCTGCTATCATTTTGGGCAGTTCAGACTCGTCAGCCACCCCACCTGCTGCTGCTGCCGACACACCGATCCCGCTACCCACGAGTGACCCCGGTGCTTCATCTTCCGGGACTAGCAGCCAGGCGCCTGCCCCAGTGGTTACTTCTAGCGGAGCCCAGGACCCTTCGGAGATTCCAGCTCCATCTGCCCCCGGACCTTCAGGATCACAGCCCCGCTCCGGCGAGATTGTGAAATTTGAAACATAGCTGTAACAATTTATAGGAGATGGTTTGGTGATACAAGCCCAATAATAGATAGCCCAAACAAAATTACTCAAGCCCATAATGATTTAGAGTCCAGTTCGTATATTAAGTAAGTTGAGTAGAAAATTAACAAGTGGGGTTTTCGGTTCCTCAAATAATCATTCAACTAAAAACATCATCATTATTTTTATCTTTTCTTCTATCATCTTCATCGACCAAAAGTAGAAAAAGAAAGAAGCAGCAGTAAACTACGATGGGTTGTTGTGGTGGTTTTTGAGGTTGAAGAGGAATAGGAAAGAGAGAAGTATAGGGTGGCGATGGTGGTTAGGAGATGAAGGTGGTGGAGCATGGTGAAGATGAGGGTGGCCACGATCAAGGTGGTTCGGTGGTGATGGAGATGATCAAATGGAATGAGAATAAATGGCGGTGATAGGTAATACTTTTGGGCTCTTGGGGTGGTGGACTGTGATGGTACCAAACAGAAAAAAAATTGTAGCAGCAAAAACCCAGCTGCAATAGTGAAGTTGCAGGTGTAGCAGGTTGTAGGAGGTGATCGTTTGATGGTTGGTTTAGTGAGGTTGTAGCAGTAGCAAACGAAGGAGAAGAAGACGGCAGTTATAATGAGGTCAGGCAGAAACACAAAGATTCCTTTATCAAAAGTTTTAGGGGTGATCGATGGTTGTTGTGGTAGACACGGTGGTTCAAGGTGAGGTTTGTTGATGGTGGTTTTCGGTTGAAGGTGGTGATGGGTGAAGGATTTTGAGGATGGTATGGTTAATATCATTAACTCTCAAACACACACACACATATATATATATATATATATATATATATATATATATATATATATATATATATATATATATATATATATATATATATATATATATATATATATATATATATATATATATATATATATATATATATATATATATATTCTTAGATAGTTATAAGATATATTATATAGTAATAATAGCAAATAATACAATAATGAAACTGAATTCAAATAACGTACAGTAAGGTGTTTGTTTGTTTACCACTTATAGATAGAATCACAGATAAATTATATTATATATATCTAAATATAATAAGATGGTGGCTAAGTGAATCCGGTAGTTGAAGAATGCAATAACATCTGCATGTACTGTGTTTGATTGGCAATCGAGGAAACAAAAACAAAAGCCATCCTATTACTTATTTGAAAAGTAATAAATATAATATTAATAATAAATAATAATAATAATATAATAATAATACTAACACAGTAAAATCTTGAATTCATGAATCAATTAATCTAGCCGCCTGCTTCTTGTTGTGTAGTTACCGACAGTTTTCACGGACTGTGTATCGTCTACTATTTGAAATTAGTGGCGGATAAAAGTCTTCAAAAAAATTCAGATATTTTTAAATTAATTATATTTAATTATTTTGGTCATTATGGTATAAAATTCAGTCATGAATTTAATAAATAAAAATTACATCAACTGTCCCTCTCATTTATGGGTAAAATATAAAAAGTGTTAAAATTTAATAACTAGATCCTAAATACATTTTTAGTAAGCCTAAAATTTATAGAACTCATTTTCGAATCACCGTTTATTTTAAAATCATATAAGTTTGAATTTAGTTTGCTTAATATCAATCGGAACATCAGACGAGTATTACAATAATTTATTATTTATTTTTAATATACTTTATTTATATTTATAGATATATTTTAAATAAAAATTATTATAATATCCTATTTTTATTTTATTAATTTTTAATAACAACGACATATAACACTTTAAATTATATTTCAAATTATTATTTATATATACATACACACATATCTAATTACAATTAATTGTTCGTGAATCGTCGAGAGCAGTCGAAGGTCAATTGAATATATGAAACAGTTCAAACTTTTTAAGACTCGATATTGTAGACTTTGCTTATCGTGTTGTGGTAGGACCCCGAAGTTGTATAGTGTTAATGTGAATTAAGCTTTAAATGAAGGTTCCTTAGAAGAGGGATATATAAGGAACCTAAGTAGTCCTAATTAGATAGTCATTGCATTGTAGCTGAGTTCTAGAAGCTGTGGAATGTAATTTTACCGATTCTCTCTCATACCGAGTCTTCTTCCTATATATCGAATCTCACTCAATCTTATCTTTACTCTCAATCTTAACATGATCTGACCTATCATTTGGTATCAGAGCTTCCAGGAAGTGATTCTACATCACTATATTGATCTAGAGATTGTAGATTACAGAATCTGAATACTCTCGGTAAAATGAATCAGATTCGGTATTATCGAATTTGATAATATGACGTTCAGATTCTTGTGATAAGTTCAGCGAAGGTGTATTAGGTCTATTAGAAAGAGTTTCGATCATCATTACAGCTTTTTAACTTCAATTATGGAGAATCAAGTTGATTTTTAGAGTTTGTGGCTAAAACTCTCGATATTGCTTAATTCAAGCTTGATTCTGGCGTTTTGTGGAGATTTAATGATTCAGTTGTGTTCGTGAGGTGTTAAATCACATTTCTGTTGGTTCAATTTCTTCAATTCTTCAAGTTTTGAAGATTTGATCAACACTCGGTATCGTAACTGTCATACCGAATCTGCTTCATTACTGGAAATTCATCTTAAGTGTTGCAGATTGTGGTGTGTTTGTGATTCTATCACATTCGGTTTGTTCATACGCAGCTAATTGGTGTGATTTGAGAAAGAATTCTATTATATTTCTAAGTTTTAGACTTAGACTCGGTATTGTCAACTGCTACAGTTGACATTCGGTATCCTGAATCTTCGGTATCATTGATATTCTGTTTGTTACTAACTTGTTTTCTTGTGCAGCAAGATTACCGAATCTAATTCAAGGGAATTGGATTGAGTTTACACATATTATTTTACAGAATTTGACTACCGAGTCATTTACCGAATCAGAAACTCGGTTTCACTAAATTCTTTGGTTTTAAGTGTACTGAAGCTTCAAGTTGTGTGGTTACCGAATCCATACCGAATTTGAGTGTGTTACTTGTGATTCTTATCAGTTTCTGATACAGAATCTGGTTTACCGAATTGTTACCGAATCTGCTACAGTATCGAACCACTTACCGAATCTGCTACTGTACCGAATCTTTACCGAATCTGACATTCTTGTTAGATTTTATACTAAACCCTGATCATAGATTGTGTTTAATACCGAATCTATACTGAATCTACCTCGATTTAAGATGTCTACTCAAGATACTCTTATCATTGGATCAGATTCCCGACCTCCAGTGTTGTTTGATGGCAAGTACACTCAGTGGCTTCATCGTATCACTCAGTACATAGACTATAAGGGTGAGAAAGCTAAACATATTTGGGCTTCTCTGAGAGATGGTCCAGTTGTTGATTTTCATCCGGATACTGGTATGCCAATTCCAGTCTATGAACTTTCTGGTGATAAACGTGAAAGAGCTCAGGGTGACATAGAGGCTAAGAATATTGTCATGCAAGCTATCCCATATGAGCTATTTGAAAATGTTGATAGCAACACTACTGCAAAAGATATATTATATATGGGATGAGATCAAACGACAACAAGAAGGTTATGACATGTCAGACGTTACTAAATTGAATAAGGCTCTGGGATTGTATGAAGATTTCAAGCAGGAACCAGAAGAACAACTCAAGGATACCTACCGTCATTTCAATGGTGTTCTCAATGAGTTGAAAAGGTGTAAGATTGTAAAAGTACATGCTGAAGTCAACATGAAATTCCTCAAAAAGCTCAATGCTGATTGGCTTCCTTATGGAACCATTGTTCGATCTACCAAAGAGATTGACAAGTTGACTATTCATGAGCTTGTTGGAGTTCTTATGTATTATCAACCTGAAGAGTCTAAACTTCAAGAAGGAAGGAAAGAGTCTTCTCCAAGTGATCCTCGTGCTCTAATTGTCAAAAAAAAAAGAGCAAATCATTTTCCAAAAGCTTGTCCAAGAAAGTGCTTGTTGAAGAATCAACTGATTCTGAAGAGTTGAATCTTTCTGATGTTGATGATTCACACCTTGAATTAGTCAAGATGGCAGCCATGTTCACAAACGCCTTGAACAAACACAAATTTAAAGGCAAATCAAGCAATCAACGCAAACTCTCATCATCTTCCTCGTACTACAAGAAAGCTGATCAATCCAAACAACAACGTGCTGATGATTACATGAAGGAAGATTCAATCTGTTTCAATTGTGGCAAAGCTGGTCATTACTCTCGTGAGTGCAAGACGCCTAAGAAGAAGGACGCAACTTACTACAAGAAGAAAATGTTGACGGCTAAGATTGTGGAAACTGGGGGAGAGCTGAAACCGGTTGATGATACTTGGTTTAACTGGACTGATAATTCAGACTCAGAGGTGGAACATGCAAATGTTTGCAAGGTGACTAAGCTCATCAAAGCTAAGGAAGCATTGGAGAATTCTGTCTCAACATCTGACGATGATGAGGTACAATCAACTGAAATCTCACCTGATTTTATAAAAATGCAAAATGACTTGATGAAGAATCTGGTCTCAATGTCAAAAGAAGTCAAAGGCTTAAAATCTGAAAACAAGGTTTTAAAAGATAAAATAAAACTTTCTGAGACCAAACCATCTTCATCCAAATTACAATCGGAATTGCAAAAGTTGACTGTCCAACTCAGCTCCTCGAAATCTGAGTTGGAAGATCTTAAAAAGACAATTCATCCGATTAAAGTCGAACGAACTGATTATCGTTTAAAATCTGAACGACTTGCAGAAAAAGTTCAATTATTAGAAAAAGATCTTTCTGATTTAAAAAACCAACGAACCCACACTTTCAAAGCTAAACAAGAAAATTATTCATTTAGAAAACGCAATAATTGAAAAAGACACTGAAATCTCTTCGTTGTCAAAAGAGTCTGTTCTAATGAAAGCTCAACTTGCTCGATATGAGGAAAAACTCTATCGAACAGAGCAATCCAAAGCTATCATGGATATGGAACTTTCAAAACAAACGATTTCATGAATAGACCAAAAACGATTCATGGTGAAAAGTGGGGGTTGGGTTTTGAAGATCCTAAGATCTTAGATGGAGCTTCCAAAAAGATTCCAGGATTATATCATTCTGATTACTTTCAAGCTAGTTTACCACCGCATTTTGTGCATTCTTCTGATGCTGATTTTGATGATATTATTGTTAATCGCAAATCTAAAAAATACCATCAAATTAGCTAAATGTATGAGAAAATTAATGCAAAAATGGGTAAATCAAATCCTGCTTTCTTGAAGGAACTTGTTGAAACTGAAAAGAATGTGCAATGTGCTAATTATGTGCCGACACGTAGATTGGTTTACATTCCTACACTCATGCTAGAGAAATACATTTTAATGCTTGAGAATGACGCGTTTAACAAACCTAGTTCTAGCATTGTTAACATAGATGAGGTGTTTGATGAACCAACTTTTGATGTGAAGCCAGTTTGTAACGACCCGGAAATTTCCGACCAAATTTAAACTCTAATCTCTATATGGTTCCGACACGATAAGCAAAAACCCTAAAGTTGACCCGCACTTTTTCGATCGTTCTATACTCATAAGATTAATATTTACATAAATTAAACCTTACCAACATGATAAGCAATCTAAATTGTTGAGACTTATGTTTTCGAAAAGAGTTTTACACAACGTTTGACCGTCTAGTTTGACCGATGATATTACGAACTATACAATATATGATAATTATACGTTTGTGTATATATATGTATATATACATATTTAACATGATCTAAGAATATTTTAATATCTCATTTTGTATTAATAACAATAAGTTATAAGTATATTTTGAAACTACTAACTTAAGTTTTCAAAACGATAACCATACGTAACGTTATTTGACTTAAATACTTATGACCTATAATGTTTACACATATATCGTATAAGTAATGTATTTAATCACTTTTAAAGACTTAAATACATAAAACAATATAAGTATATTTACAAAAGATAGCTATATTTGAATCCTCGTTCCGTTTTCTCAAAGATTTCTATACGTATACCTAGGGTATATGTACCCGTATCATACGCAGCTTCTAGATGTATTTACTATTGGTATATACCAATAAAAATCTGCTCCTTAGCAGCCTTAAATGATTAAGAAACATGTGGAACCAACCATTTGTCAAGTAGCATGAATTATTTAGCAAGCAAACAAAGTTAGGTATTTTTTTTTCCTTTATAACCTAAAAACGTTTTTATGCATGCACACCATTTCTTCACCCCATTTTCTCATACTTACACTTCCATTTCTCTCTCAAAATACTCTTAACTTCATACTTGATCATCTCCAAGCATTTTCCCCATCATTTAGCTTCAAAAACCTTACTTAAACACCATAAGAAAACCATACAAAAACACTTCAAGAAATCCTTCCAAGAACACAAACTTACTTCCAATCTTTCATCCAATTCCATCACCCTTTTGGTTCTAGCTTTTTACTCCTCTTTTACAGCAACCTTGTCCAAGGAACTTGAGGTAGTATCTATGTTCATAACCTTATTCGATTCATATATATATATAGCTATCATATTTTGTGGTATACAATTTTAACAACAAGAACATAGTTTGAAAGTTTTCAAACTTGTTTGCAAACTAAATAGATCCTTCTAACTTAACTTTTAAAATACTTCAAGACCTGTAATATAACTTAAATATATGCTAACTTAACAAGGTATAACTTGGTTTTTCAAAGAATATCTTAAAAACTGTTTTTACGACGTCGGAGTGCAACCGGGGACTGTTTTGGGTTGGATAATTAAAAACCATTTTAAACTTTGAATTGGAGGTTTATTTTCTGGAAAAATAATTTTTACTATGAATATGATAACACATAAAAATTTCATGATTTAATTCAAAGTATAAGTATTTTTAGAAAAATGGTCATTAAGTGTTATTTTTTTGTAACAAAAATGTTTAACTTCATAAGTTTCACTAAAGTTTCACCTATGCCGTGTGATTTTGAATACAAACCAAGGTATTTTCAGTTCATAGTCTTAAAGAGGGACTCGATCCAAGGAGATGGCAAGTTGAATCAACGAAAACGGATTTGTAACGAAGAAACTATGACCGAAACAAAATTGGTTATCCTAGACTTGTTTAACTTCGGGATTAATTGGGAAAAAGTAAATAAATCACATATTTCTAAGATAACATGATATTTTATATATATGTACTTATAATTCAATTTTATATGGTTCAGGATCACCCGTAAACAACACGAGAAGATTAATCATAAGATCCCATGTTTGTACGCAACACGTCATTTGACAACACCGGTACTTTATGTACGCAACACGTCATTTGACAACACCGGTACCGTGGGTCAAGATTAATCTCGACCAATACATATACGATGGGGTTTTATTTATTTCGTTGGGGGTTTTATTTATTTCATTGCGGGTATATTAAACATCTAAAAATGAACCATTAAAATTGAATTACTAACAACGAGCTGCTAACTACGAACTAAGGAATTATTCAAAGTATTAAAAGTATAACAAGTATATATATGTGACGTTTGTTTAAAAAGAAAAGGTATTGATATATTATATATGGATAGGTTCGTGATATCAACCGGAGACCAAGTCAAATTATATATATCTTCAAGACGAAAGTGAGTATATAGTCCCACTTTTAAACTCTAAATATTTCGGGATGAGAATACATGTATTTTATGTTTTACGTTATGGACACAAGTAACTGAAAAATATATTCTACGTTGAGTTGTACCACTGGCATACTTCCCTGTAGCTTGGTAACTAATATTTACAGCGGTATTGTAAACGCGAATCCTGTTGATAGATCTATCGGGCCTGACAACCCCAACCGGACTGGACGACCAGTATTCAACGGTTGCACAGTACTTCGTTTCGTGACTACACTTGGTACAGTGTAGTAAGATTTCATATTAAAGGGAATATGCGACGTGATTAATTGTTAAGTATGGTTACCAAGTGCTCAACCACTTAGAATATTTTTATTAAAATGTTTATATATGAAATCTTGTGGTCTATATTTATATCGCTGTCGACATTAAACCTATATCTCACCAACTTTATGTTGACATTTTAAAGCATGTTATTCTCAGGTATGAATTAAGTCTTCCGCTGTGCATTATCTCGTACTAAGGATACTACTTGAGGCCATTAAGGACTTATATCATAAGGCGTTGCATTCGAGTCATTGAAGTTCATAGAGACTATTATTAAGTAAATGGCGGTTTAGGTCATTTGAATATTATGAAATGTCAGGCGAATATGTCAATTATGGATGTAACTATAGATTGCCTTTTAAGAATAAATGCAACGTTTGTAAGATGTATCATATAGAGGGCAAGTACCTCGCAATGTTATCAACTATTGTAATTCGTTTGTAATCAATATGGACAACGTCCGGATGATTAGTTTCGGATCCTTTCAGTTGGTATCAGAGCGTTGGTCCTAGCGAACCAGGCCTTGCATTAGTGTGTCTAACTAGTAGTTGTTAGGATACATTAAGTGAGTCTGGACTTTGACCGTGTCTGCCTGTCAAAAGTTTTGCTTATCAATCCTAGTCGGAAATCATCTGCTTATCATCCTTAGGGAACTGCCTGCTTATCATTCTTAAGTCTAGGCACGTCTTACTGCATTTAGTGCATCGATAATGTATAGACAAAATTCATATCCTAGCGTATCTGTTACTATAGACATTGCCTGACGTATTTCAAAGATTCTCCGTAATTCATGGGATTTTGATATTATATATACATATGTAAATTATGTATTGAAGAGTACCAAACCCAACTCCTATAATCTATTCCAAACCAAAAATTCATTTCTCCGACCATACAAGATGGATTCTTCATCCAGCTCAAATTCCTCCGACTTCGATAGCTTCGCCGATATGGATTTCCATTCGAGCTCCGAGAACAGCGTTACCGGAATGGATCAACCAATTTCCCATCATCTATTCTGGATGAATTGGGGATGGGTTCGTAATATACTAAATTTCTGGAGGCAAGAAGAAGGTGATCCATTCCATCCACCAAATTGTCCTCTTAACGATGAACCTGAAGCACTTACCGACGAACCTATTCGAAACACCATTTTCTCGCTCATTTCTAGAGTATCTCGTCATGATTACATACTATCCCATATTTCAAATCTTGTTCATTCGCTCGTTCCAACCGTCAATCATCCCGGTATAATAGAAGAAGTCAACGAACTCCGTGCTCGGGTAGTGGTTTTGGAGAATATGGTGCGAAGGTTACAAACACCAACAGCAGCACCAGCAGCATAATCCGTACTACCATCGTCAACGCCGACAGTACCTTTATCACCCCAAACACAACCGCGCCTTAAATCTCAACATCACAATCTGTATCTCGAATATCAACATCACACGACTCAATATCTGTACTTCGAGTATGATCTTCGTTCTATATATCGTTCTACATCGATTATCTTCGCTTTACGTATCGTATGACGATTATGTAATTTCTAAAGTCTTAGAGATTATGTAATCTAGAATTAACGATAAATCAAATGAGTTTAATATCTTATTGACTCATTAAATCTATGATTATCTCTGAAGAAAATATATATGCAAGTATATTTTCATAAAGATAGTAATTAAAAATTCCTTCGTACAAACTATTAATGATGAAAATATTTTAACGGGTGGGTAGTACCCGAGGAATATTTAGAATTCACATTAATAAGTTATATTGTACATTCTTGAATCTGATTCAACGGTTATCTATTATCTTACTTACAACCACCGATATTCGTATCCGCTCACCCCAGAATAACCATTTTCAATCAAATTTCATATTCGGATTTTGACCTACCAGAATCCAACAAGTGGCATAAAGAAGAAAACATTGGACAAAATAAAAAAAAAATTGTTAGAAACACACGATTTAACTAATTAAAAATCTATTAAGGATTCCACGCTAACTGTTCCGGCTAACTCTGGACAATTAAAATGAATTAAAATGTTGATTGTAACATATGAAGCTAAACAATTCTTCAAGCTTGCCACTTGATTTTATCTTAAACCTCATTCGTAACTTGATGATTACAATTCGCATTCAAATCCTTTCATGATTCCTGAAAACACCTCGACCGAGAAGTTGAACCCGCCGCACCTCGCCTACGGAATGAAGATTTATACATACAGTTATACACCTGAAGAACTCTCGAACCCAAATTCATAATTTAACACATAACGTATTGAATCCTTTGCCATTTATTAGCAAGAACAACCCTACAATTCCTTTTCAAGAAGCTAATTTTGTCACAGCTCCACTTCGACTTTTCAGTGAGATTATTTCTATTATAATCATGATATTTATACCTTGTCCTTTCGCCGTCATTACCGGAAAACCTTTTATATCCCTCGACAACATCAACAGGTGCACCAGCAGATCGTTATCCTTTTGGCGAAATCAACAATCATTATTTTGAAAATCTCGCGGAACTTCTTCCATCATATCTATAATGTCTATCCCTAAGAATTTCATAATCTGAACGTGAAGTTTCTGAAAAACACCCGGGACTATGAAATAGTTCTTGAAATGCTAACGAAGCAGCAAAAACTGTAAACGACTTTAACGGTCAAAAGTTTGATGACAAAGAATAGTAAGGTGGTAAAGCTGAAAAAAAAAAAAGTTTGGAACTAAAAAACGGATGAAGCAAAGTATGAAAGAGGCTGTGGATAAATCACAGGGACTGAACCTGCTCTCAAAGAATACAAACGATTCCGTACCTCCTGAAACCGTCAGTAAGAACCCTACTCTTTATTCAAAACCTTGCCCGGATGATATTTTTCATCATCATCTTATCTTAGATATTATAAGATATCTTCATATCATTCGTTATACATATTTTTCATATTTCTGGAGATATTTTTACAACTATTCCTATCTGCGATCATTTATCTCTCCGTAACATCTGCGTTACAATATAAAAGAAACTGTGTTAATTTCTAAATTCTGAAACCTCCGAGATTAAAATATAAATGATTTGAAGTAGTGTTGGGAACTGATGCATGAATTAGTATAATATAATGAAACTTGATCAACTTTATTATATTACAGTAAGTCATGTTAAGTTTCTAATGGAATGTGATGATTCACAGTACCGTCATCATGTGCCATGTTACACGGCTCTTACATTCTATCAAGTCTCCAAACATATTAGAACGTATCACCTTGATAGTTCTATTTTTCCGGAATATTCGAGTAATTTAACGAATCAAGATCGTGTCATTACAATTTCATTCTAAAACCAATAGCTAGGTTCATTCCAAATTTCCTACCTACGAATTTCGGACCATTGTTCGCTTGGCTCGAGGACGGGAAGAAGAAACGAAGGGACAAAACCTCAGAATAGAAATAGGAACATAAACCACAGCAAATAAGAGAGAGTATTAACTGTGGATGACAATGATTTTAAAGGACGGGAGTAGGAACATCGAAATATAAGGGAAGGTATAAAACCTAACAACAACCCCGAAACTACAAACCGTGCATATCAATACGTATTGCAACGTAAAGGCACGGGAGAATTAAAAACATTATAATTCCAAGGAAAGGATAAAAGAGAATAGATTCTTCTGGTGATAGATGAAAAAGAAGAATGAAAGATATGAAAGTTAGAAATATAACAAGGATTAGAATGGGATGGAGCATATTAGCGAATGTCTTAAAGTAGGAACTAAAGAGAAAGAATAGAAAATGTGGGAAGAAAGAAAGGGAAGGAGGTAAATTTATAGTGAAATATTCGACAAAGAAATCAAAACAGATTGCCGCGTTAAATCAAAGAAGATCCTGATCGCCGCAAAACTAAATCTTATTACATAAGATTTTCTTTAAAACCCTTAAATCCCGGAAATCGATCATAATCACGTCATCGGTTACAACAATTCTATATTTACTCATTTCACTCTTTTGTGATAGCTTCGCTCGTGCGTCTCACATAACCGAATCGTTTTATCTAAATCTTTCAATAATGATAAAATTTAATTATTACCTCATATTCGTCATGAAAACATTCCTATTGTTATTTATGACAACCTCTACCAAATTTCGAGGACGAAATTTCTTTAACGGGTGGGTACTGTAACGACCCGGAAATTTCCGACCAAATTTAAACTCTAATCTCTATATGGTTCCGACACGATAAGCAAAAACCCTAAAGTTGACCCGCACTTTTTCGATCGTTCTATACTCATAAGATTAATATTTACATAAATTAAACCTTACCAACATGATAAGCAATCTAAATTGTTGAGACTTATGTTTTCGAAAAGAGTTTTACACAACGTTTGACCGTCTAGTTTGACCGATGATATTACGAACTATACAATATATGATAATTATACGTTTGTGTATATATATGTATATATACATATTTAACATGATCTAAGAATATTTTAATATCTCATTTTGTATTAATAACAATAAGTTATAAGTATATTTTGAAACTACTAACTTAAGTTTTCAAAACGATAACCATACGTAACGTTATTTGACTTAAATACTTATGACCTATAATGTTTATACATATATCGTATAAGTAATGTATTTAATCACTTTTAAAGACTTAAATACATAAAACAATATAAGTATATTTACAAAAGATAGCTATATTTGAATCCTCGTTCCGTTTTCTCAAAGATTTCTATACGTATACCTAGGGTATATGTACCCGTATCATACGCAGCTTCTAGATGTATTTACTATTGGTATATACCAATAAAAATCTGCTCCTTAGCAGCCTTAAATGATTAAGAAACATGTGGAACCAACCATTTGTCAAGTAGCATGAATTATTTAGCAAGCAAACAAAGTTAGGTATTTTTTTTTCCTTTATAACCTAAAAACGTTTTTATGCATGCACACCATTTCTTCACCCCATTTTCTCATACTTACACTTCCATTTCTCTCTCAAAATACTCTTAACTTCATACTTGATCATCTCCAAGCATTTTCCCCATCATTTAGCTTCAAAAACCTTACTTAAACACCATAAGAAAACCATACAAAAACACTTCAAGAAATCCTTCCAAGAACACAAACTTACTTCCAATCTTTCATCCAATTCCATCACCCTTTTGGTTCTAGATTTTTACTCCTCTTTTACAGCAACCTTGTCCAAGGAACTTGAGGTAGTATCTATGTTCATAACCTTATTCGATTCATATATATATATAGCTATCATATTTTGTGGTATACAATTTTAACAACAAGAACATAGTTTGAAAGTTTTCAAACTTGTTTGCAAACTAAATAGATCCTTCTAACTTAACTTTTAAAATACTTCAAGACCTGTAATATAACTTAAATATATGCTAACTTAACAAGGTATAACTTGGTTTTTCAAAGAATATCTTAAAAACTGTTTTTACGACGTCGGAGTGCAACCGGGGACTGTTTTGGGTTGGATAATTAAAAACCATTTTAAACTTTGAATTGGAGGTTTATTTTCTGGAAAAATAATTTTTACTATGAATATGATAACACATAAAAATTTCATGATTTAATTCAAAGTATAAGTATTTTTAGAAAAATGGTCATTAAGTGTTATTTTTTTGTAACAAAAATGTTTAACTTCATAAGTTTCACTAAAGTTTCACCTATGCCGTGTGATTTTGAATACAAACCAAGGTATTTTCAGTTCATAGTCTTAAAGAGGGACTCAATCCAAGGAGATGGCAAGTTGAATCAACGAAAACGGATTTGTAACGAAGAAACTATGACCGAAACAAAATTGGTTATCCTAGACTTGTTTAACTTCGGGATTAATTGGGAAAAAGTAAATAAATCACATATTTCTAAGATAACATGATATTTTATATATATGTACTTATAATTCAATTTTATATGGTTCAGGATCACCCGTAAACAACACGAGAAGATTAATCATAAGATCCCATGTTTGTACGCAACACGTCATTTGACAACACCGGTACTTTATGTACGCAACACGTCATTTGACAACACCGGTACCGTGGGTCAAGATTAATCTCGACCAATACATATACGATGGGGTTTTATTTATTTCGTTGGGGGTTTTATTTATTTCATTGCGGGTATATTAAACATCTAAAAATGAACCATTAAAATTGAATTACTAACAACGAGCTGCTAACTACGGACTAAGGAATTATTCAAAGTATTAAAAGTATAACAAGTATATATATGTGACGTTTGTTTAAAAAGAAAAGGTATTGATATATTATATATGGATAGGTTCGTGATATCAACCGGAGACCAAGTCAAATTATATATATCTTCAAGACGAAAGTGAGTATATAGTCCCACTTTTAAACTCTAAATATTTCGGGATGAGAATACATGTATTTTATGTTTTACGTTATGGACACAAGTAACTGAAAAATATATTCTACGTTGAGTTGTACCACTGGCATACTTCCCTGTAGCTTGGTAACTAATATTTACAGCGGTATTGTAAACGCGAATCCTGTTGATAGATCTATCGGGCCTGACAACCCCAACCGGACTGGACGACCAGTATTCAACGGTTGCACAGTACTTCGTTTCGTGACTACACTTGGTACAGTGTAGTAAGATTTCATATTAAAGGGAATATGCGACGTGATTAATTGTTAAGTATGGTTACCAAGTGCTCAACCACTTAGAATATTTTTATTAAAATGTTTATATATGAAATCTTGTGGTCTATATTTATATCGCTGTCGACATTAAACCTATATCTCACCAACTTTATGTTGACATTTTAAAGCATGTTATTCTCAGGTATGAATTAAGTCTTCCGCTGTGCATTATCTCGTACTAAGGATACTACTTGAGGCCATTAAGGACTTATATCATAAGGCGTTGCATTCGAGTCATTGAAGTTCATAGAGACTATTATTAAGTAAATGGCGGTTTAGGTCATTTGAATATTATGAAATGTCAGGCGAATATGTCAATTATGGATGTAACTATAGATTGCCTTTTAAGAATAAATGCAACGTTTGTAAGATGTATCATATAGAGGGCAAGTACCTCGCAATGTTATCAACTATTGTAATTCGTTTGTAATCAATATGGACAACGTCCGGATGATTAGTTTCGGATCCTTTCACAGTTCTACCTGCTTTACCTGCATGTTCTGATAATGTTTTCCGTGAAGACCTAGCACATGAACTAACTGTTTTCTTTGAGACAGAATCTCTAGGTCAAAATTCTTTAGATGAAAAAGTAGAACCTCATACTGAACCGATCATTGAACCTTTGATAGATTTTGAAAGTCAACTTGATCCTTTGCACGATTATTATTTGCATTTACTTGCTGTACGTAATTTGGATCGTATAGTAGCTCAACTTGAAAAGGAGAATATTGACTTGCAACTTAAGTGCCAATCATTAGAACAAATGCTTGCTCTGTGTGATAAATTGCCTTCACTGCCTAAGAAAGAATGTTCTTATGTTTTTAAGGAGGGTGAAGTGATAGTTTCTGCTAAAGAATTATGTCTTGAGATTAAAAGCTTAAAATAAAAGATAATTCAACTGAAACAGGCTAACACACTTAAGCAATCGTCTAATGTTGAAACCAATGTGCTTAAATGTATTGGTGGGATTACAAAGAAGGGGAAGGGAACAACAACATCTAAGGATGTAAAACCCATTACTATTCTAAAAAATCCTCTACGTTCTCAATTTGGCAATCGTGGTTCAAAAGTTGTTTCTACAACTCAATTTGTTGTCAAAAAGGTTCATTCTCCCGATGGTTCTGTATCAACTGAAAAGATTCCTATGATTCCAATGACAAAAACTTCAAAAGCGAGTCTTTTAACAACATCAGTTAAGTCCACACAACACACAAGTCCTAAACCTGATTTAAGTGAGTATGATGCAAAAGAACGTAAAATAAAATTGGAAATTTTGCAAAATCAATCATCTCATGTGTCAACTGAAAAGTTTGGGCGTCTAACTAACAAATGTGTTTTTCGTGTCACAGGTCATAATCCAAACTTGAATTACAAATCTGTATGGGTTCCTAAGTCCACGACTAAGAAAGTAGCAACCAAACCAACGCAATCTGCTAGTCGGCCTAGGAAATCATCTCATGTTTTTCAATTTTCATCTGTGAACAAAACATCTACTTGGAATAAGTTGTGTGTTAAGACTTCTGATAACGATGTAAAACTTGGTATTGTGTATGATGCTTCATGTAATGTGGTTTTAAATGATGCTTTATTGTCTAAACTGCATGATGCTTTACGTGATTATCTTGTTTTTGATCCAAAGTTTATTGTTGGTACTAACCGTAGAGGACCCAAGAAACTTTGGGTACCTAAACTCTAGGAAATTCACATTTACAGGGTTTCGACGTCTGTGTTTGGTATATCGATTCTGGTTGTTCTCGACACATGACGGGCAATAAATCCTTGCTTGTCAACTTCATTGACAAATTCCTAGGAACGGTTATTTTTGGAAATGATGAAATTGCAGCGATAACGGGTTACGGAGATTTTGTGCAAAATGGCATTACAATCAAACGGGTTTCATATGTTGAAGGTTTGGCGTGCAGTTTATTTATTGTGAGTCAATTCTGCGATGGAGATCTTAAAGTTCTGTTTGAACGTCGACAATGCTCGGTGCAATCCACCGAAGGAAATGATCTTCTTGTTGGTAAACGTTGTGCTTCACTATACACTATTGACCTCAATGATGCACCTTCACATACAACCATGTGTTTGGCCACTCGTTCTACCGAAGAAAATTCATGGTTATGGCATCATCGGATGTCACACCTGAATTACAAGGGTATCAATCGACTAGTCTCTAAAGACTTAGTTGATGGTATTCCAACCTTTCACTATGATAAGCATCATGTGTGTCCATTATGTGCGTTGGGTAAGCTGAAACGGTCTAATCATCTACTTAAGCAAAACCCAAGTACTTCATCGTCTTTGAAATTATTGCATATGGACTTATGTGGACCCATGTGTATTTCTAGCCTTGGTGGCAAGAAACATGTGCTTGTCATTGTCGATGACTATACCCGGTTTACATGGATTTTTCTTTTGCAAACTAAGTCAAAGACCCCCGCCATTATCATTGAGTTCATTAAAAAGACTCAACGCTCTTTTAACAAACATGTTAAGAGCATTCAGACTGATAATGGGACGAAATTTAAGAATGACCTGCTTGATAGTTATTTGAAAGACCAAGGCATTAAACATCAATTCTCTACTGCTTGGACCCCTCAACAGAATGGAGTAGTCGAACGACGTAATCGTACGTTGTGCGAAGCAGCTCGAACGATGCTTGCTTACTCCAAACTACCTCCAAAAATGTGGGGGGGGGGGGAGGCCATTTCAACTGCATGCTATACCCAAAATCATTTTATTGTTAATAAACGTTTTGATAAAACTCCGTATGAGTTATTATATGGTAGACGCCCAAATGTCAAATATTTCCGTGTCTTTGGTTGTATATGCTATGTGCTTAACGATTTTGATAGCCTCGAAAAGTTTGATCCAAATGGCGATCAAGCCATATTTCTCGGTTATTCTTCAAACAAAGTTGCTTATCGGGTTTATCACAAACGGAAAAAAACGATTAAAGAGAGCATCAATGTCAAGTTCGATGAATTTTCGGGAATGGCTTTTGAACAACTCAGTTCAAAACCCTATCCTAACCTGGCTACTTCTTCTTCCGAGCAAAACTCAATTTTCTTGACGAAAGGTGTTCCTACGGTTACGTCAGAGGATCTGGATATCTTATTTGATAGTCTTTATGCTCCTCAACGGATTTCAAATGTTCAAGCCGTACCGATTACACCGTCACAGTCAACTACTGTGGAGACTCAACAGAGTCTTTTTGATGAAGATACAACACCAAATGATTCACCTGTTGCTTCTTCATCCTCCCTACCACCTCCTATTACTGATAATCTTGAACTAATTCAAGATTCATCAGTTGATACAACTCCAGCTGTTTCTCCAGATAATCAATTGAATCCATTAGATCATGTTACATCAGATCAAGTGGATCACGTTTCAACGTCAACAACGGTTGATGTTTCAATGGATGCCACTAATGTACAACCTCTTCCACACAACCGATGGACTAAAAGTCATCCAATAGATCTTATTATTGGTGATGCATCTGCTCCAGTCTCAACTCGAAGGGCTACTTGGAATATGTGTCTATACACTGCCTTTCTTAGTAAGATTGAACCAACAACGGTTGCTCAAGCTTTACTAGATCCGAACTGGGTGGTTGCAATGCAAGAAGAGATCAATCAATTTGAACGGTTGAAAGTATGGCGATTAGTTCCAAGACCAACGGGTCAACGACCAATAGGGGTTAAGTGGATTTTTAAGAACAAGAAGGATTCTGATGGAATTGTGGTTTGGAATAAGGCACGTCTTGTGGCCAAGGGATATCAACAACAAGAGGGTATTGATTATGACGAAAAGTTTGCTCCGGTTGCTAGGATTGAGGCTATTCGTCTTTTCCTTGCATTTACTTCTCATATGAAGTTCACGGTGTTTCAAACGGACGTTAAAACTGCTTTTCTGAATGGTCATCTTAAAGAGGAAGTCTATGTCGATCAACCAGAAGGCTTTGTCGATCCCATTCATCCAAATCACGTATACTACTTGGAAAAAGCTTTGTATGGTCTGAAGCAAGAACCGCGTGCATGGTACGAGACGTTAACAAAGTATTTGCTGGACAACGGCTTCTCTCGTGGAACGATTGATACAACGCTATTCATCCGTAAAAACCATGATCACATTCTCTTGGTTCAAATTTACGTGGATGACATTATTTTTGGTTCCACGTCCCCGGCCTTATGCAAAGAATTTGGTGACCTTATGGCCAGCAAATTCGAAATGAGCATGCTTGACCAGTTAAATTTCTTTTTGGGGTTACAAGTAAAACAATTACCAAACGGGATTTTTCTCAGTCAAGTAAAGTATATCAATGATATGCTAAAATGTTTTAAAATGACTGCTTTAAAACCAATGACAACCCCAATGAGGACTTTACTGGATGCTGATACTAATGGGGAACCCTTTGATGTTACACTTTATCGAAGCATGGTTGGTTCTTTAATGTATCTGACTGCAAGTCGACCCGACATTACACTTGTTGTAACTTTCTGTGCCCGCTTTCAGTCAAACCCTAAGAAATCTCATTCCAAAGCGGTTGTTAGGATTTTTCAATACCTTAAAGGTACACCTAACCTTGGGATCTGGTATCCTCATGGATCCGATTTCAATCTCACTGCTTACACTGATGCGGATCATGGTGGTTGCCATGTTGATAGAAAAAGCACATCTGGATCAATTCAGATGTTGGGGAATAGGCTAGTTGGTTAGTCATCCAAAAAGCAGAACTGTGTGTCTTTATCAACAGCTGAGTCTGAGTACATTACTGCAGCTCATTGTTGTTCACAGGTTTTGTGGATGCAAATTCAACTTTCCGACTATGGCTTTAAGTTTTCTAAGACCCCGATTTACTGTGATTCACAAAGTGCTATTGCAATAACAAGCAATCCGGTTCAGCATTCTAAGACTAAACACATAGATATTCGCTATCATTTCATTAAGGACCATGTAGAGAAAGGGGATGTATAGTTATACTTTGTGCCTACCAAAGTGCAATTAGCTGACATGTTCACTAAGCCTTTAGATGAACTTAGGCTAAAGTTCTTGATCAAAGAGATTGGCATGGTAGAGTATAGTGCTTGATATTCCTTAGATCTGTTGGGACTTATTCTTGGGATCTTGTGTTTAGGGGGAGTAGATACTTTTTAGGGGGAGCAACTACTTTCATATGCTTTGGATATCATCTTTTAAGGGGGAGCCTTAAGATTTATGATAACTTCCTGGATATAATTGTTCAATGGTTACGTAAGGGGGAGGTAACTCATTGATATCATATTTCAAGGGGGAGTTAATTCATTTTCTGGGTTATTTTATCAAAATGCTGATGAATTTATGGGAGGTAACTGATGAATTTATGGATACTACGACTCCTCCTGATTTGAATGTTCCATTTCAAACTGCAGAGATTGTTCTTGAGTGTGATGCTGATTACCAACTTAGTGAGGATGAAGAGAAAATGATTCTTCGTTCACCATTCATTGAACAACAAGCGTATAGAATCTATGGTGATTCTGATCTTGTCCTTTCTGCATCAATGAGTGTTCTGGGTGCATGGAAATATCATAAGAAGCCAGAATTTCTCAAAGCTTATCTGAGTGTTCGCAATAAATTCAAATTGAAGAATGAAGAGAAACTTCAAATTCAGCGGAATTCAGAGATCAAAAGCATAAATAAGATTTTAATGATGAATAAGGATGAAGTGAAGATGCCATTGTTTCAAGTTACAAGAATGGATGATGAGGATTATTAGTTTTCAGAAGCGGATTTTGATAAACTGAAGATGGACGACATTATTTTCATTTACAATAATTTGATTAACTTGAATGAATCTGCAACAACTTATCATGCTACTGCAATGAAGGCAGTCTACAGGTTTATTCTTGATTCGGTGAGATGGATGTCTGTTCATGATTTTCAAATGGGTTTGGAATCTGCACACAAAAAGCTCGGAATCAAACCGCCAAATCAAGTGATTGAAGAGCTAAGATACATGTCCTTACTTGAAGTGAGCGACTGTCCATATGGGTTTGCATTTGTCAATTCTCACTATACAAAGATCTTCATCAGAGTCTCAGATTTCAGAAGATACTCAGACGGAACGTTGATGTATGCTTTCAAATACATGAGATGGAGACTGATCAATAACTGCTATTCAACTGAAGATAATGAGATTGTCAAGTACATTCTCACAAGATTGAAAAGTCGTCTCAAAACAAGAGTGAATATACGAAGATATGAGAATCTCAAGGGATTCAAATCTAAAGTTCACTTCAGAGGAACAAAGTTCCTTTAGATGTTTTGGATAGGATTATATTGTAAAGTTCACATTTAACACTAAGGGGGAGATTGTTAGGACCCCGAAGTTGTATAGTGTTAATGTGAATTAAGCTTTAAATGAAGGTTCCTCAGAAGAGGGCTATATAAGGAACCTAAGTAGTCCTAATTAGATAGCCATTGCATTGTAACTGAGTTCTAGAAGCTGTGGAATGTAATTTTACCGATTCTCTCTCATACCGAGTCTTCTTCCTATATACTGAATCTCACTCTGTCTTATCTTTACTCTCAATCTCAACATGATCTGACCTATCATGTTGAAACCATATAAAGATTAAGTTTAAATTTGGTCGAAAATTTCCGGGTCGTCACAGTACCTACCCGTTATAGAAATTTCATCTCGAAATTTGAGTGAAGTGGTCATGGCTAACAATAAAAATGTTTTCATGACGCATACGAGCTGAAAATTTGAGTTTTATCATCAGTGAGTAATATGGATAAAATAATTTGTTTATATGAAGAGTATGAGTGAAGCTATCTCAAAAGAGTGAGATGAGGTGATAAAAGTTCGTCTTAACCAGTGACATAGTCACGGTTGATTTTAGAGAATAAGGTGCGTCTTAACTTTTGACGTTGCCTTGGTTGAATTCCGGAATTCAAGGGATTTGTAGAAAATCTTCGAAATCCAGAAGATCTGATTCTTCGGGATTTAAGGAAATTAGGATCTCTATAATTAAATGTGGTGATCTGCCTCGATTGCTCTGTCTAATATTTTCATTATAAATTTCCCTGTTCCCTTCCATTATTTTCCACCATTCCTATACTTTCTTTCTTAGTTCATACATCCAAAAGATTGTGAAAATGTTTAATCCCATTCTAATCCTTGATATTTTTTTAATTATCATTTCTGTCATTCTTCTTTTCAATGTTCCACTGGAGGAATCTATTCATTTCTACTATTACCTTGGGGTTATAGTATTTTTAATTCTCCCGTGTCTTTATATTGCTATACGCATTGATATACACGGTTTGTAATTCCTGTGTTGTTGTTGGGCTTTATATTTTCCCGTATATTTAGAAGTTCCATGCTTTTGTTTTCTCTTCCCGACTTCAAGTCAAGCAAATAAGGGTCCAGAATTCGTAGGTATGGAGTTTCGAATGATTATAATATATTAAGCAGAAAGGAATGTATTAGCACGATTTTATTTGTCAAATTACCAGAATACCTCGAAAAAGACCGAATCATCAAGAAAAATATTTTCTTGATATGTTTAGAGGTTAAGTAGAATACAGAAGTCATGTAACATGGCACATGATGACATTATGATCTGTGAATCATCATGTCCCACTAGAAACTCAGCATGACTTACTGTAATATAATCACATTGATCAAGTGTCATTATATTATACTAACTCATGCTTCATTTCCCAACATTACTTCAAAAACATTCTTACTTCAAACTCGAAGGTTTCAGAATTTAGAAACTAAACAGTTTCATTTATGATGTGATATAGATAACGCGAGAGGATAAATGATTTCAGATAAGAATGGTTATGAAAATATCTTCAGAATATGGAGAATATTTGTAATGGAAGATACGATGATATCTTAGAATATTTAAGATAAAAGGATGATGTAGAATATTGTTCGCAAGGATTTTAGAGTAAGGAGTAAGGTATTCGTTATTGACTTTAGCAGATACTTAATCATTTGGATTCTTTGAAGGCAGGTTTAGTCTTTGTGATTTTTCCACAGCCTCCTTCATACTTTGCTCAATCCGTTTTCCAGTTCCAAACCTTCTCTTTTTCTGAGCTTTGTCAACACACTATTCTTTATCATCAAACTTTTTACTGTTAAGGTCGTTTATAGTTTTTTTTTTCTTTTGCTGCTTCATCAGCATTTCGAGAACTATTCCGCAGTTCGGGGTGTTTTTCAGAAACTTCACATTTGAAGTATGTAAGTCTGTTATATGTACACATATAACTGTCAGCGTGGACATGCTGCGAGATTTCAAAATACTGATTGCTAATTCCCGATGATTCGTACGGCAATTCTCATTACAAGATGCAGATGAATAAATGACGGGGTTTTGATAAATATAATGATTTTTCGGAAAAATCAAATATCAGTGGAGTTGTTGGTAAGTTTATTGCTAATGTGGTGGAACATAAACGGATCCCCGATAACAATGGTGAAAGGGCAACATATATATCGAGGTTATAATAAGATGTTTCAACTGAAAAGTCGGAGTTGACTTGCTGGAGCTGTGACAAAACTGACTACTTTGAAAAGGAATCACAAAGTTATTTTTTCTAATAAATGCCAAAGAATCTGACGCGGATACGTTTTTAAACTTTTACTTTGGTTTCAAGAGTTTTTCCGGTACATAACTGTGGGTAACATGTGGTTGGATCGTCATCTCGATTTGTTCATTGTTTGAAGTGTCTTTGTAAACTTCGGAGGGTCTGAACACAGATTGTAATCATTAATATACATATGATGTTCTAACACGGTTTTTTTTGAAGTCAAAGTGTAGCTTTGAAAGATGTAGGAATCTAAGAGTGGTGATACCGGTTATATCTCGAATTGAATTTTTGATTTGTCAAAAATCAGAATTCGTAATCAATTTTTGGATGAGAATGGTTGTTTTGATTTCTATAAAAGAGGGAATATTGTTGTGGAAATAGTGAGTATAGTTGATGATTTGCTTAATCAGATTTGAAGAATGTAACATATTAATTATGAATTTATATATCTCTCGGGTATTACCTACCCGTTAAAAAAATTTCACAATTAATATTTTATACAAACGAATTTTTATTACAGTCTTTAGGAAAATATATATGTGTATATTTCCTTTAGATGTAACATAGATTTAATGAGTTAATATTAAATTAAACTCATTGATTTACGGTTGAAACTAGAATTGAGTAATCCCTAAAACTTTAGAAATCACATAAGTATTTCTTCAATGATATTATGAATCAATACTTTGTTATTTGTTGATGCATGATGTTGGTTTTTTGTGAAATTATTGTGAACTTCGCAAGATACGAATGATGTTGTCTGAAAAGTTTCGAGTACATCGTTGATGAAAGTGTAAAATCAAACATATATTTGAATAATACATTTGATTTATTATAAGATAGAATTCATTAAATTTAAAACAGAGATTGTAGTTAATGACGGTTAAGTTGCGGACGAAGGACGTACATTATTGCATATTAGTAATATGAATTAACCGAGTAGTTAAGATTCACACATAATAGCTTAGTACGGAAAGATTTATTATGGTTTAAAGATTTATACATATAAGATATACATATAACTCTTTTCGGTGGAAATGAGTTAATACTTCATAAATCGTTGACACAATATATTTGTTGTTGATTCGTAATGATGTCCACAGTGATTCTTGAATTGACGGAGTTTGTGATGTTACAGGTGCTGTTGATTTTGACGATGCTGACGGCACTAACTGTGCTGGTGATGCTAATGGTACTGTTGATGATGTTGGTAAAATAAATCTAGCTTGTAAATCGTGCACCATTTTCGATCAAAGTTTCTACTCTACCGTCTCCGTTTACTCATCTGCTTTACGGTCAGAATTAAATAATCTCTAAGACTTTGGAGATTACATAATCGCCGCAAAGATACCTCTTCAATGAAGTTATAAATTAATACTTCATAATTTGTTGTTGTTGTTGGTATTTCTTGATATTTACAGGACGTATGACGTTGATACTTGAGGTACAGATTGTGATGTTGTGTTGTGGAATGCGGATGTTGTTGTTGGTGGTACTGTTTATGCTGCTGATGCTGCTGCTGGTGTTTGTAACCTTTGCACCATATTCTCCATAGCCACTACCTGAGCGCGAAGCTCGTTGACTTCTTCTATTACACCGTGGTGATTGTCGGTTCGGACGAGTGGATAAATAAGATCTAGAATTTGGTATAGTATATAATCGTGACGAGATACTCTGGAAATGTAACGACCCGGAAATTTCCGACCAAATGTAAACCCTAATCTCTATATGTTTCCGACACGATTAGCAAAAGCCCTAATGTTGAGTCTAGAAAGTCTGAAATCTATATTTGGATGATTAGTTACCCTTTGACCAAGTCTGACGATTCACGAATATTTATGTGCGTATACGATATATACTTATTAATTGATAACATTAACAAAGTATTAGATATGTAATATTTAGGTTTGGATATAAGATTATTATGTTTATCAGCGAGAGTAAAAGATAACTTGATAAGTATCTGAAACTGTATCTGTCAAATTATTAACGAATCGTTTTAATTAAAACAAAGGTTTTAAACGTTATCTTAAAAGTCAAAATATTTCTAGAAACCTTTTGACAAACTACTAATGATAACGGTCCGTGATTTGAATAAAAACAAATATTTAAACAAAACGTGTTCATTAGATATATTTTTGGTATTTTATAAAATGATTAAATATCAGATTTAACTAAAAATATAACGTCTTGAATTTAAATACATTTTTAAAAGTAATGAGACTTTGATTTATACAAGGAAATGACCACAATGCTCAAAAGATTAAGTTACATTTTTAATGGGATTGTTTTTATAATTTAAAATCCATTATTTTGTCAAAGGTACAAGTCACTAAACTTAAAAGGTTAATTTTCTTCGCGTATGAAACTTTATTTGAAAAACCGGAACCGGAACATTAGTCACGTGACAACGTAAAAGTAATTTTTGTAAAAAGTATATTTTTACCCTTAACGTAAATATAATATATTATTTAGTTAATTATAAAAATTAAATATATTAAATAAATAAGAATTAAATTGTTTTAATTAATATAAAATATTAATTATATGTGTCGGCATACCAAAAACTGAATGGGAGACAGCTGTTATCGTGGGCCCGCGACTCGCGGCCTCTGGTGCCCTAATACTCCGCGACACGCGCCACACTGGAGCCCACCATACTCTCTTTAAAAACTCGGGTGTTTGCAGATTGTGGGGATCATATTTTTCTTTGGTGTCAATCTTAATACTCCGTAATAATTATATCCTTTCATCAAACACCTGCACACACTCACACCTAAATAATTATAACTATCTACTACGTATTATTTATCATATTTATTTTTTTTATTATTAATTTTATTACTAAAAATTATTAATATTAATATTAAGATTGATAATCTTAGTATTATTATTATTATTATTAATATCAATTTTAGATTATGAGTATTATTAATACTACTTATACACAAAATGGTATGACGGGGTTCTGCCCAAGTGTTTCCAAAACTAGTTTTGTGAGTGAGATAGTAACGAGGAAATTATGGGTCATAGCTATGGAAGTTATGGGTATGGATCGGGGGTTTTGCTTGTGAGCTAAACTAGTATTTATCGCCTTCGGGGTGTTTATATATCTATCCTGCAATATTGAATCTCAATATTAATACGTTCGTGAATCGAAGGCCAATCTTATAAGTTACCAATGGTGTTATATGTATTTTTACTACAAAATACATTAGGTGAGTATATAGTCCCTTTTAAACTTTAAATATTTTTGGGCTGAGAATACATGCGCTGTTTTTATAAATGATTTACGTTATGGATGCAAGTGATCAAAAATAAATTCTACGTTGAGTTGTACCATGGCATATCTCTTTATACTTGGTAACTGCTAATTACGTGAGGAGCGTAAATGCGAATCCTGTTGATAGATCTATCGGGCTGACATCCCCAACCGGGCTGGACGACCATCATTTAACGATTGCACAGTACTTCGTTTCGTTACTACACTTGGTACGGTGTAGGGTTTATTTAAGAGTATGCTGCTGTGACTTTTAGTTAAGTATGGTTACCAAGTGCTCAACGTATTTTCATACACGAGGAGTGTATTATGTATAAACTTTAAATCTTGTGGTCCATTGTTATAACGCTGCTAGCATCAAACCTATATATCTCACCAACTTTATGTTGACGTTTTAAAGCATGTTATTCTCAGGTACGAATTAAGTCTTCCGCTGTGCTTTAGCTCATATTAAGGATACTAGTTGGGACCATGTAAGCCATGATACAAGAACGTTGCATTCGAGTCATTGAAGATCATTAAAGACTATTATTAAGTAAATGACAGATTAGGTCATTTGGATATTATGAAATGTTAGACGAACATATCAATTTTTGATGTAATGATAGAATGCCCTTTTAAGAATAAATGCAACGTTTGAAAAATGTATCATATAGAGGTCAAGTACCTCGCGATGTTATCAACTATTGTAATTCGTTTGTAATCAATACGGACTTCGTCCGGATGGATTAGTTCGGGTTCTTTCAGTTGGTATCAGAGCATTGGTCTTAGCGAACCAGGTCTGCATTAGTGTGTCTAACTAGTAAGTTGTTAGGATACATTAGTAAATCTGGACTTTGACCGTGTCTGCATGTCAAAAGTTTTGCTTATCATTTCTAGTCGGAAATCATCTACTTATCATCTGAAATGTCCCGTTCTTATTGATTAAAAACGTTCCATATTAATTGATTTCGTTACGAGGTTTTGACCTCTATATGAGACGTTTTTCAAAGACTGCATTCATTTTTAAACAAACCATAACCTTTATTTCATCAATAAAGGTTTAAAAAGCTTTACGTAGATTATCAAATAATGATAATCTAAAATATCCTGTTTACACACGACCATTACATAATGGTTTACAATACAAATATGTTACAACAAAATAAGTTTCTTGAATGCAGTTTTTACACAATATCATACAAGCATGGACTCCAAATCTTGTCCTTATTTAAGTATGCGACAGCGGAAGCTCTTAATAATCACCTGAGAATAAACATGCTTAAAACGTCAACAAAAATGTTGGTGAGTTATAGGTTTAACCTATATATATCAAATCGTAACAATAGACCACAAGATTTCATATTTCAATACACATCCCATACATAGAGATAAAAATCATTCATATGGTGAACACCTGGTAACCGACAATAACAAGATGCATATATAAGAATATCCCCATCATTCCGGGACACCCTTCGGATATGATATAAATTTCGAAGTACTAAAGCATCCGGTACTTTGGATGGGGTTTGTTAGGCCCAATAGATCTATCTTTAGGATTCGCGTCAATTAGGGTGTCTGTTCCCTAATTCTTAGATTACCAGACTTAATAAAAAGGGGCATATTCGATTTCGATAATTCAACCATAGAATGTAGTTTCACGTACTTGTGTCTATTTTGTAAATCATTTATAAAACCTGCATGTATTCTCATCCCAAAAATATTAGATTTTAAAAGTGGGACTATAACTCACTTTCACAGATTTTTACTTCGTCGGGAAGTAAGACTTGGCCACTGTTGATTCACGAACCTATAACAATATATACATATATATTAAAGTATGTTCAAAATATATTTACAACACTTTTAATATATTTTGATGTTTTAAGTTTATTAAGTCAGCTGTCCTCGTTAGTAACCTATAACTAGTTGTCCACAGTTAGATGTACAGAAATAAATCGATAAATATTATCTTGAATCAATCCACGACCCAGTGTATACGTATCTCAGTATTGATCACAACTCAAACTATATATATTTTGGAATCAACCTCAACCCTGTATAGCTAACTCCAACATTCACATATAGAGTGTCTATGGTTGTTCCGAAATATATATAGATGTGTCGACATGATAGGTCGAAACATTGTATACGTGTCTATGGTATCTCAAGATTACATAATATATAATACAAGTTGATTAAGTTATGGTTGGAATAGATTTGTTACCAATTTTCACGTAGCTAAAATGAGAAAAATTATCCAATCTTGTTTTACCCATAACTTCTTCATTTTAAATCCGTTTTGAGTGAATCAAATTGCTATGGTTTCATATTGAACTCTATTTTATGAATCTAAACAAAAAAAGTATAGGTTTCTAGTCGGAAAAATAAGTTACAAGTCGTTTTTGTAAAGGTAGTCATTTCAGTCGAAAGAACGACGTCTAGATGACCATTTTAGAAAACATACTTCCACTTTGAGTTTAACCATAATTTTTGGATATAGTTTCATGTTCATAATAAAAATCATTTTCTCAGAATAACAACTTTTAAATCAAAGTTTATCATAGTTTTTAATTAACTAACCCAAAACAGCCCGCGGTGTTACTACGACGGCGTAAATCCGGTTTTACGGTGTTTTTCGTGTTTCCAGGTTTTAAATCATTAAGTTAGCATATCATATAGATATAGAACATGTGTTTAGTTGATTTTAAAAGTCAAGTTAGAAGGATTAACTTTTGTTTGCGAACAAGTTTAGAATTAACTAAACTATGTTCTAGTGATTACAAGTTTAAACCTTCGAATAAGATAGCTTTATATGTATGAATCGAATGATGATATGAACATCATTACTACCTTAATTTCCTTGGATAAACCTACTGGAAAAGAGAAAAATGGATCTAGCTTCAATGGATCCTTGGATGGCTCGAAGTTCTTGAAGCAGAATCATGACACGAAAACAAGTTCAAGTAAGATCATCACTTGAAATAAGATTGTTATAGTTATAGAAATTGAACCAAAGTTTGAATATGATTATTACCTTGTATTAGAATGATAACCTACTGTAAGAAACAAAGATTTCTTGAGGTTGGATGATCACCTTACAAGATTGGAAGTGAGCTAGCAAACTTGAAAGTATTCTTGATTTTATGAAACTAGAACTTTTGGAATTTATGAAGAACACTTAGAACTTGAAGATAGAACTTGAGAGAGTTCAATTAGATGAAGAAAATTGAAGAATGAAAGTGTTTGTAGGTGTTTTTGGTCGTTGGTGTATGGATTAGATATAAAGGATATGTAATTTTGTTTTCATGTAAATAAGTCATGAATGATTACTCATATTTTTGTAATCTTATGAGATATTTCATGCTAGTTGCCAAATGATGGTTCCCACATGTGTTAGGTGACTCACATGGGCTGCTAAGAGCTGATCATTGGAGTGTATATACCAATAGTACATACATCTAAAAGCTGTGTATTGTATGAGTACGAATACGGGTGCATACGAGTAGAATTGTTGATGAAACTGAACGAGAATGTAATTGTAAGCATTTTTGTTAAGTAGAAGTATTTTGATAAGTGTATTTAAGTCTTTCAAAAGTGTATAAATACATATTAAAACACTACATGTATATACATTTTAACTGAGTCGTTAAGTCATCGTTAGTCGTTACATGTAAGTGTTGTTTTGAAACCTTTAGGTTAACGATCTTGTTAAATGTTGTTAACCCAATGTTTATAATAACAAAAGAGATTTTAAATTATTATATTATCATGATATTATGATGTACGAATATCTCTTAATATGATATATATACATTAAATGTCGTTACAACGATAAACGTTACATATATGTCTCGTTTCAAAATCATTAAGTTAGTAGTCTTGTTTTTACATATGTAGTTCATTGTTAATATAATTAATGATATGTTTACTTATCATAATATCATGTTAACTATATATATAACCATATATATGTCATCATATAGTTTTTTTACAAGTTTTAACGTTCGTGAATCACCGGTCAACTTGGGTGGTCAATTGTCTATATGAAACCTATTTCAATTAATCAAGTCTTAACAAGTTTGATTGCTTAACATGTTGGAAACATTTAATCATGTAAACATCAATCTCAATTAATATATATAAACATGGAAAAGTTCGGGTCACTACAGTACCTACCCGTTAAATAAATTTCGTCCCGAAATTTTAAGCTGTTGAAGGTGTTGACGAATCTTCTGGAAATAGATGCGGGTATTTCTTCTTCATCTGATCTTCACGCTCCCAGGTGAACTCGGGTCCTCTACGAGCATTCCATCGAACCTTAACAATTGGTATCTTGTTTTGCTTAAGTCTTTTAACCTCACGATCCATTATTTCGACGGGTTCTTCGATGAATTGGAGTTTTTCGTTGATTTGGATTTCATCTAACGGAATAGTGAGATCTTCTTTAGCAAAACATTTCTTCAAATTCGAGACGTGGAAAGTGTTATGTACAGCCGCGAGTTGTTGAGGTAACTCAAGTCGGTAAGCTACTGGTCCGACACGATCAATAATCTTGAATGGTCCAATATACCTTGGATTTAATTTCCCTCGTTTACCAAATCGAACAACGCCTTTCCAAGGTGAAACTTTAAGCATGACCATCTCTCCAATTTCAAATTCTATATCTTTTCTTTTAATGTCAGCGTAGCTCTTTTGTCGACTTTGGGCGGTTTTCAACCGTTGTTGAATTTGGATGATCTTCTCGGTAGTTTCTTGTATAATCTCCGGACCCGTAATCTGTCTATCCCCCACCTCACTCCAACAAATCGGAGACCTGCACTTTCTACCATAAAGTGCTTCAAACGGCGCCATCTCAATGCTTGAATGGTAGCTGTTGTTGTAGGAAAATTCTGCTAACGGTAGATGTCGATCCCAACTGTTTCCGAAATCAATAACACATGCTCGTAGCATGTCTTCAAGCGTTTGTATCGTCCTTTCGCTCTGCCCATCAGTTTGTGGATGATAGGCAGTACTCATGTCTAGACGAGTTCCTAATGCTTGCTGTAATGTCTGCCAGAATCTTGAAATAAATCTGCCATCCCTATCAGAGATAATAGAGATTGGTATTCCATGTCTGGAGACGACTTCCTTCAAATACAGTCGTGCTAACTTCTCCATCTTGTCATCTTCTCTTATTGGTAGGAAGTGTGCTGATTTGGTGAGACGATCAACTATTACCCAAATAGTATCAAAACCACTTGCAGTCCTTGGCAATTTAGTGATGAAATCCATGGTAATGTTTTCCCATTTCCATTCCGGGATTTCGGGTTGTTGAAGTAGACCTGATGGTTTCTGATGCTCAGCTTTGACCTTAGAACACGTCAAACATTCTCCTACGTATTTAGCAACATCGGCTTTCATACCCGGCCACCAAAAATGTTTCTTGAGATCCTTGTACATCTTCCCCGTTCCAGGATGTATTGAGTATCTGGTTTTATGAGCTTCTCTAAGTACCATTTCTCTCATATCTCCAAATTTTGGTACCCAAATCCTTTCAGCCCTATACCGGGTTCCGTCTTCCCGAATATTAAGATGCTTCTCCGATCCTTTGGGTATTTCATCCTTTAAATTTCCCTCTTTTAAAACTCCTTGTTGCGCCTCCTTTATTTGAGTAGTAATGTTATTATGAATCATTATATTCATAGATTTTACTCGAATGGGTTCTCTATCCTTCCTACTCAAGGCATCGGCTACCACATTTGCCTTCCCCGGGTGGTAACGAATCTCAAAATCGTAATCATTCAATAATTCAATCCACCTACGCTGCCTCATATTCAGTTGTTTCTGATTAAATATGTGTTGAAGACTTTTGTGGTCGGTATATATAATACTTTTGACCCCATATAAGTAGTGCCTCCAAGTCTTTAATGCAAAAACAACCGCGCCTAATTCCAAATCATGCGTCGTATAATTTTGTTCGTGAATCTTCAATTGTCTAGACGCATAAGCAATCACCTTCGTTCGTTGCATTAATACACAACCGAGACCTTGCTTTGATGCGTCACAATAAATCACAAAATCATCATTCCCTTCAGGCAATGACAATATAGGTGCCGTAGTTAGCTTTTTCTTCAATAACTGAAACGCTTTCTCTTGTTCATCATTCCATTCAAATTTCTTCCCTTTATGCGTTAATGCAGTCAAGGGTTTTGCTATTCTGGAAAAGTCTTGGATGAACCTTCTGTAGTAACCAGCTAGTCCTAAAAACTGGCGTATGTGTTTCGGAGTTTTCGGGGTTTCCCACTTTTCAACAGTTTCTATCTTTGCCGGATCCACCTTAATACCTTCTTTGTTCACTATGTGACCGAGGAATTGAACTTCTTCCAACCAAAATGCACACTTTGAAAACTTAGCGTACAATTCTTCCTTCCTCAATACTTCTAACACCTTTCTCAAATGTTCACCGTGTTCTTGGTCATTCTTTGAGTAAATAAGTATGTCATCAATGAAAACAATGACAAACTTGTCAAGGTATGGTCCACACACTCGGTTCATAAGGTCCATGAACACAGCTGGTGCATTAGTTAAACCAAACGGCATGACCATAAACTCGTAATGACCGTAACGTGTTCTGAAAGCAGTCTTTGGAATATCATCTTCTTTCACCCGCATTTGATGATACCCGGAACGTAAGTCAATCTTTGAATAAACAGACGAGCCTTGTAGTTGATCAAATAAGTCGTCGATTCTCGGTAGTGGGTAGCGGTTCTTGATGGTAAGTTTGTTCAACTCTCGGTAGTCGATACACAACCTGAATGTACCATCTTTCTTCTTGACAAACAAAACAGGAGCTCCCCACGGTGATGTGCTTGGTCGAATGAAACCACGCTCTAAAAGTTCTTGTAATTGGCTTTGCAGTTCTTTCATCTCGCTGGGTGCGAGTCTGTAAGGAGCACGAGCTATTGGTGCAGCTCCTGGTACAAGATCTATTTGAAATTCAACGGATCGATGTGGGGGTAATCCCGGTAATTCTTTCGGAAATACATCGGGAAATTCTTTTGCAATGGGAACATCATTGATGCTCTTTTCTTCAGTTTGTACTTTCTCGACGTGTGCTAGAACAGCATAGCAACCTTTTCTTATTAGTTTTTGTGCCTTCAAATTACTAATAAGATGTAGCTTCGTGTTGCCCTTTTCTCCGTACACCATTAAGGGTTTTCCTTTTTCTCGTATAATGCGAATTGCATTTTTGTAACAAACGATCTCCGCTTTCACTTCTTTCAACCAGTCCATACCGATTATCACATCAAAACTCCCTATCTCTACTGGTATCAAATCAATCTTAAATGTTTCGCTAACCAGTTTAATTTCTCGATTCCGACATATATTATCTGCTGAAATTAATTTACCATTTGCTAATTCGAGTAAAAATTTACTATCCAAAGGCGTCAATGGACAACTTAATTTAGCACAAAAATCTCTACTCATATAGCTTCTATCCGCACCCGAATCAAATAAAACGTAAGCAGATTTATTGTCAATAAGAAACGTACCCGTAACAAGCTCCGGGTCTTCCTGTGCCTCTACCGCATTAATATTGAAAACTCTTCCACGGCCTTGTCCATTCGTGTTCTCCTGGTTCGGGCAATTTCTAATAATGTGGCCTGGTTTTCCACATTTATAACAAACTACATTGGCATAACTTGCTCCGACACTACTTGCTCCGCCATTACTCGTTCCGACCCCATTTGTTCCTTTCGTTCTATTAACCCCTGGTCCGTAGACCTCACACTTCGCCGCGCTATGACCATTTCTTTTACACTTGTTGCAAAATTTGGTGCAGAACCCCGAGTGATTCTTTTCACACCTTTGGCATAGTTGCTTCTGATTGTTGTTGTTGTTGCGGTTATTATTGTTGTTGGGATGATTGTTGTAGTTGCTGTTGTTGTTGTTGTTGTTGTTGTTGTTGTTGGGCCGTTTGTTGTAGTTGCGATTGATGTTGCGATTGTTGGGATAATTGTTGCGATTATTGTTGTAATTGCTGTTGTTGTTGTATTGGTGATTCTTATCACCGTTTTCCTCCCACTTTCTTTTGACTTGCTTCACATTGGCCTCTTCAGCAATCTGTTCTTTAATTCTTTCTTCAATCTGGTTCACTAGTTTGTGAGCCATTCTACATGCCTGTTGTATGGAGGCGGGCTCGTGTGAACTTATATCTTCTTGGATTCTTTCTGGTAATCCTTTCACAAACGCGTCGATCTTCTCTTCCTCATCTTCGAATGCTCCCGGACACAATAGGCACAATTCTGTGAATCGTCTTTCGTACGTGGTAATATCAAATCCTTGGGTTCGTAACCCTCTAAGTTCTGTCTTGAGCTTATTGACCTCGGTTCTGGGACGGTACTTCTCGTTCATCAAGTGCTTGAATGCTGACCACGGTAGTGCGTACGCATCATCTTGTCCCACTTGCTCTAGATAGGTATTCCACCATGTTAACGCAGAACCTGTGAAGGTATGCGTAGCGTACTTCACTTTGTCCTCTTCAGTACACTTACTTATGGCAAACACCGATTCAACCTTCTCGGTCCACCGTTTCAATCCGATCGGTCCTTCGGTTCCATCAAATTCCAAAGGTTTGCAGGCAGTGAATTCTTTGTAGGTGCATCCTACACGATTTCCTGTACTGCTAGATCCAAGGTTATTGTTGGTATGTAGCGCAGCCTGTACTGCGGCTATGTTTGAAGCTAGAAAAGTACGGAATTCCTCTTCATTCATATTCACGGTGTGTCGAGTAGTCGGTGCCATTTCCTTCAAAATAGTTAAATGGAACAAGTTAATCATACAGAATATTAAGAGTAGTTAATAGTATTTCGTAGCATAATATGAACTCATTTATAAAAGCTTTTTCTTCATATTAGCGTTTTATAAGTTTAAATTCGGGTAGTACCTACCCGTTAAGTTCATACTTAGTAGCTAATATACAATTCAACTACTACAATTCTATATGAAAAACTGATTATAATAATATTTCGCGTTCAAACTTTTATACAATATTTTACAAACTTACAATACCGCTTATTTTACATAAAGCATGAAATATAGCACACAATAACTTTGATACAAGATAGTTGTGAAGACAATTCTAGCTAGTACACAAGTCGTTCAGCAAAGGCAATAAAGACACGTAATTCATACGTCCAGAAACAAGTCATGCATTCTGGTTTTACTAGGACTACTTCCCATCCTTGGTCTTGTGCAACATAACCGTTATGGCCGTTGATAAGACAGCGTGTTGTAACGTCATCAAAGGGACGAGGGTTACGTAATGTCCAACAGTCCCGTAATAATCTAAAAACCTCATTTCTTACCCCAATTACCGACTCCGTCACTTGTGGAAACGTTTTGTTTAATAGTTGTAGCCCGATGTTCTTGTTCTCACTTTGGTGAGAAGCGAACATTACTAATCCGTAAGCATAACATGCTTCTTTATGTTGCATGTTAGCCGCTTTTTCTAAATCACGAAGTCCAATATTCGGATATATTGAGTCAAAATAATTTCTTAACCCGTTGCGTAAAATAGCATTTGGGTTCCCCGCAATATATGCGTCAAAGTAAACACATCGTAACTTATGGGTTTCCCAATGTGATATCCCCCATCTTTCAAACGAAAGTCTCTTATAAACCAAGACATTCTTGGAACGTTCTTCGAATGTCTTACAAACTGATCTCGCCTTAAATAGTTGTGCCGAAGAATTCTGGCCGACTCTAGACAAGATTTCATCAATCATGTCTCCGGGTAGGTCTCTTAAAATATTGGGTTGTCTATCCATTTTGTGTTTTTAAACTGTAAAATAGACAAGAGTTAGATTCATAAAAAAATACTTATTAATACAAGCAATTTTTACATATATCATAAAGCATAAGAACACTATATTACATATATTACACCACACGAATACAACTATCTTATTCCGACTCGCTCGTTTCTTCTTCTTCGGTTTTGGTTCGTTTTGCCAAGTTTCTAGGGATATATGATGTTTCCCTAATACGAGCCGTCGTTGTCCACATTGGTTTAGAAAAACCTGGTGGTTTAGAGGTTCCCGGGTCATTGTTACAACTTAAGGACTTCGGGGGTTGACGATACATATAAAGTTCATCGGGGTTGGAATTAGATTTCTCTATTTTTATGCCCTTTCCCTTATTATTTTCTTTTGCCTTTTTAAATTCAGTTGGGGTAATTTCTATAACATCATCGGAATTCTCGTCGGAATCCGATTCATCGGAGAATTGGTAATCCTCCCAATATTTTGCTTCCTTGGCGGAAACACCATTGACCATAATTAACTTTGGTCGGTTGGTTGAGGATTTTCTTTTACTTAACCGTTTTATTATTTCCCCCACCGGTTCTATTTCTTCATCCGGTTCCGATTCTTCTTCCGGTTCCGATTCTTCTTCCGGTTCCGACTCTTCTTCCGGTTCCTCTTCGGGAACTTGTGAATCAGTCCACAAATTATTCCAATTTACATTTGACTCTTCATTATTATTAGGTGAGTCAATGGGACTTGTTCTAGAGGTAGACATCTATCACATAATATCAAACACGTTAAGAGATTAATATATCACATAATATTCATATGTTAAAAATATATAGTTTCCAACAAAAATGTTAAGCAATCATTTTTAAAGAAAACACGGTCGAAGTCCAGACTCACTAATGCATCCTAACAAACTCGATAAGACACACTAATGCAAATTTTCTGGTTCTCTAAGACCAACGCTCGGATACCAACTGAAATGTCCCGTTCTTATTGATTAAAAACGTTCCATATTAATTGATTTCGTTGCGAGGTTTTGACCTCTATATGAGACGTTTTTCAAAGACTGCATTCATTTTTAAACAAACCATAACCTTTATTTCATCAATAAAGGTTTAAAAAGCTTTACGTAGATTATCAAATAATGATAATCTAAAATATCCTGTTTACACACGACCATTACATAATGGTTTACAATACAAATATGTTACAACAAAATAAGTTTCTTGAATGCAGTTTTTACACAATATCATACAAGCATGGACTCCAAATCTTGTCCTTATTTAAGTATGCGACAGCGGAAGCTCTTAATAATCACCTGAGAATAAACATGCTTAAAACGTCAACAAAAATGTTGGTGAGTTATAGGTTTAACCTATATATATCAAATCGTAACAATAGACCACAAGATTTCATATTTCAATACACATCCCATACATAGAGATAAAAATCATTCATATGGTGAACACCTGGTAACCGACAATAACAAGATGCATATATAAGAATATCCCCATCATTCCGGGACACCCTTCGGATATGATATAAATTTCGAAGTACTAAAGCATCCGGTACTTTGGATGGGGTTTGTTAGGCCCAATAGATCTATCTTTAGGATTCGCGTCAATTAGGGTGTCTGTTCCCTAATTCTTAGATTACCAGACTTAATAAAAAGGGGCATATTCGATTTCGATAATTCAACCATAGAATGTAGTTTCACGTACTTGTGTCTATTTTGTAAATCATTTATAAAACCTGCATGTATTCTCATCCCAAAAATATTAGATTTTAAAAGTGGGACTATAACTCACTTTCACAGATTTTTACTTCGTCGGGAAGTAAGACTTGGCCACTGTTGATTCACGAACCTATAACAATATATACATATATATTAAAGTATGTTCAAAATATATTTACAACACTTTTAATATATTTTGATGTTTTAAGTTTATTAAGTCAGCTGTCCTCGTTAGTAACCTATAACTAGTTGTCCACAGTTAGATGTACAGAAATAAATCGATAAATATTATCTTGAATCAATCCACGACCCAGTGTATACGTATCTCAGTATTGATCACAACTCAAACTATATATATTTTGGAATCAACCTCAACCCTGTATAGCTAACTCCAACATTCACATATAGAGTGTCTATGGTTGTTCCGAAATATATATAGATGTGTCGACATGATAGGTCGAAACATTGTATACGTGTCTATGGTATCTCAAGATTACATAATATATAATACAAGTTGATTAAGTTATGGTTGGAATAGATTTGTTACCAATTTTCACGTAGCTAAAATGAGAAAAATTATCCAATCTTGTTTTACCCATAACTTCTTCATTTTAAATCCGTTTTGAGTGAATCAAATTGCTATGGTTTCATATTGAACTCTATTTTATGAATCTAAACAAAAAAAGTATAGGTTTCTAGTCGGAAAAATAAGTTACAAGTCGTTTTTGTAAAGGTAGTCATTTCAGTCGAAAGAACGACGTCTAGATGACCATTTTAGAAAACATACTTCCACTTTGAGTTTAACCATAATTTTTGGATATAGTTTCATGTTCATAATAAAAATCATTTTCTCAGAATAACAACTTTTAAATCAAAGTTTATCATAGTTTTTAATTAACTAACCCAAAACAGCCCGCGGTGTTACTACGACGGCGTAAATCCGGTTTTACGGTGTTTTTCGTGTTTCCAGGTTTTAAATCATTAAGTTAGCATATCATATAGATATAGAACATGTGTTTAGTTGATTTTAAAAGTCAAGTTAGAAGGATTAACTTTTGTTTGCGAACAAGTTTAGAATTAACTAAACTATGTTCTAGTGATTACAAGTTTAAACCTTCGAATAAGATAGCTTTATATGTATGAATCGAATGATGTTATGAACATCATTACTACCTTAATTTCCTTGGATAAACCTACTGGAAAAGAGAAAAATGGATCTAGCTTCAATGGATCCTTGGATGGCTCGAAGTTCTTGAAGCAGAATCATGACACGAAAACAAGTTCAAGTAAGATCATCACTTGAAATAAGATTGTTATAGTTATAGAAATTGAACCAAAGTTTGAATATGATTATTACCTTGTATTAGAATGATAACCTACTGTAAGAAACAAAGATTTCTTGAGGTTGGATGATCACCTTACAAGATTGGAAGTGAGCTAGCAAACTTGAAAGTATTCTTGATTTTATGAAACTAGAACTTTTGGAATTTATGAAGAACACTTAGAACTTGAAGATAGAACTTGAGAGAGTTCAATTAGATGAAGAAAATTGAAGAATGAAAGTGTTTGTAGGTGTTTTTGGTCGTTGGTGTATGGATTAGATATAAAGGATATGTAATTTTGTTTTCATGTAAATAAGTCATGAATGATTACTCATATTTTTGTAATCTTATGAGATATTTCATGCTAGTTGCCAAATGATGGTTCCCACATGTGTTAGGTGACTCACATGGGCTGCTAAGAGCTGATCATTGGAGTGTATATACCAATAGTACATACATCTAAAAGCTGTGTATTGTATGAGTACGAATACGGGTGCATACGAGTAGAATTGTTGATGAAACTGAACGAGAATGTAATTGTAAGCATTTTTGTTAAGTAGAAGTATTTTGATAAGTGTATTTAAGTCTTTCAAAAGTGTATAAATACATATTAAAACACTACATGTATATACATTTTAACTGAGTCGTTAAGTCATCGTTAGTCGTTACATGTAAGTGTTGTTTTGAAACCTTTAGGTTAACGATCTTGTTAAATGTTGTTAACCCAATGTTTATAATAACAAAAGAGATTTTAAATTATTATATTATCATGATATTATGATGTACGAATATCTCTTAATATGATATATATACATTAAATGTCGTTACAACGATAAACGTTACATATATGTCTCGTTTCAAAATCATTAAGTTAGTAGTCTTGTTTTTACATATGTAGTTCATTGTTAATATAATTAATGATATGTTTACTTATCATAATATCATGTTAACTATATATATAACCATATATATGTCATCATATAGTTTTTTTACAAGTTTTAACGTTCGTGAATCACCGGTCAACTTGGGTGGTCAATTGTCTATATGAAACCTATTTCAATTAATCAAGTCTTAACAAGTTTGATTGCTTAACATGTTGGAAACATTTAATCATGTAAACATCAATCTCAATTAATATATATAAACATGGAAAAGTTCGGGTCACTACATCATCCTTAGGGAATTACCTGCTTATCATTCTTAAGTTTAGACACGTCTTACTGCATTTAGTGCATCGATAGTGTATAGACAAAATTCGTATCCTAGCGTATCTATTACTATAGACATTGCCTGACGAATTTCAAAGATTCTCCGCAATTCACGGGATTTTGAGTATTATAAATACATATGTAAATTATGTATTAAGAATACCAAACTCAACTCCTATAATCTATTTCAAACCAAAAATTCATTTCCCCGACTATACAAGATGGATTCTTCATCCAGTTCGAATTCCTCCGACTTCGATAGCTACGCCGATATGGATTTCCAATCAAGCTTCGAGAACAACATCACCGGAATGGATCAACCAATTTCCCATCATCTATTCTGGATGAATTGGGGATGGGTTCGTAATATACTAAATTTCTGGAGGCAAGAAGAAGGTGATCCATTTCATCCACCAAATTGTCCTCTTAACGATGAACCTGAAGCACTTACCGGCGAACCTATACGAAACACCATTTTCTCGCTCATTTCTAGAGTATCTCGTCATGATTACATACTATCCCATATTTCAAATCTTGTTCATTCGCTCGTTCCAACCGTCAATCATCCCGGTATAATAGAAGAAGTCAACGAGCTTCGCGCTCGGGTAGTGGCTTTAGAAAATACGGTGCGAAGGTTACAAACACCAGCAGCAGCAGCTGCAGCAGCATAATCTGTATCACCATCATCAACGTCGACAGTACTCTTATCATCCCCAAACCACAACCACACCGTAGATCTTAACATCACAAACTGTATCTCGGATATCAACATCACATACCTCAAAAACCTCATCGGAACTTCGAGTATGATCTTCGTTCTATATATCAATCTACATCGATTATCTTCGCTTTATGTATCATTCTACCTCATTTTTTTCCTCGTTCGACATAGTGATTATGTAATTTCTAAAGTTTTAGAGATTATGTAATCTAGTATTAATAATAAATCAAATGAGTTTTTGACTCATTAAATCCATAATTACATCCGATGAAAATATATATGCAAGTATATTTTCATAAAGATTGTAATTAAATTTTTTTTTTTGTACAAACTGTTAATGATGGAAATATTTTAACGGGTGGGTAGTACCCGAGAAATATTTAGAATTCACATTAATAAGTTACACTGTACATTCTTCGAATCTGATTGAACTATCATTTACTATCCTACTTACAACTATCGATATACGTATCCGTTCACCACAGAATAACCATTTCTATTCAAATTTCATATTTGGATTTTGACCTATCAGAATCCAACAAGTGGCATAACGAAGAAAACATTGAACAAAAATAAAAAGTGTTAGAAACAAACGAATTAATTAATTGAAATTGTGATAGGATTTCACGCTAACTGTTCCGGCTAACTGTTCCCAGCTAACTGAATAACATTTAATTTATCGCAATTTACCTTCTCGCAATTTTAATTTCTGCACTGTACATACTGTCGGGACACATGTACAACAATACGTCGGATTAATTCTGAGACAACACGTTGTATAATGGGTCATGATATATATTTATTTATTTTACGCATTTTAAATAACGGGACACGTATGCAAGGTTTCGACTTATCATATTGACCCATCTATATATATATTTTGGAACAACCATAGACACTCTATATGTGAAGGTGGGAGTTGGCTATACAGGGTCGGAGTTGATTCCAAAATATATATATACTTTGAGTTGTGATCGACACTGAGACCGGTACACGGGTCACGATACGTATTAATTATGTATATTAAATTATATATGAATATATTGAACTGTTGAACTATTGGACCATTGGACAATCGGACTAATAGACTGCTAACTATGGACAAGTAAAATAAATTAAAATATTGAATATAACATATGAAACTAAATAATTCTTCAAGTTTGCCACTTGATTTCATCTTAAACCTCATTTGTACCTCGATAATTACAATCCGCGATCAAACCTTTCATAATCCTTGAAAATACCTCAATCGAGAAGTTGAACCAACCGCACCTCATCTACGGAAGAAAAGATTTATGCACCTGAAAAACTTTCGAATCCAAATTCATAGTTTAACACATATCGTGTTGAATCCTTTGCTATTTATTAGCAAAAACAACCCTACAATTTCTTTTCAGGAAGCTAATTTTGTCACAGCTCCACTTCGACTTTTCAGTGAGACTACTCCTACTATAACCTCGATATTTATACCTTATTCTTTCGACGTCGTTACCGGGGAACCTTTTATATCCCACCATACTACATTCAGCGTTTAATCATCTAAAAACACAATTCTCTTGAAACCACCTCGATTTGAAAACCAATGACCTAGATTCATTAACTTTGAAAATGCTGACGAAGCAGCATGTTGATGATGGTCTTAATGGCCAAAAGTTGATGATAAAGAAGGAGGTGTTAGGAACACTCGATAGAAAATTTGGTATCAAAAATCGGATTGAGCTAACCATGAAGGAAACCAAGGACAAATACAAGGACCAAACTCTGTATTTAAAGAATCCTGATGATTCTGTTTCTGATGAAATCTTTAGTAAACACCTTGCTTCTAAATCTAAACCCTTACGGGTAAATTTTCATCATCATCCTTTGATATTAGAAATTCCAAGATATTATCGAATCTTTCATATTTTCACAACTATTCTTATCTGAGATCATCTATCTTTCCGTACTATCTGCATTACAACATAAAAGAAACTGTGTTAGTTTCTAAGTTCTAAAACCTTCGAGTTTAAAATAGGAATGTTCTGAAGCAGTGTTGGGAACTGATGCATGAATTAGTATAATATAATGAAACTTGATCAACTTCCTTATATTATAGTAAGCCATGTTAAGTTTTTAATGGAATGTGATGATTCACAGTACCATCATCATGTACCATGTTACACGACTCTTATATTCTATCCACTTTTCAAACATATCGAGAACATATCTTCCTGATAAGTTCTATCTTCTCTTCTGAATTCTGGTAATTTGACAAATCAAAATCGTGCCCATACCATTTCTTTCTAAGAGCATTATCTATGTTCATTCTAAATTTCATACCTACGAATTTCGGACCATTGTTCGCTTGACTCAAGGACAGGAAGAGGAAATGAAAGAATGAAGACTCCAAACCAGAAATTGGAGTATAAATCGCAACAAATAGGAGAAAGCATAAACTGTGGATGACAATGATTATGGAAGACAGAAGTAAGGACATCGAAATATAAGGGAAGATATAAAACCCAACAACCACCCAGAAACTACAAACCGTGTATATCAATACGTATTGCAACGTAAAGACACGGGAGAATTAGAAACAATATAATTCCAAGGAAATTATAAGAGTGAATAGATTCTTCTGGCGGCAGATGAAAGAGAAGAATGAAATATATGAAAGTTAGAAATATAATAAGAATCAGGATTGGATGGAGCATATTAAGGAAGGAGTAGAGGAAGAAAGAATAGAAGGTGTAGAGAATAAGGAAACGAAGGGGGTGGATTTATAGCAATATATCAGACAGAGAAATCGGAACAGATTATGGCATTAATCAAAGAAGATTTTGATTTCCTAAATCGCCGAAGAACCAAATCTTATTACGTAAGATTTTCTTTAAATTCCGGAAATCAATCATAACCACGTCATCAGTTAAAACGATTCCATACTACTCATTTCACTCTTTTGTGATAGCTTCACTCGCGCGCTTCACATGACAGAATCGCTTTATCTAATATCTCTCGATGATAATAAAACTTCATAATCGTCATGAAAACATTCCCATTGTTATCTATGACAACCTCTACCAAATTTCGGGGACGAAATTTCTTTAACGGGTGGGTACTGTAACGACCCGGAAATTTCCGACCAAATGTAAACCCTAATCTCTATATGTTTCCAACATGATAAGCAAAAGCCCTAATGTTGAGTCTAGAAAGTCTGAAATCTATATTTGGATGATTAGTTACCCTTTGACCAAGTCTGACGATTCACGAATATTTATGTGCGTATACGATATATACTTATTAATTGATAACATTAACAAAGTATTAGATATGTAATATTTAGGTTTGGATATAAGATTATTATTTTTATCAGCGAGAGTAAAAGATAACTTGATAAGTATCTGAAACTGTATCTGTCAAATTATTAACGAATCGTTTTAATTAAAACAAAGGTTTTAAACGTTATCTTAAAAGTCGAAATATTTCTAGAAACCTTTTGACAAACTACTAATGATAACGGTCCGTGATTTGAATAAAAACGAATATTTAAACAAAACGTGTTCATTAGATATATTTTTGGTATTTTATAAAATGATTAAATATCAGATTTAACTAAAAATATAACGTCTTGAATTTAAATACATTTTTAAAAGTAATGAGACTTTGATTTATACAAGGAAATGACCACAATGCTCAAAAGATTAAGTTACATTTTTAATGGGATTGTTTTTATAATTTAAAATCCATTATTTTGTCAAAGGTACAAGTCACTAAACTTAAAAGGTTAATTTTCTTCGCGTATGAAACTTTATTTGAAAAACCGGAACCGGAACATTAGTCACGTGACAACGTAAAAGTAATTTTTGTAAAAAGTATATTTTTACCCTTAACGTAAATATAATATATTATTTAGTTAATTATAAAAATTAAATATATTAAATAAATAAGAATTAAATTGTTTTAATTAATATAAAATATTAATTATATGTGTCGGCATACTAAAAACTGAATGGGAGACAGCTGTTATCGTGGGCCCGCGACTCGCGGCCTCTGGTGCCCTAATACTCCGCGACACGCGCCACACTGGAGCCCACCATACTCTCTTTAAAAACTCGGGTGTTTGCAGATTGTGGGGATCATATTTTTCTTTGGTGTCAATCTTAATACTCCGTAATAATTATATCCTTTCATCAAACACCTGCACACACTCACACCTAAATAATTATAACTATCTACTACGTATTATTTATCATATTTATTTTTTTTATTATTAATTTTATTACTAAAAATTATTAATATTAATATTAAGATTGATAATCTTAGTATTATTATTATTATTATTAATATCAATTTTAGATTATGAGTATTATTAATACTACTTATACACAAAATGGTATGACGGGGTTCTGCCCAAGTGTTTCCAAAACTGGTTTTGTGAGTGAGATAGTAACGAGGAAATTATGGGTCATAGCTATGGAAGTTATGGGTATGGATCGGGGGTTTTGCTTGTGAGCTAAACTAGTATTTATTGCCTTCGGGGTGTTTATATATCTATCCTGCAATATTGAATCTCAATATTAATACGTTCGTGAATCGAAGGCCAATCTTATAAGTTACCAATGGTGTTATATGTATTTTTACTACAAAATACATTAGGTGAGTATATAGTCCCTTTTAAACTTTAAATATTTTTGGGCTGAGAATACATGCGCTGTTTTTATAAATGATTTACGTTATGGACGCAAGTGATCAAAAATAAATTCTACGTTGAGTTGTACCATGGCATATCTCTTTATACTTGGTAACTGCTAATTACGTGAGGAGCGTAAACGCGAATCCTGTTGATAGATCTATCGGGCTGACATCCCCAACCGGGCTGGACGACCAGCATTTAACGGTTGCACAGTACTTCGTTTCGTTACTACACTTGGTACGGTGTAGGGTTTATTTAAGAGTATGCTGCTGTGACTTTTAGTTAAGTATGGTTACCAAGTGCTCAACGTCTTTTCATACACGAGGAGTGTATTATGTATAAACTTTAAATCTTGTGGTCCATTGTTATAACGCTGCTAGCATCAAACCTATATATCTCACCAACTTTATGTTGACGTTTTAAAGCATGTTATTCTCAGGTACGAATTAAGTCTTCCGCTGTGCTTTAGCTCATATTAAGGATACTAGTTGGGACCATGTAAGCCATGATACAAGAACGTTGCATTCGAGTCATTGAAGATCATTAAAGACTATTATTAAGTAAATGACAGATTAGGTCATTTGGATATTATGAAATGTTAGACGAACATATCAATTTTTGATGTAATGATAGAATGCCCTTTTAAGAATAAATGCAACGTTTGAAAAATGTATCATATAGAGGTCAAGTACCTCGCGATGTTATCAACTATTGTAATTCGTTTGTAATCAATACGGACTTCGTCCGGATGGATTAGTTCGGGTTCTTTCAGTTGGTATCAGAGCATTGGTCTTAGCGAACCAGGTCTGCATTAGTGTGTCTAACTAGTAAGTTGTTAGGATACATTAGTAAATCTGGACTTTGACCGTGTCTGCATGTCAAAAGTTTTGCTTATCATTTCTAGTCGAAAATCATCTACTTATCATCCTTAGGGAATTACCTACTTATCATTCTTAAGTTTAGACACGTCTTACTGCATTTAGTGCATCGATAGTGTATAGACAAAATTCGTATCCTAACATATCTATTACTATAGACATTGCCTGACGAATTTCAAAGATTCTCCGCAATTCACGGGATTTTGAGTATTATAAATACATATGTAAATTATGTATTAAGAATACCAAACTCAACTCCTATAATCTATTTCAAACCAAAAATTCATTTCCCCGACTATACAAGATGGATTCTTCATCCAGTTCGAATTCCTCCGACTTCGATAGCTACGCCGATATGGATTTCCAATCAAGCTTCGAGAACAGCATCACCGGAATGGATCAACCAATTTCCCATCATCTATTCTGGATGAATTGGGGATGGGTTCGTAATATACTAAATTTCTGGAGGCAAGAAGAAGGTGATCCATTTCATCCACCAAATTGTCCTCTTAACGATGAACCTGAAGCACTTACCGGCGAACCTATACGAAACACCATTTTCTCGCTCATTTCTAGAGTATCTCGTCATGATTACATACTATCCCATATTTCAAATCTTGTTCATTCACTCGTTCCAACCGTCAATCATCCCGGTATAATAGAAGAAGTCAACGAGCTTCGCGCTCGGGTAGTGGCTTTAGAAAATACGGTGCGAAGGTTACAAACACCAGCAGCAGCAGCAACAGCAGCATAATCTGTATCACCATCATCAACGTCGACAGTACTCTTATCATCCCCAAACCACAACTACACCGTAAATCTTAACATCACAAACTGTATCTCGGATATCAACATCACATACCTCAAAAACCTCATCGGAACTTCGAGTATGATCTTCGTTCTATATATCAATCTACATCGATTATCTTCGCTTTATGTATCATTCTACCTCATTTTTTCCTCGTTCGACATAGTGATTATGTAATTTCTAAAGTTTTAGAGATTATGTAATCTAGTATTAATAATAAATCAAATGAGTTTTTGACTCATTAAATCCATAATTACATCCGATGAAAATATATATGCAAGTATATTTTCATAAAGATTGTAATTAAATTTTTTTTTTGTACAAACTGTTAATGATGGAAATATTTTAACGGGTGGGTAGTACCCGAGAAATATTTAGAATTCACATTAATAAGTTACACTGTACATTCTTCGAATCTGATTGAACTATCATTTACTATCCTACTTACAACTATCGATATACGTATCCGTTCACCACAGAATAACCATTTCTATTCAAATTTCATATTTGGATTTTGACCTATCAGAATCCAACAAGTGGCATAACGAAGAAAACATTGGACAAAAATAAAAAGTGTTAGAAACAAACGAATTAATTAATTGAAATTGTGATAGGATTTCACGCTAACTGTTCCGGCTAACTGTTCCCAGCTAACTGAATAACATTTAATTTATCGCAATTTACCTTCTCGCAATTTTAATTTCTGCACTGTACATACTGTCGGGACACATGTACAACAATACGTCGGATTAATTCTGAGACAACACGTTGTATAATGGGTCATGATATATATTTATTTATTTTACGCATTTTAAATAACGGGACACGTATGCAAGGTTTCGACTTATCATATTGACCCATCTATATATATATTTTGGAACAACCATAGACACTCTATATGTGAAGGTGGGAGTTGGCTATACAGGGTCAGAGTTGATTCCAAAATATATATATACTTTGAGTTGTGATCGACACTGAGACCGGTACACGGGTCACGATACGTATTAATTATGTATATTAAATTATATATGAATATATTGAACTGTTGAACTATTGGACCATTGGACAATCGGACTAATAGACTGCTAACTATGGACAAGTAAAATAAATTAAAATATTGATTATAACATATGAAACTAAATAATTCTTCAAGTTTGCCACTTGATTTCATCTTAAACCTCATTTGTACCTCGATAATTACAATCCGCGATCAAACCTTTCATAATCCTTGAAAATACCTCAATCGAGAAGTTGAACCAACCGCACCTCATCTACGGAAGAAAAGATTTATGCACCTGAAAAACTTTCGAATCCAAATTCATAGTTTAACACATATCGTGTTGAATCCTTTGCTATTTATTAGCAAAAACAACCCTACAATTTCTTTTCAGGAAGCTAATTTTATCACAGCTCCACTTCGACTTTTCAGTGAGACTACTCCTACTATAACCTCGATATTTATACCTTATTCTTTCGACGTCGTTACCGGGGAACATTTTATATCCCACCATACTACATTCAGCGTTTAATCATCTAAAAACACAATTCTCTTGAAACCACCTCGATTTGAAAACCAATGACCTAGATTCATTAACTTTGAAAATGCTGACGAAGCAGCATGTTGAAGATGGTCTTAATGGCCAAAAGTTGATGATAAAGAAGGAGGTGTTAGGAACACTCGATAGAAAATTTGGTATCAAAAATCGGATTGAGCTAACCATGAAGGAAACCAAGGACAAATACAAGGACCAAACTCTGTATTTAAAGAATCCTGATGATTCTGTTTCTGATGAAATCTTTAGTAAACACCTTGCTTCTAAATCTAAACCCTTACGGGTAAATTTTCATCATCATCCTTTGATATTAGAAATTCCAAGATATTATCGAATCTTTCATATTTTCACAACTATTCTTATCTGAGATCATCTATCTTTCCGTACTATCTGCATTACAACATAAAAGAAACTGTGTTAGTTTCTAAGTTCTAAAACCTTCGAGTTTAAAATAGGAATGTTCTGAAGCAGTGTTGGGAACTGATGCATGAATTAGTATAATATAATGAAACTTGATCAACTTCCTTATATTATAGTAAGCCATGTTAAGTTTTTAATGGAATGTGATGATTCACAGTACCATCATCATGTACCATGTTACACGACTCTTATATTCTATCCACTTTTCAAACATATCGAGAACATATCTTCCTGATAAGTTCTATCTTCTCTTCTGAATTCTGGTAATTTGACCAATCAAAATCGTGCCCATACCATTTCTTTCTAAGAGCATTATCTATGTTCATTCTAAATTTCATACCTACGAATTTCGGACCATTGTTCGCTTGACTCAAGGACAGGAAGAGGAAATGAAAGAATGAAGACTCCAAACCAGAAATTGGAGTATAAATCGCAACAAATAGGAGAAAGCATAAACTGTGGATGACAATGATTATGGAAGACAGAAGTAAGGACATCGAAATATAAGGGAAGATATAAAACCCAACAACCACCCAGAAACTACAAACCGTGTATATCAATACGTATTGCAACTTAAAGACACGGGAGAATTAGAAACAATATAATTCCAAGAAAATTATAAGAGTGAATAGATTCTTCTGGCGGCAGATGAAAGAGAAGAATGAAATATATGAAAGTTAGAAATATAATAAGAATCAGGATTGGATGGAGCATATTAAGGAAGGAGTAGAGGAAGAAAGAATAGAAGGTGTAGAGAATAAGGAAACGAAGGGGGTGGATTTATAGCAATATATCAGACAGAGAAATCGGAACAGATTATGGCATTAATCAAAGAAGATTTTGATTTCCTAAATCGCCGAAGAACCAAATCTTATTACGTAAGATTTTCTTTAAATTCCGGAAATCAATCATAACCACGTCATCAGTTAAAACGATTCCATACTACTCATTTCACTCTTTTGTGATAGCTTCACTCGCGCGCTTCACATGACTGAATCGCTTTATCTAATATCTCTCGATGATAATAAAACTTCATAATCGTCATGAAAACATTCCCATTGTTATCTATGACAACCTCTACCAAATTTCGGGGACGAAATTTCTTTAACGGGTGGGTACTGTAACGACCCGGAAATTTCGACCAAATGTAAACCCTAATCTCTATATGTTTCCGACACGATAAGCAAAAGCCCTAATGTTGAGTCTAGAAAGTCTGAAATCTATATTTGGATGATTAGTTACCCTTTGACCAAGTCTGACGATTCACGAATATTTATGTGCGTATACGATATATACTTATTAATTGATAACATTAACAAAGTATTAGATATGTAATATTTAGGTTTGGATATAAGATTATTATGTTTATCAGCGAGAGTAAAAGATAACTTGATAAGTATCTGAAACTGTATCTGTCAAATTATTAACGAATCGTTTTAATTAAAACAAAGGTTTTAAACGTTATCTTAAAAGTCGAAATATTTCTAGAAACCTTTTGACAAACTACTAATGATAACGGTCCGTGATTTGAATAAAAACGAATATTTAAACAAAACGTGTTCATTAGATATATTTTTGGTATTTTATAAAATGATTAAATATCAGATTTAACTAAAAATATAATGTCTTGAATTTAAATACATTTTTAAAAGTAATGAGACTTTGATTTATACAAGGAAATGACCACAATGCTCAAAAGATTAAGTTACATTTTTAATGGGATTGTTTTTATAATTTAAAATCCATTATTTTGTCAAAGGTACAAGTCACTAAACTTAAAAGGTTAATTTTCTTCGCGTATGAAACTTTATTTGAAAAACCGGAACCGGAACATTAGTCACGTGACAACGTAAAAGTAATTTTTGTAAAAAGTATATTTTTACCCTTAACGTAAATATAATATATTATTTAGTTAATTATAAAAATTAAATATATTAAATAAATAAGAATTAAATAATATAAAATATTAATTATATGTGTCGGCATACCAAAAACTGAATGGGAGACAGCTGTTATCGTGGGCCCGCGACTCTCGGCCTCTGGTGCCCTAATACTCCGCGACACGCGCCACACTGGAGCCCACCATACTCTCTTTAAAAACTCGGGTGTTTGCAGATTGTGGGGATCATATTTTTCTTTGGTGTCAATCTTAATACTCCGTAATAATTATATCCTTTCATCAAACACCTGCACACACTCACACCTAAATAATTATAACTATCTACTACGTATTATTTATCATATTTATTTTTTTTATTATTAATTTTATTACTAAAAATTATTAATATTAATATTAAGATTGATAATCTTAGTATTATTATTATTATTATTATTAATATCAATTTTAGATTATGAGTATTATTAATACTACTTATACACAAAATGGTATGACGGGGTTCTGCCCAAGTGTTTCCAAAACTGGTTTTGTGAGTGAGATAGTAACGAGGAAATTATGGGTCATAGCTATGGAAGTTATGGGTATGGATCGGGGGTTTTGCTTGTGAGCTAAACTAGTATTTATCGCCTTCGGGGTGTTTATATATCTATCCTGCAATATTGAATCTCAATATTAATACGTTCGTGAATCGAAGGCCAATCTTATAAGTTACCAATGGTGTTATATGTATTTTTACTACAAAATACATTAGGTGAGTATATAGTCCCTTTTAAACTTTAAATATTTTTGGGCTGAGAATACATGCGCTGTTTTTATAAATGATTTACGTTATGGACGCAAGTGATCAAAAATAAATTCTACGTTGAGTTGTACCATGGCATATCTCTTTATACTTGGTAACTGCTAATTACGTGAGGAGCGTAAACGCGAATCCTGTTGATAGATCTATCGGGCTGACATCCCCAACCGGGCTGGACGACCAGCATTTAACGGTTGCACAGTACTTCGTTTCGTTACTACACTTGGTACGGTGTAGAGTTTATTTAAGAGTATGCTGCTGTGACTTTTAGTTAAGTATGGTTACCAAGTGCTCACGTCTTTTCATACATGAGGAGTGTATTATGTATAAACTTTAAATCTTGTGGTCCATTGTTATAACGCTGCTAGCATCAAACCTATATATCTCACCAACTTTATGTTGACGTTTTAAAGCATGTTATTCTCAGGTACGAATTAAGTCTTCCGTTGTGCTTTAGCTCATATTAAGGATACTAGTTGGGACCATGTAAGCCATGATACAAGAACGTTGCATTCGAGTCATTGAAGATCATTAAAGACTATTATTAAGTAAATGACAGATTAGGTCATTTGGATATTATGAAATGTTAGACGAACATATCAATTTTTGATGTAATGATAGAATGCCCTTTTAAGAATAAATGCAACGTTTGAAAAATGTATCATATAGAGGTCAAGTACCTCGCGATGTTATCAACTATTGTAATTCGTTTGTAATCAATACGGACTTCGTCCGGATGGATTAGTTCGGGTTCTTTCAGGTGATGAGAGAGAAAATGGTGTTTCGGACAGCTTCGCCGGTAAGTGCTTCAGGTTCTTCGCCAAAAGGGCAATGTGGTGGATGGAAGGGATCACCTTCTTCTTATCTCCAATGATTGAGGAGGCTACGAACCCATCCCCAATTCATCTATAATAGATGATGACTAATTTGTCGATCCATTCCGGTCACACTGCTTTCGGAGCTTGAGTGGGATTCAATTTCGGAATCCGAGGGACTTGAATTAATGACGAATTCCATTTCGTACTATCGAGTAAAGGATTTTTTGATATGAAATGATTTTCCGGTTATCGGCTGGTATTCTAATTACATAGAATATATATATATATATATATATATATATATATATATATATATATATATATATATATATATATATATATATATATATATAGCAAAAGATTTCGTAGATTACGGAGGAATTTACGGAATATGTCAGGCAAAGTTTATAGTAACAGATACGCTAAGATATGAATTAGCAGATATGAATTTTTTCTATACACTATTCATGCAATCAATGCAATAAGATGTGTCTAGACTAAGAATGATAAGTAGGCAATTTCCGCCAAAAATGATAAGCAAAACTTTTGACATGCAGACACGGTCGAAGTCCAGACTCACTAATGCATCCTAACGACTATCAGTTAGACACACTAATGCAGACCTGGTTCGCTAAGACCACCGCTCAGATACCACATGTAAATACAGTGGGTACAACCACCATCCCACCCAGTTCCTTCCCAGCTAACCGCCTGGTAACCACTGAGTGCACCTCAGATACTGATTTTAGGGCCTGCCTCTCAGCTACTGCCAACCCTCGTAAGGGATCGCAAGGAGTAAGAGCCAATGCTTCGTCACAGGTAACACTGTGAGAACCTCCTTTACGACTAACCCGCATCAACGTTGTTAAACCAGCTCTAATACCACATGTAAAGACCCGTCCTATTCCATAAGAACGAATACAATAACATATGATTACATCGCGAGGTATTTGACCTCTATATGATACTTTTTCAAACATTGCATTCGTTTTAAAATACAAACTTTCATTTCATCGAAAGTTGATAGGCATGCATACCATTTCATAATATCTATCTATAAATGATCTAATCTGTCATTTACTTAATCATAATTTTTACTGAACTCAACGACTTGAATGCAACGTCTTTTGAAATATGCCATGAATGATTCCATGTAATATCTTTAAAATGAGCTAATGCACAACGGAAGATTTCTTTAATACCTGAGAATAAACATGCTTTCAAGTGTCAACCAAAAGGTTGGTGAGTTCATTAGTTTAACATAAATAATCATTTCCATCATTTTAATAGACCACAAGATTTTCATTTTCAGTTCTCATCAATATACGTCCCATGCATAGAGACAAAAATCATTCATATGGATTGAACACCGGGTAACCGACATTAACAAGATGCATATAAGAATATCCCCTATCATTCCGGGACATCCATCGGACATGATATAAAACAACATCGAAGTACTAAAGCATCCGCAACCATGGATGGGGTTCGTTAGGCCCAATAGATCTATCTTTAGGATTCACGTCAATTAGTAGATCGGTTTACTAATTCTTAGGCTACCAAGCAAAAAGGGCCATATTCGGCTTCGATCATTCAACCATAGAATGTAGTTTCAATTACTTGTGTCTATTTCGTCAAACATTTATAAAAGCGCATGTATTCTCAGTCCCAAAAATATATATTGCAAAAGTATTTAAAAAGGGAGTAATGAAACTCACGATACGATATTTTGTAGTAAAAATATTCATACGACGAAACTGAACAATGCAAGGTTGGCCTCGGATTCACGAACCTATATCAATTATATATATTAATACATTGTAATCGAACAAATTTATATATTATTATTTAGTAATATAATTGTTATATTAATAAATTATATGTTTAATTAATTAATTTAACTAAATATAATTATGTATTAATTGATACATTTTGTCTATATAGTTTAGTAAATATCATTCTAATAATAACAATATAGTGATTTGTAATATTAATATTATTATAATGTATTTTTTTTATATAAAAATATCTATCTGTAATATTACTGAAAGTTAAGAATGATAATGATAATGATAGTAATAATAGTGATAATAAAGATAATAATAATTTCTAATAATGATAAATTAAATAAGTATAATCACTTCAATCAAAATGTCAATTAAAAAGATAGTTTTAATAAAATGATAATTTTGACAATTTTAATTAAAATGATACTTTTAGTAATAATAATAATAGTAGTATTAATACTGATAATAATAATAATTACAATAATACTTTTACTACTAATGATAATAAGTTAAGTAATAACAACACTAATAATTATATTAATAATAATAATGATAATATTAATAAAATTGTATTAACGATACTAGTAGTCATATTAATAATATTAACATAATGATAATAATAATACTTTTATTAATATTAGTAATAATAATAATACTAAGTGATAATAATAACTAGTTATGATAGTAATATTATTAATAACAATGTTAATAATAATTATAATTACTATAATCGTAATAATAATAATAATAAGTGATAAAAAATAATAATAATAATAATAATTTTTGGTAATCAAATATACCTTCCCAAGCTTTCCTAAAAAAATGCCCCATACCGGACTAGAACCAGTGACCTCTCGTTTAAACCCAACACACCAAGACCACTGCTCCGTTACTTCTTTTCTGAAATTGTAACCCGTAATATAATATATAATCTATCTCTATCTGTTTCCCTTTAATCCTAGACAATAAAGATGTAGTCACCGAACTCCCTATATCACCTACATCATTCGAATTCACATAATCAAATCCCTCAACCAAATCCATTCTCTTCTGCTGCATTTAATTCCTTAATGTAGCAATAGCCGATTGAAGCTCTTTCTTCTCCTCCTTTCTCTTCTTCATCAACGAAACCTTATTAGATTGTGGCATCATAAGATCACACACATCTCTACACGTAATAAATCACCTTCGTTTTTCACATTACTTAAACTATCATCTATCATCTATCATCTATATCATTATCAATCATCATCTATCCTACAACGTATCTCATAATTGTTCTTCATGATTTATCATCGTCTTTATCTTAATACCGCCATTAATCATCAAAAACGTTATTTTATGTACATCATAATTCTCGTCTATTTCCATCATCATCACTTGTCATTACTAGCTTTCTTCATCATAACCTAGTCATTATTATCATATTGAATTTTTTTTTTAAATCAGATGAAGTAATAGGAAATTTGAAACATAGCTGTAACAATTTATAGGAGATGGTTTGGTGATACAAGCCCAATAATAGATAGCCCAAACAAAATTACTTCAAGCCCATAACGATTTAGAGTCCAGTTCGTATATTAAGTAAGTTGAGTAGAAAATTAACAAGTGGGGTTTTAGGTTCCTCAAATAATCATTCAACTAAAAACATCATCACCTCCCCATATACCACTCATTGTGGTATTGGGTTTTGTTGTTGTTATTGTTGATAATAATTATTACTCTACTATATTAATCTTAAGTGGTAACGTGTACTTGATTATGTGGTTCCTCATATTTTTTTTCTTACTCTAGGCTTCAAGAAAAGATCAATGAAATGGAGACAGAAGAACAGATTTTACGACAACAAGTCATGTTAACATCATCAGCTTCCAAAAGCCGTTTCTCATTCTCATCTAAGGTAAAATGTCAGTGTATAACAATGTCTTATTTGGTCAATTTCTAAAATTATTTTGTTTATAAAAAGTTATAATATCTTGCAGAGTCAGGTTTCTGGTCCTGTTCCAGAGAACGGCCACCTTGTAAGTTATAAGATTCATTCATTGCAACATTCCACGAGGCTTTGTATCTATATTACTTAGGTTCCAAAAATCAGTACTCGGTCGGGACTTTTTAGTGAGTAATCGGATGTTGACCAAGTTTGACTTTGACCGATTTTGAATGTGTTTTGGCAGAGTAATCCCGAGTAATCCCCGTTGACTGAGGGTTGATTGAGTTTTAACCGAGTACTCGGCGATTTTTTCCGAGTTATGCAATCTGTCTTTTTTATTTGACCAAAAGAACAATTATGTAATCTGCAGGAATCGCAGAATAGTTCAACGAGTATGAAGAGATTTGATAGTTCCTTGAGGCAGTCAGCTATTGACAAACACCGTGTATGTATTGAACTTCATTTTATGAAAGTATTGCTATGAAATGCTTTAGTTTACAACTGATGTGTCAAGACGTAACCTTTAAAATGTAGACAATATGCTCAATAATTAACACATAATACAGGCAACTAAACCCGATCATGTAGTAACTAGCAAGTAAATTGACCAGTTCGAACCACAGGGAGAATTTTGTTTTAAGGACTTTATAACGATTAATTATTCTAAATGGGGGTTTGTGTTTGAAGTTGTATTTTTGTTTAATGAAACAGTAAATAAATATAATGAATAACAAGAATGAGAATGTGGTGTTTACTTCTATGCTTGATAAATGACAGGGATTGTTCTTTTATAATTAAAACCATTATGTAATAGTTACAATAGAGCAGTTTATATCAATTTCACAATATCTATAAACTTAATAACTATGTTTAATCAACAGGATTCTTTCGTGGTTGAATTCACATAAAACCTAGTTTACTAAGATCACTCTAAGTAAATTTCATGATTGTATATCCTAGATATCATTCAATTAACATCCTATACTCACATATAGGTGGCTAAGTCACTAGGTGTTGAAGTATAAGCTATGGCCTTTGATAAACTCACATAAACCAAGTCATAACTTACATAATTGAACTAGGATACAAGGATGGTTACAACAATGAATCTTTTGAAAGAACATGGTGATTTAGATTGATTAACTAACTAGACCCAACCCGGTTAAACTCAAAAAAAAAACCTAAATTACAACAATTACTTGAGGTAATTTCATGACTATGTTGCTTTGGGACTACTTCAATTACCGGTAATAACACATAACTAAATCACTTAAACTTATGTATCTTACCATCTAGATTACTAGTTGTATTGAAGCATAAATTGTTCACCGAGTTAACTCACATTAATTGGTTTACAATTTATGTAATTGAAGTGATGAACTAAATAATCATAATTATGGTTCTTGTAGTTGGACTAGATGATTTAATCAATCAAACATATATATACCTAGCATAACATCAAAGTATAGAACAATCCCAAGCCATAAATCTTACATTGAAGCAAACACACAAGACTTTTAACCAAACATAATCATAATAGAACTAATGGAACAGTTAATACAAATTGAATTCATGTTTAAAAGATATAGAACGATAATACCGATTGCGATGAATAATCCTAGCTTAATCTTGATGTTGAAAGAATGGAGATTGACTTGTAGCCTTCCTTGAGCTTTGAAAAAAACGTATTGAAACTGAGAGAGGATGTAACAGTGAAGGTGTCTGAAAGAACGAATCAAAGGCTCTCTTAAATAGGCTCAAAAGTTAGGTAAACTGGCCAGAATTTGATCAGATGCGCCGCATCTTAGACTAGATGCGCCGCATTCCTTTAAACTTTGTTTAATCCAGCTCATTTAGCACTCAGGAACTGTCGGCAGGCAAGGGATGCGCCGCATCCCATATCAGATGCGCCGCATCTGGTCTTTTACATGCGTCTCATGGCCTTAAAACGCCTTATCTGAATCTTCGGCAAAAACACGCATATAGATGCGCCTCATCCCTTTTGTGATGCGTCTTATCTGAGTTTGGAAGTGTATTTCTGGGCTGTTTTCGTTATCAGACTTCATTTTAAGCATCATTTTCGCTGTTGGTCTTCATTTATTCAATCACAATGGACTTTTACAAATATACATGAATTACAATACATACATACAACAATTACATACAAATAGATATTGAAATAACGACAATAAATATGTATGATTTTGGCATTATCAAAATTCCCACACTTAAACCTTGCTTGTCCTCAAGCAAGACTTACAAGAAATCGAAATTTACTATAGTGAACACACGCATTTAATTGAGAACACAAAAATGGGAATCACACTCACACGATATAATACACAAGTTTACACTAGTCACACAAAGTACACAAAACACACACTCGGATCACACTCACACTTTTTTATTTATTTCACAATGTAACACACGCACGCGTTTGAGTATACACACACCTTTTGAGTACTCACGCGAATTGAAATCACACCAAAGTCGAAAGGTGGGTTTTAAAGTCCACATTTCTTGAAAATTTGGATCCTTAAGGAAATTAGGACCTTTGCGAAAAACATTTGATATTTTGAAAAATATTCATATTAGTTTTTACACTAATCAAGTTTTCCGGTTTTAACCTCAAAGTCCGGTTGAGGGTAACTGAAAACCGAAGTCTCAGTCGACGCTTAGCAAGCTATTCGCCCCCATGATTGAAGTATCATGGAACTTGAAACCGGATGCCCTAAAAAATGGTTTTACATAATATAGTTCATAAAATAGTATAAGTTTTAGAAGAAACTATATCATGTCCAAATATCAACGGTGAACCATGAGTTTGCACACCTCAATTTGTTATGTCATATGTATGTTGACCGCAGTCAACATAGATGCGGTTGATCTTTACAGAGATCATCCATCTGGGGATTAGATTCATTAGTCTTAAAAGCTAATTTGCACTGTGCCCCTCCCATTGTACAAGACAGATCCATCTCATGGTTAGGATAAGTCTGACCACCAGCTGTTCTGGACCACCGGCTGCTGAGGTGAGGTAGATTTCCAGCTGATTATAGGGATGACTTTTCAAGATTTTTCATCAACCTACAGCTGTTCTGGACTACATCTTCTAACATAGGTTAGCAAGTGTGTCATTGGAAGACTTGACATCCTTCACAATCATTACATAGATGAGCATTGGATTAGATTGTTAGAACAACAAAGTACTTGATGATTCCTTTCATTAAGAATGTGGTATAGCATGATGATTATCTCTTTTATATGACTACTAGTTTTATGATTTTTAACAAAATAAACTCAATCATTTGGTTGTTTCTTAATTTGTTTTGTGATAATAATTTCAGTGTATACACCTAGTTTTAAAATCTACAAATTTTAAATAAAATTGGAATTTATGAAGATAAAAGTTCAAAAAATTTCACCATTTTAAGCCTTTTTAACCAAAATCAAAACCCGAAAGAATTTATAACTTCCTTCCCACACTTGAGTTCATGTATCGCCCTCGTTACATGAAATCAGAAAAATTAAATTCAAGAGGGTCAAATAGTGTATAAGAGAGTTATTACTTTTTAGGTTTAAAACCGAAGTGTACGGGATGATGGCGCTGAACTGAATGCCAGCATAAGAACATCATCCACTTCTTGCAACCACAAAACAATCACCAATCAAGTATGTGCTGAACTTAATGCCAGTCTTTGTAAAAATGCAGCATATAGCACAATGCTCACCTGTATCAAACCAAACCAAGCAAGCATTTCATAAAAACAATGGGGTGGTTCTCCATGTACCGGAAATACCCCACTTATAAAAACCTAAGGATGTCAAATCAAGCAAATTACATCACAATCCAAATTACCATAATCCTAAACAAGCCAAACGAAATAAATTGTTTTCAAACATAACCAACATTATTCAAATCATCAAAGAAACAAACCATCATCCACGGAAGTCATCAATATAAACCTACGAACACAAATCAAGGGTTAGAAAAATCCCCAAAATGAGCTGCTTGGTCCAGCTCCACCTTCATTTTGGTTTGCTGAGTCATCGTCCTGAAATACTGAAGGGTTGTACCCTTGATCGGTCGCTTGAGCAGGAGGGTTAGGGGGTATGCAGGAGGATAAGGAGGCGGATAGGGATCACTCATTCTGACCCATGGGTCGTATGCCGGCCAAGGAGAGGGAGAGTAGTTAGCGGGATCTGCAGCATATGACACGGTCTGATCATGTATCCAGTTAAGCTGAGCTTGCTGCCCGGCTTGAGTGTACCAAGTCCTATCATTCCCCTCGTCAATGTGCCCCCTCAAATCTTGAAAAACTATATCATAATGGTCAATTGTTCTCTGAGTTTCCTGAGTATGATGAAGTCGTAATTCTGAAAATTGGGTGTTCATGTATGATTCCCAGTTACCCGGTGGACCCGAACCACTTGCACCTGTACCAACTTCATGGTGCACTTGTCCCTCCATAGGAACATCACCTCCTTCCTCCGGCTGAGCAGCAGGTTGTGTATCCACATATCTTCTTAACAACTTATCTGAACCCCTTTTCATGATTTTTGCCCCAATGTAAAACTGGGTGTCAAATGCATCCATTTCTCTCTTCTCCAAACCATGCATGTCAATGTTGTAAAATTTTGCAATTAAGGTAACAAAATGCCCCCAGCTGTTTGGGCTAATCTTCTTTTTACCTTTTTCACCCAACAAGAAAGTAAGAATCATTCTAGGAATATGAACATGGGCTTTGTTCCAAATTCGATCCACATACCAAATATCCAGATTTGTGACTTTTTCACTACTATCTTTTCTGAAATTAATGGTGCTTGAGATAAACCTTTGAATGCACCTCTTTCTGTAGTCATTTATTTTGGTGCATGGATTCTTGCTTGCGCTATAGGCTGCATTGCTCATGTTACTCCATGCAGTTGCATGGTCAAAGTTGGAAACATAATATTCATAATTGACGAAGTAATTTGAGAGTATGTTGACGGGCATTCCCTTATAGATACCAAGAGCATGAACAAATTGTAAGAGTGTCATTGTCCAGTCTTTACCACCTAATCTGAACCTCCTAAAAGAATTATTACACGGAGAACCAAAACAACACCTCAAGGTGGCTAGAAACTCAATAGTGATCAATGGATAAATATCTTCTTTTAAACTAAATAATTGTTCCCAAGCTCTAACAATTCTTCCGTCGTATGGGATTCGAAGAACTGCTCGAATGTTCATTAATTTATTTGCCTCCACTAATGGTGACCAATCAATATATCTCCCGGGATGGATCGCTTTTGCTTTAACTTTCATTGCCTTCTTGCAATAATGAGGATCTTCCAAGATATCATTGATCCATTTATCTCCAGTTCGTTGATAAGGAATTTGCATAGCTTGACCGGTGTATTTCCATGCTTCCATGAACTCTTCTTCACTCTCTTGCTCCTCTTCACTTTCTTATTGAGTTTGTTGAGCGGGTTCCTTTCCTTTTCTCTTCCTAGTTGATGGACATTCATAAACTTGTTCCTTCCTTTTATCCTACAAACAATCAAATTAGAGAAAACAAAACCAAACAAAACAAACCAAATTGATTAGCGTTAGAAATCCAAATCCAAAACCTAACATTAGCCACAATTTATACACCGAAACCATTTAGAATAAGTTTAAACATGTTATATTATACATATCTAATAATCTCTTGAACTACATGCCAAACATAATCCTATCATGGTACGGACTTGTTCCATCTTCAACAAACATGTACTAGTATGTCATATGATTAGAGACACTTTTACAAGCATAACCATACAAAACATGTTTAATTTCACCAAAACTTTCAATGTCATAACATATTAAACCATAAGCATTCAACAATAATCTTGTCTAACAATATGCGATCTACATTTAAACTTTAAAGTCAAGCCAAGCCAACATTTCACCAAAAAGCCTAACGCATACAATGCTTTAACTCTCAAATGTAATCTTTCAAATCGAATAAACACTAAGTTAAGGCATAAATGAATTTAGCATTAGTAATGTATTGCATCAATTCCACTTAGAATAACAACAAGTCAACACAAGTCAAAATCCCCAAATTAAGAACCCTAGATTTCAATTTATACAAAATTATGTGATTCAGCAAGGATTCATAGCATTTTGCTAGTGTAAACAAGTAGTTAAACATTAAAACATCTCAATTTAAACAAGTAATGGTCAAAAATTCGAAACCCCCAAATTTCATCAAGAACCCTAATTTACAAATTGAAGATTTAAGCATGTAATCATCAAATTAGAGCATGAATAAGGATTAATAGCAACATTACAAGCATAATAGGACCAACACATGAAGATTCAAACATCCCCACACTTAGAACAAGAAAAATCCGAATTGAAGAATGAAGAACATAAAAATCATGAAGAAATGGAGAGTAATCTTACCTTTCCCATGTTAATAGTCGGATTTGTTGTTTAAAGATGGGATTAAACGGTTGATTTTATGTTTACAGATGAATGTTTTGAGAGAAAATGGAATGGGGTTCGGTTTTGTGTGTGAAATTATGAAAAAATGGAGTTTACAACCATATTTGTGTAAGTTATCGTGCAGACCAGGAGGAAAATACCCCAGATGCGGCGCATCTGGGGATAAATGCGGCGCATCCGTCAGTTTAAAAGGGCACCAGGAAAAAAATAAAATGCGGCGCATCTGCCTTAAAAATGAGGCGCATTGCCTCTATGAGACGCATCCAAAACCTTCGGGATTTTCATGCCTTCAGATGCGGCGCATCCATGACAGATGCGGCGCATCTGGCCCTGGTTCACCAGTTTTCGATGTTTTTCACCTTTAGTTCAGTTTGTAATGTGTCTAAATCACTTGGCTCGCATTAAAACTCGAAAAATTAAATTACAACACTAAAATCTATCATACAGGTGGAACTATATACAAAGTGTGAAGTTTATTAGTGAGTCTTTCACGCGACTCCGTCCCAAGCTAATTAGCCTTGGGGAATAGGGTGATGTCATCTCAAACCGTTGTGTTAACTCTATCGAAATAGAGTTTCAAGTGATGACCATTCACCTTAAAGGTATTTTCTTTTCCAAACAACTCAACGTACCCCGACGGGAATGCTTGTTTCACTAAATAAGGTCCCGTCCATCGGGACCTCAACTTTCCGGGAGAAAATTTAAACCTTGAGTTAAAAACCAAAACCTTATCACCGGTTTTAAACTCTTTCACTTCCTTCAATCTGGCATCATGCCACCGTTTCGTTTTCTCCTTATACGAGCTCGAATTCTCGTACGCTTCTAACCTTAACTCCTCCAATTCATGCATTTGCATGAATCGGTTTTCTCCGGCCTTTTCCATGTCCAAATTACAAAGCTTCAACGCCCAGTATGCTCGATGTTCTACTTCAACCGGTAGATGGCACGCTTTACCATATACAAGTTTAAATGGTGTGGTACCGATAGGTGTTTTAAACGCAGTTCGAAAAGCCCACAACGCGTCATCTAACTTGCGTTGCCAAATCTTAGGGTTGTTATCAACCGTCTTCTCAAGTATGTGTTTCAAGGCACGATTTGTGTTCTCTACTTGACCACTCGTTTGTGGGTGGTACGGAGTAGACAAACGATGAGTTACGCCATACTTCTTCAACACCTTTTCAAGAAGGTTGTTGGCAAAATGCGTTCCTCGATCGGATATGAGCGCCTTTGGGATTCCAAAGCACGAGAAGAGATTTTTCAAGAAGTTCACCACCACCCTAGCATCATTTGTAGGCAAAGCTTTTGCTTCAGCCCACTTGGACACATAGTCAACGGCTACTAAGATGTACTTGCACTTATGGGAACTTGGAAATGGTCCCATGAAATCGATTCCCCAAATATCAAAGACTTCACAAACTTGGATGCCGTTTTGAGGCATCTCATCCCTTTTTGATATGTTACCCATTGGTTGGCATGCATCGCAATTCTGAACGAAACTATGGGCATCTTTGAAGATCGTGGGCCAATAAAAGCCCGAGTCAAGGATTTTTCTTGCGGTGTGGTTTGGTCCGAAATGACCGCCGGTTGGCCCTTGATGGCAATGCTCAAGAATTTGTTGATCCTCTTTTCCGCACACACAACGGCGAATCACTTGATCCGCACCAACACGAAATAGGTTAGGGTGTTCCCAGAAATAGGACTTCAAATCCGCAAATAATTTCTTCTTTTGTTGATAAGAAAGTCCTTTTTGAAGAATGCCTGAAGCAAGATAGTTTGCAAAATGGGCAAACCAAGGGATTTCAGATTCCTTTTCAACCCTCATTAGAGATTCGTCGGGAAATGTGTCCTTGATGATTGTATCATCGAGTTTATCTAACTCAGGGTTTTCAAGTTAGGATAGATGATCAGCAACTAGATTCTCGGCTCCTCTCTTGTCACATATTTCAATGTCAAATTCTTGAAGTAAAAGAACCCAACGTATGAGACGATGCTTTACATTTAGTTTCGAGAATAAGTACCTAAGGGCCGAATGGTCCGTGTAAACAATGGTTTTGGACAACACCAAATATGACCGAAATTTATCAAACGCATAAACAACCGCCAGGAGCTCCTTTTCCGTGGTTGTATATGAAAGGACCCGTCCTAATCCATCCGGACGAAGTCCATATCGATTATAACCAATTTACAACAGTTGATTACATCGCGAGGTACTTGACCTCTATATGATACATTTTACAAACATTGCATTCGTTTTGAAAAGACAATCTTTCATTACATCTAAAGTTGACAGACATGCATACCATTTCATAATATATCCAACTATAATTTACTTAATAATGATCTTGATAAACTCAATGACCCGAATGCAACGTCTTTTAAAATATGTCATGAATGACTCCAAGTAATATCTTTAAAATGATCAAATGCACAGCAGAAGATTTCTTTCGTACCTGAGAATAAACATGCTTTCAAGTGTCAACCAAAAGGGTTGGTGAGTTCATTAGTTTATCATAAATAAACATTTCATAATTTTTAATAGACCACAAGATTTCATATTTCCATTTCACATAAACATACGTCCCATGCATAGAGACAAAAATATCATTCATATGGATTGAACACCTGGTAACCGACATTCACAATATGCATATAAGAATATCCCCATCATTCCGGGATCCTCCTTCGGACATGATATAAATTTCAAAGTACTAAAGCATCTGGCACTTTGGATGGGGCTTGTTGGGCCCGATAGATCTATCTTTAGAGTTCGCGTCAATTAGGGTGTCTGTTCCCTAATTCTTAGATTACCAGACTTAATAAAAAGGGGCATATTCGACTTCGATCATTCAACCATATAATGTAGTTTCGATTACTTGTGTCTATTTCGTAAAACAGTTATAAAAAGTTGTAAGGTTTTCCCTGTTTGGGTTACCCGGGAAGGGCGAGTAATCCGACCCCATACTCTAGTGTACGCAGCCCATCAGGAATACTCCCTGGCTGTTTCCAACCCTTCCCTGGCCACCCCAAGAATTGAACCTGAGACCTCTTGCAAGGATCTCAGGGCCAAAACCACTTGGGCTACCTTGGGATGGTTAAAACAGTTATAAAAGTTGCGCTGTACCATTGCTGCTATACTTTAAAAAAAAAATTGATTTCAATTTTGAAGAAGTTTAGGACAAAGTGTATAACACAAATTTGATTGTAAATCGTTCATAAAAACTATTGGTATCATCAATTTAACTCGAATCATCTCAGAGACCTCGAATTTGAGTGATGAACAAACTTTGACTTTTTAATTTAAATACTTTGACTTCGAAATTCGAATTGAATACCGAGAATTGAAAGACAAGATTTTGAAGAAAGGTTAGATAAAGGATTCCTAACACTTTGGCATTTTTAGATTTTGACAATTGATTCAGAATTGAGTTATGAATTACAATAGTTCGTACAGTGGTCAGGGTGTTTCTCTGCTTCTGATTAATTCGTAAAAAAAATAAAAATATAGATGGGAGTGATGTATATTTGATAAAGAAGCTGAAAAAAATTAATTGTATGACTTTCTTCCCAAAAACAGATAGTTGATTTGGTATATAACAATTGGGTTTTGTGGTGTCACGAGCATACAGAATAAAATAGGGAGGAAGACAGCTATCTGTCTCTTGTGCTTGTATATATCTAGCATTATATAAAATATCTTAATTACTAATTAATAATTAAGATTATATTAATAATAATAATCTAAATAATATTGATTATATCTGTTATCTAAGGATTTTTGTACTGGGCTGAATTACCTATCTTAGGTTGATTCTCAACATACACGTTCCTTTTATAATTACAGTTTATTTATATAATTTAAATATATTAGTAAGAAAACAATTGATATTATAAAACAAATACTATTAATAATAATAATAATTGAAATATTAATATTAATATTAACAATTAATACTTAAAAATGTTACTGATTATAATGATAATAATATTGATAAAGATACTAACAATAATATTGATATTCCTTGATCCGGTTGAAAATAATTAATAATAATGATAATAAAAATGATATAAATAAAACACTGATACAATTACAAAAAAAAAAAATTAAATACTAATAACATTAATAATCATCATGCCTAATAATAATACTAATATTTATCAGAATATCTAACATTATAGCTTTATACTAGTTATAACAATGATGTTAATCATAATATTATATTATTTATATTATTAATGATAATGATATTACTAGTGAAAATAATGACATAACAATTTTTATATATAATGTTTCATATCCATAACATAATATTATTATTACTGATATTTATGAAAGTAATACTATTATCATAACAACTATATTTTAATTTGTGATTACTTTTTATGTATTAATATTACAAGTTATTACTTATGTAATGTAATGTTTACAAATTTTATAATATATAATTTAATATTTATGCACTATATACATAATTACAATATACATATAATAGTTACATATATTTATACGTAGATTCATTTTAAATTACAACTTACTTATTTTGTTTCTTATTTTATATAATTAACTCTAAGGTTTAAATTATATTTTATTGTTTTCATTTTAGCATATATACATATACATTTATATATTCATGTTTATTTAAAACACATATTCGTGAATCGTCAGGAATGGTCGAAGGTCAGTTGAACATATGAAACAGTTCCAAATTTTTTTTAAGACTCAACATCACAGACTTTGCTTATCGTGTCAAAATTAAATAAGGATTAAGTTTAAATTTGATTGGAAATCTCCGGGTCGTCACAGTACCTACCCGTTAAAGAAATTTCATCCCGAAATTTGAGTGAGGTCGTCATGGCTAACTATAAAAATATTTTCATGACGAATATAAGTTGATAAATAGAGTTTTATCATCATTGAGTAATATGGATAAAACAATTTGATTATTCGAAGAGCACGAGTGAAAATGAGAAACAAAGATTTGTTTTTAACTTTTGACGTAGTCAGGTTTGAATTCCGGAATTCAAGGGATTTAAAAGAAAATCTTGAAGATCTATAAGATCTGATTCTTCGGGATTTATGGAAATTAAGATCTCTTTAATTAAATATGGTGATCTGCCCCGATTACTATGTCTGATATTTCCTTTATAAATTTACCTTTTCCCTTCCATTTGTTTTTTTTTTTACCACTTCTATACTCAATTTCCAATTTCAAAAGATTTATGAAAATGCTTAACCCTGTTCTGATCCTTGTTCTTATTCTAATTATCGCAATGATCGTTCTTCTTTTCCAACTACCACCTGAAGGATCTGTTTATTTCTATTATGCTCTAGGGATTATTGTACTTATAATCCTCCCGTGTCTTTATATTGCTATACGTGCTGATATCCATGGTTTGTAATTTCGGTGTTGTCATTGGACTTTATATTTTCTCTTATATTTTGGATCTCTTTGCCTTTTTATTATCCTCCCGTCCTCTAGTAAAGAGAGTAACGGTCCAGAATTCGTAAGTATGGAATTTCGAATAAACATCGTGTTCTAAATAAGAACTAATGTATTAGCACGATTTGATTTATCAAATTACTAGAATCACTGAGAATAGAACTATCAAGAATATACTTTCTTGATATGTTCAGAAGTTAAGCATAATGAAAGAGTTATGTAACATGGCACATGATGATGTTAGAGTCTGTGAATCATCATGTTTCATTAGAAACTCAGCATGACTTACTGTAACATAATCACGTTGATCAAGTGTCATTATATTATACTAATTCATGCATCAGTTCCCAACATTACTTCAATAACATTCATATTTTAATCTCGAAAGTTTACAGAATATAGAAACTAGCAGTTTCTATATGATGTAACACTGATAGCACGAAGAGATTATTGATTTTAGATAAGAATAATTAAAAAAAATATCTTCAGAAATATGGAGGATATTTATAATGATAGATATGATGATATCTTGAAATTTCTAATATCGAAGGATGATAAAAACTATTGTCTGCAAGGGTTTAGAGTAAGGAGCAAGATATTCACTAAAGACTTTAGCAGACATTGAATCATTTGGATTCTTTGAAGTCAAACTTATTCTTGGTGATTTGTCCACGGCTTTCTTCATAGTTTCGTATAATCTGCTTTTCGGTACTAAATTTTCTATTGAATGTTTCCAATATAATGATACACAGGAAGCACGAGGAGGTATATAATTTCGTACAAGAATATTTATGAAAATATCCTCAGAAATATCGAAGATATTGATGAGGATATTTCTGGAATTTCTAAGTTCGATGGTTGATGGAGAAAGATTTTCCGCAAGATTTTAACATGACTTCGGAGCAAGATATTCTCTAAAGATTTCAACGGATCCAGAATTTTCTGGATTATTTGAATATAGGGTATGGTCCTTGTATTTGTCCTTGGTCTCCTTCATGGTTAGCTCAATCCATTTTTCAGTTCCAACTTTTCTGAACTTTTCCAACATACTATTCTTTATCATTAAACTTCTGACGATTAAGGTCGTTTACGGTTGTCTACAGTTGCTGCTGCTTCATTCAGCTTTTTTAACATTCAGAGTATTAATTCGCAGACTGGGTGCTTTTCAGAATTTCAGAATGAAAGATCATAGTTCTTAGAGATAAATGTTATATGTATACATATAACTGTTGATGTAGAAACGTTGCGAGATTTAAAATACTGATTTGCTGATTCCCGGTAAGGCAATTCTTGTTACAAAACGAGGATGAGTATATGATAGGGTATTTATGAATAAATATAGTGATTTATCGAAGTGACTTACGCCAAAGAGTAGTAAAGTTGCTGGTACGTTTACTGTTAATGTGGTGGGATATAAACAGTTTCTCGGTAACGAAGGCGAAAAGACAACGTATGTATCAAGGTTATAATAAAGTTATTTCAAATGAAAAGTCGAAGTTGACTTGCTGGAGCTGTGACAAAATTGGCTATTTTGAAGAAGAACTGCAAAGTTATTTTTGGGTAATAATAACACTAAAGAAATTAGCACAGTTATGTGTTAAACGTTTACTCAGTTTCCGAGAGTTTTTCAAGTGCATTACTATATGCATCAATCTTTTCTTTCGTAGATGAAGTGCGGTTGGTTCATCCTATCGATTGAGGCGTTTTCAAGAATTATGAAAGGTTTGAACGTAGATTGTAATCGTCAAGATACAAATGAGGTTTAAGGTGAAATCAAGTGGCAAACTTGAAGACTTATTTAGTTTCATATGTTATAATCAATATTTTAATTTATTTTAATTGTTTAATGCTATTAGTCCACAGTTGACAGTCCAATAATTCATATATATAGTTTAATATATAATATTTGAATTAATTAATAAGTGTCGTGACCCGTATACGTCTCAGACTCGATCACAACTCAAACTATATATATTATTGTAGAATCAACCTCAACCCTGTATAGAGAACTCGATCATTACTGCATATAGAGTGTCTATGGTGATTCCAAATAATATATATAGATGCGTCGATATGATATGTCAAAACCTTGAATACGTGTCCCGATATTTAAAGTGCGTAAAATAAATAACAGAAATTGTCCCGATATTTAAAGTGCGTAAAATAAATAACAGAAATTAAATAACGATAAATAAAGTGCATAAAGTAAATAACAGAAATTAAATAACAATAAATAAAATTTGCGAGAATTAAATTGCGATAAAATAAATTGCGATAATTAAATTGCGATAAATAAAATGTAATACGGAATTAAAAGTTAGCTAGGAATAGTTAGCTAGGATTTTGTTAGCGTGGATTCTTAACAAAATTTCATATTGTTAATTAGTGTGTTTCTAATCAATTTTTATTGTGTCCATTTTTTTTTCTTCATTATGCCACTTGTTGGATTCTGATATGTCAAAATCCTAATATGAAATTTGAATTTGAATGAAAATAGTTATTCTTTGGTGAACGGATTCGTATATCGGTGGATGTAAGTAGGATAGTATATGACTGTTGAAACAGATTCGAAGAACGTACAATGTAACTTATTAATGCGAAATTTAAATATTTCTCGGGTATTACCTACCCGTTAAAATATTTTCATCATTAACAGTTTGTACAAAAGAATTTTTAATTACAATCTTTATGAAAATATATATACATATATATTTTCTTCAGATATAATCATGGATTTAATGAGTTAATATGATATTAAACTCATTTGGTTTACCATTAGAACTAGAATACATAATCTCTAAAACATTTAGAGATTACTTAATCGTCATGAAGAACGAAGATAATCGATGTAGAACGATACGTAGAATGATGATTATACTCGAGGTACATAATAAGATGTTGAGGCATGAATTGTTGATGGTACTGGTGCTGTTACTGATGGTACTGTTGGTGCCGGTGATGTTGCTGAAGCTAGTACATTTTGTACCATATTCTCCAGATTGATTACTCGAGCGCGAAGTTCGTTGGCTTCTCCTATTATTCAAAGATTATTGTCGGTCGGAACGAGCAGATGAATAAGGTTTAGAATCTTAGATAGAATATAATTGTGACGAGCTACCCTGGAAGTGAGGCTGAAAATGGTGTTTCGGATAGGTCCGCCGGTAAACGCTTCAGGTTCATTGTCAAGAGGTGAATTCGGATGGTGGAAGGGATCGCCTTCTTCGCGTCTCCATTGATTAAGTCGACTACGAATGTATTAGATGAATTGGGAATGGCTGATTGATTGATTCATTCTGGGGACATCGCTTTCGGAGCTTAGGTGAATATCCATGTCGGAATAGCTGTCGGAATAACTATCGGAATAGCTATCGAAATCTGAGGGACTCGAACTGGTTGAGGGATTCATCCCGTACAATCAGATGAAGGGTTTTCGATAAGAAATAGATTATAGGATGTAGATTAGTACCGTGCAATACATAATTTACATATGCATATATAATACTAAAATCCCATAAGTTACGGAGAAATCTACAGAAAATGTCAGGCAAAGTTTACAATAACAGATACGCTAAGATATGAATTAGCAAATATGCTAAGATATGAATTTTGTCCATACACTAATCACGCAACCAATGCAGTAAAACGTGTCTAGACTAAGAATGATAAGCAAGTGATTCTCTAAGAATGATAAGCAGGTAATTTTTGACACGAAGTGATAAGAAAAACTTTTAACATGCAGACACGGTCGAAGTCCAGACTCACTAATGCATCCTAACGACTTATCAGTTAGACACACTATTGCAGACCTGGTTTGCTAAGACCATCGCTCTGATACCAACTGAAAGGACCCGTCCTAATCCATCCGGACGAAGTCCATATCGATTATAACCGATTCACAACAGTTGATTACATCGCGAGGTACTTGACCTCTATATGATACATTTTACAAACATTGCATTCGTTTTGAAAAGACAATCTTTCATTACATCTAAAGTTGACAGACATGCATACCATTTCATAATATATCCAACTATAATTTACTTAATAATGATCTTGATAAACTCAACGACCCGAATGCAACGTCTTTTAAAATATGTCATGAATGACTCCAAGTAATATCTTTAAAATGATCAAATGCACAGCGAAAGATATTTCTTTCGTACCTGAGAATAAACATGCTTTCAAGTGTCAACCAAAAGGGTTGGTGAGTTCATTAGTTTATCATAAATAAACATTTCATAATTTTTAATAGACACAAGATTTCATATTTTCATTTCTCATAAACATACGTCCCATGCATAGAGACAAAAATATCATTCATATGGATTGAACACCTGGTAACCGACATTCACAATATGCATATAAGAATATCCTCATCATTCCGGGATCCTCCTTCGGACATGATATAAATTTCGAAGTACTAAAGCATCCGGTACTTTGGATGGGGCTTGTTGGGCCCGATAGATCGATCTTTAGAGTTCGCGTCAATTAGGGTGTCTGTTCCCTAATTCTTAGATTACCAGACTTAATAAAAAGGGGCATATTCGACTTCGATCATTCAACCATATAATGTAGTTTCGATTACTTGTGTCTATTTCGTAAAACAGTTATAAAAAGTTGTAAGGTTTTCCCTGTTCGGGTTACCCGGGAAAGGCGAGTAATCCGACCCCATACTCTAGTGTACGCAGCCCATCAGGAATACTCCCTGGCTGTTTCCAACCCTTCCCTGGCCACCCCAAGAATTGAACCTGAGACCTCTTGCAAGGATCTCAGGGCCCCAACCACTTGGGCTACCTTGGGATGGTTAAAACAGTTATAAAAGTTGCGCATGTATTCTCAGCCTAAAATGTATATAAAAAGGGAATAATGAAACTCACCTAATGTATTTTGTAGTAAAAATACATACGACGACATTGAACAAGTATGGGGTTGGCCTCGGATTCACGAACCTAAATCATTTGTATATTCATTAATGCATAATCGTATTCGAATGAATATATATATGAATTTATTAATTACATTATTTTTATATTAATAATATATATTTTTAATTTGTATGTTCATTCAAATGGTTAATATTTTTATAGTTATATTAATATTTTTATATACGTACTTGTTTGATATTATATTTAAAAATCGATAATTTGTTGTTGTAAGTGTTTATATAAATAATTTTAGTAGGTTTTATATATTTATAGTTATGTGAAGTTTTAATATAAGTGTAGTATATATAATAAATATAATTTTATGTACAAAATATTTATTTTCTTAAAAGTGATAGTTTTTGAGATTAATAAAGATAATATTAATAATCATATTATTTAATATTAATACTTATATTGATAATAATATTATTAGTAGTAACAATAATAATAATTATTATAATTGTAACTAGGGTTATATTAACGATAATAATAGTTGGTAACTACTACTTATGTTAACAGTAGTAACAATAATAAGTAATATTCATAATGCTTAATAATAATAATTCAGATACTTAATAATAATAATAATAATATCTTAATCATAATAATGATAACTAATACTTATTTTAACATTAATACTAATAATAATTATAATACATGTGATAATAATAATAACTATAAGTTTATAACTAATGATAATAATACAAATAACAACAATAAAAATAATAATTAATAGTAATAATAGTTCTAATAATAAAATGATACTTTAATTAAATAATATAATGATAATAATAACCATGTTAATACTAGTAATAATAGTTTTAATACTTAATGATAATAATAATTATAACAATAATATACTATTAATAGTAATAATAATAATAGTTATATTAGTAATCTTTATTTATATGATAACAATTTTAATTACTAATACTAGTATTAACAATAACAATAACAATAATAATAACAATAATAATAATAATAATAATAATAATAATAATAATAATAATAATAATAATAATAATAATAATAATAATAATAATAATAATAATAATAATAATAATAATAATAATAATAATAAAAATAGATACAACCTTTGAAGAAACAGCTTTTAAAAAAAATAACCGTTGCCCGGGCTCGAACCCTCGACCTCTCGCTCACCAAGAACACCCCAAGACCACCCTTCCGTTTTCTAATTTTCTGATATTATTCTCATTTAACATCATTTAAACTATTTTCATCTATTCTCTCTACCTCTTCATCTTCAATAAAAAAAAAACGACTGAGATACAAGGATTCATCTCAACAAATCAAGATTTAAATACTTTGAAACAAAACAATATCAATCTCTAGGTTTATATTGATTGGAACGAGAGAAAAGAAAAAAAAATATAAAAAAAAATAAAACCGCTGTACCGTCGCTGCTATACTTTAAAAAAAAAATTGATTTCAATTTTGAAGAAGTTTAGGACAAAGTGTATAACACGAATTTGATTGTAAATCGTTCATAAAAACTATTGGTATCATCAATTTAACTCGAATCATCTCAGAGACCTCGAATTTGAGTGATGAACAAACTTTGACTTTTTAATTTAAATACTTTGACTTCGAAATTCGAATTGAATACCGAGAATTGAAAGACAAGATTTTGAAGAAAGGTTAGATAAAGGATTCCTAACACTTTGGCATTTTTAGATTTTGACAATTGATTCAGAATTGAGTTATGAATTACAATAGTTCGTACAGTGGTCAGGGTGTTTCTCTGCTTCTGATTAATTCGTAAAAAAAATAAAAATATAGATGGGAGTGATGTATATTTGATAAAGAAGTTGAAAAAAATTAATTGTATGACTTTCTTCCCAAAAACAGATAGTTGATTTGGTAGATAACAAGTGGGTTTTGTGGTGTCACGAGCATACAGAATAAAATAGGGAGGAAGACAACTATCTGTCTCTTGTGCTTGTATATATCTAGCATTATATAAAATATCATAATTACTAATTAATAATTAAGATTATATTAATAATAATAATAATCTAAATAATATTGATTATATATGTTATCTAAGGATTTTTGTACTGGGCTGAATTACCTATGTTAGGTTGATTCTCAACATACACGTTCCTTTTATAATTACAGTTTATTTATATAATTTAAATATATTAGTAAGAAAACAATTGATATTATAAAACAAATACTATTAATAATAATAATAATTGAAATATTAATATTAATATTAACAATTAATACTTAAAAATGTTACTGATTATAATGATAATAATATTGATAAAGATACTAACAATAATATTGATAATCCTTGATCCGGTTGAAAATAATTAATAATAATGATAATAAAAATGATATAAATAAAACACTGATACAATTAAAAAAAATCAAATACTAATAACATTAATAATCATCATGCCTAATAATAATAATAATATTTATCAGAATATCTAACATTATAGCTTTATACTAGTTATAACAATGATGTTAATCATAATATTATATTATTTATATTAATTATTTATATTATTAATGATAATGATATTACTAGTGAAAATAATGACATAACAATTTTTATATATAATGTTTCATATCCATAACATAATATTATTATTATTATTGATATTTATGAATGTAATATTATTATCATAACAACTATATTTTAATTTGTGATTACTTTTTATGTATTAATATTACAAGTTATTACTTATGTAATGTAATGTTTACAAATTTTATAATATATAATTTAATATTTATGCACTATATACATAATTACAATATACATATAATAGTTACATATATTTATACGTAGATTCATTTTAAATTACAAGTTACTTATTTTGTTTCTTATTTTATATAATTAACTCTAAGGTTTAAATTATATTTTATTGTTTTCATTTTAGCATATATACATATACATTTATATATTCATGTTTATTTACAACACATATTCGTGAATCGTCAGGAATGGTCGAAGGTCAGTTGAACATATGAAACAGTTCCAAATTTTTTTTAAGACTCAACATTACAGACTTTGCTTATCGTGTCAAAATTAAATAAGGATTAAGTTTAAATTTGGTTGGAAATCTCCGGGTCGTCACAGTATAATTAATTTGAGCTCCCGTTAGAGTTTTGCTCGCATAATAAATTGGACAAAAATGATTATCGGGGTGTTGTCCTAAAACAGCACCTAAGGCATAGTCGCTCGCGTCACACATTAGCTCAAATGGCAAACTCCAATCCGGAGATACGATAATGGGAGATTGTGTGAGTTTTGACTTTAGAATGGAGAATGCGTTCTCGCAATTAGAATCAAAGTCAAATGGAGCATCCTTTTCAAGAAGTTTGGTCATTGGGCGGGCAAAATCTTTGATAAATTGTCTATAGAATCCCGCGTAACCAAGAAAGCTTCTAATGGCCTTAACATTCGACGGTATAGGTAGCTTAGAAATAATTTCAATTTTAGCTTTATCTACCTCTATTCCCGCACGAGATATCTTGTGGCCAAGTACAATGCCCTCCTTCACCATGAAGTGGCATTTTTTTCCAATTTAGGACCAAGTTTACTTTCTCACATCGGATAAGCATACGTTCAAGGTTAAAAAGACACGATTCAAAGGAGTCTCCAAACATGGAAAAGTCATCCATGAAGACTTCCATACAATCCTCTACCATATCATCAAAAATTGCCATCATGCACCTTTGAAAGGTTCCGGGTGCATTGCATAAACCAAATGGCATGCGGCGATAGGCAAAGGTACCAAAAGGACAAGTGAATGTGGTCTTTTCTTGGTCGTTGGGATCAATTGGAATTTGGAAGTAATCGGAGAAACCATCTAGAAAGTAATAATATTCTTTCCCCGCTAATCGTTCAATCATTTGATCAATAAAAGACAACGGGAAATGATCCTTTCTAGTGGCATCATTGAGACATCTGTAATCAATACAGACCCTCCAGCATGTAATCGTTCTAGTTGGAACGAGTTCGTTCTTTTCATTTACAATAACGGTTGTACCCCCTTTTTGGGTACTACTTGTACTGGACTAACCCAAGGACTATCGTAGATGGGGTAGATTAACCCGGCGTCAAGAAGCTTGACTACCTCCTTTTTAACAACCTCTTTCATGTTGGGATTTAGCCTACATTGTCTTTGTACTACTGGTTTGAAGTCATTCTCAAGGAGAATTTTATGTGTACAATAAAACGGGTTTATCCCAGGAATGTTGGTCGTTTTCCAGGCTATAACCTTTATATGGGTTTTCAAAATAGAGATTAACCTATCCTTCTTGTTACCGGAAAGATGTGAAGCAATAATTACCGATAATTGAGATGTACCTTCAAGATAAGAACACTCCAAGTGTTTGGGTAGCTCCTTAAGCTCGAGTACGGGTGGTTCTTCCAAGGAATTCTTTATACGGAATCTATCTTTATTTTTGATATCTTCAAATGATTCCTCTTCCTTGGGAATTCCTTCTTCTATGGTCTCATCATCAGTGACTACCTTCATCAACTCATCAAAATCTTCATCAATATTGAAGTATTCACTTTCACTTACCGGGGCAAACCCCGAGGTATCAATTTCAAGTAGCTCCTGTAATTCATCCTCAACACAAAGATTTATAACATCAATTTGAAAACAAGAGTCATCAGTGGAAGAGGGTCTTTTCATGGCTTTGTCAATATGACAAATTATTCTCTCGTTTCCCACACCTAGACTTAATTGTTCTTTTTGGACATTAATGATAGCATCTGCGGTGTTAAGGAAAGGAAGTCCTAAAATGATAGGAACTTTTATGTCCTCTTGCATTTCTAGAATAACAAAGTCGACGGGAAAGATAAGTGAGCCAACTTTTACAAGAATATCCTCGGCTATACCTATGGGAGTATCAAATGATTGGTTTACTAATCGAATACCCATCCGGGTTGGTTTCAAGTCTCCTAAGTCAAGTTTTAAATATAACGAGTAAGGCATTAGGTTAACACTTGCACCTAGGTCGGCTAGTGCATCATACACTACCGAATCACCCATCAAACACGGTATGATAAAACTACCCGGGTCTCCCAATTTTGGAGGTACATTTTGCTTTTTCAAGATGGCCGAACACTACTCATGGAAGAATGTGGCAGAAACTTCGTGGTATTTACCCTTCGAGGATATGAGATCTTTTAAAAACTTCCTGTAATGGGGCATACCCTTAAGAACCTCCGCGAGTGGCAAGTTAATGCTGATTTGCTTGATCATATCCGCAAATTTCTGATATTGGCTCGCGAATCTGTCTTTCTTCAATGCTTTTGGGTATGGAATAGGTGCCTTGTACACCTTTACTGGTGGTTCTTCAATTTTCTTTGATATGATCACTGGTGGATCATATTTCTCTTGTTCTTTTTCAACATGTTCATCTACATCAACGGGTACCTGCAAAACAGAAGGAGACAAAGGAACTTTCGTGGACTTAGGTGTCTCCGGGTTAATAGTTAAACCACTTCTAGTAGTTATAGCATTTACATGCTCATTCCTTGTTTGATTGTTGTTGGGATTCACTTGAGTATTTGAGGGGAGAGCACCCGGCGGCCTCTCTGCTAATAACTGTGACATCCTTCCAACATCTCTTTCTAAATTCTGAATCGTAGCTTGTTGATTTCGAATTTTCTGAGTTTGAAGTTCCGCATTTTGCTCGTGTTTAACCATAACATCTCTCAAAAGATCTTCTAAACTGGATTTCTTCTCGGGTTGTGGTTGTACATGTGCTTGTGGTTGTGGTTGTGGTTGATTGTGTTGGTAATTATTTTGATAATTTCGTGGAGGTTAATTTCGGTTGTTTAGGTGATTGTAACCCGGTGGTTCATTTCTTTGATTTTGATTTGGAAAATTCCGGTTATTTTGGTAACCTGAATTTCCTCCGTGGTAATTATTATTTGAATCTGAAGGTCTTCCTATTTGATAACTGTTGATAGGAGGATATTTTCGGTTCATTGCTTCAACCGCTAGAAAGTCGTCAAAATTCATTTCACCTTTACGCAAGTAACCTAAAAATTTTGCTTGCTCTTCCATTGTCGTTTGGTCACAATCTCTAGTAAGATGGGGACCTTGACATAATTCACACCCTACCTTCATAGCATGCATTTCTTTTGTCATCTTCTCAATTTGCCTTCCTTGATTTGCCAATTGAACTTTTAAAGCAGCGATTTCATCGTTGCTTTAAATACTAGCAATCGTGGTTGATCTAGAGAACTCCATCTCTTGATGCCAATTATGAGAATGTGCTGCTATATAGCCGATGATTGTGTGAGCTTCTTCAGGCGTTTTTTTCATGATTGATCCTCCTGCTGTAACATCAATATCCTTTCGAGTAGCCACATTGACTCCTTTATAGAATATTTGGACCTTTTGGAATGTATTCTGAAATGTCTCGTTCATATTGATTATAAACGTTTCATATTAATTGATTTCGTCGCGAGATTTTGACCTCTATATGAGACGTTTTTCAAAGACTGCATTCATTTTTAAAACAACCATAACCATTATTTTATCTATAAAGGTTTAAAAAGCATTACGTAGATTATCAAATAATGATAATCTAAAAATATACCGTTTACACACGACCATTACATAATGGTTTACAATAAGAATATATTACATCAAAAATAAGTTTCTTGAATGCAGTTTTTACATAATATCATACAAGCATGGACTCCAAATCTTGTCCTTATTTTAGTATGCAACAGCGGAAGCTCTTATTAATCACCTGAGAATAAACATGCTTAAAACGTCAACAAAAATGTTGGTGATTTATAGGTTTAACCTATATATTATCAAATCATAATAATAGACCACAAGATTTCATATTTCAATATACATCCCATACATAGAGATAAAAATCATTCATATGGTGAACACCTGGTGACCGACATTAACAAGATGCATATAAGAATATCCCCTATCATTCCGGGAAATCCTTCGGACATGATAAAAACAACATCGAAGTACTAAAGCATCTGGTACTTTGGATGGGGTTCGTTAGGCCCAATAGATCTATCTTTAGGATTCGCGTCAATTAGTAGATCGGTTTACTAATTCTTAGGCTACCAAGTAAAAGGGGCATATTCGGCTTCGATCATTCACCCATATAATGTAGTTTCATTTACTTGTGTCTATTTCTTTAAACATTTATAAAACTGCATGTATTCTCATCCCAAAATATTAGATTTTAAAAGTGGGACTATAACTCACTTTCACAAATTTTTACTTTGTCGGGAAGTAAGACTTGGCCACTGGTCGATTCACGAACCTATAACAAATACGTACATATATATCAAAGTATGTTCAAAATATATTTGCAACATTTTTAATACGTTTTAATGTTTTAAGTTTATTAAGTCAGCTGTCCTCGTTAGTAACCTACAACTAGTTGTCCACAATTAGATGTACATAAATAAATCGATATATATTATCTTGAATCAATCCAAGACCCAGTGTATACACGTCTCAGGCTAGATTACAACTCAAAGTATATATATTTTTGGAATCAACCTCAACCCTGTATAGCTAACTCCAACATTACTGCATATAGAGTGTCTATGGTTGTTCCAAATAATATATATACATGGGTCGATATGATATGTCAAAATATTTTCATACGTGTCTATGGTATCCCAAGATTATATAATATATTAGAATACATGTATAATACAATATAAGTTAGCTAGGATATGATTTGTATAGAATTGTTACAATATTTCCCGTAGCTACAACAATCAAAAAATATCCAATCTTGTTTTACCCATAACGTCTTCGTTTTAAATCCGTTTTGAGTGAATCAAATTGCTATGGTTTCATATTGAACTCTATTTTATGAATATAAATAGAAAAAGTATAGGTTTATAGTCAGAAATATAAGTTACAAGTCATTTTTGTAAGAGGTAGTCATTTCAGTCGAAAGAACAACGTCTTGATGACCATTTTGAAAAACATACTTCCACTTTGAGTTTAACCATGATTTTTGGATATAGTTTCATGTTCATAAGAAAAATCATTTTTACAGAATAACAACTTTTAAATCAAAGTTTATCATAGTTTTTAATTATCAAACCCAAAACAGCCCGCTGTGTTACTACGACGACGTATGTCCGGTTTTACGGTGTTTTTCGTGTTTCCAAGTTTTAAATCATTAAGTTAGCATACCATATAGATATAGGACATGTGTTTAGTTTATTTTAAAAATCAAGTTAGAAGGATTAACTTTTGTTTGCGAACAAGTTTAGAATTAACTAAACTATGTTCTAGTGATTTCAAGTTTAAACCTTCGAATAAGATAGCTTTATATGTATGAATCGAATGATGTTATGAACATTATTACTACCTCAGGTTTTGTGGATAAACCTACTGGAAATGAATAAAAAATAGATCTAGCTTCAAAGGATCCTTGGATGGCTTGAAAGTTCTTGAAGCAGAATCATGACACGAAAACAAGTTCAAGTAAGATTTCCACTCGGAATAAGATTGTTATAGTTATAGAAATTGAATCAAAATTTGAATATTAGTATTACCTTGTATTAGAAAGATATATTACTATAAATAAGAAAGATTTCTTGAGGTTGGATGATCACTTTACAAGATTGGAAGTAAGCTAGCAAACTTGAAAGTATTCTTGATTTTATGAAACCAGAACTTATAGAATTTATGAAGAACACTTAGAACTTGAAGATAGAACTTGAGAGAGATCAATTAAATGAAGAAAATTGAAGAATGAAAGTGTTTGTAGGTGTTTTTGGTCGTTGGTATATGGATTAGATATAAAGGATGTGTAATTTTGTTTACATGTAAATAAGTCATGAATGATTACTAATATTTTTGTAATTTTATGAGATATTTCATGCTAGTTGCCAAATAATGGTTCCCACATGTGTTAGGTGACTCACATGGGCTTCTAAGAGCTAATCATTAGAGTGTATATACCAATAGTACATACATCTAAAAGCTGTGTATTGTACGAGTACGAATACGGGTGCATACGAGTAGAATTGTTGATGAAACTGAACGAGGATGTAATTGTAAGCATTTTTATTAAGTAGAAGTATTTTGATAAGTGTCCTGAAGTCTTTCAAAAGTGTATGAATACATATTAAAACACTACATGTATATACATTTTAACTGAGTCGTTAAGTCATCGTTAGTCGTTACATGTAAATGTTGATTTGAAACCTTTAAGTTAACGATCATGTTAAATGTTGTTAACCCAATGTTTATTATATCTAATGAGATGTTAAATTATTACATTATCATGATATTATGATATATTAATATATCTTAATATGATATATATACAGTTAAATGTTGTTACAACGATAATCGTTACATATATGTCTCGTTTCGAAATCATTAAGTTAGTAGTCTTGTTTTTACATATGTAGTTCATTGTTAATACACTTAGTGACATGTTTACTTATCATTTATCATGATTAAACATAGTGTATCAATATCTTAATATGATTTATATGTATTTAGTAAGACGTTGTTATAACGATAATCGTTATATATATCGTTTCGAGTTTCTTAATTCAATAAACTCAATTTTATGTATATAACTCATTGTTAAAATACCTAATGAGATACTTACTTATCATAATATCATGTTAACTATATATATAATCATATATATGTCATCATATAGTTTTTACAAGTTTTAACGTTCGTGAATCACCGGTCAACTTGGGTGATCAATTGTCTATATGAAACCTATTTCAATTAATCAAGTCTTAACAAGTTTGATTGCTTAACATGTTGGAAACACTTAATCATGTAAATAACAATTTTATTTAATATATATAAACATGGAAAAGTTCGGGTCACTACATATTCAACCCGTGTTGAGGACATACCCTAAGCATTTTATTGAATCGGGTCCAAGCTTCATAAAGAGTCTCATTAGGCTTTTGCTTGAAGTGATTTATATCACTTTGCAACTTTGCTGCTTTTGAAGCAGGGAAGAATTCTGACAAAAACTTGTCCATCATATCATTCCAATCTTCAATATAACCTTCTGGTAATGAGTCTAGCCAATCCCTTGCATCATCCTTTAGTGACCATGGAAAAATTTTTAAACATGCGACATCATCGGTGACATCCTTGATCTTGAATAGCTTGCAAATGCTTACAAACTTACGAAGATGCTCGTTAGCATCCTCATTTGGAGCTCCACCGAATTGGCATGTATTAGTCACCATGTGGAGAAATTGACCCTTTATTTTAAAGCCGTCAGTCATCGTAGGTTGAATAATTGCGTGGCCTTGACATGTCCTTGTTGCCTTCATTAATACATCCATCATTTGATTTTTAGCAGCCATCTATTCCTCTTCTTTAATAACTGGCTCTATGATTTGTTGAATAACTGGTTCAGAGTTAGAATTTAATGAAAGTGATTCTAAACCCTGAGCAAGAGACTCTACTTCTTGAGCTCTTAGGCGTTCGTGAAGTTCTCTTTTAGGTTCAGGATATGAAGGAATTAAATTAGTGTTGGAAGAACGTAGATTCATGCATCAATACCTATCCTGTAATCACAACACCACAAACAAACCAATTGCAAAAACACAAGCTTACAATAAAAAGTAACTTTTCTAGGAATTGAATTCCTATAAAAGGATCGAATAATTCAAAGTTTATTAAAATCTTTTAACAAAACTGCTCCCCGGCAGTGGCACCAAAAAGTTGATGTGTCAAGACGTAACCTTTAAAATGTAGACAATATGCTCAATAATTAACACATAATACAGGCAACTAAACCCGATCATGCAGTAACTAGCAAGTAAATTGACCAGTTCGAACCACAGGGAGAAGTTTATTTTAAGGACTTTATAACGATTAATTATTCTAAATGGGGGTTTGTGTTTGAAGTTGTATTTTTGTTTAACGTAACAGTAAATAAATATAATGAATAACAAGAATGAGAATGTGGTGTTTACTTCTACGCTTGATAAATGACAGGGATTATTCTTTTATAATTAAAACCGTTATGTAATAGTTACAATAGAGCAGTTTATATCAATTTCACAATATCTATTAACTTAAGAACTATGTTTGATCAACAGGATTCTTTCGTGGTTGAATTCACATAAAACCTAGTTTACTAAGATCACTCTAAGTAAACTACATGATTGTATATCCTAGATATCATTCAATTAACATCCTATACTCACATATAGATGGCTAAGTCACTAGGTGTTGAAGTATAAGCTATGGCCTTTGATAAACTCACATGAACCAAGTCATAACTTACATAATTGAACTAGGATACAAGGATGGTTACAACAATGGATCTTTTGAAAGAACATGGTGATTTAGATTGATTAACTAGCTAGACCCAACCCGGTTAAACTCACATAAAACCTAAATTACAACAATTACTTGTGGTAATTTCATGACTATGTTGCTTTAGGACTACTTCAATTACCGGTAATAACACATAACTAAATCACTTAAACTTATGTATCTTACCATCTAGATTACTAGTTGTATTGAAGAATAAATTGTTCATCGAGTTAACTCACATTAATTGGTTTACAATTTATGTAATTGAAGTGATGAACTAAATAATCATAATTATGGTTCTTGTAGTTGGACTAGATGATTTAATCAATCAAACATATATATAACTAGCAAAACATCAAAGTATAGAACAATCCCAAGCCATAAATCTTACATTGAAGCAAACACACAAGGCTTTTAACCAAACATAATCATAATAGAACTAATGGAACAGTTAATACAAATTGAATTCATGTTTAAAAGATATAGAACGATAATACTAATTGCGATGAATAATCCTAGCTTAATCTTGATGTTGAAGGAATGGAGATTGACTTGTAGCCTTCCTTGAGCTTTGAAAAAAACGTATTGAAACTGAGAGAGGATGTAACAGTGAAGGTGTCTGAAAGAATGAATTAAAGGCTCTCTTAAATAGGCTCAAAAGTTAGGTAAACTGGCCAGAATTTGATCAGATGCACCACATCTCAGACTAGATGCGCCGCATTCCTTTAAACTTTGTTTAATCCAGCTCATTTAGCACTCAGGAACTATCGGCAGGCAAGGGATGCGCCACATCCTACATCAGATGCGCCGCATCTGGTCTTTTACATGTGTCTCATGGCCTTAAAATGCTGTATCTGAAACCTTCGGCAAAAACACGCATACAAATGCGCCTCATCCCTTTTGGGATGCGCCTCATCTGAGTTTGGAAGTGTATTTCTGGGCTGTTTTCGTTATCGGACTTCATTTTAAGCATCGTTTTCGCTGTTGGTCTTCTTTTATTCAATCACAATAGACTTTTACAAATATACATGAATTACAATACATACGTACAACAATTACATACAAATAGATACATAATTAGATTGAAATAACGACAATAAACAGGTATGATTTTGGCGTAATCAACAACTGATATGTATACCATTTGAGAGTAATCTGAATTTATTGTCATTGTTTACACTATCTGATTTATAGTACTTGGTATCATCTGGCTTGTATCATGTAAAAACAACATATACCTATAGAGAATTTTTCTCTGTTATACAATATTGGATCTAATTGTATATATCTATTATGCAGGAGAACGTTGATACTCTTATTAAGGCATGTACGGAAGATCTTGGGTTCAGTAATGGGAAACCAGCTGTTACGTATATTGTATACAAAAGCCTTCTTCACTGGAAAGTTTTTGAAGCCGAAAGAACAAATGTATTTGATCATCTTATCATAGTGTTTGGATTTGCAATACAGGTAGGGAATATGTTACACACAACATATAAACCATTTAATATGATTCTACCTAGTGATATTTGATACGGAAAATAGCCCAAAAAGGTACTAACATAAAAGACAAAATTTCCCAATAAGAGAATGTCATTTTTCTCATTGCCCGTAAAGAATTCTGATTTTGATTTGGTGCAAAGGAAAGTATATAAATTGGAAAATTTCAATAAGGGTAATAATGTCCACATGTGCATCCACATAGATGCCACATCAGAACCTGATGAGGTGGTGCCATGTCATCCAATCTTCTGTCGCCACATCATATTTTTTCAGGGCAACAAATCTTTTAGTGACTTATCTGGTCAACAATCTAATTTTCTGGCTACCACCTCATCGGAGGAGGAGATAATGATGTGGCACCATCTTTTTGTATTTTACAGCATATAGGTTCTTCTTTTAATTGGATATTTAATACTCAATTAACTTGTCTGTTGACTATACATTGACTTTCCCAGAAAGAAGAAGACAATGAGTATATTGCTTATTGGCTGTCTGCCACATCATCATTGCTATTTTTGCTTCAAAAGAGTTTAAATCCTAACTCAGGAAAACCACCTCAGCCAACGTCAATATTCGGAAGGATGGCACAAGTACTTACTTCTTCAATACACCCTCAAATTACGCATAACATCGTTCTTTTTGTTTCTTTTAGAATATGAATATTATAAATATTTATTAAATTGATATTTATAGAGCTTTCGCAAATCCCCGTCATATGCCAACCTTGAAATAGTGCGCCAAGGGGATGCCAAGTACCCTGCTTTGCTTTTTAAGCAGCAACTAACTGCTTATGTAGAAAAAATATATGGAATTATTCGTGACAATTTAAAGAAGGAATTGTCAACACATCTCTCTTGTTGTATCCAGGTACCTATAAATTTCTTTTGAATTATTATCCCAATCTTACGCAACATATAATGCTAATTTTTTATATTTTCCTGAAAAATAATTCAGTCAGCAGAGCAATCAAAAGGTGACATTCCTCCAACTGTTTTCTGGCAACATGTAATTGAAAGCCTAAATGGCATGCTTAAAACATTGGAAGACTACCATGTATGAATTCCTTATTACTTTTTCTATCAAATTATTGATCAAGATTCCTACATGCTTACTCATCAAACAAAATTGTTACAGGTGCAAACAGTTCTTGATCAAAAGATCTTCAATCAAGTTTTCTCTTACATCAATGTGCAGCTATTCAACATGTAAATGTTATGCCTTTGATGAATGTTTAAAATTTAAGAATATTACTCTCTCGGTTCCAATTTGACTTTTGAAGTCTTTCTTTTACAACTTTGACGCTTTAAATAGTTTTGTTTGTATTATATAACATATGATGAAAATCATACCGAAGGAAACATGTTTAAAACTCAGTCCATTCATAAAAATTTCATCAAAATATTATATAAACAAACAAAAACATTGAAGTAAAAGAAAAACTTTTAAAAGTCAAACGAGATGAGACAGTTATTTTGGGACGAAGGAAGTATATCAATTGTTAACTGTAGTATTCTTATTGCTTTTTTATGCAACCGTAGCCTTCTTCTTCGTCGAGAATGCTGCACATTTAGCAATGGGGAATATGTAAAAGCAGGATTAACTAAGTTAGAACTTTGGTGTAGTCATGTTACTGAAGAGGTATTCATTGGTTTAAACTTTAAAGTTAAGAAACAGTTATTTTGATTGAACTTATTGTACATTTTACCAACTAATTCTGTTAAATCAGTATTCAGACTCATCATGGGATGAGCTTAAGCACGTCAGGCAAGCAGTTGGATTCCTGGTATGTATATGTGATTATATACCTTTTTGATGATATTTTGTTAATTTGACATGCTTTCAACTCCTGATCTTGAAAAATATGTTGGATAAATTCGTATCAAAAGAATCACCAAATGTGTTTTGATGTATAATCATCTTGGTGTTATTAAAAGCTTTCACTATTTTCATCGCACAGGTTATACACCAGAAGTCTAAAATTTCTTATGAAAACCTGACGACCGATTTATGCCCTGTATCTGTGTCTTGTGGTTATAAGTTAACTAGTATCCAGTTGGTGTTTTTTTTGGTAATTACATAATTGATTCACTTTGTTTCAGATTTTAAATCTTAATCAACTTTATAGAATCTGTACACTCTACTAGGATGATAATTACCATACTAAGAGCGTCGACCCCACGGTAAGAACAATAGCTCGACCCATTTGAACCCATTAGCCAACTTATCTGACACAATCTTACCACCTCTACTAATCTTTATTTTTTTTGTTCTCTTTGTGAAAAATTTCTCACTGAGTGCAGGTTATTTCCACCTTAAAAGTTGATTCGGATGGGTCTGAGGATTCTGAAAATAGTTCCTTTTTGCTTGAAGATGATCCCGGGTAAGCAATAGAAATACAATACACCTGTACACATTCACAATGTTAACTACTCCATAAACTTAATAAATGAAGGGAAAATAATCACAACGGACAATCTACAAAGCGGAAACAAACCCGTTTGACCAATACTTTCCCGACCCGTATGAACCCGTGAGGATGCTAACAAACAAGCTATACCACAATCACCACAAATCAGCCCCAATTCTGTGCCAAATCAGCAAATACGAAATAAATAAGCACACACAATACACACGAGACTTTTTACGTGGAAAACCTCTCAAAATCGAGAGTAAAAACCACGGGACTCGTAAGCCACTTAAATTCCACTATCATCAACAAAGAGAGCAATACAATAATCCTTCTCTAGATCAACTAGAGGCATACAACATCATCATACTCTTGAACGACAATAATCAACAAGTATATGAAACAATTAAAGATAAAAGATGAATGAATCACCCAATAATCTGCTCTCTGTTCCAGCAGCAAAATCACGAACTACAGACCTCTTTAGACGAATTCAACAGTTGAAAATGTTGGCGCTGATATCAGGAAGACACAGCCCAAAAATGAAGAAGATTAAACGGTCGGATCTCCGGGGCTCATCTCTTTTATGGACTGCTGTAGCTAGAAACGGAAATTGGGGTTTTCTTCCTTTTTCTTAAAACTCTCTGATCTCTCTCTTAATGTAAAAATGGATCTACACTTGGAGTTCAAAATGCCTAGAATGCTTGACCAAGTCAACAAGCATGTTGGGCCTAATTTGTTGGGTTTTGACATTTGGGCTAAGTATTCCTCATATTTGGAAACTTAAATATAAACCCAACAAATCTCCCCCTTTCCAATTATGAGGAAGGGATCGCCATCCCGCCGATCGAGCAACATACCTTGAGCTTCTAACTTGCTAAAGCCTTTGTGAACATGTCAGAACCATTATCATCGGTATGAATTTTATCAAGTTCAAACAAACCATCTTCAAGACGTTCTCTAATCCAATGATACCTCACATCAATATGTTTTGTCCTCTTATGATACATTGAATTTCTAGCCAAATGAATCGCACTCTCATTATCACAAAGAACTACATATCGTGGTTGCTTAAACCCAAGGTCTTGAAGAAACCTTTTCATCCATAATATTTCTTTGCACGCTTCTGTTGCTGCCATATACTCAGCCTCGATCGTAGATAATGCAACAAAATTTTGTAACCTTGATTGCCATGAAACTGCTCCCCCTGCGAAAGTCATCAAATATCCAGAAGTGGATTTCATGTTATCTTTGTTTCCTGCCATATCTGAGTCTGTATAACCAACAAGCACCAGCTCTCCATTTCCGAATGTAATACCTAACTTTGAAGTTCCTCGTAAGTATCTCATAATCCATTTAACTGCTTCCCAATGCTTCTTACCCGGATTTGACATAAACCGACTAACAATACCTACCGCATGAGCTATATCAGGCCTAGTACATACCATAGCATACATCAAGCTACCAACCCCTGAAGCATATGGAACTTTATTCATCTCCTCAACATCCTCCTTTGAAGTATGGCAATCTCTATTTGTTAGCTTAAAGTTGTTAGTAAGAGGGGAACTAACCACTTTAGCATTATCCATGTTGAATCTACTAAGCACCTTTTCAATGTATTGCTCTTGTGATATATGTAACCTCTTGGCACATCTATCTCTATAAATCCGAATGCCAAGAATTTGTTTTGCTGGCCCTATGTCTTTCATAGCAAAAGATTTGCTCAATTCTCGCTTCAACTGCGCAATTCTTTTAATATTTTTACCAACAATCAACATATCATCAACGTATAACAACAATATGATGAAATCATCATCACCAAACCTTTGAAAGAAAACACAATGATCTGAAGTTGTCTTTCGGTAGCCTTGCTTTCCTATAACCAACTCAAACTTCTTATACCACTGTCTCGGTGCTTGCTTCAACCCATATAGACTTTTCTGAAGTCTACAAACATAATTTTCTTTACCCTTAACCCGAAAACCTTCAGGTTGCATCATGTAGATTTCCTTATCCAAATCACCGTAAAGAAAAGCAGTCTTGACATCCATCTGTTCAACCTCAAGATCAAGGCTAGCAGCTAACCCAAGAACCACTCGACCGGAGAGAAAATCTCATCAAAATCAATACCTTTTTTCTGGCTGAATCCTGTAACGACTAACCTAGCTTTGTACCTTGGTTGTGAAGTAAGCTCATCTGTCTTCACTTTGAATACCCATTTATTTCTCAAAGCTCTCTTACCTTTAGGTAACTTCACCAGCTCATAAGTATTGTTCTCATGTAAGGAATTCATCTCATCTTGCATGGCATCACCCCACTCTTTCTTATGCTCATCTTTCATAGATTCTGCATAACACTCTGGCTCTCCCCCATCAGTGAGTAGTACATATTCATCAGCAGAATATCTAACAGAAGGATGACGGTCTCAGGTAGATCGCCTAAGTGGGACAAATGGGGGCACATCTGGTACTGGAATCTCTACCTGCTCCGGAGCATAATCATCATCAGTACCATGTTCATCATTATGAACATCATCTCCAACATGTTGTGGAGTAACTGGATCCAAATCAACAAGATCAGCACTAGGTTGAGGAACTGAATCTGTCTTATCAACATCTTTTAACATCTGATCTTCTGTAAACACAACATCTCGGCTTCGTACGAGTTTCTTCTGAACTGGATCATATAACCTGTACCCAAAATCATCTTCACCATAACGTAGGAATACACATGGCTTAGTCTTCATATCAAGCTTTGACCTTTCATCTTTGGGAACATGAACAAATGCTTTACATCCAAAAACTCGTAAATGACAGTAAGAAACATCTTTACCGCTCCAAACCCTGTTAGGAACATCAAAACGCAAAGGTACACAAGGGGTTAGATTAATAATATGAACTGCCGTATTTAAAGCCTCACCCCAAAAGGAATCGGACAACCCTGCATGTGAAAGCAAACATCTAACTTTCTCAACCAAAGTTTTGTTCATCCTCTCTGCTAAGCCATTCAAATGAGGTGTCTTTGTTGGAGTCTTTTGATGCCGAATACCATTCTCCTTATAATAAGCATCAAAGCTCCCAATGTATTCACCGCCATTATCAGTCCGAATACACTTGAGCTTCTTCCCCATTTTCCTTTCAACTAGTGGATGAAATTCCTTAAACTTTTCAAATACTTGATCCTTTGACTTTAAGGTATAAAACCACAGTTTCCTGGAATGATCATCAATGAATGTAACAAAGTAGGAACATCCACCAAGTGTCCTAGTCTTCATAGGCCCACACACATCCGAATGTACTAGATCAAGTACGTTCTCCATTCGAAAAGGAGAATGTCTCTTAAACACAACTCTGGTCTGTTTTCCTGCCAAACAGTGAGAACACTTACTCAAATTAATATCATTAACACCCGACAACACATTCTTCTTAAACAAGATAGACATCTCCTTTTCACTCATGTGGCCAAGTCTTTTATGCCACAACTCAGTAGAATCAACATTGTCCACTGCGTTAACAATGTTCTGGATGATCTTCGGACGCGTGATGTATAATCTTGAGTCTTTCTTGCCTCTTCCCACTATCATAGAACCAAGAGTTAGTTTCCAAATACCATTACCAAAACCGTTATAATAACCATCATCATCAAGAATGCCTATTGAAATAACATTAAGTCTCATATCCGGAACATGTTTTACATTATACAAAACTAACTCCATTCCCGTGTCAAATTTCAAATAAACATCTCCAATACCAACGATCTTTGATAACCCAGAATTACCCATCCTAGCAAATCCATAGTCACCTGGAGTGTAAGATAAGAAGTGATCTCTACATATCGCAACATGACATGTAGCAACACTATCAACAATCCAACTCGTGTCATCATGAGTAAGATTGATCATATCATAATCAATACAAACAAAGAAGTCATCCGTGATAGCATTAACTTCAACCTTATCATCATCACCACCATCACTTTTCTTTTGTTTATTCTTGTCATATGCCTTTTTCTTCTCAATTTTTAACTGTGGACAATACCACTTTGTGTGCCCTTTTTCACGACAATGATAGCACTCAACATTAGAAAACTTTCCTTTTCTTGAGCTACTACGATTCATGCCTCTTTTACCATGACCTCTACTATGACTTCTCCCTCGCATTTCTGTGACCAAGATATCTGACTGTGAAGAGGAACCTTGTGACTTTCTTCTCATCTCTTCATTCAAAATACTACCCTTAGCCAATTCCATGGTGATAATGCCATTTGGTGCAGAGTTGGACAAAGATGTCCTAAAAATCTCCCAAGAGTCCGGTAACCTACCAAGTAACCAGAGACCTTGAACCTCATCCTCAAACTTGATACCCATTCCTGCAAGCTGATTAATAATACCCTGATATGCATTTAGGTGATCTGTAATAGGAGTCCCATCATGATACTTTAAACCCATCAACTGTTTAATTAAGAACAACTTGTTATTCCCAGTCTTTCGTTCATATAATTGTTCAAGCTTTTTCCATAAGGCTTTATCACCAGTCTCCCCAGTAATATGGTTCACTACATTATCATCAACCCACTGCCAAATATACCCACATACCTGTCTATGCAAAATTTTCCATTAAGCTTCAGACTTACCCTCAGGCATACTCTCAGTAAAAACAGGTAAATAATAATCTTTCACATAAAGAAGATCCTCCATTTTACCTTTCCAAACATGATAATTTGAACCATTTAAACTAACCATCTTACTTGTATTAGCTTCCATCTTTCACACAAGTCAATCAAATAGCCTTAAGCTCTAGATACCAAATTGAAGGGGAAATAATCACAACGGACAATCTACAAAGCGGAAACAAACCCGTTTGACCAATACTTTCCCGACCCGTATGAACCCGTGAGGATGCTAACAAATAAGCTATACCACAATCACCACAAATCAGCCCCAATTCTGTCCCAAATCAGCAAATACGAAATAAATAAGCACACACAATACACACGAGACTTTTTAAGTGGAAAACCTCTCAAAATCGAGAGTAAAAACCACGGGACTCGTAAGCCACTTACATTCCACTATCATCAACAAAGAGAGCAATACAATAATCCTTCTCTAGATCAACTAGAGGCATAGAATATCATCATACTCTTGAACAACAATAATCAACAAGTATATGAAACAATTAAAGATAAAAGATGAATGAATCACCCAATAATCTGCTCTCTGTTTCAGCAGCAAAATCACGAGCTACAGACCTCTTTAGACGAATTCAACGATTGAAAATGTTGGCACTGATGTCAGGAAGACATAGCCCAAAAATGAAGAAGATTCAACGGTCGGATCTCCGGGGATCGTCTCTTTTATGGACTGCTATAGCTAAAAACGGAAATTGGGGTTTTCTTCCTTTTTTTAAAACTCTCTGATCTCTCTCTTAATGTAAAAATGGATCTGCACTTGGAGTTCAAAATGCCTAGAATGCTTGACCAAGTCAACAAGCATTTTGGGCCTAATTTGTTGGGCTGTGACATTTGGGCAAAGTATTCCTCATATTTGAAAACTTAAATATAAACCCAACACTAAATTATCTACATTATATGCAGCATTCCATTTTCAATTGATGATCTTATCAACTTTATCCATGAAAAAGATTTTGTAGAGATGAAACCTACTTGTGCTCTTGTAGAAAATCCCGAATTCAAGTGTTTAGTGGAGTAATTCTTTTATTTATTTGATATTTTTTTTGTTCATTGATTGGTGGGGCCAATGTAGATTATCCCCACCCCTTGTACCCCCACCTGTTATTCCCCTTGGGTGTCAATCATCCTATAGGCTAGATATGTAAAATGCATAGGTAAAGTATAGAAAGGTAGAAATGCAAGTTTACCTTAGCTCCTTTTACTTCTATCAAACTCAGATAGGTTCTTTTTAGAATTGTTTTGGAAAGATTATTGTATAGCTCTCCATTAGTAGATGATCCTATATGTTTCAAACACAATCAGGCCCATAGATTTGACATTATATTATCCTTGATAGTAATACAAACAGCTGCAATACATACGTAAAAATAAAATTAATGTATGTGAATGATAAGGTTCATTTAGAATAATGTTTACTAAATGATCTTCAAAATATGTTCAAACTTGGACTCGAACTCTTTTAAGCTTAGTTAGAATTAAGTTTTTAAGTCTAGCTCGAGTTGCTAACAAGTATCTCGATTCTTTTGCTCCATTAATCTCTACAATTATAGTTACTCATTTCGTTCTAGTTAAAATGTTCGATTTAGAAGTATAGTCGGTTTAAGAAATTTAAATTAACTACTTATTCTTTAAAAAAAACAAACAACTCGAAAAAGTAACATAAATTATCTAAATTGACAAAATAAATATAATATTACTTTTAATGATGCACGAAAAAGATTGCATACTTTAATTTTGTCATGAAATAGATTATGATTTCAAAAAGTGTGAAATTGGAGTAATATTGTACACAAGTCAATCACATCGCCAACTAGATGCCACTTGAATGCTACGTCATCATCTTTAGTAGATTTTATTAAAATTTTGTTACAGTGAAGATCCTTTCGTTAAAAACCTAATGAAATTGTTAAGTTAAAATTAACAAAAAAAAATCACGGTTGGTCTCCAACGTTTGTATCAAAATCAAGATGAGACCTAAACTTTAAATCGATTGTGGTTGGTCCCAAGTTTTTAACTTTGTACACAATTGGTCTCGAAGTTAACAGCTCGTTACTTGTGTCCTGTTAAGTCAGTCACGTGCATTAGACATGATGGGTATTATGGTCAGTTCGCTTACAACCTGGAAGGCCCATGTTAACCCACATTGCCCTACAATTCACCCGCCCAATATCGTTACCCACGTTCAGTTATCCTCACTTTGATTTCACCATTACCACGTTCATCATTTAAAAAAGAAAAACCATCTGCAATATTTTTGAACAATCCTTTAATGGGTTTATCATACAACATAAGAAGCGAAGGAGAAGAGATCGATGACTACACACTAAACTGTAAGTTTTGATTTGTATTTTTTTCGTATTTGATATTAATCTGTAAGTTCTGATTTGTATGTTTTTTTTTTTCGATTCATCAAACACCTGCTATATATCAAACACCGTCTATTCGATATTCATCAAACACCTTTTTTTTTCGTATTCATCAAACATCTGCTATTCGATATAAACATATTGTTGCATATTGCTGCACTTAAGGCTTCATCTGATAATGAATACTATTGCAGTATATATTCATTGAATGACTACAAATTAGTTTCATTTGATTTGTATTGTGATGACCCGGAAAATTTCGACTTATTTAAACCAATTCTCTATATGATTTAATATTTTCGACATGATAAGCAATGAATTTTGAAACTTTTGAAAATGATTTTTTTATATATAACGGTTGACCACCCTGTTTGTCCAACGATTCACGAACGTCATAACATGTATTATATACATATTTTAATAAATATAAGAGTTTTCGATATATATGGAATCATGCGAATAATATTTATATACGAAATGATTAAAAATTTACTATTAAACGATGCTATTTCAAATTAAAAATTTTACGTATTAAGTCATTTTATTTTTATGATATAATTTTTGAATTTTTTTTTAAGAAACAAAGTTAAATTAATAATGTACAATTTGTAAAGCACAACGTACAACATGTAGCTTAAATAATTAAATTTAAATTAATTCATTTACTATTCACATGAAAACAACATGATAGAAATTATTAATTATAAGTTACATAGAATACCCCTGAAGTATTTAATAAATACGACTTTTTAAAATTTTAAATTCAATTTAAGATTATAATATATGTCGACGAGGTACACGATAAAACATTGTGAGCTGTAAAACCAATCCATGCGATCGCATGGGAATTGGTCATGGGAGCCATGCGATCGCATGGTGACAGATCCCATCAAACATCTATAAATTTCGACGATTTTTGTTCATTTGTTGCACAATTACTCCCTCTGTTATATTATTATTATTATTATTATTATTATTATTATTATTATTATTATTATTATTATTATTATTATTATTATTATTATTATTATTATTATTATTATTAAGAGTATTATTATTATTAATCTTATTATTATAGGTATTATTAATAATTAGTATTATACATAAAATACTACGACGAGGTTATGAGCGTGTCACTTTTAAAAATGGGTTTTCGAGCGGGATAGAGCTAAGGAAAATATGGGTTATTACTAAGGAGGTTATGGGTATTGTTCAAGGGGTTTGTTTGCAAGTCAAAACTAGTGTTTATCATCTCCGTTACGTCTACGTACTTTTCTACAATATTGAATCTCAATATTGATATGTAAGTACTTATATTTTATCTTTTACATAATAATTGTGTATCCATGTCTAGTGCTCGAGTATATATATATTTATACATGCTTGTATGCTAAATTTCGTCGCTAAACAGTTTATAATGAATCACGAATTAAATACATATATTACTGGTAAAAGGTATATGATATACATGTTTTTGGAAAGCTAGCGAAAAATCAATAACTTTTCATTTAGATATCGAATAGTTTCGATGAACGGATTAAAAGATATAAGCAACTGAATTATGATTGACGTTAATTGAAATTGCTTTTGAATCTACAATTAAGATTTAAACAACTTGTTTACGAGATTGATAAAATGGATTTTTAAATATTACCAACCGAGTAAATGAATCCTTATATAAGGCACGTCTCGTTTTGTTGAACTAAAGTCAGAATGACTTTTTGAAATGACTTTTGATAAACTTTTGTATGTCGATCTCGAGCATTAGGGTTGTGATACACTATGACCAGACCTAGCTTGATAGACATTTATTGACCAACATATGTTCTCTAGGTTAAGATCTACGATTATTTGATATTCCGGGTTTCGGTCACATTACGATGAACAACTTTATGTGCTGCTAAGGTGAGTTTCATTTGCTCCCTTTTTAATTGCTTTTGCAATCTATATTTTTGGGCTGAGAATACATGCACTTTATTTTAAACGCAATGGATACAAGTACATACTAAATTCTACACCGAGTTTGAACTGAAAATCCCTTAGCTTTGGTAACTAGTAACTGCCAGTTATAAGAACTGGTGGGCGCGAGTAGTTGTATATGGATCCATAGGGCTTGACATCCCCGTCTGTTCCAGGTATAGAAACCCTAGCCTGAACTATTAAACAGACGTATGCTATTTGAGTTTAGTACACGTTGGTTTGCGTGTATTGTACATGTTGGTTGCATGTATGTTAAAATAGGGGTACTTATTATATATACATTAAAGTTTAGTTACCAGGGTGCTCAATCTTGTAGAATATTTTGATAAACGTTTCTGGATGAAACAACTGAAATCTTGTGATCCATCTTTATATACAGATTATGCGAAACATACAAACTATGAACTCACCAACCTTTGTGTTGACACTTGTTAGCATGTTTATTCTCAGGTTCCCTAGAAGTCTTCCGCTGTTTGCTATTATGATATACAAGCTATGTGCATGGAGTCTTACATGTCATATTTTTCAAGAAAACGTTGCATTCACCAATTCATATATACAAGCCATGTACCTTATTTTGACTGCATTGTCAATGAAAGTACTATTGTAAACTATTATATACGGTGATTGTCTATATGTAGAAATCATCAGATGTCGAAAACCTTTGATTTAAATATACATTTATGGTGTGCCTTTTCAAAAGAATGCAATGTTTACAAAACGTATCATATAGAGGTCAAATACCTCGCAATGAAATCAATGAATGACGTGTTCGTCCATATGGATTTGGAGCGATTATCACAGTTGGTATCAGAGCGTTGGTCCTAGTGAACCAGGTCTTGCATGAGTGTGTCTAACTGATAGTTGTTAGAATGCATTAGTAAGTCTGGATTTCGACTGTGTCTACATGTCAAAAGTTTTACTTATCATTTCTTGTCAAAAATTACATGCTTATCATTCTTAAGTCTAGACACGTTTACCTGCAATTATTGCATGAATAGTGTGTAGATAAAATTCATATCTCAGCGTATCTGCTAATACATATCTTAGCATATCGGATACTGTAAACTTTTCCTGACATCTTCCGAAAATTTCTCCATGATTTATGGAATTTGGTATTATATATATACATATGTAAATTATGTATTGATGAATACCAAACTAAATTCTATAATCTAATTCATATCAAAAATAATCTCCCTAATTATACAAGATGGATCCCGTATCTAGTTCAAATTCCTTAAATTCCGACAGCTATTCCGATATGGATATTCACCTGAACTTCGAAGACAATGTAACCGGAATGGATCAACCAATTAGCCATCATCTATTCTGGATGAATTGGGGATGGGTTCATAGCCTCCTCAATCATTGGAGACAAGAAGAAGGTGATCCCTTCCATCCACCACATTGCCCTCTTGGCGAAGAACCTGAAGCACTTACCTGCGAACCTGTTCGTAATACCATTTTCTCTCTCATTTTCAGAGTATCTAGTCATGATTATATACTATCTCACATTCTAAATCTTATTCGTCCGCTCGTCCGAACCGACAATCATCCCGGTGTATTAGAAGAAGTCAACAATCTTCGTGCTCGGGACTTTAGAGAATATGGTACAAAGGTTACAAGTACCAGCAGCATCACCAGCATCAACAGTACCACCATCATCAACGTCAACAGTATCATTACCACCACCAACAACAACATCCGCATCGCACACCTCAACATCACAATCTGTACCTTGAACATCAATGTTATACGCACCATAGATACCAAGGAATACCAACAACAACAAACAATGAAGTATTGATTCATAACTTCATCGAAGAAATATTCTGCAGAGAATATGTAGCTTCTAAAAGTTTTAGAGATTATATATTCTAGTCCTAGTCAAAAACCAGATGAGATTAATATTATGTTAACTCATTAAATCCATGATTACATCTAAAGAAAATATATATGTAGGTATATTTTCATAAAGATTGTAATTAAGAAAATTCTTTTGTATAAACTGTTAATGGTGAGAATATTTTAACGGGTAGGTAATACCCGAGAGATATATAAATTCACAATTAACATGTTACATTTTTCGATTCTGATTCAACCAATCATCAACTACTTTCATAACGAGAAACATTCTTTCATAGAAATCAAAACAACCATACTCATTCAAAATCAATTACATATTCTGATTTTAACATATCAGAATCCAAGTCGAGATATACCCGATATCATCACTTTTAGATCCCTACATCTTTCAAAGCTATACTTTGATTTCAAAACTGTGCTAGAACATCATATGTATATTAACGATTACAATATGTGTTCAAACCGTCCGAAATTTCTGAAAAACACTTCAAACAATGAACCATCGAGATGATGATCCAACCACATGTTACTCACAGTTATGCACCTGAAAAACTCTCGAAACCAAAGTCATAGTTTAACACGTAATCGTGTCAGACCATTTGGCATTTATTAGCAAAAATAACTTTTCAAACCCTTTTCAACATAGACAGTTTTGTCACAGCTCCAACAAATCAACTTCAATTATTCATTCGAATAAGCCTTATTATAACTTTGATATATAAGTTTGCAATTAATATGTTACACTGTACATTCTTCAACTTTGATTCAAAAATTATTAACAATGCTCACAATGATATACAATCGTTTTCATACAAATTCGATTACATATTGACGGATCAGAATCCAAGTCATAACTCTGAACCGGTGACATCATTCTTAGATCTCGATATCTTTCAAAGCTATATTTTGACTTCATAACTGTTCAAGATCCTTTAGCGTTGTTTTTACCGAAAATAATCTTGCAATCCTTTTCAAAGTATCCAGTTTTATCACACTTCTAACTAACTTTGACTTTTCATATTAGCCTTATTGTGACTTTGATATATACGTTCTTGTTACTGGGAAACCTTTCATGTTCCACCACATTAGCAGTAAATTTACTAACAACTCCATTGATCTTTGACCTTCCGAAAAATCATAATATTCATTGAAACCCTATCATGTACTCATCCACATCTTGTAACAATAATTGCCATATCAACTACCGGGAATTAGCAATCAGTATTTCGAATATCGCAGCAATTCTACGTCATCAGTTATATATATACATATAATGTCTATCTTCTAGACTTACATACTTCGAATGTGAAGTTTCTGAAAAACATCCCAAACTATGAACTAGTTCTCTGAAATTGAAACAATGCTGATGAAGCAGCAAAAACTGTAAACGACCTTAACAGTCAAAAGTTTAATGATAAAGAATAGTATGGTGGTAAAACTGAGAAAAAGAGAAGGTTTGGAACTGAAAAACGGATTGAGCAAAGTATGAAGGAGGCTGTGGATAAATCACAAAGACTGAACCTGCCTTCAAAGAATCCAAATGATTCAGTGTCTGCTGAAACCATTAGTAAGAACCTTACTTCTTATTCTAAACCTTCACAGACAGATTTTCTGCATCATCCTCTGATATTAGAAATTCTAAGATATCATCGTATCTTCCATTATAAATATCCTCCATATTTCTGAAGATATTTTTTTATAACCATTCTTATCTGAAATCATTCATCTCTTCGCTCTATCTGTGTTACATCATAAAAGAAACTATTTTAGTTTCTAAAATCTGAAAAATTCGAAAAATAGATGTTTTGAAGTAATGTTGGGAATTGAAGCATGGGTTAGTATAATATAATGACACTTGATCAACGTGATTATATTACAGTAAGTCATGCTGAGTTTCTAGTGGAACGTGATAAAGGTTCACAGATCACACCCTCATCATGAACTATGTTACATAACTCTTTCATTCTATTTAACCTCTAAACATATCAAGAAAATATTTTTCTTGATGATTCGGTTTTTTCGAGGTATTCTGGTAATTTGACAAGTCAGATTGTGCCATTACCGTTTCTTTCTTATAATATTAATTATGTTCATTTCAAAATTCATACCTACGAATTTTGGACCATTATTCGCTTGACTTAAAGTCGGGAAGAGAAAACGAAAGCATGAAGCTCCGAAATATAAAGGAGAATATAAGCCCGATAACAACCCTGAAATTACAAACCGTGTATATCAATGCGTATAGCAATATAAAGACACGGGAGAATGAAAAACACTATAACCCCAAGGTAATAGTAGAAGAAAATAACCTCCTCTGGTGGCAGATGAAAAAGAAGAATGAAGGATACGATAGCAGGAAAATATCAAGAATCAGAACTGGATTAAGCATTTTCACAATCTATTAGGATGTATGAAATAAGAAAGAAGATTATAGGAGTGGTGAAAATAAATGAAACGGAAGAGGTCAATTTATAGCGAAATATCATACATAGCAATCAAGGCAGATTGCGCATTTAATCAAAAAAAAAATCTTAATTTTCGTAAATTCCGAAGAATCAAATCTTATTTAGATTAAGAAGATTTTCTATTCTTTAAATTCCGGAAATCAATCGTTACTACGTCAAGAGATAAGATGCATCTCTATTCTTCATTTCACTCTTTTACGATAACTTCCCTCATACGCTTCGAGTAATTGGATTGTTTTATCCATATTATTCAACGATGATAGAAATTCTATTTATCAACTCATATTCGTCATGAAAATATTTTTATTGTTAGCCATGACGACCTCACTCAAATTTCGAGACAAAATTTCTTTAACGGGGAGGTACCGTGATGACCCAGAAAATTTCGACTTATTTAAACCAATTCTCTATATGATTTAATATTTTCGACATGATAAGCAATGAATTTTGAAACTTTTGAAAATGATTTTTTTATATATAACGGTTGACCACCTGTTTGTCCAACGATTCACGAACGTCATAACATGTATTATATACGTATTTTAATAAATATAAGAGTTTTCAATATATATGGAATCATGCGAATAATATTTATATACGAAATGATTAAAAATTTACTATTAAACGATGCTATTTCAAATTAAAAATTTTACGTATTAAGTCATTTTATTTTTATGATATAATTTTTGTATTTTTTTTAAGAAACAAAGTTAAATTAATAATGTACAATTTGTAAAGCACAACGTACAACGTGTAGCTTAAATAGTTGAATTTAAATTAATTCATTTACTATTCACATGAAAACGACATGATAGAAATTATTAATTATAAGTTACATAGGATACCCCTGAAGTATTTAATAAATACGACTTTTTAAAATTTTTAATTCAATTTACGATTATAATATATGTCGACGAGGTACACGATAAAACATTGTGAGCTGTAAAACCAATCCATGCGATCGCATGGGAATTGGTCATGGGAGCCATGCGATCGCATGGTGACAGATCCCAGCAAACATCTATAAATTTCGACGATTTTTGTTCATTTGTTGCACAATTACTCCCCCTGTTATATTATTATTATTATTATTATTATTATTATTATTATTATTATTATTATTATTATTATTATTATTATTATTATTATTATTATTAAGATTATTATTATTATTAATCTTATTATGATTAGTATTATTAATAATTAGTATTATACATAAAATACTACGACGAGTTTATGAGCGTGTCACTTTCAAAAATGGGTTTTCGAGCGGGATAGAGCTCAGGAAAATATGGGTTATTACTAAGGAGGTTATGGGTATTGTTCAAGGGTTTTGTTTGCAAGTCAAAACTAGTGTTTATCATCTCCGTTACGTCTACGTACTTTCCTACAATATTGAATCTCAATATTGATATGTAAGTACTTATATTTTATCTTTTACATAATAATTGTGTATCCATATCTAGTGTTCGAGTATATATATATTTATACATGCTTGTATGCTAAATTTCGTCGCTAAACAGTTTATAATGAATCACGAATTAAATACATATATTACTGGTAAAAGGTATATGATATACATGTTTTTGGAAAGCTAGCGAAAAATCAATAACTTTTCATTTAGATATCGAATAGTTTCGATGAACGGATTAAAAGATATAAGCAACTGAATTATGATTGACGTTAATTGAAATTGCTTTTGAATCTACAATTAAGATTTAAACAACTTGTTTACGAGATTGATAAAATGGATTTTTAAATATTACCAACCGAGTAAATGAATCCTTATATAAGGCACGTCTCGTTTTGTTGAACTAAAGTCAGAATGACTCTTTGAAATGACTTTTGATAAACTTTTGTATGTCGATCTCGAGCATTAGGGTTGTGATACACTATGACCAGACCTAGTTTGATAGACATTTATTGACCAACATATGTTCTCTAGGTTGAGATCTACGATTATTTGATATTCCGGGTTTCGGTCACATTACGATGAACAACTTTATGTGCTGCTAAGGTGAGTTTCATTTGCTCCCTTTTTAATTGCTTTTGTAATCTATATTTTTGGGCTGAGAATATATGCACTTTATTTTAAACGCAATGGATACAAGTACATACTAAATTCTACACCGAGTTTGAACCGAAAATCCTTAGCTTTGGTAACTAGTAACTGCCAGTTATAAGAACTGGTGGGTGCGAGTAGTAGTCTATGGATCCATAGGGCTTGACATCCCCGTCTGTTCCAGGTATAGAAACCCTAGCCTGAACTATTAAACAGACGTATGCTATTTGAGTTTAGTACACGTTGGTTTGCGTGTATTATACATGTTGGTTGCATGTATGTTAAAACAGGGGTACTTATTATATAGACGTTAAAGTTTAGTTACCAGGGTGCTCAATCTTGTAGAATATTTTGATAAACGTTTCTGGATGAAACAACTGAAATCTTGTGATCCATCTTTATATACAGATTATGCGAAACATACAAACTATGAACTCACCAACCTTTGTGTTGACACTTGTTAGCATGTTTATTCTCAGGTTCCCTAGAAGTCTTCCACTGTTTGCTATTATGATATACAAGCTATGTGCATGGAGTCTTACATGTCATATTTTTCAAGAAAACGTTGCATTCACCAATTCATCACCATGTACCTTATTTTGACTGCATTATCAACGAAAGTACTATTGTAAACTATTATATACGGTGATTGTCTATATGTAGAAATCATCAGATGTCGAAAACCTTTGATTTAAATATACATTTATGGTGTGCCTTTTCAAAAGAATGCAATGTTTACAAAACGTATCATATAGAGGTCAAATACCTCGCAATGAAATCAATGAATGACGTGTTTGTCCATATGGATTTGGAGCGATCGTCACATATATACTGTTTCATTCGATGACTACCCATTAGTTTCATTTGATAAAACATAGTGATACTTACTATTTTGAATAAAACAAACTGAAACTCATTCGACTACTACACATCAATCTCATTCGATAAAACATACTGTAATGAACAAACTGCAGTTGACCAATTGCAGTCAAAATTAGTCATTGTGATCACTAAACACAATATGTAAACTTCAATCATAACATATTCATTCGTTGTTGTTCATTCTATTACATTACACTATATTGAACCATTACATTGACAAATCAAACATGATACTTACTAAATCTCCAAACTAATTCTAAATTCTAATTGATTATTACACCATACAGAACATAAACTACCCAGCTAATTAATTAGTTTAATCTACTGCAACCTTCGTGCTTTTGTTTCTCGTTCATTCTTTGATTTCAACAGTCCGGAAATGATTGTTGAAAGTATTGAATCAAACTTAGTTTGGATATTGTTTATTTCCTTTTATCTTATTATTCTTTGGTTGTAGGCTTTTCAGGTTAAAGGTTGGAATGTCAAGGGCTAAAGCTGGACTATTTATTCTGGAAGGGCTGCTTCTGTTTATTATGGCATAAAGAAGAATTCAAGGGGTGTTAATGGTAACATGGTGCTGTATATATACTCCCTTTTCTAGGGTTCGAGACACACACGTACTTTGAGTTCCAGTTTTGTCACCAAATCAATTCATCATTCATACCTCTCATCTGTGTGATCTCTGAAATCTGTTTCAATCATCATCATACTATTGGTTGAGTATTGTGCTACTGATTCATCAATTTTGGCACTTGTTATTTGGGGAAGTAATTTTTTTTCATTTCTTTTTAAATATTTTTTCCTACATTTAAGATCTCAATATTTAAAAAAAACACTTTGTGATAAATGTTTTTTTTTCCCTACATTCTGAGTTGTGCATGTCTTTTGGAACACGTGCAGGAGATGGTTGGTTCACTGGAACAGAAAGTTGACGAAACAGATATAAAATATGAAGAGAGTAATAAGCTGAGTGAAGAGATCAGGTTGAAACAAATCCAGGAAGCAAAATTGATGATACTCGAGATGAAAACCACATTGCAAAGGTTATCAATCAATACATTTTAAATATCAATCAATACATTTTTTTATTTGAAAAGCAAGAAAAAATAAAAGATAATCTAAATATCAAAAGATTATAACTCTACTATATTAATCTCAAGTGGTTACGTGTAATTGATTATGTGGTTCCTCATATATATATTTTTTTCTTACTTTAGGCTTGAAGAAAAGATCTTTGAAATGGAGATAGAAGAACCGATCTTACGACGAAAGTCATGTTAGCATCATCTGCTTCCAAAAGCCGTTTCTCATTCCCATCTAAGGTAAAATTTCAGTGTATAACAATGTCTTATTTGGTCAATTTATATTTCTACCATTTAAGAGTTGTTTGAACTTACTGTTATAGCTTACAATATCTAATTTATCATACATGGTATCATCTGGATTGTATCATATACAAACAATGTATACCAATTGAGAATTTTTCTCTATTATACAATAATGTATTTCGATATGCTGACATGATCTAATTGTATATATGTCTATTGTGCAGGAAAACGTTGATACTCTTATTAAGGCATGTACGGAAGATCTTGGGTTTAGTAATGGGAAACCAGTTGTTACGTATATTGTATACAAAAGCCTTCTTCACTGGAAAGTTTTTGAATCCGAAAGAACAAATGTATTTGATCGTCTTTTCATAGTGTTTGGATCTGCAACACAGGTATGAGGATGTTACATTCAACAAATAAAACCATTAATATGAATCTACTTATTGATACTTTATGTATTTAACTAAATTCCTTCTCCCTTTTTAATCGAATACTCAATCAACTTGTTTGTTGACTATACATTGACTTTCCCAGAAAGAAGAAGACAATGAGCATATGGCTTATTGGCTGTCTGCCACATCATCATTGCTATTTTTGCTTCAAAAGAGTTTAAATCCAAACTCAGGAAAACCACCTCAGCCAACGTCAATATTCGGAATGATGACACAAGTACTTACATCTTCTCCAATTACTCGTTACATCATTTTTATAATTTGAAGCTTATTAAGTATTTCTTAAATTGATATTTATAGAGCTCTCGCAAATCCCCGTCATATTCTAACCTTGTAATAGTGCGCCAAGTGGATGCCAAGTACCCTGCTTTGCTTTTTAAGCAGGAACTAACTGCTTATGTTGAAAAATTTTATGGAATTCTTCGTGACAACTTAAAGAGGGAATTGTCAACACATCTCTCTTGTTGTATCCAGGTAACTATATATTCATTTTGAATTATTATCCCAATCTTACTCAACATATAATGCTAATTTTTATATATTCATGAAAAATAATACAGTCAGCACAACAATCAAAAGGTAACATTCCTCCATCTGTTTTCTGGCAACGTGTAATTGAAAGCCTAAATGGCATGCTCAAAACATTGAAAGACTACCATGTATGAATTCCTTGTTACTTTTTATATCTTGTTATTGATCAAAAGTCCTACAATCCTACTCATCAAACAAGATTTTTTTTAAAGAACTTATCAAACAAAAATATTACAGGTGCCAACAGTTCTTGATCAAAAGATGTTCAATCAAGTTTTTACTTACATCAATGTGCAGTTATTCAACAGGTAGATGCTATGCCTTTGATGGATTAAGTTTATAAATGTTATATCAATTGTTAACTGTTGTATTGTTATTGTTTTTTTATGCAACCTTAGCCTTCTCATTCGTCGAGAATGTTGCACATTTAGCAATGGGGAATATTTAAAGGCAGGGCTAGCTGAGCTAGAACTTTGGTGTACTCATGCCACAGAAGAGGTATTCATTCGTTCAAACTTACTTTTCACTAAATAAATAAATTAATAAATTATAAAAAAAAAAAAAAGAGTATTGGTTCAAACTTAAGAAACAGTTGTATTGCTTGAACTTATTGTACATACTTCTAACTAATTTTGTTAAATCAGTATTCAGACTCGTTGTTGGGAAATTACGGTCTCACTAATTCCCACCACCCAGCCCAACAATAATAGTAAAGAAATAAGAACAATACACAACACAAGATTTAACGTGGAAACTCCAAAACAGGAGAAAAACCACCGGCCCCCAAAGAGAGAAATACACTATATCACAAATTGTTACAATAATATAGACGACTCTCTTAAGCCAACTACACTCTCCAAAATATTTAACTAATACAACTCTCAAACAAGAGTAAGAAAGAAAGAAATAATCAAATACTTAAAGTGTATTGATTGGTGCGATTTGGAATGAAGACTTAGCCCCTCTTATATAACCAAGTCACTCACCCCTCACATCTTCCTCCCACCAATGTGGGATAAACATATCTTCTACTAGCCAAAATAAACCAACAAATCTCCACCTTTTGGATAGAAGAAGATAACCATGCTTCCACATTGCAAGGATAACCGATGTAGACGCTTCCTCGACGACAACTTCAAGATCCTCATCTTCATGCCGTTGACATTATCTCCCAAGAGACAAAACTTGCATCTTCATCGAACATTGTCTAAACCGACAATCATTGTCATCACAGACAATCATAACTCTTAACAAGAATTATCAAACTCCACCATTAAGAGTATAGCACTTAGAATATCACATTCCAATCATTTCACCTCGGCACATGTTGTTGAACAACCAGCTGAAACTTTATGGTGCAACTTCCTTGTTTGGCTTTTCCGAAAGTCCCATCAGCTACAACATCAGTTTCCACCACACAGCCTGCATCAACGCTAAACCAATGCCCATGTGTAATTGTGGAACCGCTAACGAACATCCCTTTCCACGGTGGCGCGGACACACCATGAGGATGACGTGACTTCAGAGGAATTCGTCACTCTCCGTAACAACGGAGACAATGTTAGCGTCTTTGGAGCCATTTGCCGGATTAGCTCCACCGGGACAATTAACCCTTACATGTCCAGTCTTCCCGCACTTCCAGCATGTCAGATTCTTTCTAGAGTTTCTCTTCTGCCTATCCGAACACAACACTATCGTATCTCCTGATGACGAGACCCCGTTACCTTCCAGTCTTTTCTCCTCGGATAGGAGCTTGCTAGTAACGTCTTCAAACTTCAGAGTTTTCTTCCCATACATCAAAATAGGTTTCATGTGTTCATAAGACGATGATAAAGATAATATCAACCTCAAAGCTTTATCTTCATCATCCGTTTTAACTCCAATAGCCTCAAGTTCTGAAACAATACCGTTAAGAATACTTAGATGATCTGAAATCTTTGAACCCCCATCCATACGCAGAGTATGAAATTGTTCTTTAAGACACAACCGATTTGAGATGCCCTTGCCCTGGTACAACTGCTCTAGTTTAACCCAAAGCTCCTTTGCCGTTGATAAACCGTGCACATTTGCAAGCACGTTCTTTGCAAGACACAAACGAATCGCACTTGCTGCCCTCAAATCCATATCATCCCATTCTTCTTCATCAAACTTACTGCTAGAATCACTGCCAGGAACAAGGGTGGGTTTACCCTTCAAAGCCTTGTGTAAACCGGACTGAATCAACACATCCTTGACTTGAACCTGCCATAAGCCAAAATTGATCATCCTATCAAATTTCTCTACATCAAACCTCATTGGACTGAACTTCGACATCGTATCCGTATCCTATAGACAACAACTTTCTCTGATTTTGCTCACGTTTCGAATAGCCAAAAGATGTAGCAGGTAGCCAGGACCCTTTAAATCGGAAATCCACAACTAGGCCACTAACAAATCCAACTATTACTACGAATCAGAAAAAATATTGTCTAACCAGATACCCTATACGATCAATAGAACTCGTTTCTGATGTGGACGATCCACTCACGTGGCAACCACAGAGCATACTCCGATTCCTATAACCGAGACCCCCGTCAAACCTGACGCTCTGATACCAGTTGTTAGTAAATTACGGTCTCACTAATTCCCACTACCCAGCCCAACAATAATAGTAAAGAAATAAGAACAATACACAACACAAGATTTAACGTGGAAACTCCAAAACAGGAGAAAAACCACCGGCCCCCAAAGAGAGAAATACACTATATCACAAATTGTTACAATGATATAGACGACTCTCTTAAGCCAACTACACTCTCCAAAATATTTAACTAATACAACTCTCAAACAAGAGTAAGAAAGAAAGAAATAATCAAATACTTAAAGTGTATTGATTGATGCGATTTGGAATGAAGACTTAGCCCCTCTTATATAACCAAGTCACTCACCCCTCACATCTTCCTCCCACCAATGTGAGAAAAACATATCTTCTACTAGTCAAAATAAACCAACAGACTCGTCATGGGATGAGCTTAAACACATCAGGCAAGCAGTTGGATTCCTCGTATGTATTATTCTTTTTCCAAATTTAACTTTCCCATGTTTCATCATTCTGTATTTATATATTATATACTTTATTTTGAAAATACTTTGTTAATTTGGCATGCTTTCAACTCCCAATCATGTATAATATGTTATTAAAAAACTTTCCCTATTTTCATCCTACAGATCATACACCAGAAGTCCAAAATTTCGTATGATGACCTGGCAACCGATTTATGCCCTGTAAGTATTCCTGTGTTAGTGGTTATATGCTAACTAGTTTCTAGTTGGTTTTTTTTTTTTTTTTTTTTTTTTGGTAATGACACAATTGATGTACTTTGTTTCAGATTCTAAATCTTCATCAACTTTATAGAATTTGTGCACTCTACTGGGATGATACTTACCATACTAAGAGCCTAGACCCTGCGGTAAGAACATAAAAACTATTTTAGTTGACACATAAAATTATTTACTCTTATGGGGAGTAGAGGTTCCTAATTTGTTATAGGTGGCAACGTTGACCTATATATTTGGGTTCATTTTGATCTGTTCATCAACTTTGACCCGTTTATATTTTTTTGGTCTGTTGGTGAAAATTCTCTCACCCTATTTGTGTGCAGGTTATTTCAACATTAAAAGTTCATTCGGAAGGGTTCGAGGATTCTAAAAATAGCTCATTTTTGCTGGAAGATGATCCCGGGTAAGCAATAATATACAATGTTATTTCAACATTAAGGTACATAGTCACAATGTTAATTACCACATAAACTTAATTAATATATTATATCTATGTTATATGCAGCATTCCATTTTCAGTTGATGATCTTATCAACTTCATCCATGAGAAAGATTTTGCAGAGATGAAACCTACTTGTGCTCTTGTAGAAAATCCGGAATTCAAGTTTTTAGTAGAGTAATTCTTTCATTTATTTTATACTTTTTTTTTATTGATTGGTGAGTCCAATGTACATCACCCCACCTATAGGTGCGCATAACCGGTTTTGGACTGTTCCAGTTCCAAAAAAACTGGGTTTTTTTTCAGAACCGGTTCCGATTTTGGATTCCGTTATTTTGATCGGGTTTTTTTCGTATTTTTTTCGGTGATTGACCGGTTTTGTTTCGGATTTTTTTCCCGGACTAGTATTTTACCAGATGCGATTTTTACCGGAATTATTTTTACCGAATTGATTTTTATAATGTTTGAAAAACAATAATGTAGTTATAAGTTATAACGCTTACCACTATAAATAATATAAATAACAACATATTTATTTATAACGCTTACAAGTTGCAACTTACAACTATAAATAACAACACTTTTATTTGAACAATACAATAGAAATTTATACAAAAGTTGATACATTTTGAGCATCAGTGATGTGATAAAACCGACCTTTAAATTTTACAACTAACCTAACTAATAAATATTATCACACTACGGGCAACTGGTCCCGATTGTGCAGCAATAGATACTGGCAAGTCAAGTTCGTTCTACAGAGAGAAGCGTATTCAAGAATTTAATGACAATTAATTATACTTTTAAGTGGGTTTTAATTGGTTTTTGGTTTTATAATAAATATTACAATAAATAAAAATATAAGAAAGTGTATTTACTTAGATTTCGTCCTCCTCGTTGATATGAATCCTAGACAATTCATAATCAATTTAATATGGATTGTTATTAATTTCGATTACAATATTATATAGTATATATTCATGATAACCTCTCAATTTCTTAAAGTCTTGATTTACTAAGATTCAACTTAACTTTCGCTAATCATCGTCTTAACAAAACAAACTATACCCGATCATTCGAATTGTGATTCAACCTAGTTTTAACTTTCATTAAAACCTAAATTAAAATGGTATCCCTTCTTATAATTTCATGACTATATAAATCTTAATACCACCAAATCACCAAATCCGTATTCTTATATTATTGTTAGGAATATAATCCTACGTTTTGTCTAGATCATTGAAGCATATTTTATGTATCACCAATTTAACTTTCGCTAAACGATTCAATAAGCTATGTGACGGGGATTAAGTATTAAATTTACATAATAATGGATCTTTTGATTGAACACAATATCTAGAATTGATCTATAACATTTGTAATTACTCTAAAATGTTTACTTTATATATTTTTCTTTCGAATTAAATAAAAATCTTAACTAATTAAAATCAAATCTAATTTTCATTGGATCTTATTTTAGATAGTTAACTATACCCCGATTATCTAAATTGAGACCTAGCCTAGTTTTGACTTTCGCCAAAACTTAAATCATAACGGTTTCCCTATTACAATTTCACGATTATATGAACTATAATATTACCCAAACCACCGAACCTTATTTCTAAATTGGTGTTAATAATTTATCCATAAGTTCGTCTAAACCACTTTTAGTGTTAAAGCATAATCTATATCAATAAAAATAACTTTCGCTATTTTTATCTAATAAATTAAGTGATAGGGTTAAATATCTAATTATATAACAATGATTCTTTCAACTAGGCACAATATTAAAGATAATCAAAGTTACATTTTAATGTTCTAAATGATAACAATCCATAATCGAGGGGTTCTACATCTAAGCAAACACACGGGAGTAAACTAGCTAATCATAATAAGAGGACGGGAGTAAAAATATAAATACATAATCATAAACATAAACATAAACATAATAATAAATAACAATAACAATAATAAAATGAAAGTAACAAACTTACAAACAAAGCTTCAATTTATTAACTGCAAACGGTAGAAACGCAAATGAGAGCACCCATGCACACGAATAATAATACCCTTAATCACGAACAATACAACCCTTAATATCGAAACTACCCTATTACACTCTTAAAATTAATCTCACAAGAAGCTTAACTCAAATAAATGATACGATGTAATAGACCAAATTTGAGATTGAAATGGACTGGATATTTTATCACCTACTATCCTATTCTAATATGTAACTACTACTACTGTACGTCAAAATGAAAAATGGAATATGGAAGTTGAATCTCTGTTTTTTTTTTCACTCTGTATTTAAATAGAAGTAGTAGTAGTATGTAGATATCAACTTGTGATATGTTTCTTCATATTAAAATCAAGACTGCATCTTGATTGTTGTAAGGTGTGACGACCCGGAAATTTTTGACCAAATTTAAACTTAATCTTTATATGGTTTTGACATGATAAGCAAAGTCTATTTAATTGAATCTCAAAAATTTTGAACTATTTTATATATTCAATTGACCTTCGACTGCTCTCGACGATTCACGAACAATTAATTGTAAATAGATATGTGTGTGTATATATATATATATATATATATATATATATATATATATATATATATATATATATATATATATATATAAATAATACTTTAAGATATAATTTGAAATATTATATGTTGTAGTTATTAAAATTAATTATGTAAAATAAAAAAATATGATATTATTATTATTTAAAACATATCTACATAAATTAAGTATATTAATTATATATTTTGTGATTTCGAATCTATTTAGTAAACGACAGTAACACTCAATTGTCATTCGATCGATATTAAGCAAGTTAAATTCAAACTTATATTATTTTAAAATAAACAGTGACCCGAAAATAAGTTATATAAATTATAGGCTTATTTAAAATATATTTAGAAACTATCTGTTGAATTTTAAAACTTTTTATATTTTACTTAGGGTTGGGAGTGAATAATTAATGAAATTTTTATTTAATGGTTAGTGACTGAATTCTATACCATAATGACCAAAATAAATAAAGACATTTAATTTAAAAATTTGAGATTTTTCTAAACACTTTTATCCGCCACTGAGTAACCACGGAGTACGATATTGCAGTCCGCGAAAACTGTCGGTAGTATTAAACCAACAATAAGTCACGAGAGTTAAATGTGGATACTGTTTTTGTTTTTATTTTCTTTCTTTATCACCTTTTCTATATTATATATTACATGTACACATGATTATAACCCCACACACACACACACACTATTATGCCTACTGTCTTCCACCATTTTTTTTGTGTGGACAAACACACTACATATATCAACCACACATTACCTATTATATATTCCTAAGCTAACACTACATCATCCCTTTAACCCATCACATATATTCATTTAGCAACTAACTGATCCCTCCTATACATCCGTTTCATTTTCATCAACCACAAAACCCTCATCATCATCGATCCTATATTACCAACATCTTAGAATCACTTCTCTCTATAAATATATATACAAACACATAACATACTAGATATATATATATACCAACGTATTTCTTCTTGGTGAACCAACACACACCATTTTCCTTTAGTCATTTGTTTCTTTGATTTGCATTACCACCACCACCATGCCACAACCGGTGGGCCTTTATCTTGTTTTTCTAATCAAGCTTAACCCCAACAAAACATTAGAATGTTCGACTCCTGTTATTACTCGTTTCATTTCTTTTTAACTGCTAGACCACAAACCCAAACACTACCACCACTCCGTCATGCTCACCAAACCACCGATCAATACCTATGCTACTGCCGACTGCTGTTCCCTGCTCAGTTGCAAACCACACCCATGATAATTAAACTGCCGCTACTACGATGCTAACTCCATCTCTTCTTTTTGTTTTTGTTTTCTGGCCAAACCCGTCAACCACAACAACTCATTTAACCATCACCTTTTTCCTACTACCTTGTTTCTACGAAACAAAACAACTTCAAAACCCAGTCACTGTTGCTACCATTTCGCTGTAAACCGTCAATAAGACCATCACCAAGAACCGTCGCGAACAGCGACTATATAATTTTTCTTTCAGAGGCTGCTACCATGGCAACCGTTATTACTGCAATTCCTTTACGGTTTGACCAATAAAGAAGTGAGGATGATGATGGGATTAGATGTCGTGAAGTTATGAAAATGATACGAAATGAAAATGGCGATGAGGCTATAAGGATAATGATGTAAAGACCCGTCCTAATCCATCCGGACGAAGTCCATATCGATTATAAACGATTCACAAAAGTTGATTACATCGCGAGGTACTTGACCTCTATATGATACATTTTACAAACATTGCATTCGTTTTTGAAAAGACAATCTTTCATTACATCTAAAGTTGACTGCATGCATACAATTTTATAATATATCTAACTATAATTGACTTAATAATAATCTCGATGAACTCAACGACTCGAATGCAACGTCTTTTGAAATATGTCATGAATGACTCCAAGTAATATCTTTAAAATGAGCAATTTCACAGCGGAAGACTTCTTTCATACCTGAGAATAAACATGCTTTCAAGTGTCAACCAAAAGGTTGGTGAGTTCATTAGTTTATCATAAACAATCATTTTCATCATTTTAATAGACCACAAGATTTCCATTTCTCATAAATATACGTCCCATGCATAGAGACAAAAATATCATTCATATGGATTGAACACCTGGTAACCGACATTCACAATATACATATAAGAATATCCCCATCATTCCGGGATCCTCCTTCAGGTATGATATAAATTTCGAAGTACTAAAGCATCCGGTACTTTGGATGGGGCTCGTTGGGCCCGATAGATCTATCTTTAGAGTTCGCGTCAATTAGGGTGTCTGTTCCCTAATTCTTAGATTACCGGACTAAAAAGGGGCATATTCGGTTTAATAATCCAGCCATAGAATGTAGTTTTATTTACTTGTGTCTATTTCGTAAAACAGTTATAAAAAGTTACGCATGTATTCTCAACCCAAAAATATAAAGGATAAAAAGGCAAATGAAACTCACAGTACTGTATTTTGTAGTAAAAATACATATGACGACATTGAACATTGCAGGGTAGGCCTCGGATTCACGAACCTATATCATTTATATTTCTATTAAAATATATAATAGAGATATCATAAATTTGTTTATTAATATATATTATTTATATATTTTGTAATTATATAAGATTTTTACTAAATTCCATTTAAAACATATACTTTATTTTATATCTTAAATTATATGTTACATATATTTATTTTGTATATATATTTAAAGTGACTAATATGGTTATATTAATAACTATACATATTTAGTATTATTTTAAAAGTTCTTAATTTGTTGTATGAAAGTTTCTATATAGAAAATGTTAATAAAATTTATATATAGTTATATGAAATATTAGTATAATTATAGTATGTGTAATAAGTATGTTTTATGTGTAAAATATTCATTTGTTTAAAAATGATAGTTTTGATCTTTAATGATTTACTAATAATAATATTAAAACTTTATTAAAAATAATGATATTATTAATAATGATACTTTTGTTTAATAATAATAATATTGATAGCTATAAAAATGATACTAATACTAATATTAGTGAAATTAATGATAATTTGTATTATTTTCATGATAATATTATTAATAATATTCCTATTCCTAATTATAATAATAATAATGATACAACTATTAGTGATAATAATAATAATATTCATACTTGTAGTTATAATCATAATAATAATACTAAGTGATAAATAATAATATTAATAATTATAACACTAATAATGATAATACTTCTAATAATAGTAATAATAACTAATAATAATAATAATTTTAATACATAACAATAATAACATTAATAATAACAAATAATAATAAAAACTACCTTATAAAAGGGATTCTAAAAATAATACGCCACTGCAGGGCTCGAACCCGTGACCTCCTGATAACCCGTCAACACTCAACACCACTCAACCATTTTTGTTTTTCTGTAATCATACCGAATCCAATAATAATTAACCCGGTTTTATTTTATTTCAATTTTCTTAATCATCTTCTTCAACAATTTATACGACCAATACTAAACGATGATCTTAACAGCAATCCATAACGTGTGTTTTGTATTTGTAAACACAACAGAAATAACAGATGATGGGGTTTCGTTTTTAACAGAAAAAAATAAAAAAAACTGCAAAAACAGTCGCGACTTAGATAAAGAACTTAATTAGTGATTTTAAAATTGAAACCTTTTTAGATGATTGTTACAACATGAGAAAGGTTTTAATCCATCTCTATAAACTTTATCAATTCTCAATTTTAATAGAAACAAAGTAATGAATTCAAATTTCAAGATGAACAATGTGTTGACTTTTAAAAACATAAACTTTGACTCGTAAATTACAGCTCGATAAGAAAAATTAGATCTTGAAACTTTACAGAAAGATTACCTAGACGGTTTCTAACAAATCTGCATTTTTACATCTTGAAAAATCAATCAAATTCGAGCTTTTTATTTTAAAAGTGGATACAGAGGTATACGACGGATCAACATTCCTTTTTCTGTTTTTTTTATCGATTATTAAGAGGTTAAAGGGTTTTTATCTGATAATGAGGGTGTGTATCGAATGATTGAATGTAGCAGGTAGAAAGGAATCGACTGAGGTCACGAGTATACAGAGGAAGAAGAAAAAGAGATAAAGTAGAGAGGGTTGTTTACAGATTTGGCGTATATATATATATATATATCTAATCTATTACATTTGGTACTACTAATTTTATAAATATAAATCTGATTTTATATACTTGTATATATTTCTGTGTTTATATAATTATATGTATATATATGTATTTATAAATTATGATTTATCTTATTAATTAATAATTATAACTATATTAATACTCTTAATGTTATAATACCAATAATACCACTTTATTATAATACAATATTAATAATATAGATGATAATAATATCCATAATAATATTGCTAATAATAATAATATTAATTATAATGTTACTAATGTTATTATTAATTATATTATTGGTGATAATAACGTTAGTGATAATAATATCATAATAATTTATTTCTCACACTTCATAACTATATATATAATATCCCTATTACTGATTTTAATATTTAATAGAAATTTTTATAGTGATAAGAGTAATAATATTGATATAACAATTTTTATTTTAATTTGTAAGGTATTAATATTACATATTGTTTATGAAATTTTATAGTTCATATAATGTAATAACTTATATTGAGTAGTAGTTTCTTATATATATATATATATATATATATATATATATATATATATATATATATATATATATATATATATATATATATATATATATATATATGTATATATATATATATATATATATATATACATACATCTCAATATACAATAAATATTGCTAGAAATCACATATATACATATAGATTCATAATAATATCTTATATATACTTATATATATAATTACTTAATTGTTTACTATTTTATATGTTTAATTCCAATTGATTAAAATGGTTCGTGAAACGTTGAGGATAGTCAAAGGTTTAAGTGTATTCATGTAAACAGTTCAAAGATTTTGAGATTCAACATTACGGACTTTGCTTATCGTATCAAAATCTAATAAGATTCAGGTTTTAAATTTGGTCGGAAATTCCCGGGTCATCACAAATGATACATGAAATAATAACTACGATGATAATTATAACAACGATGATTACAACAGAACGATTAGTATACGAGTATAATAATGATATTATTATGATACGTGAGGTAACCTTGATAAGGAAGGGAAGATGATGGATTTTTTTTTGATGATGATCGAATTAATATATAATGGTATGATTTAGGAAATGATAAAGATTTAAGATGAATTGAAGAACCCACTCGTTATTTACTGATCAACATAATTAAGCTGGACATTTAAACCAGGCCTGAGTCAATTGTTTGGGCTTTTCGTTATTGGGCCGAGACTTACTTCTTGTTGGGCCGAAAATTGAATGGTGTTCAGTTGGGCCGAAATAAAAACGGGTTAAATCAATTTAGGGGTTAAGTTAATCAGGAAAGTAACAGATAGAGCATGGGTTTTGGGTGTTGTGTTTAAGCAAGAGGTCTTGTGTTCAGACCTGGGCTGTGCCAAAAAAATTTAGGAAGCTTAGTTAATCCCTTTAAGGTAGTATTACTTTTATTATTATTATTATTATTATTATTATTATTATTATTATTATTATTATTATTATTATTATTATTATTATTATTATTATTATTATTATTATTATTATTATTATTATTATTATTATTATTATTACTTTTGAATATGTTAATACTATAAACACATTTATATTAAGAAGTTAATAAAAAGATGATATATCAAAGATTATGTAAAAAGATTTCAAATATATTAATACATGTATGATTATGATTGTGCTTATGAATTAGAATTTTGGGAAGTTATAATTAAAAGTTTAGGAATTAAAAACAAAGATATTTATGACCATTAATATTATTATTGCTATTATTGTTATTATTATCATTATTATCATTATCATTATCATTATTAGAATTAATATTAATATTAATATTATTAGTATTATCATTATTATTAGTATTAACATTATTATTATCACTTTTATCATTATAATTATATAGTATCATTTTTATTATTATAATTATTAAATTTCACAATCACATTATTCATATGAAAATATATTTAAAATATATAACTTAACTATATTAATATTTTTAAAATCAATATACTTAATAATGAAATATATAAATATTAATTACATCACTAATAATAATATATATATTGTTTGATTACAATTATATGTTTTAATATATATATATATATATATATATATATATATATATATATATATATATATATATATATATATATATATATATATATATATATATATATATATATATATATATATAACTGATTTAGGTTCGCGAATCCGAGGCCAACCTTGCTTTGTTCAGTATTGTCGTATGCATATTTTTACAAAATATCGTATTGTGAGTTTCATTTGCTCCCTTTTTAAATGCTTTTGCAATATATATTTTGGGACTGAGAATACATGCGCTGCTTTTATAACTGTTTTTCGAAATAGATACAAGTAATCGAAACTACATTATATGGTTGAATTGTTATACCGGATATCGCCCTTGTTGAACTTGGTAGCCTAAGAATTGGTGTTTATTATAATTGCCACCAATTGACGTGAATCCTAAAGATAGATCTATGGGCTTTGACACGCCCCAGTCAGATAATTTGAACTGCTTTAGTACTTCGATATTTATATATGGGGATATTCTAGATGCATTTTGTTAATGTCGGTTACCAGGTGTTCAATCCATATGAATGAATTTTAAACACTTGCGAGTGTATGATTATTGAATAAATGAAATCTTGTGGTCTATTAAAATTATGGAAATGATTGATTACGATAAACTAATGAACTCACCAACCTTTTAGTTGACACTTGAAAGCATGTTTATTCTCAGGTTTGAAAGAAATCTTCCGCTGTGCATTTGCTCATTTTAAAGATATTACTTGGTGTCTTTGATGGCATATTTCAAAAGACGTTGCATTCAAGTTGTTGAGTTCGATAAAGATTATTGTTAAGTAAATGACAGATTAGGTCATTTATAGATTGGATATTATGAAATGGTATGCATGCCTGTCATCTTTCGATGTAATAAAAGTTGTCTTTTAAAAACGAATGCAATGTTTGTAAAATGTATCATATAGAGGTCAAATACCTCGCAATGTATCCATATGTTATTGTATTCGTCCTTATGGATTGGGACGGGTCGTTTCATGTGGTATCAGAGCGGTGGTCTTAGCGAACTAGGTCTGCATTAGTGTGTCTAACTGATAGTCGTTAGGATGCATTAGTGAGTCTGGACTTCGACGTTAGCTGCATGTCAAAAGTTTTGCTTATCATTTTCTGTCGAAAATTACCTGCTTATCACTCTTAGTCTAGAAACATCTTACTGCATTGATTGCTTGAATAGTGTATAGACAAAATTCATATTTTTAAGCATATCTGCTAATATCTTAGCGTATATGTTACTGTTAACTTTGCCTGGCATATTCCGTAAATTCCTCCGTATGAAATCTTTTGTTCTATATATATATATATATATATATATATATATATATATATATATATATATATATATATATATATATATATATATTCTATGTAATTAGGAAACCATCCGATAGCCAGAAATCATTTCATATCGAAAAATTATTTATTCAATCGTACGAAATGGAACTCTCCACTAGTTCAAGTCCCTCGAATTCCGAAATGGAATCCCACTCAAGCTCCGAAAGCAGTGTGATCGGAATGGATCAACCAATCAGTCATCATCTATTCTGGATGAATTGGGGATGGGTTTGTAGTCTCCTCAATCATTGGAAACAAGAAGAAGGTGATCCCTTCCATCCACCACATTGCCCTCTTGGAGAAGAACCGGAAGCACTTACTGGCGAACCAGTCCGAAACACCATTTTCTCTCTCATTTCCAGAGTATCTCGTCACGATTATATACTACATCAAATTCTAGATTTTATTTATCCGCTCGTCCGAACCGACAATCACCCCAGTGTAATAGAAGAAGTCAACGAATTTCGCGCTCGGGTAGTGGCTTTGGAGAATATGGTGCAATGGTTAAAAACACCAGCAGCAGCATCAACAGCATAAACAGTACCACCATCAGCAACACCAACAGTACATCACCTCCACCAACAACAACATCCGCATTCCACACCACAACATCACAATCTGCACCTTAAGTATCAACGTCATACGCCTTGTAAATATCAAGAAATACCAACAACAAACGATGAAGTATTAATTTATAATTTCACTGAAGAGGTATCTTTGCGGCGATTATGTAATCTCCAGAGTCTTAGAGATTATTTAATTCTGACCGTAAAGCATATGAGTAAACGGAGACGGTAGAGTAGAAACTTTGATCGAAAATGGTGCACGATTTAAAGCTAGACTTGTTTTACCAACAGCATCAACAGTACCGTTAGCATCACCAGCACAGTCAGTGCCATCAGCATCGTCAGAATCAACAGCACCTGTAACATCACAAACTCCGTCAGTTCAAGAATCACTGTGGACATCATTACGAACCAACAACAAATATATTGTATCAACGAGTTATGAAGTATTAACTCATTTCCACCAAAAATATTTATATGTAAATCTTATATATATAAATCTTTAAACCATAATAAATCTTTCCGTACTAAGCTATTATGTGTGAATCTTAACTACTCGGTTAATTCATATTACTAATATGCAATAATGTACGTCCTTCGTCTGCAACTTAACCGTCGTTAACTACAATCTCTGTTTTAAATTCAATGAATTCTATCTCATAATAAATCAAATGTATTATTCAAATATATGTTTGATTTTACACTTTCATCATCGATGTACTCGAAACTTTTCAGATGAGATCATTCGTACCTTGCGAAGTTTACAAGAATTCCACGAACACCAATATCATGCATCAATAAATAACAAGTATTGATTCATAATTTCAAATAAATTGAAGAAATACTCCGTAAAAGTTATGTAATTTCTAAATTTTTAGGGATTATTCAATTCTAGTTTCAACCGTAAATCAAATGAGTCTAATTTAATATTAACTCATTAAATCTATGTTACATCTGAAGAAAATATACACATATATATTTTCATGAAGACTGTAATAAAATTCTTTTGTACAAAATATTAATTGTGAATTTTTTTTAACGGGTAGGTAATACCCGAGAGATATATAAATTCACAATTAATATGTTACCTTCTTCGAATTTGATTCAGCAATTATCAACTATACTCACTATTTTCATAACAATATACATTCTTTTATGGAAATCAAAACAACCATATTCATTCAAAATCTAATTACAAATTCTGATTTTGAAATTTCAGAATTCAACTCGAGATATAACTAAAATCATCACTCTTAGATCCTTACAGCCTTCAAAGCTATACTTTGACTTTAAAACTATGCTAGAACATCATATGTATATTAACGATTACAATATGTGTTCAACTTTTTGAAATTCCTGAAGACACTTCAAATAATGAACAATCGAGATGATGATCCAACTACATGATACCCACAGTTATGCACCTGAAAAACTCTCGAAACCAAAGTCATAGTTTAACACGTATCCGTGTCAGACCTTTTGGCATTTATTAGCTAAAATAACTTTTCAATTCCGTTTCAAAATAGACAGTTTTGTCACAGCTCCAGCAAGTCAACTTCGACTTTTTAGTCGGACTAGTCTTATTATAACCTCGATAGATACGTTGCTCTTTCGCCATCGTTACTGGGGAACCTTTCATATTTCACCACATTAGCAGTAAACCTACCAACAACTTCACTGATCTTTGACATTTCGAGAAATCATTATATTTATCAAAACTCCATCAATTACTCATCTGCATCATGTAACGAGAATTTCCATTAAGAATCATCGGAAATTAACAATCAGTATTTTGAAATCTCGCCGCATGTCTACACCAACAGTTATATGTGAACATATAACGTCTATCTCCTAGACTTACATACTTCGAATGTGAAGTTTTTGAAAAACACCCTGAACTGCGAACTAGTTCTCAAAATGTTGGTGAAGCAGCAAAAACTGTAAACATCCTCAACAGTAAAAAAAAAAATTTGATGATAAAGAATAGTGTGTTGGTAAAGCTCAGAAAAAAGGGAAGATTTGGAACTGGAAAACGAATTGAGCAAAGTATGAAGGAGGCTGTGGACAAATCACAAAGACGAAATCTACCTTCAAAGAATCCAAATGATTCAATATCTGCTAAAGTCATTAAAGAATACCTTACTCCTGATTTTAAACTCCTGCGGACAATATTTTTCATCATCCTCTGATATTAGAAATTCTAAGATATCATCTTATCATTCATTATAAATATCCTCGATATTTCTGAAGATATCTTCATAACTATTATTATCTGAAATCAATTATCTCTTCGCGCTATCTGTGTTACATCATAAAAGAAACTATTTTAGTTTCTAAATTCTGAAACCTTCGAGTTTAAAATAAGAATGTTTTGAAGTAGTGTTGGGAACTGAAGCATGAGTTAGTATAATATAATGACACTTGATCAACGTGATTATATTATAGTAAGTCATGCTGAGTTTTTAATGGAACGTGATAATTCACAAATCATAACATCATCATGTGCCATGTTACACGACTCTTACATTCTACTAAATCTCTAAACAAAATCAAGAATATATTTTCTTGATAATTCTATCTTTTCCAGTGACTTCTGATAATTTGGCAAATGTTTCAGAAATATGAATTGAAGTATAAAAGATGAGAGTTTTGGAAATAATGAGACGGAAGAAGTTCATTTATAGTGAAATATTCGACAGAGCAATCGAAACAGATTATTGCATTTAATCAAAGAAGATTCTAATTTCCTTAATTACTGGAGAACCAAATCTTAATACGAAGATTTCCTCTAAATCCCTTAAATTTCGGAAATCAACCGTGACTACGTCACCGATTAAGACGAACTTGCATTTACTCATTTCATTCTTTTGTGATAGCTTCACTCGTACTCTTCGAGTAATCGAATTATCTTATCCATATTACTCAACAGTAATAAAACTCTATTTATCAGCTCATATTCGTCAGGAAAACATTCTTACTGTTAGCCATGACGATCTCGATCAAATATCGGGGACGAAATTTCTTTAACGGGTAGGTACTGTGACAATCCAGAAATTTTCGACCAAATTTAAACTTAATCTTTATATGGTTTCGACATGATAAGCAAAGTTTATTTATTTAAATCTCAAAATTTTTGAACTGTTTCATATATTCAATTGACCTTCGACTGCTCTCGACGATTCACGAACAATTAATTATAAATAGATATGTGTGTGTATATATATATATATATATAAATAATACTTGAAGATATAATTTGAAATATTATATGTTGTAGTTATTAAAATTAATTATGTAAAATAAAAAAAATATATGATATTATTATTATTTAAAACACATCTACATAAATAAAGTATATTAAATATATGTTTTGTGATTTTGAATCTATTTAGTAAACGACAGTAACACTCAATTATCATTCGATCGATATTAAGCAAGTTAAATTCAAACTTATATTATTTTAAAATAAACGATGACCCAAAAATAAGTTATATAAATTATAGGCTTATTTAAAATATATTTAGAAACTATCTGTTGAATTTTAAAACTTTTATATTTTACATAGGGTTGGGAGTGAATAATTAATGTAATTTTTATTTAATGATTAGTGACTGAATTCTATACCATAATGACCAAAATAAATAAAGACATTTAATTTAAAAATTTGGGATTTTTCTGAACACTTTTATCCGTCACTGAGTAACCACGGAGTACGATATTGCAGTCCGTGAAAACTGTCGGTAGTATTAAACCAACAATAAGTCACGTGAGTTAAATGTGGATGTTGTTTTTGTTTTTATTTTCTTTCTTTATCACCTTTTCTATATTATACATTACATGTACACATGATTGTAACCCCACACACACACACACACACACTCACTATTATGCCTACTGACTTCCACCGTTTTTTTGTGTGGACAAACACACTACATATATCAACCACACATTACCTATTATATATTCCTAAGCTAACACTACATCATCCCTTTAACCCATCACCTATATTCATTTAGCAACTAACCGATCCCTCCTATACATCCGTTTCATTTTCGTCAACCACAAAACCCTCATCATCATCGATCCTATATTACCAACATCTTAGAATCACTTCTCTCTATAAATATATATACAAACACATAACATACTATATATATATATATACCAACGTATTTCTTCTTGGTGAACCAACACACACCATTTTCCTTTAGTCATTTGTTTCTTTGATTTGCATTACCACCGCCACCATGCCATAACCGGTGGGCCTTTATCTTGTTTTTCTAATCAAGCTTAACCCCAACAAAACATTAGAATGTTCAACTCATGTTATTACTTGTTTCATTTCTTTTTAACTGCTCGACCACAAACTCAAACACTACCACCACTCTGTTATGCTCACCAAACCACCGATCAATACCTATGCTACTGCTGACTGCTGTTCCCTGCTCAGTTGCAAACTACACCCATGATAATTAAACTGCTGCTACTACGATGCTAACTCCATCTCTTCTTTTTATTTTTGTTTTTCTGGCCAAACCCGTCAACCACAACAACTCATTTAACCATCACTTTTTTCCTGCTACCTTATTTCTACGAAACAAAACAACTTGAAAACCCAGTCACTGTTGCTACCTTTTCGCTGCAAACCGTCAACAAGACCATCACCAAGAACCGTCGCGAACAGCGACTATATAATTTATCTTTCAGAGGATGCTACCATGGCAACCGTTATTACTGCAATTCCTTTACGGTTTGACCAATAAAGAAGTGAAGATGATGATGGGATTAGATGTCGTAAAGTTATGAAGATGATACGAAATGAAAATGGCGATGAGGCTATAAGGATAATGATACATGAAATAATAACTACGATTAGTATACGAGTATAATAATGATATTATTATGATACGTGAGGTAACTGTGATAAGGAAGGGAAGATGATGGATTTTTTTTTGATGATGATCGAATTAATATATAATGGTATGATTTAGGAAATGATAAAGATTTAAGATGAATTGAAGAACCCACTTGTTATTTACTGATCAACATAATTAAGCTGGACATTTAAACCAGGCCTGAGTCAATTGTTTGGGCTTTTCGTTATTGGACCGAGACTTACTTCTTGTTGGGCCGAAAATTGAATGGTGTTCAGTTGGGCCGAAATAAAAACGGGTTAAATCAATTTAGGGGTTAAGTTAATCAGGAAAGTAACAGATGGAGCATGGGTTTAGGGTGTTGTGTTTAAGCAAGAGGTCTGGTGTTCAAACCTGGGCTGTGGCAAAAATTTTTAGGAAGCTTATTTAATCCTTTTAAGGTAGTATTACTTTTCTTATTATTATTATTATTATTATTATTATTATTATTATTATTATTATTATTATTATTATTATTATTATTATTATTATTATTATTATTATTATTATTATTATTATTATTATTATTATTATTATTTTTGAACATGTTAATACTATAAACACATTTATATTAAGAAGTTAATAAAAAGATGATATAGCAAAGATTATGTAAAAAGATTTCAAATATATTAATACATGTATGATTATGATTGTGCTTATGAATTAGAATTTTGGGAAGTTATAATTAAAAGTTTAGGAATTAAAAACGAAGATTTTTATTACCATTAATATTATTATTACTATTATTGTTATTATTATCATTATTATCATTATCATTATCATTATTAGAATTAATATTAATATTATTAGTATTATCATTATTATTAGTATTAACATTATTATTATTATTATTATTATTATTATTATTATTATTATTATCATTTTTATCATTATAATTATATAGTATCATTATTATTATTATAATTATTAAATTTCACAATCACATTATTCATATGAAAATATATTTAAAATACATAACTTAACTATATTAATATTTTTAAAATCAATATACTTAATAATGAAATATATAAATATTAATTACATCACTAATAATAATATATATATTGTTTGATTACAAGTATATGTTTTAATATATATATATATATATATATATATATATATATATATATATATATATATATATATATATATATATATATATATATATATATATATATATATATATATATATATATATATATATATATATAACTGATTTAGGTTCGTGAATCCGAGGCCAACCTTGCTTTGTTCAGTTCTGTCGTATGCATATTTTTACTACAAAATATCGTATTGTGAGTTTCATTTGCTCCCTTTTTAAATGCTTTTGCAATATATATTTTGGGACTGAGAATACATGCGCTGCTTTTATAACTGTTTTACGAAATAGACACAAGTAATCGAAACTACATTCTATGGTTGAATTGTTATACCGGATATCGCCCTTGTTGAACTTCGTAGCCTAAGAATTGGTGTTTATTATAATTGCCACCAATTGATGCGAATCCTAAAGATAGATCTATGGGCTTTGACACGGCCCAGTCAGAGAATTTGAACTGCTTTAGTACTTCGATATTTATATATGGGGATATTCTAGATGCATTTTGTTAATGTCGGTTACCAGGTGTTCAATCCATATGAATGAATTTTAAGCACTTGCGAGTGTATGATTATTGAATAAATGAAATCTTGTGGTCTATTAAAATTATGGAAATGATTGATTACAATAAACTAATGAACTCACCAACCTTTTCGTTGACACTTGAAAGCATGTTTATTCTCAGGTTTGAAAGAAATCTTCCGCTGTGCATTTGCTCATTTTAAAGATATTACTTGGTGTCTTTCATGGCATATTTCAAAAGACGTTGCATTCAAGTTATTGAGTTCGATAAAGATTATTGTTAAGTAAATGACAGATTAGGTCATTTATAGATTGGATATTATGAAATGGTATGCATGCCTGTCATCTTTCGATGTAATAAAAGTTGTCTTTTAAAAACGAATGCAATGTTTGTAAAATGTATCATATAGAGGTCAAATACCTCGCAATGTACCCATATGTTATTGTATTCGTCCTTATGGATTGGTACGGGTCGCTTCATAAGGTGCTAGGATCCAGCTAAAATAAATATTAATATACTCCCTCCGTATATAATAGAAGTAGTGTGTCTCCCACTTTTGATTTGAAGTCTTGATTTAATATTTTAGATTGAATCTCAAATGCCTGTAAAGCTTGTTCATTTCAAAAGAATTTAATTAGTAATGATAAAGCACCGACCCATGTTACTGGAATCTGCATCTCGATGTGCTTTAGCTTTGTATATTCAAAAGTATTTGTTGTGAGACTGTAAAGAAACTTGATCCAGAAAAATAATTAGTATTGTACTGAAAAAGTCACCGGCCCATGTGATGTTGAATCTGAACTTGGTCACAAACATTACGAGTTTCGCGTAGCTACCTACGCGTTTCGCGTAGAATCATTTAGTACGAGTTTCGTGTAGTACCTACGCGTTTTGCGTAGGTTTGTTTTCGTCTTTTCTTGTAGAATGTGAATCTAATGTCTTTGTAAACGATAAAAGTATATGGAATATAAATGATATTGTGTCGAAATATATGTATGTTTATAGCAATATCAAATTACCCCACACTTGAACGTTGCTTGTCCTCAAGCAATAACATATTTTTTAATATAGACTCAGGATACTACATATTTTTCCATATCAATCAATCATTCATCACACACACACGCTACACGAAACAAAAATACACGCTTTATAAAGTGAATTGAAAACACCACATGATATTTAATGGATCACACACACACCACACAAAATGAAATTCTGGAAACAGAAAAAAAGTTGAAATTTCGTGATTTAAGTCTCACGAATAATTAAAAATTTGGATCCTTAGGGAAAATTGGACCTTGTGAAAACGTTTTATGATTTTTTAAAATGTCATGCTAGTTTTTACACTAGACACGTTTTCCAGTTTTAACCTCAAATTCCGGTTGAGGGTAACTGAAAACTGAAGTCTCAGTTGGCGATTAGTAAGCTATTCACCCCCATGATTGTAGTATCATGGAACTCTTAACCGGGCGCCCCCTGACGTTATATTTCTATCGGTCTTTTATGATAATTTGTACATTTCAATTCAAGGGTTAAAACTGCGCACACCGAGCTATCGCGTGGGATAGATCCTACTCCAGTTTATGCACCGTAATCGGTTTTGTACTGGATAACGAATCGGATTTACCCTACCAAGTTTATTTTCGGGTTGAAAGTTCAAGACTTTCTCTTTCCACGGTACTTTTATATCGTGATATGATATTAGTATGAAATGATATAGTTTAGGAAGTATGCTATACCAAGTAAAACGACATTCGGAAGACTTTACTTCCTTTAAGGATGGACTTGATTCATCCTTTATTACTCGCATCAATGGAATAAATAGGTTTATACATTCCAAAGCAATGACATCTGCAATAAACTTCACAGAAACACGTGATAGATGGTTATAAACATATGGGATTATAAATTCTCTTATACTTGGTTTTCTTTTTATATGTTTTAATACTGATGTATATTTATTTAAAATTTTTCAAAATTTTTCGTAAAAATGACAAAATTCTAAGTTCTCGAGATTTTATATCCCCACCCCATGTAACATCCCGCCTTTTTCTAGTTAAATTTATTTTAACACCGTCTTCTTTTTAGATAATATCTCTCGTTACCTAAATTCGTATCCCCCGTTAATAAGTGTTTCCAATATTTTCGTTATTTAATTATAACATCTCTTGTTTACTCTAGCATTTTTAAAATAATTCGTTCAGTTAATTCACGCACCCGCTTTTAAACTCGAGGGACTACTGGCGTCAAGTGGGCAAACTAGTTAACTAGGTCAACTAGTCAACCCACCTTCCACCACTCTTTCATTTCATCTTCAACCTCCCTTTTCTCTCTAGATGGAGAAACCCCATTTTCACCAAAATCATTCATTCATCATCTAAATCGGATCTAGCAGGCAAACATCAAAACAAATTACATATTTGTGATCCTTGCATCTTCCTCTTCAATTTGGTACCAATTTCATAACTTGGGGTAAGCTTTTCAAAATCTCTAATTTTCATAAATTAGACCTTTAAACTTAAAAGTGTGTTAGTTAGTGTCTATGGCTTGAGTCTAACATGAATATGTGATTTATTTGCTCGATCTTGTTGTTTTGCATAAACTAGCATGAACTTGAAATGGGTGAGCTTAATCTTGTGATTTAGGTGATTTAATGTTGTTAAATGTTAAAGCTCATGTGTTAAAAGTGTTACTAGCATCATTAGCTTTGTTTTGGTATGTTGGATGGCATGAAAATCCCACATTAACATGATATTTGATTTTGTGATTCTTGGTTAGGGTTTGTTAGATTTTAAAGCAAACTTTTGATGCATCAAATGCTTTACAATATTATTGGTAAGTGTTTAGTTGTATTTTATGCGTAATTACCTACGAAACGGCATATTATATATGTGTAGTAAGTTCCTGAATCATGAAATGCATTTTACGAACTTGAAACTTGAATGATGAACTTTTAACGATCATTTGACGATGATTTGGTCATTTAAAATGATGTGATTGTTTGATGATATGTGTTTAGTTGTATTCCTCGTTAAAATACCTTTCCAACGATGTATGATATGCATTTTAAGTATTTGAAGTTCATAAGTTGTGTTTGAAATGAGTTTGGTTCGAGACTTGTCAAATTTGTAGCAACATCAATCTGTAACTCATTTGGACGCCGTCCCACACCTTGGACGCCGTCCAGGCCTTCATTGCTGGACGCCGTCCAGCCAATCTGGACGCAGTCCAAATGAATTGCAGAATTCTGTTTTGCTTGGTCGTTTACCGTTTAATTCTAACTATACTACGCACCTCCGATTAACATGAAACTTGGCCAACATGTTCATATATGATTACTAATTGAAGAAAATTTGTCAGATACCCGACTCGACCCCGTTGACTTTGACTTTAACCAAGTTTGACTTTTAGTCAAACTTAACCAAATGCGTATGCAATCATTCTAACATGCTTTTATACTTATATCTTGCATGAAACTTGACAACGTGATTCACATGCTATATATAATCGAGTCGTAATGAGCCATAGGACTAATTGAACAGATTTCGCCCGACCTTGTGTCGTAACCGGTAATTGATACAACTTATTTGTTTAGGTCAAGGCTAAGCAACTTTCGTTTGCACAACGTTTAATTTCAAATACTTTGGCGTGCAACTACGGTGAGATCATAGTCCCACTTTTACTCTTTCAAATACTTTGGCGTGCAACTACGGTGAGATCATTCCACGAACGAGTTTGAACAAAAATCCCCAATTCAATTATCATTAGTTACACTTGAATGGTGTTAGCGAGAACTTATGTTGTGTGGATTGATACGGGTTTGACTAATCCTCATTCGGACGGTTCGCTACCGTTATTCGGATGATATATATTCTTTTACGGTGTATGTTCTAACACTATTATGCAGAGGTAAATGATACAGTTAAGCTTTGATAATTGGGTGCTCGATAAACAACAATATCTATGTAATTCAAACGATTGGAAAAATCAACTTATACTAAACTTGTGGTTCAACTTACTTACTTACTCACTTACTAAACCTATGATTTCACTAACGTTTTCATTGATAGATTTTCGATGTTTTCTCAAGTTCTTGTTTGGCTACTTGATACATGCTTCCGCACACTTTGATTACTTACTTGGAGTCAACCATGCATGCATACGCTAGGGATAGCACATTTGGATTTAAACTTTAAGCATACCAACTTAAGCTATTTATAGCAATCGTGATTTTAAACTAATTATGTCGCACGCTATTTCATTTATACTTTATAAATTTTGTAAACTTAAACTTGTTGTCGAACCGTTGGGTAAACTAAACTTTGTAAGTCATGCACATTTCAAATGAATGCGACATAATTTTGGTCAAACGCGTCTCATTTAGGGACTAAGACCACGTAATGGGACCTAAGTTAACGGCGCCGTCAATGACGATTTTGTCAAGTCGTTACAGATGGTATCAGAGCATTGGTTGTAGGGATCTAGGATGTGCATTAGTGTGTCTGACAGAGTCGTTAGGACGCATTAGTTAATCTAGACTACAATCGGATAGTTAACCATTGCATCCTGACTTGCATTTGCTATAAATAGCACTTACTTGACTACTTGTGCATTTATACTTGAATCTTTCTTAGGTGAACTCTATAATGGTACCAAACTTTCATCATACGAATTCGTATTCTGCCACTGTGACGATCGCTCCAAATCCATATGGACGAACACGTCATTCATCGATTTCATTGCGAGGTATTTGACCTCTATATGATACGTTTTGTAAACATTGCATTCTTTTGAAAAGGCATACCATAAATGAATATTTAAATCAAAGGTTTTCGACATCTGATGATTTCTACATATAGAAAATCACTGTAAATAATAGTTTACAATAATACTTCCATTGACAATGCAGTCAAAATAAGATACATGGTGATGATTTGGTGAATGCAACGTTTCCTTGAAAAATATGCCATGTATGACTCCATGCACATAGCTTGTCTAACATATAAGCAAACAGCGGAAGACTTCTAGGAAACCTGAGAATAAACATGCTAACAAGTGTCAACACAAAGGTTGGTGAGTTCATAGTTTTAGTGTTTCGCATAATCTGTATATAAATGTGGATCACAAGATTTCAGTTGTTTCATCCGAAACGTTTATCAAAATATTCTACGAAATTGAGCACCCTGGTAACTAAACTTAACGTATATATAATTTATACCCTTTGTATAATCATCTTAATAATACACGCAAACCAACGTGTACGCTTCTCAAATAGCATACGTCCGTTAAAAGGCTAGCGCTCTAGCTCGGACGGGGATATCAAGCCCTATGGATCCATATACTACTACTCGCGCCCACCAGTTCTTATAACTGGTAGTTACTAGTTACCAAAGCTAAGGGATTTTCGGTTTAAACTCAGTGTAGAATTTAGTATGTACTTGTATCCATTGCGTTTAAAATAAAGTGCATGTTTTCTCAGAACAAAAATATATATTGCAAAAGCAATTAAAAAGGGAGCAAATGAAACTCACGCATATAAATATTGTAAATCAGTTAATAAAGCATTTGCATGTATTCTCAGCCCAAAAATATAGATTGCAAAAGCAATTAAAAAGGGAGCAAATGAAACTCACGCATATAAATATTGTAAATCAGTTAATAAAGCATTTGCATGTATTCTCAGCCCAAAAATATAGATTGCAAAAGCAATTAAAAATGGAGCAAATGAAACTCACCTTAGCAGCATATATAGTCGTTCACCAAAATGTGACCGAAACTCGGATTACCAAATAACCGTAGATCTCAACGTATCAGTATTGAGATTCAATATTGTAGGAAAGTACGTAGACGTAACGGAGATGATAAACACTAGGTTTGATTCACAAATATACCCCCGAACATTACCCATAACCTCCTTGGCAATAACCCATAATTTCCTTAGCTTTATCCCGCTCGAAAACTCATTTTGAAAGTGACACGCTCATAACCTCGTCGTAGTATTTTATGTATAATACTACTAATAATAATAAGATTAATAATAATAATAATAATAATAATAATAATAATAATAATAATAATAATAATAATAATAATAATAATAATAATAAATATAAATATAACTAATAATACGGAGGAAGAATGAAGAATGAATCAAAAAAATCAGAGAGACGCTCGAATTTATAGATGTGGCCTGTCCCCCTTAGACATGCGATCGCATGACTTTGATGGGTTATTCCCATGCGATCGCATGGGACCAATTTCCAGCTCACATATGTTTTGTACACTAGTTCGTCGACATATTATTATATTAATATAATATATTTAATTTATATAATTAATTATATATTATATTAAATTCACGTGCACAGTTGATTTGTAAATTTTGTTCCGATAAGTCGTACGTCATCACGCGACTTATGTTCCGGTTCCGATTTTTCGAGTGTCCCTTCATACGCTGAGAAAACTTGTAATTTACATTTTGGGACACGTACCTTTGTCAAAATATAGCCTTAAATTATCCCTAAATTATATCACTCAAAGTATATCTTAAACTTTCGAGTGTTTTGGTCATTTACTTCTATAAATTATCGCCTCGTTATATATACATATACATGTATACATTTTCATTTAAATAGTGTTTTACTGTAGCAATTCACTGTAGCAAATAGTGATTTTTGAAAACACTGTAGCATTTTGGGTACTGTAGCAATTTGAAAATACTGCAGCAAATTAGTGTTTTACTGGTTCATATTAAACGCTTTAGTTAACTTATCTAAATATCAATCGAATTAATAAATGAATGTTACTATCGTTTACTAAATAACTTGAAATTATATATATGTATATATCTTTTTAATATACATAAATCAGTTTTTAAATACACATTGGAAGTTATTTATAAATAAATTTTAATAATAAATATTTCAACTTATCATATATATTCAAATAGATATTTAAACCAATAAGTTTAATGTACGGTATCAAATAATTAATACATTGTTACCTTTTCAAGTTATTGTATATATGTATCTATTTATATATAATTGTTCGCGAATCGTCGAAAACAACCGAAGGGTATTTAAATATATAAAAGTAGTTCAAAAATTTTGAGATTTAGTATTACAGACTTTGCTTATCGTATCGGAAATGTTAATCATACAAAGATTAAGTTTAAATTTGGTCAGAAATTTCCGGGTCATCACAGCCACTTTCTGGTAACACACGTAAATTCAAGATTCATACACGTAAAGATGACGACGACTTCGTTAATCACACTAGTTCGGGAACTTTGTCTCCCAGATTGTTATTCATCACCATCCCATCTTACTATCCACGAGTGCTGTAAAGTTTCCACCACTATGGCAATCACTAACCACTACCGATGTTACACCGGTGTTCTTCACTACCTACTACTTCTTGTTACTACCGCCACTACTCTAGATGAGTATCGTTGTCACTATTTATCACTACGGTTGCGTTCTACTCGTTATCATAATTCGTTACTCCTCTTGTATCTAAAGGCATCATTGTTTGACTTGAACCGCATTGATGTGAACAATCATTTATACACTTCCCTCTGGAAAACACTTCGTCAGAGTTGCACAAATTCTCTCGATTCGATACGAGTCACGTTAGAGACATCGTTACACTTTGTTCATTTTAAATCTTCACAATTACACGAACTTGATTCTAGGGAGTGATGTGGGAATGGAGGTATGAGTTAGCATAATATAACAACACTCGATTAACGTAGTTATATTATGGTAAATCATACCAAAGTTCTAATGACTCGTGATGTTGATCAGACTTGATCAACCTAATCACCATCATGTGCCATGTACATGACTTTATTTTTCCTTGTTGCCATCCGAAAACTTCGAGAATATTGATACCAACCATACCAAGGACACACCTTCGATTATTGTCGAATCATATTTATGCTTCTGAACGAATGACCAATTCTTTAAACTTCAAAACATATGCTACGTGTATACTATCTCGTTTTCGCATAGTTTTATCGACGAACTACAACATGCTTGATATGCTCACATCAAGGCGGAAACTTCTCTCGTATTACACTCGTACTTCCGTGTAAGGAAAAACTTTTATCTAAATTCTCAATGAAGAGAGAGACTGAAATGCCCCGTTCATATTAATTATAAACGTTTCATATTAATTGGTTTCTTTGCGAGATTTTGACCTCTATATGAGACGTTTTTCAAATCTTGCATTCGTTTTTAAAAACAACCATAACCTTTATTATTGAATAAAGGTCTTAATGACATAATTTAGATTGTCTATCAAAGACAATCTCCTCAAATAAATTAGTTTTTACACAACCCATTACAATATGATCAAATATATTACAACAAATACTCCGAATGCAAGTTTAAACAATATAAACAATTATGCCGACTCTAAATCTTGACCTTGGGTTGACATACGACAGCGAAAGCGTTTTTAATATTCACCTGAGAATAAACATGCTTAAAACGTCAACAAAAATGTTGGTGAGTTATAGGTTTAATTTCTATTTAATAATCATAACATTTAATAAGTCACAAGATTTCATTTAATTAAATGCGCATGATCATTACAACTGCAAAAATCATTCATACGATGAGTCGCCTGGTAACCGACCTTAACATAGAGCGCTTAAGATATCTGGCATCATACATTCCACTATTCAAATGTATGACAAGAACCCTTCGAAGTACTAAAGCATTTCCACTATTCGAAAATGGGGGTGGTTGGTGCCCGTAGATCTACCTTTAGGATTCGCATCAATTAGTGTTTTTCACTAATTCTTAGGTTACCAAGCATAATAATAATAAGTACAGATATCCGGTATAACAAAACAATCGTAGAATGTAGTTTCATGAACTTGTGCTTATTTTGTAAAACATTTATAAATTTTGCATGTATTCTCATCCCAAAATAATTTAGATAGTAAAAATGGGACTATAACTCACTTGTGATGATTTCCGAATAGATGGTGGTAAGACTTGGCCTTTGACAAATTCACGAACCTAATAATAATATTCTTGTGTCAAGATATATATATAATTAATATTCCATACTTATGATACTTGTGATAAATTTTAATTGTCCATTGTTAGTAGTCCAACGTTCGTAGTCCAATAGTCCAATAGTCCAACAGTATAAATATATATATAAATATAAATGCGTATATTATGTTAGAATTCACTAACATTATAATATATTGTCTTAATATAATAAGACACATAATATGTATATTGTCTGAAGCAATCCGCGACCCATTGTATACATGTCTCAGGCTCGATCACAACTCAAAGTATATAATATTTTGGAATCCACTTCGACCCACAGCTAACTCGAGATTACTGCCAATGGTGTCTAATAGTTAGTTCCAATAATATATATAGAAGAAGTCAAAATGATATGTCAAAACTTTGTATACGAGTCCACGGTGATCAAGTCATATATATATATATATATATATATATATATATATATATATATATATATATATATATATATATATATATATATATATATATATATATATATGGTGCCTTACAATCTTTATTAAGACTATAATATATTGTCGTAGAACTTAATCACGACTATTATAAATTGTATTTCCATAAGTTCGGGAACAAGACATGTATAAATACTTGTAGGATACAAGGTAATTTAGCTAGGATAAGGTTAGCATCCATTTTTATAAATCATATCCGTAGCTAAAAATTAAGAAAAATATCCAATTTTGTTTTACCCATACGTTTTGAGTGATTCGAGTTGCCATGGTTTTGTATCGAACTCAACATTATTAATCTTAACAGAAAAAGTATAGGTTTATAGTTGAAAATATAGCTTAGGTGTCAAATAAGAGAAGATAGTCATATCCGTCGTAAGAACGACATCTTGATGACCCTTTTGAAAAACATACTTTCAGTTAGAGTTTAACCATGGATTTTGGATATATTTCATATCCATATAAAATAAGATTTTTCACCAAAGAAAATCTTTTAATTCAAAGTTTAAGATAGGTTTTTAAAATTAAACCAAAAACAGCCCCCGTTCGACTAAGACGGCATTTATTCGATTTTAAGGTGTTCTTCGTGTTTACTAGTTTTATATCCTTATGTTAGCTTGACATACTGTCATAATACATGTGTTGAAGTGTTTTAAAAGTCAAGTTAGAAGGATTAAGTTTATTTGCAAACAAGTTTAGAAATAATCTAAACTATGTTCTTGTTGTTATTAGTTATAACTCAAAATAAGATAGCTATATGAATATGAATCGAATAAGATTATGAATAAGGTTACTACCTTAAATCAAATGAGTAAAGTTGCTGGAGAAATAAGGAGAATATCTTGAGTTCAAAGATACCCTTGATGGCTTGGAATTCTTGAAGTGTTCTTGATCAAGCTTTGTTATGATGATTATAACTTGGATTATGAGACCAATACTTGCTGAATTGAATGGATTTTTGAGAGAGTGTTTGAGTATGTGTTTAGAGAGTAAAATGATGTAGTTAATTGGAATGAAATGGATGGTTATTTATCCTACATGTTGGCATCAAAATGGGGGCAACAACATGACTCCATGGTTTGTAATTTTATGCATTTAGTCATACTAGTTTCCAAGCCATGGTTCTCACAAGTCTACATTATGTTTATACATGTCTCACAACTGATTTATGGCTACTAAGATCAATGATTTGGTATGTATATACCCATAGTAAATACGTATAGAAGCTGGGTATGATACGGGTATAAATACCGTATGAATACGAATAGGATTCTTAATAAAATGGAATGAGAAAATGAGTATAGCTATATTTATTGAGTATAAATATATTGATATATATTATTAAGTCTTTCAAAAGTGTATTAATACATATTAATACAATACATATACATACATTTTAATTTAGAAGTTATTACAACGTTCATCGTTATATATATGTATATAGTCTTGAAGTCTTTAAGTTAGTAATCTCATTTTATGTATATAAACAATTGTTATTATATATAATGAGATACTTAAATATCATTTTAACAAATCATAAGTATATATGTATCCATATATACATCATTATATAATTATTTCAATTTATGACGTTCGTGAATCGTCAGACAGACTGGGTGGCCAAACGTTTGTATAAAATTCATTGCAAATAACCAATTCTTAATGAGTTTGATTGCTTATCATGTTGGAAACATTAATTATGTAAATATTAATCTTTAATATATTAGCGGAAAAATCCGAGTCGTTACAGACACTCTTCACGTTATACTAGTATTCGCCACGAGGGTGAATAGTCCTAACAAACGTTTTTCGGAAACCAATAAGAAACTTATTCTAACAAACGTCTTTCAGAAACCGACAAGATGGGAAAGACTTGTACAGCTATACATTATAGAAATTCTATCTCGACATGGTGTGCCATTGTCATTTATTTCAGGTTGAGATGCTCGTTTCACTTCTAGATTTCGGAGTGCCTTACAAGAAGCCTTGGGAACACGTTTAAACATGAGTACCGCGTATCATCCACAAACCAACGGACCAAGCAAACATACAATTCAAACCTACGAAAACATATCACGAACTTGTATTGTTGCCTTTAATTGATTCCTCTTACAACGATAGCTATCATTCGAGTCTTAATGCCACACCTTTCGAAACTTTATATGGCCTCAATGTTGTTCTCCTATTTGTTGAACCGAAGTAGGTGACAAGCAAACCACCAGACCCGAACTCATTCATGAAATAACCGTTAAGATTATTCGAATTCAAGAAAGGCCCAAGACGGCTCGAAATTTGCACTATGCCGATGTTAGACGTAAGCCTCTCGAATTCCTAGTCGGTGACCGCGTAATATTAAAAATCGCACCTTGGAAAGGTGTAATCCGTTTCGGAAAATGTAGAACGCTAAATCCGCGATGTTCTGATCCTTATGAAATCTTGGGGCGTATTGGACCCGTTGCTTACCGTTTCGAACTCCCAACTCAAACAAATTCCGTTCATCCTACATTCTGTGTATCAAACTTAAAGACGTGTCTTGCGAAACAAGAACTTGTTATCCTTTTCAATGAGCTTACTATCGACTACAACCATCACTTCCTAGGGGAACTATGGATCGTTAAACCAAACTCTAAAACAACATAAAATCCAGACTGTCAAAGTTCGTTGGATTGCCCACGGAAGTACCTTCACTCATTCGTAGAATTAGCAACGCAAGATTTCTAGGAAGAAACAATGACTACTACTTCCAACTAAATTTCGGGACGAAATTTATTTTAAAGTGTAGGTAATGTAACATCCCGCCTTTTTCCGTTAAATTTATTTTAACACCGTCTTTTTTTAGATAATATCTATAATATCTTTCGTTACCTAAATTCGTATCCCCCGTTAATAAGTGTTTCTAATATTTTCATTATTTAATTATAACATCTCTTTTTTACTCTAGCGTTTTTAAAATAATTCATTCGATTAATTCACGCACCCGCTTTTAAACTCGAGGGACTATTGGCGTCAAGTGGGCAAACTAGTTGACTAGGTCAACTACTCAACCCATCTTCCACCACTCTTTCATTTCATCTTCAACCTCCCTTTTCTCTCTAAATGGAGAAACCCCATTTCCACCAAAATCATTCATTCATCATCTAAATCGGATCTAGTAAGCAAACATCAAAACAAATTACATATTTGTGATCCTTGCATCATCCTCTTCAATTTGGTACCAATTTCATAATTTGGGGTAAGCTTTTCAAAATCTCTAATTTTCATAAATTAGACCATTAAACTTAAAAGTGTGTTAGTTAGTGTCTATGTCTCGCGTCTAACATGAATATGTGATTTATTTGCTAGATCTTGTTGTTTTGCATAAACTAGCATGAACTTGAAATGGGTGAGCTTAATCTTGAGATTTGGGTGATTTAATGTTGTTAAATGTTAAAGCTCATGTGTTAAAAGTGTTACTAGCATCATTAGCTTCGTTTTGGTATGTTGGATAATATGAAAATCCCACATTAACATGATATTTGAGTTTGTGATTCGTGGTTAGGGTTTGTTAGATTTTAAAACGAAATTTTGATGCATCAAATGCTTTACAATGTTGTTGATAAGTGTTTAGTTGTATTCTATGTGTAATTACCTACGAAACGGCATATTATATATGTGTAGTAAGTTTTCGAATCATGAAATGCGTTTTACAAACTTGAAACTTGAATGATGAACCTTTAACGATCATTCGACGACGATTTGGTCATTTAAAATGATGTGATTGTTTGATGATATGTGTTTAGTTGTATTCCTCGTTAAAATACGTTTCCAACGATGTATGATATGCATTTTAAGTATTTGCTGTTCATAAGTTGTGTTTGAAATGAGTTTGGTTCGAGACTTGTCAAATTTGCAGCAACATCAATCTGTAACTCATTTGGACGCCGTCCCACACCTTGGACGCCGTCCAAATGAACTGCAGAATTCTGTTTGGCTTGGTCGTTTACCGTTTAATTCTAACTATACTACGCACCTCCGATTAACATGAAACTTGGCCAACATGTTCATATATGATTACTAATTGATGAAAAATTTGTCGGATACCCGATCCGATCCCGTTGACTTTTAGTCAAACTTAACCAAATGCGTATGCAATCGTTCTAACATGCTTTTATACTTATATCTTGTTTGAAACTTGACAACATGATTCACATGCTATATATAATCAAGTCGTAACGAGCCATAGGACTAATTGAACACATTTCGCCCGACCTTGTGTCGTAACCGGTAATTGATACAACTTATTTGTTTAGGTCAAGGCTAAGCAACTTTCGTTTGCACAACGTTTAATTTCAAATACTTTGGCGTGCAGCTACGGTGAGATCATAGCCTCACTTTTACTCTTTTATACTTATATTTGGGATTAGAAAACATAAACGTTTCGTTTTACAAATTGAACACAAGTATGAAAACAAACATTCCACGAACGAGTTTGAACAAAAATTCTCAATTCAATTATCATTAGTTACACTTGAATGGTGTAAGCGAGAACTTATGTTGTATGGATCCATACAGGTTCTACTAACCCTCATTCGGACGGTTCGCTACCGTTATTTGGATGAAATATATTCTTTTACGGTGTATGTTCTAACACTATTATGCAGAGGTAAATGATACAGTTAAGCTTTGACAATTGGGTGCTCGATAAACAACAATATCTATGGAATTCAAACGATTGGAAAAATCGACTTATACTAAACTTGTGGTTCAGCTCAATTATTTACTCACTTACTAAACCTATGATTTCACCAACATTTTCGTTGACAGATTTTCTATGTTTTCTAAGGTTCTTGTTTGACTACTTGATACATGCTTCCGCACACTTTGATTACTTACTTGGAGTCAACCATGCATGCATACGCTAGGGATAGCACATTTGGATTTAAACTTTAAGCATACCTACTAACGCTATTTATAGTAACTGTGATTTTAAACTAATTATGTCGCACGTTATTTCATTTATACTTTATAACTTTTGTAAACTTAAACTTGTTGTCGAACCGTTGGGTAAACTAAACTTTGTAAGTCATGCACGTTTCAAATAAATGCGACATAATTTTGGTCAAACGCGTCTCATTTAGGGACTTTGACCACGTAACGGGACCTAAGTTAACGGCGCCGTCAATGACAATTTTGTAACATCCCATTTTTTCCACACGTGATTTGAGGTACATATTTAACCGTTAGTACGCTTATAACTCGTTCGTTTATGTGTTAAATAAATTAAAGTGTTAGTTGTTGTATAAATGTATATATATATATATATATATATATATATATATATATATATATATATATATATATATATATATATATTTGAGAATGCATGCATGTATGAGTATATGCATGGGTTTTAGATGATGTTAAGTCATGTGAGGCTTAAAGGCGAAGTTTAGGCGTATATAGGAAGCGGGAACGAAGCGTACAAGTCAAATAATTAATTGTTGGGTTAATGTTGTCGAACTGGTCAGCCTTAGGCAAATGTCGCACCGTGAGGGGGGCTGGTCGCGCCGCGATGATCAACATAAACCAAAATCAGGAGGAGGCTAAAACAGTTCGAGATAATGGTGTAATGCCGCGCCGCGGCATTTGGGTGATGCGCCGCGACCCGCTAGGCCAACTGATCTGATTTTTAGTTTTAAAATGTGTAATTCGAGGGTATATTCATCTTTTCGCGTGTAGATCTGATTGAGACTTTAAGTCTCAGCCACTTATCTCATTTAATTCATTTCTTTTCCATTTTCTTCTCTATTTTCCTCTCAAAACACAAAATCCACTTAGATCTAAATTAAGATTTGAAGGTGAAGATTTGTGAATCAATCCTTGGAGCAAGAAGTAAAGTTGTTCTCCCTGTTCTTAGCTACGAGTGGATAGTGTTGGTAAGTCTTAACTCCGTGTTTTGAGTTTTAGCTAATTTATGACTAGGGTTTGGTCGTTGGAGGCTTGTAAGACCCATTTGGGGAGTTAATGGGTGAATTTGGGTTAATTCGATGTAAGGAAACCCAAATGGTGTTGACATAGGGTTTGTTCTTGTAAATTGGGGTTGTAAGTGTTAATTGTGTTGTTAAGCACTAATACACTTGTTAAATGATGAAAGAATTGTAAGTGGGTTAAGTTGACCAAATTGGTAAGTCTAAGTGTTAAAATGGGTCAAATGGACAATGTTGACCTAGTTTGGGCAAGATGAGTATGAAAATACCCTAGATGGTGTTAGTTGTTGATATTGGACTATAATCACTAGCTTTTAGTGATTTATAGCGAGCCTTGGCCATTAATGGGCGGTTTTGGTGTAAGTGAGTCATTTAATGCAATCGGGTCATTAAATTCTCAAGTGTTAATGTTGGTGTATAGTCCAACTAGTTTATGTATTGAAAGTGTACTTAATGTATTAGGTACTTTGCCTTGAACCTTTTGGAAGTGCATAATCATCATCTTGGTGTTAAGGTAAGTGGGATAAGTATACATATATGTATATGATGTATGTATTTGTGTGAATGGATATGTGTTATCTAAGTTGGTGGTATATGTCGTTGTACCCTAACAGTTTTTATGAATGGATATGCGTTGTCCGAGTTGGTGGTATATGTTGTTGTACACTAACGGTTTATTGAACGGGTATGTGTTGTCCAAGGGTTAGTGATATATGTTGTTGTACACTAACGGTTGTTATGAACACCGATGGGAAATTCGAGTACCATTCCTTTGTACGATTGGTTAACCATGGTTGTGAGAATTTTGTATGTAGCATATTAAATTGTGAACCATATGCTATTATTTTGGCTAGCTTATTGTAAATTTGCGGATAGTCGTTATGCATGATGTTTGCATGGTTGTTGAATTGCTAGCTTGTATGCAGTTTGTGTAAGTGAATGTAATTAGTTAGATTATATATATGCATATGTATAATTATTGCACTCACTAAGCATTAGCTTAGCCCTCTTGTTGTTTATCTTTTTAGATGCAGGTGCGGACAAAGGGAAGGGGGTTGTTGGATACTAGTTCCCATGTTGGATTCTGGTTAAAGTTTTTGAAGTCGACCAAGCGTTTTGGGTAGTTTAGCCCCAAACCATGCTCGGGTGTAGTTTGGATTAAAACTATCATTTTAAAGGGGTCGAACTTGTATTACATTCGATTAATGGCCTTCGTGCCTTTTGTAAACATTAAAATTGTTGTAAGCTTAAACGGGTTGCGTTGAATGGTTTAAACCTATTGAATGGTGCGTAAATGTTTTAATTACTTTAAAAAAAAATTTACTCATGTTAAATACGGATTGAGTTGTTTCAAGTGGTATCAGAGCATGGTCTAAGGGATTTAGGCGACTTGAGATAGGTGCCTAGACTTAGACTTTATTGTGTATGCATTTTATGCGGGACTTGTAGGACTTCAGGTCGGATCGGGTTCGGTTAGTGCATAGGTTCATGTGAACTAACCTTGCGCTATTTGTTTTGTGATGTATTTGAAATCCATCAAGCAAGATAGACGTTGTACTAGCAAGTTAATGCGATATGCTCGCGTAGCAATGACTAGTTACCATTGTTACGGGTGAAAATCGTGTCAAACAAGCAAAGTACGACAATTGTTGAGCAAGATGGGGTGGTAGGATGTATGTGTGTATATGTACGTGTCATGTATTTTCGTTTCGTTGTTTAACCTCTTTCGTTTTATAGAATGGATATGAGAAATGGGCACGACACCAAAAATGGGGGCACGAGTGAGGACCACGAGTTCACAGCCAAAGTTGAGGCCATTTTGAAAAGTCAGCATGCGGCTTTCCTAGAAGATGTTAAGAATATGTATCTAGATACGATTGATGAGCAATTGGTCAATGTAGTAAAGGAACAAATCAAGGTTGTCCTTCAAGAGGATAAAGTTGGAAGGCGAGAGATTTTGTAACGACCCGGATTTTTCCAATCATTTTATACTTATGAGATTAATATTTACATAAATTAAACCTTACCAATATGATAAGCAATCCAAATTGTTGAGACTTGTGTTTTTGAAAAGAGTTTTACACAACGTTTGACCGTCCAATTTGACCGATGATATCAAGAACTATATAACATACGATAATTATACGTTTGTGTATATATATGTATTTATATATATTTAACATGATCTAAGGACGGTTTAACATCTCATTGTATACTAATGACAATGAGTTATAAGTATATTTTGAAACTACTAACTTAAGTTTTCAAAACGATAACTATACGTAACATTCTTTGATATATATATTTATAACCTATAATGCTTATACATGTATCGTATATATAATGTATTTAATCACTTTTTAAGGACTTAAATACATAAAACAATATAAGTATATTCACAAAAGATAGCTATATTTGAATTCTCATTCCGTTTCCTCAAGATTTCTATACGTATATCTAGGGTATATGTACCCGTATCATACCCAGCTTCTATATGTATTTACTGTTGATATATACACATCAAATCAACATTATTACTGCCCTAGATATGAGGTAACTAGGATTTGTCAAGTAGCATGAATTATTAGTAAGAAAACAAAATTAGGAATCCTTTTCTTTCTTTATAAACTAAAAACGTTTTTATGAATGAACACCATTTCTTCACTCCATTTTCTCATACCTACACCCTCATTTCTCTCTCAAAATACTCCTAACTTCATACTTGATCATCTCTAAGCATTTTCCCCATCATTTAGCTTCAATTACAAGCCTTAAACACCATAAGAAAACTCTTTCAAGAACATATCAAAATAACCACCCATTTGAAGAAGTATACTTCCAACATTTTGATCTAACTCCACCACTCTTTGATTCCAAGATTTTTTCTTATCTCTTACAGTAACTTTGTCCAAGTAACTTGAGGTAGTAACCTTGTTCATAATCTTGTTCGATTCATAATTATATAGCTATCTTATTTTATGTTGTAAAATTTTAACAACAAGAACATAGTTTGAATGATTTCAAACTTGTTTGCAAACTAAATAGATCCTTCTAACTTAACTTTTAAAATACTTCAAGACCTGTAATATATCATAATGATATGCTAACTTAACAAGATATAACTTGGTTTTACAAAGAACACCTTAAAAACTGAATCTACATCGTCGGAGTGCAACCGGGGGCTGTTTTGGGTTGGATAATTAAAAACCATCTTGAACTTTGAATTGGAAGTTCATGTTCTGGAAAAATGATATTTCTTATGAATATGTTAACACATAAAAATTTCATGGTTTAACTCAATGTGTAAGTATTTTTAGAAAAATGATCATTAAATATTGTTTTTATGATGGAAAATGATCACTTTCATAAGTTTTACCAAAGTTTGACCTATAACCTGTGATTTCGAATACAAACTAAGGTATTTTCAGTTCATATTCTTAAAATTTGACTCGATCCAAGAAAGTGGCAAGTTGAACCAACAAAAACGGAGTTGTAATGAAGAAACTACGACTAAAACAAGATTGGGTATCCGAAGCTAGTTTAGCTACGAAAATATTTGGAGATAAAGTAAATTAATCATATCTTTTCTAATTAATATGATATTTTATATATAATTACTTATGATTTGATTTTATATATTTCAGGACCACCCGTAAACAACACGAGAAGATTAATCATAAGACCTCATGATTGTATGCAACACGTCATTTGACAACACGGTACTTTATGTACGCAACACGTCATTTGACAACATGGTGCCATGGGTCGAGATTAATTCTGATCAATACGAATACGATGGGGTCTTTATTTATTTTATTGAGCAACTAATTGTGGACCACTAACATCGGACTGCTAACTACGGACTAAGAAAATATTATAAGTATTATAAGTATATATATATATATATATATATATATATATATATATATATATATATATATATATATATATATATATGTATATAACGATTACTTGAAAAGAAAATATGTTGATATATTATATATATATGGTTAGGTTCATGATATCTATCGGAGACCAAGTCGAGTTAAATACCTTCAAGGCAAAAGTGAGTATATAGTCCCACTTTTAAACTCTAAATATTTCGGGATGAGAATACATGCATTTTATGATTTACGTTATGGACACAAGTGAAAAAAAATATATTCTACGTTGAGTTGTACCACTGGCATACTTCCCTGTAGCTTGGTAACTACTATTTACATGTGGTATTGTAAACGCGAATCCTGTTGATAGATCTATCGGGCCTGACAACCCCAACCGGACTGGACGACCAGTATTCAACGGTTGCACAGTACTTCGTTTCGGTGACTACACTTGGTACAGTGTAGTGAGATTTCATAATAAAGGGAATATGCGACGTTGATTAAATGTTAAGTATGGTTATCAAGTGCTCAACCACTTAGAATATTTTTATTAAAACGTTTATGTATATGAAATCTTGTGGTCTATATTTATAACGCTGCTAGCATTAAACCTATATCTCACCAACTTTATTTTGACATTTAAAGCATGTTTATTCTCAGGTTCCTAGAAGTTTTCCTCTGTTTGAATATATGTTAGAGAAACCATGTGCATGGAGTCATACATGTTTTATTCGAGGAAGCATTGCATTCACAAAATCATCACCGTGTATTTATTTTGACTGCATTATCAACGGAAGAATTATTGTAAACTGTTATTTACGGTGATTGTCTATATGTAGAAATCATCAGATGTCGAAAACATTGAATTTTAAATATTCATTTATGGTATATCTTTTCAAAAGAATGCAATGTTTATAAAACGTATCATATAGAGGTCAAATGCCTCGCGATGTAATCATATGTTATTGTATTCGTCCCTATGGATTGGGTCGGGTCCTTTCATGTGGTATCAGAATGGTGGTCTTAGCGAACCGGGTCTGCATTAGTGTGTCTAACTGATAAGTCGTTAGGTTGCATTAGTGAGTCTGGACTTCGACCGTGTCTGCATGTCAAAATTTTGCTTATCATTTTGTGTCGAAAATCATCTACTTATCATCTGTAGGAAATTACCTGTTTATAATCTTAAGTCTAAACGCATCTTACTGCATTCATTGCATGAATGGTGTATAGACAAAATTCATATCTTTGCGTATTTGCTAATTCATATCTACGCGTATCTGTTACTGTAAACTTTGTCTGACATATTCCGTAAATCCCTCCGTAATCTATGAGATCTTTTGTTCTATATATGTGGATATTCTATATAATTAGAATACCAACCGATAGCCGGAAAATCATTTCATATCGAAAAATCCTTTATTCAATCATACGAAATGAAACTCGTCACTAGTTGAAGTCCCTCGGATTCCGATATGGAATACCACTCAAGCTCCGAAAGCAGTGTGACCGGAATGGATCAACCAATCAGTCATCATCTATTTTGGATGGATTGGGGATGGGTTCGTAGCCTCCTCAATCATTGGAGACAAGAAGAAGGTGATCCCTTCCATCCACTAAATTGCCCTCTTGACGATGAACCTGAAGCACTTACCTGCGAACCTGTTCGAGAAACCATTTTCTCTCTCATTTCCAGAGTATCTCGTCACGATTATATACTACATCAAATTCTAGATTTTATTTATCCACTCGTCCGAACCGACAATCACCCCGGTGTAATAGAAGAAGTCAACGAGCTTCGCACTCGGGTAGTGGCTTTGGAGAATACGGTACGAAGGTTACAAACACCATCAGTAGCATCAACAGCATAACCAGTACCATCAATAACATCAACATCGCAAGCCTCAATACCCTAAGCACCAGCAGCATCACCAGCATCAACGTTATCACCATCATCAACATCAACAGGATCATTACCACCACCAACAATCACATCCACATCACACGCCTCAATATCACCATCCGTACCTCGGATATCAATGTCACACGCATCATAGATACCAAGAAGTACCAACAACAATAAACGATGAAGTATTGATTCATAACTTCATCGGAGAAACATTCTATGGTGATTATGTAATCTCTAAAGACATAGAGATTACCTATTTCTGCCTTAACCATAAATCAGATGAGTGGACAGAAATGATAAAAGGAAGAGTAGAAACCCCGACAAGAATGATGCGTAAGGTACAAGCTAGACTTGTTTTACCAACAGCATCAGCAGTACCCTTAGCCTCACCAACACAGTCAGTGCTGTCAACATCGCTAGAATCGTCAGCAACTTTAACATCACAAGCTCCACCAGTTCAAGAATCACCGTGGACATCATCAATAACGCGTATATTGCATCAACGAGTTATGAAGTATTAACTCATTCTTCTGAAGAATTTATATAAATATTTTATATATATGAATTCAGAAACCAAAATAAATCTTTTCGTACTAAGCTATTAAGTATGAATTGAAAAAGGGTAGATACTACTCGTTTAAATTCATACTACAAATATGCAATGATGTACGTCCTTCGTCAGCAACTTAATCATCGTTAACTACAATCCCTGTTTCAATTCAATGAATTCCGCTTTATAATAAACCAAGTGTATTATTCAATAATATGTTTGATTTTACACTTCCATCTTCAATGTACTCGAAGCTTACTGGGAAACAACATTCATATCTTGCGAAGTTAGCAAGAGTTCAATGAGTATCAGCATGATTCACTAAGGAAATATATATAAGAATAAATAATGAAGTATTGATCCATAACTTCATTAATATTCTGTGAAGAATATGTGGTTCCTAATCGTTTTAGAGATTACTTATTCTAGCTCAAACCGAAAATCAAATGAGTCTAATATTATATTGACTTATTAAATTCATGATTACATCTGAAGAAGATATATATGTACATATATTTTCATAAAGATTGTAATAAAATTCTCTGGTACAAAACATTACTTGTGAAATTTTTTTTAACGGGTAGGTAATACCCGAGAGATATATAAATTCACAATTAATATGATTATATTCTTCGACTCTGATTCAACAATCATCAACTATACTCACTACCTTCACAATAATATACATTCTTTCATAGAAATCAAAACAACCATTCTCATCCAAATTTGATTACGACAAAAAGAAATCCAAGTCAAGACTTAACAGAAGACATCACTCTTAGGACTCTTACATCTTTCAAAACTATACTTTGACTTCAAAACTATGCTAGAACATCATTCGATTCTTGGAACCCAGAAAAATATTTGTATCATTCAAAGTCCTAAAACATCATATGTATATTAACAATTACAATCTATGATCAAACCCTTCGAAATTCCTGAAGACACTTCAAATAATGGACAATCGAGATGATGATCCAACCACACATTACCCGCAGTCTTACACCTGAAAAGCTCTCGAAACCAAGGACATAATTTAACACGTATCTGCTTTAAATCATTTAGCATTTATTAGCAAAAATAACTTTGCGATTCCTTTTCAAAATAGCAAATTTTGTCACAATTTCAGCAAGTCAACCTCGACTTTCCATTCGAAGTAGCCTTATTATAACCTGTAATACATACGATTACCCTTTTGTTACCAGAGAACCTTTTATATTCCACGACATTATCAACAGATGTACCATCAACTTGTTACCCCTTTGGCGGAATCAACAATTGGTATTTTGAAATCTCGCAGCATTTCTATTTCGGCAGTTATATATATATATATATATATATATATATATATATATATATATATATATATATATATATATATATATATATATATATATATATACAACGTCTATCCCCAAGAATTACATATTTCAAATGTGAAGTTTCTGAAAAATGCTCCAATCTACGAATTAGTGCTATTAAGTTTTGGAAAAGACTGATAAAGTGGTAAAGACAGTAGACAACAATTACGGTCAGAAGTTTGACAATAAAGAATAATAGTTTGGAAAAGCACGAACGAAAATTTTTTTACTGGAAAACGGATTGAGCAAAGTATAAAGGAGGTCATGGACAAATCACAATGACGAAATCTACCTTCAAAGGATTCAAATGATTCAGTGTCTGCTGAAACCGTTAGTAAGAACCTTACTCCTTATTCTAAACCTTCACAGACAGATTTTCCGCGTCATTCCCTGATCTTAGATATTCTAAGATATCATCGTATTTTTCATTATAAATATCTCCGATATTCCTGAAGATATATTCCCAACTATCCTCATCAAAAATCATTTATCTCTTCACAATATTTGCGTTACAACATAAAAGAAACTGTGTTAGTTTCTAAATTCTGAAAAATTTGAGTTTAAAATATGAATGTTTTGAAGTAGTGTTGGAAACTGAAGCATGAAATAGTATAATATAATGACACTTGATCAACGTGATTATATTACAGTAATTCAAGATGAGTTTCTAAATGGAACATAATGATTCATAGATCATAACGTCATCATGTGCCATGTTACACAACTCTTACATTCTACCCAATCTCCAAACATATTAAGAACATATCTCCTTGATAATTCTATCTTTTCAGACATTCTGGTACCTTACCAAATCAAGATCGTGCAATTACTATTTCCTTCTTAGAACATTAACTATGTTTATTTCAAAAACCATACCTACGAATTCCGGACCATTATTCGCTTAACTCGAAGTCGGGAAGAGGAAACAAAAGTATGGAACTGTTGAATATAAAAGAAAATATAAAGATCGACAACAACAAATAAATTACAAACCGTGTATATCAATACGTATTGCAACGTAAAGGCACGGGAGAATTAACAATACTATAACCCCAAGGTAATAGTAGAAATAAATAAAATCCTCCGGAGGTAGATGAAAAAGAAGAATGACAGAGATGAAAGTTAAGAGTATATCCAGGATCAGTACTGGATGAAGCATACTGATAAATGTTTTAAAGTATGAATTGAGGGAGGAAGAATAGAAGGTATGAGTTGTAAGGAAATGAAGGGAGGTGGATTTATAGTAAAAGATCCGACAGAGCAATCAAAATAGATGATCGCATTTAAAGCGGATTCTAATTTCCTTGATTATCGAAGAACCAAATCTCATTATGAAGATTTTACTCTAAATCTCTTGAACTTGGAAATCAATCCTATCTACGTCAAAAGATATGACCAATCTATACCTACTCATTTCACCCTTTGGTGATAGCCTCACTCGTACTCTTCACAAAAATCAAATTGCTTTATCAATATTACTTGATGATAATAAAACTCTAATTTTCAACTCGTATACGTCATGAAAACATACTTATTGTCAGCCATGACCATCCCATTCAAATTTCGGGACGAAATTTATTTAACGGGTAGGTACTGTAACGACCCGGATTTTTCCAATCGTTTTATACTTATGAGATTAATATTTACATAAATTAAACCTTACCAATATGATAAGCAATCCAAATTGTTGAGACTTGTGTTTTTGAAAAGAGTTTTACACAACGTTTGACCGTCCAATTTGACCAATGATATCACGAACTATATAACATACGATAATTATACGTTTGTGTATATATATGTATTTATATATATTTAACATGATCTAAGGATGGTTTAACATCTCATTGTATACTAATGACAATGAGTTATAAGTATATTTTGAAACTACTAAATTAAGTTTTCAAAACGATAACTATACGTAACATTCTTTGATATATATACTTATAACCTATAATGCTTATACATGTATCGTATATATAATGTATTTAATCACTTTTTAAGGACTTAAATACATAAAACAATATAAGTATATTCACAAAAGATAGCTATATTTGAATTCTCATTCCGTTTCCTCAAGATTTCTATACGTATATCTAGGGTATATGTACCCGTATCATACCCAGCTTCTATATGTATTTACTGTTGGTATATACACATCAAATCAACATTATTACTGCCCTAGATATGAGGTAACTAGGATTTGTCAAGTAGCATTAATTATTAGTAAGAAAACAAAATTAGGAATCCTTTTCGTTCTTTATAAACTAAAAACGTTTTTATGAATGAACACCATTTCTTCACTCCATTTTCTCATACCTACACCCTCATTTCTCTCTCAAAATACTCCTAACTTCATACTTGATCATCTATAAGCATTTTCCCCATCATTTAGCTTCAATTACAAGCCTTAAACACCATAAGAAAACTCTTTCAAGAACATATCAAAATAACCACCCATTTGAAGAAGTATACTTCCAACATTTTGATCTAACTCCACCACTCTTTGATTCCAAGATTTTTTCTTATCTCTTACAGTAACTTTGTCCAAGTAACTTGAGGTAGTAACCTTGTTCATAATCTTGTTCGATTCATAATTATATAGCTATCTTATTTTATGTTGTAAAATTTTAACAACAAGAACATAGTTTGAATGATTTCAAACTTGTTTGCAAACTAAATAGATCCTTCTAACATAACTTTTAAAACACTTCAAGACCTGTAATATATCATAATGATATGCTAACTTAACAAGATATAACTTGGTTTTATAAAGAACACCTTAAAAACTGAATCTACATCGTCGGAGTGCAACCGGGGGCTGTTTTGGGTTGGATAATTAAAAACCATCTTGAACTTTGAGTTGGAAGTTCATGTTCTGGAAAAATGATATTTCTTATGAATATGTTAACACATAAAAATTTCATGGTTTAACTCAAAGTGTAAGTATTTTTAGAAAAATGATCATTAAATATTGTTTTTATGATGGAAAATGATCACTTTCATAAGTTTTACCAAAGTTTGACCTATAACCTGTGATTTTGAATACAAACTAAGGTATTTTCAGTTCATATTCTTAAAATTTGACTCGATCCAAGAAAGTGGCAAGTTGAACCAACAAAAACGGAGTTGTAATGAAGAAACTACGACTAAAACAAGATTGGGTATCCGAAGCTAGTTTAGCTACGAAAATATTTGGAGATAAAGTAAATTAATCATATCTTTTCTAATTAATATGATATTTTATATATAATTACTTATGATTTGATTTTATATATTTCAGGACCACCCATAAACAACACGAGAAGATTAATCATAAGACCTCATGATTGTACGCAACACGTCATTTGACAACACGGTACTTTATGTACGCAACACGCCATTTGACAACATGGTACCATGGGTCGAGATTAATTCTGATCAATACGAATACGATGGGGTCTTTATTTATTTTATTGAGCAACTAATTGTGGACCACTAACATCGGACTGCTAACTACGGACTAAGAAAATATTAAAAGTATTATAACTATATATATATATATATATATATATATATATATATATATATATATATATATATATATATATATATATATATATATAACGATTACTTGAAAAGAAAATATGTTGATATATTATATATATATGGTTAGGTTCATGATATCTATCGGAGACCAAGTCGAGTTAAATACCTTCAAGGCAAAAGTGAGTATATAGTCTCACTTTTAAACTCTAAATATTTCGGGATGAGAATACATGCATTTTATGATTTACGTTATGGACACAAGTGAAAAAAAATATATTCTACGTTGAGTTGTACCACTGGCATACTTCCCTGTAGCTTGGTAACTACTATTTACATGTGGTATTGTAAACGTGAATCCTATTGATAGATCTATCGGGCCTGACAACCCCAACCGGACTGGACGACCAGTATTCAACGGTTGCACAGTACTTCGTTTCGGTGACTACACTTGGTACAGTGTAGTGAGATTTCATAATAAAGGGAATATGCGATGTTGATTAAATGTTAAGTATGGTTATCAAGTGCTCAACCACTTAGAATATTTTTATTAAAACGTTTATGTATATGAAATCTTGTGGTCTATATTTATAACGCTGCTAGCATTAAACCTATATCTCACCAACTTTATGTTGACATTTAAAGCATGTTTATTCTCAGGTTCCTAGAAGTTTTCCGCTGTTTGAATATATGTTAGAGAAACCATGTGCATGGAGTCATACATATTTTATTCGAGGAAGCATTGCATTCACAAAATCATCACCGTGTATTTATTTTGACTGCATTATCAACGGAAGAATTATTGTAAACTGTTATTTACGGTGATTGTCTATATGTAGAAATCATCAGATGTCGAAAACATTGAATTTTAAATATTCATTTATGGTATATGTTTTCAAAAGAATGCAATGTTTATAAAACGTATCATATAGAGGTCAAATGCCTCGCGATGTAATCATATGTTATTGTATTCGTCCCTATGGATTGGGTCGGGTCCTTTCAGTTTTTCTATAAGAATTTCAAAGATGCTCAACCTCTTACTTTTGAGGGCGAACGGGACCCACTAAAGAGTGTCCGGTGGATATCCAATATGGAGGGGGCTTTTCGTACTTGTGAATGCTCTCTTGATAAAAAGATGAGGTATGGTTGTAGCATGTTGAGAGGTGATGCTAAGTTGTGGTGGGATGCGAAAATCCAACTTTATGGTGAAGAGCAATGTATGGATTTTACTTGGGATGAGTTCAAGGCGGAGTTTTTTCAAGAGTACCGAACTTCAGCCGATCTTACTAGACTTAAGGACGAATTACGTTCCTTGAGGCAAGGGTCGATGGATTTGAACACTCTTAAAACCGTTTTCTTGTCAAAAACCCAATTTTTCCTAGAGTATGTCGGGAATGATAAGATGTTGAAATAAGACTTCTACCGAACCTTGAATGATAGTTATCAAGATAAGATTAGTGTGAATGTGATAAAAAGTTTTGATGAGTTGTTTAATATGGCCAAGGGTTTTGAGTCGCTCGTCTTGAGAAAAAGCTGCTTTACTTTTGGCAAAAGGAAGTTTGAAGCTACTAGTCATTTGAACAAGAAGAGTAAGGGTGTGAGTGAGAGTGTTGGTAGTGTGAAGAAGGGTGTTTCCGGTGGTCATGTGGTCACTTGCTATAATTGTGGGCAAAAAGGTCACATTTCTCGTGATTGTCCGAAACCATCATCTACAATCAAGCTCACTTGTTTTAATTGTGGTAAAGAAGGGCACCGAAGGACGGAGTGTCTTGATTTGTGTGGTGATCATGTTAAGAAATTGGAGAAAGCGGCGGGTACGACTCGGGGGCGGAATTATTTGATGACCAATGATGAGGCCAAGCAATCCAATGAAGTTGTCTCAGGTACTTTCATGGTTAACTCTAATCCGGCAAGGATATTATTTGATAGCGGTGCTAATTTGTCTTTTGTGTCACCTCGATTTGTGTCTAAGCTTAACAAGCCACTAGCTAAGTTAAGTCATCCGGTAGAAGTCAAAATAGTGGATGGCAAGACGGTGCTAGGGGTTGATGTGTGTAAGGATTGTAATGTTGTGTTTGGTACCGAAACGTTTAAAATTGATCTCATTCCGATGACCTTGGGTGAGTTTGATATTGTTGTGGGTATGGATTGGCTCGATCGTTATATAGCCGATATTGCGTGCCATGAAAAGTTTATTCGTGTCAAGACCCCAAGTGGGGGAGAGTTGGTTATTCATGGCGATAAATGAAGAAGACTCGTACCACTATGCACGTATGCAAGGGCGCGACGTTTTCTTAAGAGTGGTGGTATGGTTTTTCTTGCCCATATAGTTGATACTCGTGATGAACCACCATCTATTCGTGAAATTCCGGTGGTAAATGAATTTGAAGACATTTTTTCGGATGAGTTACTGGGTGTTCCGGCGGAAAGACAAGTTGAATTTCGTATTGAGTTGGTTCCGGGAGCTACTACCATTGCTAAAACTCCTTATCGTTTAGCGCCAACGGAAATTCAAGAATTGTTAAATCAAACCCAAGAGTTGCTTGAAAAGGGTTTCATTCGACCGAGTGCTTCGCCATGGGGTGCTCCAGTTTTATTTGTGAAAAAGAAAGATGGTAGTATGCGGATGTGCATCGATTATCGGGCGTTGAACAAAGTGACTATCAAGAATCGTTATCCATTGCCTCAGATTGACGATTTGTTTGACCAACTCCAAGGTGCAACGTATTTTTCTAAGATTGACTTACGGTCCGGCTATCATTAAGTACAGGTCCGTGAGGAAGATATAGAGAAAATGGCTTTCCGAACTTGTTACGGGAATTTTGAGTTTGTAGTTATGCCTTTTGGTCTTACTAATGCACCGGCGGCATTCATGGATCTTATGAACCGGGTGTACCAACCTATGTTGGACAAGTCGGTAATTGTGTTCATTGACGACATACTTGTTTACTCTAAGAGTATGAAGGAACATGAGCACCATTTGTGTGAAATGTTGAAGACATTGCGGAAGGAGAAGTTGTATGCAAAATTCTCCAAATGTGAATTTTGGCTAAGGAAAGTGCAATTCCTTGGCCATATTGTGAATCAAGAAGGTATTCAAGTAGACCCGGGAAAGATAGAGACAGTGAAGAATTGGGAAAAACCGACTACGCCTATGGAAATTCGAAGTTTTCTCGGATTGGCCGGTTATTATCGTCAGTTTATCCAAGACTTTTCTAAAATCGCTTCTCTGTTAACGAAGTTGACGAGGAAGAACGTGAGGTTTAATCGGGAAAACGAGCAAGAAATTGCTTTCCAATTATTAAAGGAGAAATTATATCAAGCTCCGGTGTTGGTATTACCGGAAGGGATTGAAGATATGACAATTTATTGTGATGCCTCATTAAATGGAATCGGGTGTGTTCTAATGCAAAGAAGTGAAGTCATTGCTTACGCCTCTCGAAAATTAAAGGAACACGAAAGGAGGTACCTGACTCATGATCTTGAATTGGCGACGGTAGTTAATGCCTTAAAAATTTGGCGCCACTACTTGTATGGTGTCAAGTGTACAATTTATTCAAATCATAAGAGTTTGAAACATCTCTTTAATCAACGAGATTTGAATTATCGTCAACGTACGTGGATGGATGTGGTAAAGGACTATGATTGTGAGATACTTTATCATCCGGGCAAGGCGAATGTGGTCGCGGATGCGTTAAGTAGGAAGAGTCAACATCCGGCAATACGAGTAGGGTCGTTACGCATGATTATTACTAGAGATTTTCTTGCGAAGCTCGGTGAGATTCAAATTGAAGATTTTTTTAATAACAAGCATGAGGAACGAATCGTGAGGCAAACGGAGTCCATTACCTTAGGCCCGCACGGTTTTGGTGTCTTTTCAAGGAATAGTGTGGTGCCTAAGATGGGTGGCTACCGACAAGTTCTACTTGATGAAGCACATAAGTCAAAGTATTACATTTATCCGGGTGCAACAAAGATGTACTATGATTTGAAGAAAGAGTATTGGTGGCCCGGTATGAAGCATGATGTTGTTAAGTATGTTGAACAATGCGTCACGTGTTTGTAAGTCAAAGCCGAACACCAAAAGCCATACGGTAAGTTGCAACCATTGGAAGTCCCGAAATGGAAATGAGAGCACATTACCATGGACTTCATTACCAAGTTACCAAAGACGGCGAGAACCCAATATGATACGATTTGGGTGATAGTTGATATATTGACAAAGAGTGCTTTGTTTCTTCCCATTCGGGAAACGATATCGTCAGAGACTTTATCGAAGTTGTTTATCAAGGAGGTGATATCGAGACATGGGGTTCCTATATCTATTGTTTTGGATCGAGATACTCGTTTCACTTCTCGATTTTGGAATAAGTTTCATGAAGATATGGGTACTCAATTGAAAATGAGCACGGCGTATCATACTTAAACGGACGGTCAAACCGAGCGTACGAATAAAACATTGGAGGATATGTTAAGGGCGTGTGTTATTGATTTCGGTGGTAGTTGGGATGAGCACTTACCATTGGTGGAATTCTCGTACATCAATAGTTACCACATTAGTATTGGAATGCCACCTTATGAGATGCTTTATGGGCGTAGATGTCGAACTCCTATTTGTTGGGGTGAAGTGGTTCAAAGAGAAATCGGGAGTACCGATTTGGTTCTAGAGACGAATAGTAAGATTGAGATGATTTGGGCTCGACTTAAAGCGGCGCAAGATAGACAAAAATCTTATACCGATAAAGGAAGATGACCGATCGAGTTTCAAGAAGGTGACATGGTGATGCTTAAGGTTTCGCCATGGAAAGGTGTTATTCGGTTTCGGAAGCGAGGAAAGTTAGCTCCTCGGTTTATTGGTCCTTTCAAGGTTTTGGCACGTGTTGGTGAAGTTGTTTATAGACTAGAGTTACCCGAAGAGCTTGCGGGAATCCATAACACATTTCATGTTTCCCATCTCCGTAAGTGTCTTGCGGATGACTCGACTTGGGTGCCATTAGATGAGATTACCTTGAACAACAAGCTAGAGTATGTGGAAGAACCGATAGCCATTCTTGATGAAAAGGTTAAAATGATGCGAAACAAGGAAGTTAGAACCTTCAAAGTGCAATGGCGACATCGGAAGGGTTCCGAGTTTACGTGGAAATCCGAAAACTTTGTTTTAGTTTATTTTCCGGCTTGTCATGCGGCTTGGATCGCGAGGACGCGCTCCGATTCAAGTGGGGGAGAGTTGTAACATCCAGTTTTTCCCACACATGATTTTTGGTACATATTTAACTGTTAGTACGCTTATAACTCGTTCATTTATGTGTTAAATAAATTAAAGTGTTAGTTGTTGTGTAAATGTATATATATATATATATTTGAGAATGCATGCATGTATGAGTATATGCATGGGTTTTAGATGATGATAAGTCATGTGAGGCTTAAAGGTGAAGTTTAGGCGTATATAGGAAGCGGGAACGAAGCGTACAAGTCAAATAATTAATTATTGGGTTAATGTTGTCGAACTGGTCAGCCTTAGGCAAATGTCGCGCCACGAGGGGGGCTGGTCGCGCCGCGATGATCAATATAAACCAAAATCAGGAGGAGGCTAAAACAGTTCGAGAAAATGGTGTAATGCCGTGCCGCGGCATTTGGGTGTCGCGCCACGACCCGCTGGGCAAACTTATCCGATTTTCAGTTTTAAAATGTGTAATTCGAGGGTATATCTATCTTTTCGCATGTAGATCTGATTGAGACTTTAAGTCTCAGCCACTTATCTCATTTAATTCATTTCTTTTCCATTTTCTTCTCTATTTTCCTCTCAAAACACAAAACCCACTTAGATCTAAATTAAGATTTGAAGGTGAAGATTTATGAATCAATCCTTGGAGCAAGAAGTAAAGTTGTTCTCCCTGTTCTTAGCTACGAGTGGATAGTGTTGGTAAGTCTTAACTTCGTGTTTTGAGTTTTGGCTAATTTATGACAAGGATTTGGTCATTTGAGGCTTATAAGACCCATTTGGGGAGTTAATGGGTGAATTTGGGTTAATTCGATGTAAGGAAACCCAAATGGTGTTGACTTATGGTTTGGTTTTGTAAATTGGGGTTGTAAGTGTTAATTGTATTGTTAAGCACTAATACACTTGTTAAATGATGAAAGAATTGTAAGTGGGTTAAGTTGACCAAATTGGTAAGTCTAAGTGTTAAAATGGGTCAAATGGACAACGTTGACCTAGTTTGGGCAAGATGGGTATGAAAATACCCTAGATGGTGTTAGTGAAGGTATTTCGTATGCCCGAGAGACATATTAAATCAATGTAGCTAATATTTTATGATCCAAGTCGGGTCATACCCAATAACAAGCTTACCGACACCTTATATGTATTTAATCTTAACGATTGGGTCGTTAAATAAATACGCGACACTTGGATTTTTGAAAATCGATTTTCTAAAATATTATCACTTGAGATAAATTATTTGGATAATTTACATTTAATTATCTATAAGTTTAAATAATTATATTGTGTTATATTTTATAAAAGGTTTATAAAATATGCAAGTAACATTAAAAATTACATGGTTTATTACAAGTTTATAAAATAAACTAGTGTGATTATTAAATGGATGAGGATGGTGGCGGTTTTGGAAGCCCCAAGACAACCTCCCATGCTTATTCCTTTTGTTACTTTTGAGATCACAACTTCTAAGGTGCATGCTAAACACTTATACCAAGCATTGACTCAAGGTTAGTTGTAGCAAGTTGGAAAAACTCTCTCTTCTCCCCTCTTGATGCTGCTGGCCGAAACTTAACAAGAAAAGGGAGAGGGTTTTGCTTGCTAAATTAAGTGATTAAGTTTCCTAAAATCCTAACTAAACAAAGGTAGGTGTTGGTGATTGAAAGCTTGGGGTTTTACACACTTGAGGCTTCAAGTTAGAAGCTTACATTTCATCATCTTCTTCATCATCTTGCTCTTTTGAAAACTGCCCTCAAACACACTTGAGGAGGTATATATCTTACTTCCTTATTCTTATATGTAAGCATATGTTTCATGACTTGATGTCTATATGGGATTCAATATAAAATGGTTAAACATATAAACTTGTTTTCTTAATAATTATGCTTCCGCTTGCTTTAATATTCATAAAATTGGTTTTGTGATTATGTAAACTCAAAGAACATGTTGTTATGTTGAACTCCATCAATGGTATCTATAGTCGAAGTCTATGAAATATGCTTTTTATATATGGTCTTTAAACCCACTATATTTGCATTCTAAGTACATGCATGAAAATGGAATGCAAAAATTTTCGGGTTTGGGAGGGTTGATTGATTTGGCCGAATTCTTGGAGGACCCAAATGGGTTTTGGGTTGTTCCATTTTGGTCAGATTTGTTGTGTATTAATGTTCACAATCATAGCCATGACCTTGTGTTTGAATGAATGTTTGTTTGGTTGATTTGTTAATCTTTCAATTTGGTTTTAATATTCATTCAATTTGGTTTGTAATATTAATTATTCATTTGGTATGCAATATTAATTTTGGTTATGTAATTTATTTTATATTTGGTATGTAAAATAGATTAGGTTGTATTTTCATTTTTTAGAAGAAATGTATTAGGATATATTTTTTGTAAAAGATGAAGATGCAAGATGAAGACAAGGAAGATACAAGATTAAGTGGGAGATTTTAAAATCTCCTACTTTGTGTTATAACCCCTTAACCGGTGGCATTTGTTTTCGGCTAAACAAATGTCTACCAAAATGGCTTGATTGTGAACATATATGTTTTGCATGCATGGTTGTTTACTGTGTTTGTATGTTTGGTTGCTACAAATAAAAAAATCACAAATTAACAACAAGCAAAATGACAATTTAATTGGTTAAATTAGACATTATTAACGACATGCAAAACAACAATATAATTGGTTAAATTAAAAGTGGCATAAGGACATTGATAAACGGTTATTAAGAACATGAAAACAATCACATATATAAAATGGTTTATATCATGTAATTGGCTTAATTACAAGACATGAAAATGGGTTTTCATAAGTACCATACACTAAATGCATGTTGGTATATGGCGTAAAAGTTTTCTTAAACTAGAAATAATGAAAACTTAAAATCCCTTATTAACAAGGTAAAAAAGTTAAATGCCATCCTTTTGTGTGACACTTAGGCGTATTAGGGAACTCATAATGGGATAAAGGTCACCTAACCGTTACGAGCAAACTAATACGATTAAGGTGAATTTCGCACACTTGTGGGATAAAGGTCACCTAACCACTTGTATGTTAAATTTACACGTTTTTACAAGTAGGACGACTTGATTTGGGAATCATGAACTTAGGGTCACCAAAGCATGAGGAACAAATAGGCGTTGATGAGATAAATATGCCATGCAAAAGGATTGCATGATCCCATAACTTAGAAGTTGCAAAAGGATTGCAATTGTCATATAATGATTACCTAGCTAAATCAAATGACGGGATAAAGGTCACCTAACTGAAATTTGGTTTACCGTTGGATTCTAAAATTTAATAAATATCAATTGGATTTAAAGGGTATTGATTGTTAAATTAAAATTGATACTTAAACAACTTTGTTAAATTTTATAGTTGGCCGCCAATAACAACAACATTCTAAACGCACCAATCAACTTTAAAAACCTATCGTTGAGGTCAATCCTCGAAAAGGAAAAACTCAACCATACGAACTTCATGGATTGGTTTCGCAATCTAAGAATTGTCCTCAAACTAGAGGATAGGGCGTATGTGTTGGAAGACCCCATTCCCGATCAACCGGACGAGGATGATACAGAAGGCATGGCTTATTGGGATAATTATTGCACCGATTCGGTGCAAATCTCTTGCCTTATGCTTGGGACTATGATACTCGAACTCCAAAAGGACTTCAAGCATCATAGTGCATATGACATGATCACACAAATGAAGGAGATGTTCCTTCAACAAGCTCGTGTCGAGCGCTTCGAAACGGTTCGAGCGCTTCATGCATGTCGGATGGACGACTCCCAATCCATTTCATCTTATGTCCTTAAGATGAAAAGCCTAATTGATCGAGCAAACCGTCTAAATTGCAACGTGTCTAATGAATTAGCCACATACCTTATCCTTAATTCTTTGTCAAAAAGGTTTGACACATTCGTAATGAATTACAATATGAATGGTTGGGATAAGAGCATTGGCGAATTACATGCCATGCTTAAGACGGCCGAAGCAAGCATGGGTAAAAGGGCTTCACCCGTGCTTATGATCAATGAAGGCGGATTAAAAAAAATAACACTTCTAAGCCAAAGGTGGCTAAGAGGAAAGGACCCGCCTACCAGGGCAAGGGCAAGGGAAAGGGGAAGATGGTTACCCCAACCAACAATAACAATAAGCAAAAGGTTGCTGGTAAAGCTAACCCCAAGGAAGATCCGTGCTTTGGTTGCGGTGAGATGGGTCACTGGAAATGCAACTGCCCGATCTATCTAAAGGAGTTGAAAGAAAAGAGGGATGCAGGGCAAACGTCAGGTAATGTATATATGGTATAAATTGAGCTTTGTATTACTTCTTCTAATACATGGGTATTAGACACAGGATGTGGAACTCACATTTGCAATTCTTTGCAGGGGTTCAAAAGAAGTAATCAAGACGCGGGAGCAACAAGTCTCTTCTGAAATGTCCCGTTCATATTAATTATAAACATTCCATATTAATTGATTTCGTTGCGAGGTTTTGACCTCTATATGAGACGTTTTTCAAAGACTGCATTCGTTTTTAAAAACAAACCATAACCTTTATTTTATCGACAAGGTTTAAAGGACACCACCAGAAATGATAATCTAAAAAATATCACACTTACACACTACCAATACATATTGGTTTACAATATTAATATGTTACAACAAAGTAAATTTCGAATGCAGTTTTAAACAATATTATACAAGCATGCTGACTCCAAATCTTGTCCATATATTAGCATGCAACAGCGGAAGCTCTTAATAATCACCTGAGAATAAACATGCTTTAAACGTCAACAAAAATATTGGTGAGTTATAGGTTTAACCTATATATTTATCAAATCATAATAATAGACCACAAGATTTCATATTTCAATATACATCCCATACATAGAGATAAAAATCATTCATATGGTGAACACCTGGTAACCAACATTAACAAGATGCATATAAGAATATCCCCATCATTCCGGGACATCCAACGGACATGATATAAAACTTGAAGTACTAAAGCATCCGGTACTTTGGATGGGGTTTGTTAGGCCCAATAGATCTATCTTTAGGATTCGCGTCAATTAGGCGTGCACTAATTCTCAAAATTAGTGATGTTCCCTAATTCTTAGACTATCAAGCAAAAGGGGCATATTTGGCTTCGATCATTCAACCATACAAAGTAGTTTCGTGTACTTGTGTCTATTTTGTAAAACATTTATAAAGCTGCATGTATTCTCATCCCAAAAATATTAGATTTTAAAAGTGGGACTATAACTCACTTTCACAGATTTTTACTTCGTTGGGAAGTAAGACTTGGCCACTGGTCGATTCACGGACTTATAACAAATATGTACAAAGTATGTTCAAAATATATTTACAACATTTTTAATACGTTTTAATGTTTTAAATATTTTCAGTCAGCTATCCTCATTAGTAACCTACAACTAGTTGTCCATAGTTAGATGTACAGAAATAAATTGATATATATTATCTTGACCCAATCCACGACCCAGTGTATACACGTCTCCGGCTAGATCACAACTCAAAGTATATATATTTTTAGAATCAACCTCAACCCTGTATAGCTAACTCTAACATTACTGCATAAAATAATATATATAGATGGATCGATATGATATGTCAAAACATTTGCATACGTGTCTATGGTATCCCAAGATTACATAATATATTAGAATATATGTATAATACAATATAAGTTAGCTAGGATATGATTTGTATAGAATTGTTACAATATTTCCCGTAGCTACAACAATCAAAAAATATCCAATCTTGTTTTACCCATAACTTCTTCGTTTTAAATCCGTTTTGAGTGAATCAAATTGCTATGGTTTCATATTGAACTCTATTTTATGAATCTAAATAGAAAAAGTATAGGTCTATAGTTAGAAATATAAGTTACAAGTAGTTTTTGTAAGAGGTAGTCATTTCAGTCGAAAGAACGACGTCTTGATGACCATTTTGAAAAACATACTTCCACTTTGAGTTTAACCATGATTTTTGGATATAGTTTCATGTTCATAAGAAAAATCATTTTCCCAAAAGAACTACTTTTAAATCAAAGTTTATTATAGTTTTTAATTATCAAACCCAAAACAGCCCGCGGTGTTACTACGACGGCGTATGTCCGGTTTTACGGTGTTTTTCGTGTTTCCAAGTTTTAAATCATTAAGTTAGCATATCATATAGATATAGAACATGTGTTTAGTTGATTTTAAAATTCAAGTTAGAAGGATTAACTTTTGTTTGCGAACAAGTTTAGAATTAACTAAACTATGTTCGAGTGATTTCAAGTTTAAACCTTCGAATAAGGTAGTTTTATATATATGAATCGAATGATGTTATGAACATCATTACTACCTCAGGTTTTGTGGATAAACCTACTGGAAATGAGAAAATAGATCTAGCTTCAAAGGATCCTTGGATGACTTGAAAGTTCTTAAAGCAGAAGCATGACATGAAAACAAGTTCAAGTAAGATTTCCACTCGAAATAAGATTGTTATAGTTATAGAAATTGAATCAAAGTTTGAATATGAGTATTACCTTGTATTAGAAAGATATATTACTGTAAATAAGAAAGATTTCTTGAGGTTAGATGATCACTTTACAAGATTGGAAGTAAGCTAGCAAACTTGGAAGTATTCTTGATTTTATGAAACTAGAACTTATAGAATTTATGAAGAACACTTAGAACTAGAAGATATAACTTGAGAGAGATCAATTAGATGAAGAAAATTGAAGAATGAAAGTGTTTGTAGGTGTTTTTGGTCGTTGGTATATGGATTAGATATAAAGGATGTGTAATTTTGTTTACATGTAAATAAGTCATGAATGATTACTAATATTTTTGTAATTTTATGAGATATTTCATGCTAGTTGCCAAATGATGGTTCTCACATGTGTTAGGTGACTCACATGGGCAGCTAAGAGCTGATCATTGGAGTGTATATACCAATAGTACATACATTTAAAAGCTGTGTATTGTACGAGTACGAATACGGGTGCATACGAGTTGAATTGTTGATGAAACTGAACGAGGATGTAATTGTAAGCATTTTTGTTAAGTAGAAGTATTTTGATAAGTATATTGAAGTCTTTCAAAAGTGTATGAATACATATTAAAACACTACATGTATATACATTTTAACAGAGTCGTTAAGTCATCGTTAGTCGTTACATGTAAATGTTGTTTTGAAACCTTTAGGTTAACGATCTTGTTAAATGTTGTTAACCCATTGTTTATTATATCTAAAGAGATGTTAAATTATTACATTATCATGATATTATGATATATTAATATATCTTAGTATGATACATATACAGTTAAATGTTGCTACAACAATAATCGTTACATATATGTCTCGTTTCGAAATCATTAAGTTAGTAGTCTTGTTTTTACATATGTAGTTCATTGTTAATACACTTAATGAAATGTTTACTTATCATTTATCATGATTAAACATAGTGTATCAATATCTTAATATGATTCATATGTATTTAGTAAGACGTTATTGTAACGGTAATCGTTATATATATCGTTTCGAGTTTCTTAATTCAATAAACTCAATTTTATGTATATAACACATTGTTAAAATACCTAATGAGATACTTACTTATCATAATATCATGTTAACTATATATATAATCATATATATGTCATCATATAGTTTTTACAAGTTTTAACGTTCGTGAATCACCAGTCAACTTGGGTGGTCAATTGTCTATATGAAACCTATTTAAATTAATCAAGTCTTAACAAGTTTGATTGCTTAACATGTTGGAAACACTTAATCATGTAAATAACAATTTCATTTAATATACATAAACATGGAAAAGTTCGGGTCACTACATCTTCATGGGTAATGGAGCAAGGATGCAAGTGAAAGCTCAAGGAGACTTTGTTTTGAAACTACCAAGTGGTTTGGAGCTTATTTTGAAATATGTTTTGTATGCACCCGATTTATCTCGAAACATTATTTCTGTATCCCGTTTGAAACAATATGGTTTTAATCTTAATTTCATTAAATGATGATATCCATGTTTATTTAGATGATGTGTTCTATTTTAAGGCTTTGTCTTTGAATGGTATTTATGAATTGGTTCATGACTACACATCATACAATAGCTCAATGTTCCATGCAAACACCAAGAAACTCAAAAGGGATTTGAGTGATTCCTACTTATGGCATTGTCGCCTTGGTCACATAAACAAGAATCGAATGTATACACTTCAAAAGAATGGACTTTTGAAATCAAATGAACTAGACTCGTTTGATGTATGTGAATCTTGTTTACAAGGAAAAATGACTAAAGCACCTTTCAAAGGGACCTATGAAAGGGCTAAAGACTTATTAGGATTAATACATTCAGATGTATGTGGACCTTTTAAGCCCATGACTAGGAAAGGTGAAAGATACTTCATCACTTTCATTGATGACTTCAGTCGTTTCGGATATGTCTATTTATTAAGGCACAAGGACGAAACTTTTGAAGCATTCAAAGAATATCAAAACGAAGTACAAAATCAACTCAACAAGACAATCAAGGTACTTCATACCAATAGAGGAGGTGAATACCTAAGCGATGCTTTCCAATATCATCTTAAAGGTTGTGGGATTATCTCGCAACTCACTCCTCCTGGAACACCCCAACTTAATGGAGTTTATGAAAGGAGGAACCGAACCCTAATGGATATGGTTTGATATATGATGGCTAGAAGCTCATTACCTCTATCATTTTGGAGTTTTTGTCTATGCTCCACCGCTCATATTCTAAATATGGCCCCAACCAAGAAAGTGGAATGAACTCCTCATGAGATGTGGTTTGGAAAACCTCCATCTCTATCATACTTAAAGGTATGGGGATGTGAAGTTTATCCTAAGCGTTACATCCCTAATAAGTTGAATGCTCGATCCACGAAGTGTATCTTTATAGGATATCCCAAGGATGATATGGGATATTATTTCTATGATCCTTCCGAGCAGAATGTAATTGTTGCTCGGAAGGCTGAATTCCTTGAAACTAAGTTCCTAATGGAAGGTAATAGTGAAAGGAAGATAGATCTTGAAGAGGTTCAAGATCAAGTAGATGATACACAATTGGTTGACACTAGCACTCAACATGAAAATGTTGAGAATGATCAAAGTATACAAGATGTTTGCAGATCTGGTAGGATTAGTAATCCTCCTAAGAGATATGGGTTTCTCATGGATGGTTTCTATGTTGTTGATTTGGATGAACCAACAAACTACCAAGATGCTTTATCAAGGATTGATAAAGATAAATGGCAGGAAGCCATGAACGCTGAGATGCAATCCATGTATGATAACCAAGTTTGGGAACCTATTGCACAACCTACTGGCTCAAGGCTAGTTGATTGTAAATGACTTTTCAAAATGAAAACCGACATACATGGAAACTTGGATACATATAAAGCTAGACTTGTAGCAAAAGGTTTCACTCAAACTCAAGGGGTTGACTATGATGAAACTTTTTCGCCTGTGGCAATGCTAAAGTCTATTAGGATATTACTTTCCATTACTGCTCATTATGATTATGAAATATGGCAAATGGATGTCAAGACCGCTTTCCTAATTGGACATCTTGAGAAAGATGTCTATATGGTTCAGCCTGAAGGTTTTGTTGATCCGAAATATCCTAAAAAGGTATGCAAGTTAAAGAAGTCAATCTACGGATTAAAACAAGCATCTAGAATGTGGAATCATCGTTTTAATGAGGAGGCCAAGAAATTTGGCTTCATTAAAAATGGTGATGAAGCTTGTGTATACAAGAAAGCTAGTGGGAGCACTATCATATTCCTTGTACTATATGTGGATGATATATTGTTATTTGGGAACGATATTCCGGCAATGCAAGGTGTTAAAACTTGGCTAAGTAAATGCTTCTCCATTAAGGATCTTGGAGAAGCACAATACGTTTTGGGGATTGGGATCTACAGGGATAGATCCAAGAAACTGATAGGTTTGAATCAAAGTGCATACATTGAAAAGATCTTTAAAATGTTCAAGATGGAGAACTCTAAGAAAGGTTTGGTACCTATTCAAAGAGGAACACTTCTCAGTTCATCTCAGTACCCTACCACGAAAGATGAACAAGAGAGAATGAAGAAAGTCCTGTACGCATCTGCTATTGGATCAATCATGTATGCAATGATATGTACTAGACCTGATGTGTCATGCGCTCTTAGCTTGACAAGTAGATACCAGAATAACCCAGGAAACAATCATTGGATTGCGGTTAAAAGTATGTTGAAATACCTTAGGAGGACTAAGGATATGTTTCTTATATACGGGTCTGGTGAGGAGGAACTCGCTGTAAAAGGTTACGTGGACGCGAGTTTTCAAACTGATCGAGATGATTCTTGATCACAATCCGGTTATGTCTTCACGTTAAATGGAGGTGCGGTCTCTTGGAAGAGTTCAAAACAGGATGTTGTTGCACTATCCACTATAGAGTCAGAGTACATTGCCGCCTCATTGGCAGCTCAGGAAGCTGCATGGATGAAGAAATTCATCGATGACTTAGGAGTAGTTCCTTCCATTCAGGACCCTCTTGAGATCTTTTGTGACAACGAGGGTACGATTGCTCAAATCAAGGAACCTCGTGCTCACCAAAAGACCCATCACATTGAGCGGAGATTCAACTACATAAGGGATGAGGATGAAAAGAGAAAGATATGTATTCACAAATTTCACACAGATCTTAATATAGTGGATCCACTCACGAAGCTCTTACATGGTGCAAAGCATCAAGGGCATGTTAGTGCATTAGGGCTTCGATATTCTAGTGATTGGTTGTGATCTGTTTTATGTATTGTAACAAAATGAAGTGGTTCAAACTCATTAATATAATTATGGTGTTAATTTATTAATCTTGAGTCAGGTTCCTATTTTGCATATTTTATCCATGAATAAGTAATTATTCTAAATTCCGTAGTCGATCACATTTGTGGGAGCAAGTGTGAGAGTTTAGACTATTATGAACTTGGATTGGTATACATTCATGGGATGCATGTGAGGCAAGGTTGCAACCAAGGTTCATAGATATTTGTGGGATACAAATATTGGAAGACCCGCCCTCAAGATTTACTAAATGGAGCCTTTGTGGTTGATCACATGTAATCTTGAGTAAAGGCGAATATCATTGTATCCTCTGACTCGAGATACATATTAGGTTTGGATATTTACCAAGTATTGTGCCTTGATTCTTTCCTCGCTATTCTGAAATATGGTAGTTCATAAGGAAGAGCTCAGGTGTGATACAAAGTATATATCTAGGACGTATGTAGTCAAGATAGAATTTGTCCCTCTTATTCGTTGAGAGTCAAATGTCTAAGGCCTGATAAAGTTAAATCTAGAAGAGAGTGATCACTCTGTGTCTCTTGGATTTAACATGACATCTAGGATGAAAGGATATAATGAAAAGATTCACCTATTCATATTCGAGATGGGAACTCGAAAGGGATGATGTTATTGAATTGCACAAAGTCATAACATATTGGGGTGATGGACGGTCGTTAGGTGGTATCCGTCACTTGCATTAATTTCTTATGTTTCTCGTGCAAGTGGGAGATTGAAGGTATTTCGTATGCCCGAGAGACATATTAAATCAATGTAGCTAATATGTTATGATCCAAGTCGGGTCATACCCAATAACAAGCTTACCGACACCTTATATGTATTTAATCTTAACGATTGGGTCGTTAAATAAATACGCGACACTTGGATTTTAGAAAATGGGTTTTCTAAAATATTATCACTTGAGATAAATTATTTGGATAATTTACATTTAATTATTTATAAGTTTAAATAATTATATTGTGTTATATTTTATAAAAGGTTTATAAAATATGCAAGTAACATTAAAAATTACATGGTTTATTACAAGTTTATAAAATAAACTAGTGTGATTATTAAATGGATGAGGATGGTGGTAGTTTTGGAAGCCCCAAGACAACCTCCCATGCTTATTCCTTTTGTTACTTTTGAGATCACAACTTCTAAGGTGCATGCTAAACACTTATACCAAGCATTGACTCAAGGTTAGTTGTAGCAAGTTGGAAAAACTCTCTCTTCTCCCCTCTTGATGCTGCAGGCCGAAACTTAACAAGAAAAGGGAGAGGGTTTTGCTTGCTAAATTAAGTGATTAAGTGTCCTAAAATCCTAACTAAACAAAGGTAGGTGTTGGTGATTGAAAGCTTGGGGTATTACACACTTGAGGCTTCAAGTTAGAAGCTTACATTTCATCATCTTCTTCATCATCTTGCTCTTTTGAAAACTGCCCTCAAACACACTTGAGGAGGTATATATCTTACTTCCTTGTTCTTATATGTAAGCATATGTTTCATGACTTGATGTCTATATGGGATTCAATATAAAATGGTTAAACATATAAACTTGTTTTCTTAATAATTATGCTTTCGCTTGCTTTAATATTCATAAAATTGGTTTTGTGATTATGTAAACTCAAAGAACATGTTGTTATGTTGAACTCCATCAGTTAGTTGTTGATATTGGACTATAATCACTAGCTTTTAGTGATTTATAGCGAGCCTTAGCCATTAATGGGCGGTTTTGGTGTAAGTGAGTCATTTAATGCAATCGGGTCATTAAATGCTCAAGTGTTAATGTTGGTGTCTAGTCCAACTAGTTTGTGTATTGAAAGTGTACTTAATGTATTAGGTACTTTGCTTTGAAGCTTTTGGAAGTGCATAATCATCATCTTGGTGTTAAGGTGAGTGGGATAAGTATACATGTATGTATATGATGGGATAAGTATACATGTATGGATATGTGTTGATGTATGGATATGTGTTGTCCAAGTTGGTGGTACATGTCGTTGTACCCTAACGGTTTTTATGAATGGATATGCATTGTCCGAGTTGGTGGTATATGTCGTTGTACACTAACAGTTTATTGAACGGATATGTGTTGTCTAAGAGTTAGTGATATATGTTGTTGTACACTAACAGTTGTTATGAACACCGATGGGAAATTCGAGCACAATTCCTTTATACGATTGGTTAACCATGGTTGTGCGAATTTTGTATTTAGCATATTAAATTGTGAACCATATGCTATTGTTTTGGCTAGCTTATTGTAAATTTACGGATAGTCATTATGCATGATGTTTGAATGGTTGTCGAATTGCTATCTTGTATGCGGTTTGTGTAAGTAAATGCAAGCAGTTAGATTATATATATGCATTGTATAATTATTGCACTCACTAAGCGTTAGCTTACCCCTCTCGTTGTTTATCTTTTTAGATGCAGGTGCAGACAAAGGGAAGGGGGTTGTTGGATACTAGTTCCCATGTTGGATTCTTGTTGAACTTTTTGAAGTCGACCAAGCGTTTTGGGTAGTTTAGCCCCAAACCATGCTCGGGTGTAGTTTGCATTAAAACTATCATTTTAAAGCGGTCGAACTTGTATTACATTCGATTAATGGCCTTCGTGCCTTTTGTAAACATTAAAATTGTTGTAAGCTTAAACGGGTTGCATTGAATGGTTTAAACGTATTGAATGGCGCGTAAATGTTTTAATTACTTTAAAATTTTTTTTACTCGTGTTAAATACGGGTTGGGTTGTTTCAGATTTTGTCGGGTCGTTACAGATGGTATCAGAGCATTGGTTGTAGGGATCTAGGATGTGCATTAGTGTGTCTGACAGTGTCGTTAGGACGCATTAGTGAATCTAGACTACAATCGGATAGTTAACCATTGCATCCTGACTTGCATTTGCTATAGATAGCACTTACTTGACTACTTGTGCATTTATACTTGAATCTTTCTTAGGTGGACTCTGTAATGGTACCAAACTTTCATCATACGAATCCGTATTCTGCCATTTTCTGGTAATACACATAAATTCAAGATTCATATGCGTAAAGATGACGACGACTTTGTTAATTACACTAGTTCGAGAACTTTGTCTCCCAGATTGTTATTCATCACCGTCCCAGCTTACAATCCACGAGTGCTATAAAGTTTCCACCACTATGGTAATCACTAACCACTACCGATGTTACACCGGTGTTCTTCACTACCTACTACTTATTGTTACTACCGTCACTACTCTAGGTGAGTATCGTCATCACTATTTATCACTACGGTTACGTTCTACTCATTATCATAATTCGTTAATCCTCTTGTACCTAAAGAAATCATTGTTTGACTTGAACCGCATTGACTTGAACAATCACTGAAAGGACCCGTTCATATACATTATAAACGATTCATAATAGTTGATTTCATCGTGAGGTATTTGACCTCTATATGATACATTTTACAAACATTGCATTCGTTTTTAAAAGACAAACTTTCTTTACAACGAAAGTTGACGGCATGCACACCATTTCATAATACATCCAACTATAATTGGCTTAATAATAATCTTGATGAACTCAATGACTTGAATGCAACGTCTTTCAAAATATGCCATGAATGACTCCAAGTAATATCCTTAAAATGAGCTAATGCACAGCGGAAGATTTCTTTAATATCTGAGAATAAACATGCTTTAAAGTGTCAACCAAAAGGTTGGTGAGTTCATAGGTTTATCATAACAATCATTTCAATATATTAATAGACCACAAGATTTCCGTTTATAAATATATGTACACTCACAAGTGTATAAAAGTATTCTATAAGTTGTAGGCACCCGGTAACAAGCCTTAACGTTCAGTTTTTACCCTCTGAAGTACACCAGATCAGGTGTGTTTAAAATAACCTCGAAGTACTAAAGCATCCCATAGTCAGGATGGGGTTTGTCAAGCCCAATAGATCTATCTTTAGGATTCGTGCCTACCGTACATAGACAAGTAGTTTAATGTTACCAAGCTAAGGGTATATTTCTGGTTTAAACCCACGTAGAATTAGTTTTAGTACTTGTGCCTATTTCGTAAAACATTTATAAAAACAGTGCATGTATTCTCAGTCCCAAAAATATATATAAAAGGGAGCAAATGAAACTCACCATACTGTATTTCGTAGTAAAAATACATATAACGTCATTTAACAAGTGCAAGGTTGGCCTCAGATTCACGAACGTATCAATATTGAGATTCAATATTGCAGGAAAGTACGTAGACGCACCGGAGATGATAAACACTAGATTGACCTCATGAGCATACCCATGAACCATACCTATCACCTCCATAGCTATAACCCATAATTTCCTTAGCTTCGACTCATTCAAAAAACTATTTTGAAATCACTCGGACAGCACTCCGTCGTAATATTTTATGTATACTAATAATATCTTGAAATAATACAGAGCAAATATATATATATATATATATATATATATATATATATATATATATATATATATATATATATATATATATATATATATATATATATATATATATCGATTGAGAGAGTTTAGAGAAATATATTTTCAAGTTTCTATGAAATAATAAAACCTATTGAATTCTATTTATAATAGATTTTTGAATTATTAAAGTGAATTATTAAAGTATGAATTATTAAAGTGTATTATTAAAGTATGAATTATTAAAGTGAATTATCAAAGTATGAATTATTAAAGTGAATTATTAAAGTATGAATTATTAAAGTGAATTATTAAAGTATGAATTATTAAAGTGAATTATCAAAGTATGAATTATTAAAGTGAATTATTAAAGTATGAATTATTAAAGTGAATTATTAAAGTATGAATTATTAAAGTGAATTATTAAAGTATGAATTATTAAAGTGAATTATTAAAGTATGAATTATTAAAGTAAATTATTAAAGTACGAATTATTAAAGTGAATTATTATAGTTAAAGTAAAGTAAAAGTAAAGTAAAGGTAAATTTAAAGTATAGTAAAAGTATAAAAACTATGTATGTATAATGCGCGTATAAATATATATAATATTAATTTAAATCGTTATATATATTTAATGAAATAAAATATAAATATCGTTATATTTATTATACTGGTTAAGTAATGAGTTGTCAAAAGTGATTCTAGATATTTATAAAAGTTATATACGTTTTAATAATAAAGTTCTTTTTAAACTGAAAACGTCATTGTACGCTTGGAAATAGATTAATAGAATATTATGGAAACCAATTATCCACTAACTTTTGTCTAACTTTCGTAAATGACACTTTATGTTTTTATTTATAAATAGCTTTACAAATTATTCTGAATATCGTTAAGAGGAATAGATTTTCTCAAATCATAGTGGACCTCTCAACAGAGACTTGTAATCATAATTCAATGTTTCTGATAATTCAATCATTTAATATATATATTTTTAATTTCGTCGAAAATCATATTGAAACAAATACGTTCATGTAAAGTATTATACGTTTAATACTTTATTAATATTCTCAAGTTATAATATATATATACATATACATATCTATTTATATATAACGGTTCGTGAATCGTCGGAATTTGGTCGAGGTTATAATGAATGTATGAACACAGTTTAAAATTCTTGAGATTTAACTTAACAAACTTTGCTTATTGTGTCAGAATAATAAAAAGATTAAAGTTTAAATTTGATCGGAAATTTCCGGGTCGTTACAGTACCTACCCGTTAAAGAAATTTCGTCCCCGAAATTTGATAGAGGTCGTCATGACTAACAATCAGAATGTTATTATAACGATTATAGAGTTTTATCATGTTCAAGAAGCATGGATAAAATAATTCGATTACTCGAAGCGTGTGAGTGAAGTTATCGTAAACGAATGAAATAAAATAATAGTGATTCGTCGTATCTTTTGACGTCATCACGATTGATCTCCGAAAAGAAAATCTTTGTAATCTATATTGGATTTGATTATTCGGCGATTAAGGAAATTATGATCCTCTTCGAATTAATGCGATAATCCATTTTGATTTCTCTGTCGGATATTTCACTATAAATCCACCTCCTTTGTTTTCTTACAACTCACACCTTCTCAGCTCATATTTTAAAGTATTTGTCAATATGCTTCATCCAGTGCTGATTCTTGATATACTCCTCACTTTCATATCTGTCGCTCTTCTTTTTCATCTGCCTCCAGAAGAATCTATTTACTTCTACTATACTCTTGGTTTTATAGTGTTTTTAGTTCTCCCGTGTCTTTATATTGCTATATGCATTGATATATACGGTTTGTGATTTCTGGGTTGTTGTTGGGTTTTATATCTTCCCTTATATTTCAAAGTCCTTGCTTCTTCTATAATCATTGTCATCCACAGTTAATGCTCTCTTCTATTTGCTATGATTTATACTCCCATTTCTAGTTCAGAGCTTTGTCCTTTCGTTTCTTCTTCTTGCAATTAAGCACCGCTTGTAATGGTCCAGAATTCGCAGATATAAATTTCGGAATGAACATTGTTAATGTTCTAGGAAGGAAATTGTAATGGCACGATCTTGACTTGTCAAATTACCAGAATACCTCGGAAAAGGCCGAATCATCAAGAAATATTTTCTTGATATTTAGAGATCAAAGAGAATACAAGAGTCATGTAACATAGCACATGATGACGTTATGATCTGTGAATCATCATGTTCGATTTAGAAACTCAGCATGAATTACTATAATATAATCACGTTGATCAAGTGTCATTATATTATACTAACTCATGCTTCAGCTCCCAACACTTCTTCAAGAATATTCCTATTTTAAACTCGAATGTTTCAGAATTTAGAAACTAAAATAGTTTCTTTTATGATATAATACAGATAGCGCGAAGAGGTAAATGATTTCAGATAAGAATAATTATAAAAATATCTTCAGAAGTATGGATGATATTTATAATGAAAGATATGATGATATCTTAGAATGTCTAATATCAGAGGATGATGAAGGATATTGTCCGCAGGGGTTTAGAGTCAGGAGCAAGGTATTTTTTAATGACTTCAGCAAGTACTGAATCATTTGGATTCTTTGAAGACAGGTTCAGCCTTTGTGATTAGTCCACAGCCTCCTTCATACTTTGCTCAATCCGTTTTCCAGTTCCAAAGCTTCTCTTTTTCTGAGCTTTGCCAATATACTATCCTTTATCATCCAACTTTTTACTGTTAAGGTCGTTTACAGTTTTTGCTGCTTCATCAGCATTTTTCAAAATTTCGAGAACTGGTTCGCAGTTTAGGGTGTTTTTCAGAAATTTCTCATTCAAAGAATGTAAGTCTTGGAGGTAGACGTTGTGTGTATATGTAATTGTTGATGTAGACATGCTGCGAGGTTTCAAAATACTGATTGCTGATTCTCAATAACTGGTATGGCAATTCTTGTTATAAGGTATGAATGAGTATATGATAGGGTTTCGATAATTATAATGATTTTTTTTTTTTTTTTTTTTTTGGAAAGTCAAAGATCAGTGAAGTTGTTGGTAAGTTTATTGCTAATGTGGTGAATATAAACGATTCCCCGGTAACGTTGGTGAAAGGGTAACGTATCTATCAAGGTTATAATAAGACTGTTTTGATTGAGAAGTCGAAGTTGACTTGCTGGAGCTGTGACAAAACTGTCTATTTTGAAACGGAATTGAAAAGTTATTTTAGCTAGTAAATGCCAAAGGGTCTAACACGGATACGTGTCTAACTATGACTTGGGTTTTGAGAGTTTTTCAGGTGTATAACTGTGGATAACATGTGGTTGGATCATCATCTCGATTGTTCCTTAGTTGAAGTGTCTTCAGGAATTTCGAAGGGTTTGAGCACATATTGTAATCGTTAATACATATGATGTTCTAACACAGTTTTGAAGTCAAAGTTTAGCTTTGAAAGATATAGGAATCTAAGAGTGATGATACTGGTTATATTTCGAATTGAATTATGCGATTTCAAAATCAAAATATGCAATTGAATTTGAATGAGTATGATTGTTTTGATTTATATGAAAGAATGGATATTGTTGTGAAAGTAGGGAGTATAGTTGATGATTGCTGAATCAGTTTCGAAAAATATAATATATTAATTGTGAATTTATATATCTCTCGGGTATTACCTACCCGTTAAAAAAAAATTCACAATTAATATTTTGTACAAAAGAAGTTTATTACAATCTTTATGAAAATATATGTGTATATTTTCTTTAGATGTAATATAGATTTAATGAGTTAATATTAAATTAAACTCATTTGTTTTATGGTTGGAACTAGAATTGAGTAATCCCTAAAACTTTATAAATTGCATTAGTATTTCTTCAATAATATTGAAATTATGAATCATTACTTTGTTATTTGTTGGTTTTCGTGAAATTCTTGTGAACTTCGCAAAGTACGAATGATGTTATTTGAAAAGTTTCGAGTACATCAATGATGAAAGTGTAAAATCAAACATATATTCGAATAATACACTTGGTTTATTATGAATTGGAATTTTATTGAATTGAGACAGAGATTGTAATTAACGATGATTAAGTTGCGAACGAAAGACGTACATCATTGCATATTTGTAATATGAATTAACTGAGTAGTTAAGATTCACACATAATAGCTTGGTACGGGAAGATTTATTATGGTTTAAAAATTTATACATATAAAATATACATATAAATCTTTCGATTGGAAATGAGTTAATACTTCATAACTCGTTGATACAATATATTTGTTGTTGATTCGTAATGATGTCCACAATGATTCTTGAACTGACAGAGTTTTTGATGTTACAGGTGCTGTTGATTCTGATGATACTGACAGCACTGACTGTGTTGATGATGCTACGGTCTTGTTGATGCTATTGGTAAAACAATTCTAGCTTGTAAATCATACACCATTTTCGATCAAAGTTTCTACTCTACCATCTCCGTTCACTCATCCGATTTACGGTCAGAATTAAATAATCTCTAAGATTTTGGAGATTACATAACTGCCGCAGAGATATCTCTTCAATGAAGTTTATGAATTAATACTTCATCGTTTGTTGTTGTTGATATTCCTGGATATTTACAGGGCGTATGACATTGATGTTTGAGATACAGATTGTGATGTTGCGGTGTAGGATGTGGATGTTGTTGTTGGTGGTGGTGATGGTAATGTTGGTGTTGCTGATGGTGGTACTGTTTATGCTGCTAGTGCTGCTGCTGGTATTTGTAACCTTTGCACCATATTCTCCAAAGCCACTACCAGAGCGCGAAGCTCGTTGACTTCTTCTATTACACCGGGGTGATTGTCGGTTCGGATGAGTGGATAAATAAAATCTAGAATTTGGTATAGTATGTAATCGTGACGAGATACTCTAGAAATAAGAGAGAAAATGGTGTTTTGGATAGGTTCACCGGTAAGTGCTTCAGGTTCTTCGCCAAGAGGGCAATGTGGTGGATGGAAGGGATCACCTTCTTCTTGTCTCCAATGATTAAGGAGGCTACGAACCCATCCCCAATTCATCCAGAATAGATGATGACTAATTGGTTGATCCATTCCGGTCACACTGCTTTCGGAACTTGAGTGGGATTCCATTTCAGAATCCGAGGGACTTGAACTAATGACGAATTTCATTTCATACGATTGAATAAAGAATTTTTCGATATGAAATGATTTTCCGGCTATCGGGTGGTATTCTAATTATATATAGCAAAAGGTTTCGTAGATTACGGAGGAATTTACGGAATATGTTAGACAAAGTTTACAGTAACAGATACGCTAAGATATGAATTAGCAGATACGCTAAGATATGAATTTTGTCTATACACTATTCATGCAATCAATGCAATAAAATGTGTCTAGACTAAGAATGATAAGCAGGTAATTTCCGACAAAAATGATGAGTAAAACTTTTGACATGCAGACACGGCCGAAGTTCAGACTCACTAATGCATCCTAACGACTATCAGTTAGACACACTAATGCAGACCTGGTTCGCTAAGACCACTGCTCTGATACCAACTGAAAGGACCCGTTCATATACATTATAAACGATTCATAATAGTTGATTTCATCGCGAGGTATTTGACCTCTATATGATACATTTTACAAACATTGCATTCGTTTTTAAAAGACAAACTTTCTTTACAACGAAAGTTGACGGCATGCACACCATTTCATAATACATCCAACTATAATTGGCTTAATAATAATCTTGATGAACTCAATGACTTGAATGCAACATCTTTCAAAATATGCCATGAATGACTCCAAGTAATATCCTTAAAATGAGCTAATGCACAGCGGAAGATTTCTTTAATACCTGAGAATAAACATGCTTTAAAGTGTCAACCAAAATGTTGGTGAGTTCATAGGTTTATCATAACAATCATTTCAATATATTAATAGACCACAGGATTTCCGTTTATAAATATATGTACACTCACAAGTGTATAAAAGTATTCTATAAGTTGTAGGCTCCCGGTAACAAGCCTTAACGTTCAGTTTTTACCCTCTGAAGTACACCAGATCAGGTGTGTTTAAAATAACCTCGAAGTACTAAAGCATCCCATAGTCAGGATGGGGTTTGTCAAGCCCAATAGATCTATCTTTAGGATTCGCGCCTACCGTACATAGACAAGTAGTTTAATGTTACCAAGCTAAGGGTATATTTCTGGTTTAAACCCACGTAGAATTAGTTTTAGTACTTGTGCCTATTTCGTAAAACATTTATAAAAACAGCGCATGTATTCTCAGTCCCAAAAATATATATAAAAGGGAGCAAATGAAACTCACCATACTGTATTTCGTAGTAAAAATACATATAACGTCATTTAACAAGTGCAAGGTTGGCCTCAGATTCACGAACGTATCAATATTGAGATTCAATATTGCAGGAAAGTACGTAGACGCACCGGAGATGATAAACACTAGATTGACCTCACGAGCATACCCATGAACCATACCTATCACCTCCATAGCTATAACCCATAATTTCCTTAGCTTCGACTCATTCAAAAAAACTATTTTGAAATCACTCGGACAGCACTCCGTCGTAATATTTTATGTATACTAATAATATCTTGAAATAATACAGAGCAAATATATATATATATATATATATATATATATATATATATATATATATATATATATATATATATAAATCGATTGAGAGAGTTTAGAGAAATATATTTTCAAGTTTCTATGAAATAATGAAACCTATTGAATTCTATTTATAATAGATTTTTGAATTATTAAAGTGAATTATTAAAGTATGAATTATTAAAGTGTATTATTAAAGTATGAATTATTAAAGTGAATTATCAAAGTATGAATTATTAAAGTGAATTATTAAAGTATGAATTATTAAAGTGAATTATTAAAGTATGAATTATTAAAGTGAATTATCAAAGTATGAATTATTAAAGTGAATTATTAAAGTATGAATTATTAAAGTGAATTATTAAAGTATGAATTATTAAAGTGAAGTATTAAAGTATGAATTATTAAAGTGAATTATTAAAGTATGAATTATTAAAGTGAATTATTAAAGTATGAATTATTAAAGTGAATTATTATAGTTAAAGTAAAGTAAAAGTAAAGTAAAGGTAAAGTTAAAGTATAGTAAAAGTATAAAAACTATGTATGTATAATGCGCGTATAAATATATATAATATTAATTTAAATCGTTATATATATTTAATGAAATAAAATATAAATATCGTTATATTTATTATACTGGTTAAGTAATGAGTTGTCAAAAGTGATTTTAGATATTTATAAAAGTTATATACGTTTTAATAATAAAGTTCTTTTTAAACTGAAAACGTCATTGTACGCTTGGAAATAGATTAATAGAATATTATGGAAACCAATTCTCCACTAACTTTTGTCTAACTTTCGTAAATGACACTTTATGTTTTTATTTATAAATAGCTTTACAAATTATTCTGAATATCGTTAAGAGGAATATATTTTCTCAAATCATAGTGGACCTCTCAACAGAGACTTGTAATCATAATTCAATGTTTCTGATAATTCAATCATTTAATATATATATTTTTAATTTCGTCGAAAATCATATTGAAACAAATACGTTCATGTAAAGTATTATACGTTTAATACTTTATTAATATTCTCAAGTTATAATATATATATACATATACATATCTATTTATATATAACGGTTCGTGAATCGTCGGAATTTGGTCGAGGTTATAATGAATGTATGAACACAGTTTAAAATTCTTGAGATTTAACTTAACAAACTTTGCTTATCGTGTCAGAATAATAAAAAGATTAAAGTTTAAATTTGATCGGAAATTTCCGGGTCGTCACAATCATTTATACACTTCCCTCGGGAAAACACTTCTTTAGAGTTGCACAAATTCTTTCGATTCGATACGAGTCACGTTAGAGACGTCGTTACACTTTGTTCATTTTAAATCTTCACGATTACACGAACTTGATTCTATGGAGTGATATGGGAATGGAGGTATGAGTTAGCATAATATAACGACACTCGATCAACGTAGTTATATTATGGTAAGTCATAACAAAGTTCTAATGACTCGTGATGGTGGTCGGACTCGATCAACCTAATCACCATCATGTGCCATGTACATGACTTTATTTTTCCTTGTTGCCATCCGAAAACTTCGAGAATATTGATAACAACCATACCAACGACACACCTTTGATTATTGTCGAATCATATTTATGCTTCTGAATGAATGACCAATTCTTTTAACTTTAAAACATATGCTACACGTGTATACTTTCTCATTTTCGCACAGTTTTATCGACGAACTACAACATGCTTGATATGCTCACATCAAGGCGAAAACTTCTCTTGCATTACACTCGTACTTCCGTGTAAGGAAAACCTTTATCTAAATTCTCAATAGAGAGAGAGACTCTTCACGTTATACTAGTATTCGCCACGAAGGTGAATAGTCCTAACAAACATTTTTCGGAAACCAATAAGAAACTTATTCTAACAAACGTCTTTCAGAAACCGACAAGATGGGAAAGACTTGTACAACTATACATTATAGAAATTCTATCTCGACACGGTGTGCCAATGTCATTTTTATCGTATTGAGATGCTCGTTTCACTTCTAGATTTCGGAGTGCCTTACAAGAAGCCTTGGGAACACGTTTAAACATGAGTACCGCGTATCATCCACAAACCGACGGACCAAGCAAACATACGATTCAAACCTTGGAAAACATATCACGAACTTGTATTGTTGCCTTTAATTGATTCCTCTTACAACGATAGCTATCATTCAAGTCTTAATGCCACGCCTTTTGAAACTTTATATGGCCTCAATGTCATTTTCCTATTCGTTGAACCAAAGTAGGTGACAAGCAAACCACCTGACCCGAAATCATTCATGAAATAACCGTTAAGATTGTTTGAATTTAAGAAAGGCCCAAGATGACCTGAAATCGCCACTATGCCGATGTTAGATGTAAGCCTCTCGAATTCCTAGTGGGTGACCGCGTAATATTAAAAAACGCACCTTGGAAAGGTGTAATCCGTTTCGGAAAACGTAAAATGCTAAATCCGCGATGTTCTGATCCTTATGAAATCTTGGGGCATATTGGACCCGTTGCTTACCGTTTTGAACTCCTAACTCAAACAAATTCCGTTCATCCTACATTCTGTGTATGAAACTTAAAGACGTGTCTTGCGAAACAAGAACTTGTTATCCATTTCGATGAGCTTACTATCGACTACAACCATCACTTCCTAGGGGAACTATGGATCGTGAAACCAAACTCTAAAACAACGTAAAATCCTGACTGTCAAAGTTCGTTGGAATGCCCACGGAAGTACCTTCACTCATTCGTAGGATTGACAACGCAAGATTTCGAGGAAGAAACAACGACTACTACTTCCAACTAAATTTCGGGACAAAATTTCTTTTAAGGTGTAGGTAATGTTACATCCCGCCTTTTTTCGTTAAAACTATTTTAACACCATCTTTTTTTTTTTACATAATATCTTTTGTTACCTAAATTCGTATCCCCCGTTAATAAGTGTTTCCAATATTTTCGTTATTTAATTATAACATCTCTTATTTACTCTAGCGTTTTTAAAATAATTCGTTCGGTTAATTCACGCACCCGCTTTTAAACTCGAGGGACTATTGGCGTCAAGTGGGCAAACTAGTTGACTAGGTCAACTAGTCAACCCACCTTCCACCACTCTTTCATTTCATCTTCAACCTCCCTTTTCTCTCTAGATGGAGAAACCCCATTTCCACCAAAATCATTCATTCATCATCTAAATCGAATCTAGCAAGCAAACATCAAAATAAATTACATATTTGTGATCCTTGCATCATCCTCTTCAATTTGGTACGAATTTCATAACTTGGTGTAAGCTTTCCAAAATCTCTAATTTTCATAAATTAGACCTTTAAAATTAAAAGTGTGTTAGTTAGTGTCTATGGCTTGAGTCTAACATGAATATGTGATTTATTTGCTCGATCTTGTTGTTTTTCATAAACTAGCATGAACTTGAAATGGGTAAGCTTAATCTTGAGATTTGGGTGATTTAATGTTGTTAAGTGTTAAATCTCATGTGTTAAAAGTGTTACTAGCATCATTAGCTTCGTTTTGGTATGTTGGATGACATAAAAATCCCACATTAACATGATATTTGATTTTGTGATTCTTGGTTAGGGTTTGTTAGATTTTAAAACGAACTTTTGATGCATAAAATGCTTTGCAATATTGTTGGTAAGTGTTTAGTTGTATTGTATGCCTAATTACCTACGAAACGACATATTATATATGTGTAGTAAGTTCCCAAATCATGAAATGCGTTTTAAGAACTTGAAACTTGAATGATGAACTTTTAATGATCATTCGACGAGGATTTGGTCATTTAAAATGATGTGATTGTTTGATGATTGTGTTTAGTTGTATTCCTCGTTAAAATTCCTTTCCAACGATGTATGATATGCATTTTAAGTGTTTGCGGTTCATAAGTTGTGTTTGAAATGAGTTTGGTTCGAGATTTGTCAAATTTGCAGCAACAGCAATCTGTAACTCATTTGGACGCCGTCCCACACCTTGGACGCCGTCCAAATGAACTGCAGAATTCTGTTTTGCTTGGTCGTTTACCATTTAATTCTAACTATACTATGCACGTCCGATTAACATGAAACTTGGCCAACATGTTCATATATGATTACTAATTGAAGAAAAATTGTCGGATACCCGACCCGACCCCGTTGACTTTGACCAAGTTTGACTTTTAGTCAAACTTAACCAAATGCGTATGCAATCGTTCTAACATGCTTTAATACTTATATCTTGCATGAAACTTGACAACGTGATTCACATGCTATACATAATCGAGTCGTAACGAGCCATAGGACTAATTGAACACATTTCGCCCGACCTTGTGTCGTAACCGGTAATTGATACAACTTATTTGTTTAGGTCAAGGCTAAGCAACTTTCGTTTGCACAATGTTTAATTTTAAATACTTTGGCGTGCAACTACGGTGAGATCATAACCCCACTTTTACTCTTTTATACTTATATTTGGGATGAGAAAACATAAACGTTTCATTTTACAAATTGAACACAAGTACGAAAACAAACATTCCACGAACGAGTTTGAACTAAAATCCTCAATTCAATTATCATTAGTTACACTTGAATGGTGTAAGCGAGAACTTATGTTGTGTGGATCCATACGGGTTTGATTAACCCTCATTCGGACGGTTCGCTACCGTTATTCGGATGAAATATATTCTTTTAGAGTGTATGTTCTAACACTATTATACAGAGGTAAATGATATAGTTAAGCTTTGATAATTGGGTGCTCGATAAACAACAATATCTATGGAATTCAAACGATTGGAAAAATCAACTTACACTAAACTTGTGGTTCAGCTTACTTACTTACTCACTTACTAAACCTATGATTTCAACAAAGTTTTCGTTGACAGATTTTCTATGTTTTCTCAGGTTCTTGTTTGGCTATTTGATACATGCTTCCGCACACTTTGATTACTTGCTTGGAGTCAACCATGCATGCATACGCTAGGGATAGCACATTTGGATTTAAACTTCAAGCATACCTACTTACGCTATTTATAGCAATCGTGATTTTAAACTAATTATGTCGCACGTTATTTCATTTATACTTTATAACTTTTGTAAACTTAAACTTGTTGTCGAACCGTTGGGTAAACTAAACTTTGTAAGTCATGCACGGTTCAAATGAATGCGACATAATTTTGGTCAAACGTGTCTCATTTAGGGTCTATGACCACGTAACGGGACCTAAGTTAACGGCGCTGTCAATGACGATTTTGTCGGGTCGTTACAGATGGTATCAGAGCGTTGGTTGTAGGGATCTAGGATGTGCATTAGTGTGTCTGACAGAGTCGTTAGGACGCATTAGTGAATCTAGACTACAATCCGATACTTAACCATTGCATCTTGACTTGCATTTGCTATAGATAGCACTTACTTGACTACTTGTGCATTTATACTTGAATCTTTCTTAGGTGAACTCTATAATGGTACCAAACTTTCATCATACGAATCCGTATTCTGCCACTTTCTGGTAACACACGTAAATTCAAGATTCATACGCGTAAAGATGACGACGACTTCGTTAATCACACTAGTTCGGGAACTTTGTCTCCCAGATTGTTATTCATCACTGTCCCAGCTTACTATCCACGAGTGCTGTAAAGTTTCCACCACTATGGCAATCACTAACCACTACCTATGTTACATCAGTGTTCTTCACTACCTACTACTTCTTGTTACTACTACCACTACTCTAGGTGAGTATCGTCGTCACTATTTATCACTACAGTTGCGTTCTACTCGTTATCATAATTCGTTACTCCTCTCGTACCTAAAGACATCAATGCTTGACTTGAACCCCAATGACATGAACAATCATTTATACACTTCCATCGGGAAAACACTTCTCCAGAGTTGCACAAATTCTTTCGATTCGATACAAGTCACGTTAGAGACGTCGTTACACTTTGTTCATTTTAAATCTTCACGATTACACTAACTTGATTCTATAGAGTGATGTGGGAATGGAGGTATGAGTTAGCATAATATAACAACACTCGATCAACGTAGTTATATTATGGTAAGTCATACCAAAGTTCTAATGACTCGTGATGGTGATCGGACTCGATCAACCTAATCACCATCATGTGCCATGTACATGACTTTATTTTTCCTTGTTACCATCCGAAAACTTCGAGAATATTGATAACAACCATACCAAGGACATACCTTCGATTATTGTCGAATCATATTTATGCTTCTGAACGAAAGACCAATTCTTTCAACTTCAAAACATATGCCACACATGTATACTATCTCGTTTTCGCACAGTTTTATCGACAAACTACAACATGCTTGATTTTGTCACATCAAGGCGGAAACTTCTCTCGCATTACACTCGTAATTCCGTTTAAAGAAAACCTTTATCTAAATTTTCAATGGAGAGAGAGACTCTTCACGTTATACTAGTATTCGCCACGAGGGTGAATAGTCCTAACAAACGTTTTTCGGAAACTAATAAGAAACTTATTCTAACAAACGTCTTTCAGAAACCGACAAGATCGGAAAGACTTGTACAACTATACATTATAGAAATTCTATCTCGACACGGTGTGCCATTGTCATTTATTTCGGATTGAGATGCTCGTTTCACTTCTAGATTTCGGAGTGCCTTACAAGAAGCCTTGGGAACACATTTAAACATGAGTACTGCGTATCATCCACAAACCGACGGACCAAGCAAACATACGATTCAAACCTTGGAAAACATATCACGAACTTGTATTGTTGCCTTTAATTGATTCCTCTTACAACGATAGCTATCATTCGAGTCTTAATGCCACGCCTTTCGAAACTTTATATGGCCTCATTGTCGTTCTCCTATTCGTTGAACCGAAGTAGGTGGCAAGCAAACCAACGGACCTGAACTCATTCATGAAGTAGGTGCCACACCTTTCGAAACTTTATATGGCCTCAATGTCGTTCTCCTATTCGTTAAACTAAAAACACAATTATTTATTATTATTTTTTTTCAACTTAGTAACTAATTAAAATTTTAAAATATCATTTATAAAATTTATATTTCTTATAACGGAAAGTTCGGTTGTTTATACCTGATCTTTATCCGTTCATAAATTTTAAAATTCAATTTTTATAATTAATGTATTAAAAAGTTAAAATCTTTAAAATTTTTGAGAAACAATAATAAAAATAAACACACTTTTTTTTAAATCTAAAAAGGCACAAAAAACATGATTTTTTTAACAAGTCGTTTTCTCGACTCGGCCCCATAATTTATTTTCTAGCGGGGTCAAATTTCTCCATATTTATCGGACGACATGTAAAGTCAGTGGAGAAAGTTCCGCGAATTAGAAGAGTGAGCCAGTAATTCACACCTCGGGTGGTGTATAATATATCAGATAAATCTTTTTTCGATTGACCAAAAAAGGATGACTCAACCCGAGAGTCAACGTACAACTCTTCTCTAAGTGTGGCTTGCAATAAAAAGTTTACTCTTTTAGGTGAATCTTGTTCAAATGGATCTTCATACACCGTTTTCCATCTACTAAACTCGTGAGAACATAAAAATTCCAAATGCGGAGGAGATTCTTCAAGTGGTTCCTTTATATCAAGTTCCTCATCCTCGACGATCTTGGATGACTCCACCACTTAGACCTCCGGAGTTCAAACCTCATCATCATCACTATCCCATGAATACAAATCTGCATCCTGGGATTCTTCTTCATTGACAGTTGGATTATTGAGTGTACATGTTGAATCTATTGAGGTGGAGGATGGTGGATTAGTGGCGGGCTCACATTCATTCCTTGGTAGGTCTACGGGGGTAATTCTTTCTAATAGATGGATAGGGATATCATTAATATCCCCAGTCAAATTGTATTGCAGCATTAGATGCATAGGAATATCATCCTCATCCGTGGTTAAACTGTGACGACTCAGAAATTTCCGACTAAATTTAAACTTTATCTTTATATTATTCTGACACGATAAGCAATGTTTGTTAAGTTAAATCTCAAGGATTTTAAACTAATACATTCATTTAAACCTCGACCAAATTCCAATGATTCATGAACCATTAAATGAACATATATGAATATGTATGTATATGTGTATATGTTATAAATTGAAAATGTCAACAAAGTATTTAAAAGTATAATGCTTTATATGAACGTATTTGTTTCAATATGATTATCGACGAAATTAAAAAAATATATATTAAATGATTGAATTATCAGAAACATTGAATTATGATTACAAGTCTCTGTTGAGAGGTCCACTATGATTTGAGAAATCTATTCCTCTTAACGATATTCGGAATAATTTGTAAAGCTAATTATAAATAAAAATAAAAAGTGTCATTTACGAAAGTTAGACAAAAGCTAGTGGAGAATTGGTTTCCATAATATTCTATTAATCTATTTTAAAACGTACAAAAACGTTTTCAGTTTAAAAAGAACTTTATTATTAAAACGTATATAACTTTTATAAATATCTAGAATCACTTTTGACAACTCATTACTTAACCAGTATAATAAATATAACGATATTTATATTTTATTTCATTAAATATATATAACGATTTAAATTAATATTATATATATTTATACGCGTATTATACATACATAGTTTTTATACTCTTACTATACTTTAACTTTACCTGTACTTTACTTTTACTTTACTTTAACTTTAATAATTCACTTTAATAATTCATACTTTAATAATTCACTTTAATAATTCATACTTTAATAATTCACTTTAATAATTCATACTTTAATAATTCACTTTAATAATTCAAAAATCTATTATAAATAGAATTCAATAGGTTTCATTATTTTATAGAAACTTGAAAATATATTTCTCTAAACTCTCTTAATCGATTTACATATATATATATATATATATATATATATATATATATATATATATATATATATATATATATATATATATATATATATATATATATATATATATATATATTTGCTCTGTATTATTTCAAGATATTATTAGTATACATAAAATATTACGACGGAGTGATGTCCGAGTGATTTCAAAATAGTTTTTTTTTGAATGAGTCGAAGCTAAGGAAATTATGGGTTATAGCTATGGATGTGATGGGTATGGTTCATGGGTATGCTCGTGAGGTCATTCTAGTGTTTATCATCTCCGTTGCGTCTACGTACTTTCCTGCAATATTGAATCTCAATATTGATACGTGAGCACTCATAACTTAACTTTTATATATCAATAGTGTATCCCTGACTAGTGCTCGAGTATATAGGATTATGCATACTTGTACATTCGATATTGTCCTTAGATAGGTTTGTTGAATCCTGAATTAGATACATATGCTACTGAGATAGGGTATATGATATGCATGTCATTGGAAAGCTAGCGAAAAATTAAGAACTTTTCATTTAGATATCGAATGGTTTTGATGAACGAATTTGAAGTTATAGTCAACTGAATTTTAGTATTATTGTTAAAATGATTATTATTACTATCGTCGTTATTATTTTAATAGAAATATCATTGTTATTATAAAATATCATTATTACTATTATGTTAGTATTATCATTTTATCATAATAATATTTTTAGTAAATATAAATATTGTTATTTTTTTTATAGAATAATAATAATTATTATTACAAAATAATACAACTTTTACTTATTATTATGATAATCAATATTATTTTATCAAATAAATCGGGGATACAAAGATATTTTTCACCACGCGTAATATAATTACATTAATAATACTTACCACTATAGTTTTAAGATATTAAGTGAACTTTATAAATTTTACTACTTAAGATATATAAAAGTATATTTTATCATATATAAACGTTAATATAAATTTTTATTAATAAATGACTTTTATTATTATAAAATCTAATAAATATATTTAAATATATAAAACGACTATAGTTAAGTTATAAACACGTATAAATTTTAGAAGTCATTTTGGGTCAAGTTGACTTTTGTTGACTTTTGCATATTAGTCTCGAGCATTAGGATTGTGGTACACTATGACTTGACCAAAAATTATTAGACAAATATTGACCAACATATAAATATATATAATTAATATAGGTTCGTGAATCCGAGGCCAACCTTGCACTTGTTAAATGACGTTATATGTATTTTTACTACGAAATACAGTATGGTGAGTTTCATTTGCTCCCTTTTTAATTGCTTTTGCAATATATATTTTTGGGCTGAGAATACATGCGCAATTTTATAAATGTTTTACGAAGTAGGCACAAGTACTAAAACTAATTCTATGTGGGTTTAAACCAGAAATATACCCTTAGCTTGGTAACATTAAACTACTTGTCTATGTACGGTAGGCGCGAATCCTAAAGATAGATCTATTAGGCCTGACAAACCCCATCTTGACTATGGGATGCTTTAGTACTTCGAGGTTATTTTAAACACACCTGATCTGGTGTACTTCAGAGGGTAAAATATGAACGTTAAGGCTTGTTACCGGGTGCCTACAACTTATAGAATACTTTTATACATTTGCGAGTGTACATATATTTATAAACGGAAATCTTGTGGTCTATTAATAAATTGAAATGATTGTTATGATAAACCTATGAACTCACCAACCTTTTGGTTGACACTTTAAAGCATGTTTATTCTCAGGTATTAAAGAAATCTTCCGCTGTGCATTAGCTCATTTTAAGGATATTACTTGGAGTCATTCATGGCATATTTTGAAAGACGTTGCATTCGAGTCATTGAGTTCATCAAGATTATTATTAAGCAAATTATAGTTGGATGTATTATGAAATGGTGTGCATGCCGTCAACTCTCGTTGTAAAGAAAGTTTGTCTTTTAAAAATGAATGCAATATTTGTAAAATGTATCATATAGAGGTCAAATACCTCGCGATGTAATCAACTATTGTGAATCGTTTATAATGTATATGAACGGGTCCTTTCAGTTGGTATTAGAGCTGGTTTAATGCCGTTTATTAGCGGGTTAATCGTAGAGGGGGTTCTCACAGTGTTACCTGTGACGAAGCATTGACTCTTACTCCTCGCGGTCCCTATTAGGGTTGGCTGTACTGTCGAGAGGCGGGCCGTAAAATCAGTGTCTGAGGTACGCTCAGTAGTCACAGGCGGTTAGCTGAGAAGGCACTGAGTGAGATGCGTCCCCAACTTTCAGTTGGTATCAGAGCGGTGGTCTTAGCGAACCAGGTCTGCATTAGTGTGTCTAACTGATAGTCGTTAGGATGCATTAATGAGTCTGGACTTCGACCGTGTCTGCATGTCAAAAGTTTTGCTTATCATTTTTGTCGGAAATTGCCTGCTTATCATTCTTAGTCTAGACACGTCTTACTGCATTTATTGCATGAATAGTGTATAGACAAAATTCATATCTTAGCGTATCTGCTAATCCGTATCTTAGCGTATCTGTTACTGTAAACTTTGCCTGACATATCCCGTAATTTCCTCCGTAATCTACGAAATCTTTTGCGCTATATATATAGATATTCTATGTAATTAGAATACCACCCGATAGCCAAAAAATCATTTCATATCGAAAAATTCTTTATTCAATCGAACGAAATGGAATTCGTCATTAGTTCAAGTCCCTCGAATTCCGATATGGAATCCCACTCAAGCTCCGAAAGCAGTGTTACCGGAATGGATCAACCAATTAGCCATCATCTATTCTGGATGAATTAGGGATAGGTTCGTAGCCTCCTCAATAATTGGAGACAAGAAGAAGGTGATCCCTTCCATCCACCACATTGCCCTATTGGCGATGAACCTGAAGCACTTACCGGCGAACCGGTCCGAAACACCATTTTCTCTCTCATTTTCAGAGTATCTCGTTACGATTATATACTACATTAAATTCTAGATTTTATTTATCCGCTCGTCCGAACCGACAATCACCCCGGTGTAATAGAAGAAGTCAACGAGTTTCGCGCTCGAGTAGTGGCTTTAGAGAATATGGTGCAAGGGTTACAAACACCAACAAATAACGAAGTATTAATTCATAATTTCAATTTTATTGAATAAATACTCCTTAAAAGTTATGTAATTTCTAAAGTCTTTAGGGATTATTCAGTTCTAGTTTCAACCGTAAATCAAATGAGTTTAATTTAATATTAACTCATTAAATCTATGTTACATCTGAAGAAAATATGCACATATATATTTTCATAAAGACTGTAATAAAATTCTGTTGTACAAAATATTAATTGTGAAATTTTTTTTAACGGGTAGGTAATACCCGAGAGATATATAAATTCACAATTAATATATTATATTTTTCTAATCTGATTAAGCAAATCATCAACTATACTCCCAAAATCTCACAACAATATACATTCTTGTATAGAAATCAAAACAACCATTCTCACCCAAATTTGATTACGCATTCTGATTTTGACAAAGCAAAATCCAAGTCATGATTTAACAGAAGATATCACTCTTAGATTCCTACATCTTTCAAAGCTATACTTTGACTTCAAAACTGTGTTAGAACATCATATGTATATTAACGATTACAAACTGTGTTCAAACTCTCTGAAGTTTTCGAAGACACTTCAAACAATGAACAATCGAGATGATGATCCAACTACATATTACCCACATTTATGTACCTAAAAAGCTCTCGAATCCAAAGTCATAGTTCGACGCGTATCCGTGTCAGACCCTTTGGCATTTATTAGCTAAAATGACTTTTCAATTCCTTTTCAAAGTAGACAGTTTTGTCACAGCTCCAGCAAGTCAACTTCGACTTTTCAGTCGGACTAGTCTTATCATAACCTTGATAGATACGTTGCCCTTTCATCATCGTTACTGGGGACCTTTCATATCTCGCCACCTTAGCAATAAACTTACCAACAACTTCAATTATCTTTGACTTTTCGAAAAATCATTATATTTATTGAAATCACATCATTTACTCATTCGCATCTTGTAACGAGAATTGTCATACGAATCATCGAAAAACAGTAACCAGTATTTTGAAATCTCGCAGCATGTCTACGCCAACAGTTATATGTGTACGTAAAACGTCTATCTCCTGGACTTACATACTTTGAATGTGAAGTTCTGAAAAATATTTTGAACTGCAAACTAGTTCTTGAAATGCTGACGAAGCATCAAAAACTATAAACGATCTTAACAGTAAAAAGTTTGATAACAAAGAATAGTAAGGTGGAAAAGCTGAGAAAAATAGAAGGTTTGGAACTGGAAAACGGATTGAACAGACTATGAAGGAGGCTGTGGACAAATCACAAAGACTAAATCTGCCTTCAAAGAATCCAAATGATTCAGTACCTGCTAAAGTCATTAACGAATACCTTACTCTTTATTCTAAACCTTTTCAGACAAATCTTCATTATCATCCATCAATATTAGAAATTCTAAGATATTATCATATCTTTCATTATAAATATCCGCGATATTTCTGAAGATATTTTCACAACTAATCTTATCTGAAGTCATTTATCTCTTTACGCTATCAGTGTTACATCATATAAGAAACTATTAGTTTCTATATTCTATAAACTTTCGAGTTTAAATTATGAATGTTTTGAAGTAGTGTTGGGAACTGAAGCATGAGTTAGTATAATATAATGACACTTGATCAACGTGATTATATTACAGTAAGTCATGCTGAGTTTCTAATGGGACATGACGATTCACAGACCATGCTGTCATCATGTTCCATGTTACACGACTCTTGTATTCTATTTAATCTCTAAAAATATCAAGAATGTATTTTCTTGATGATTCGGTCTTTTCAGGGTATTCTGGTAAATTAACAAATCAAGATCGTGCCATTACCATTTCCTTCTTAGAACATTAACTATGTTCATTCTGAAATTCATATCTGCGAATGCTGGACCATTACAAACGTTGCTTAATCGCAAGAAGAAGAAACGAAAGGACAAAACTCTAAAATAGAAATTGGAGTATAAATCGCAGCAAATAGAAGGGAGCATTAACTGTGGATGTCAATGATTATAGAAGACAAAAGCAGGGGCTTTGAAATATAAGGGAAGATATAAAACCCAACAACCACCCAAAAATTATAAACCGTATATCGATGCATATAGCAATATAAAGACACGGAAGAACTAAAAACACTATAAAACCGAGAGTATAGTAGAAGTAAATAGATTCTTCCGGAGGCAGATGAAAAAGAAGAACGACAGATATGAAAGTGAGGAGTATATCGAGAATCAGTACTGGATGAAGCATATTGACAAATACTTTAAAATATGAGTTGAGGGAGAAAGAATAGAAGGTGTGAGTTGTAAGGAAATGAAGGAGGTGGATTTATAGTGAAATACCCGACAGAGAAATCAAGATGGATTATCGTATTAATTCGAAGAGAATCATAATCTCCTTAATCACCGAAGCATCAAATCCAACATAGATTACAAAGATTTTCTTTAAATTCGGAGATCAATTGTGATGACGTCAAAAGATATGACGAATCACTATAATCTTATTTCCTTCATTTACGATAACTTCCCTCATACGCTTTGAGTAATCGAATTATTTTATCCATACTTCTTAGACATGATAAAACTTCATAATCGTCATAATAACATTCTCATTGTTAGCCATAACGACCTCTATCAAATTTCGGGGACGAAATTTCTTTAACGGGTAGGTACTGTGACGACTCGGAAATTTCCGACTAAATTTAAACTTTATCTTTATATTATTCTGACACGATAAGCAATGTTTGTTAAGTTAAATCTCAAGGATTTTAAACTAATACATTCATTTAAACCTCGACCAAATTCCAATGATTCACGAACCATTAAATGAACATATATGAATATGTATGTATATGTGTATATGTTATAAATTGAAAATGTCAACAAAGTATTTAAAAGTATAATGCTTTATATGAACGTATTTGTTTCAATATGATTATCGACGAAATTAAAAAAAAATTTATTAAATGATTGAATTATCAGAAACATTGAATTATGATTACAAGTCTCTGTTGAGAGGTCCACTATGATTTGAGAAATCTATTCCTCTTAACGATATTCGGAATAATTTGTAAAGCTAATTATAAATAAAAATAAAAAGTGTCATTTACGAAAGTTAGACAAAAGCTAGTGGAGAATTGGTTTCCATAATATTCTATTAATCTATTTTCAAACGTACAAAAACGTTTTCAGTTTAAAAAGAACTTTATTATTAAAACATATATAACTTTTATAAATATCTAGAATCACTTTTGACAACTCATTACTTAACCAGTATAATAAATATAACGATATTTATATTTTATTTCATTAAATATATATAACAATTTAAATTAATATTATATATATTTATACGCGTATTATACATACATAGTTTATATACTCTTACTATACTTTAACTTTACCTTTACTTTACTTTTACTTTACTTTAACTTTAATAATTCACTTTAATAATTCATACTTTAATAATTCACTTTAATAATTCATACTTTAATAATTCACTTTAATAATTCATACTTTAATAATTCACTTTAATAATTCATACTTTAATAATTCACTTTAATAATTCATACTTTAATAATTCACTTTAATAATTCATACTTTAATAATTCACTTTAATAATTCAAAAATCTATTATAAATAGAATTCAATAGGTTTCATTATTTCATAGAAACTTGAAAATATATTTCTCTAAACTCTCTCAATCGATTTACATATATATATATATATATATATTTGCTCTGTATTATTTCAAGATATTATTAGTATACATAATATATTACGACGGAGTGATGTCCGAGTGATTTCAAAATAGTTTTTTTTGAATGAGTCGAAGCTAAGGAAATTATGGGTTATAGCTATGGAGGTGATGGGTATGGTTCATGGGTATGCTCGTGAGGTCATTCTAGTGTTTATCATCTCCGTTGCGTCTACGTACTTTCCTGCAATATTGAATCTCAATATTGATACGTGAGCACTCATAACTTAACTTTTATATATCAATAGTGTATCCCTGACTAGTGCTCGAGTATATAGGATTATGCATACTTGTACATTCGATATTGTCCTTAGATAGGTTTGTTGAATCCTGAATTAGATACATATGCTACTGAGATAGTGAAATGTCCCGTTCTTATTGATTAAAAACGTTCCATATTAATTGATTTCGTTGCGAGGTTTTGACCTCTATATGAGACGTTTTTCAAAGACTGCATTCATTTTTTAAACAAACCATAACCTTTATTTCATCAATAAAGGTTTAAAAAAGCTTTACGTAGATTATCAAATAATGATAATCTAAAATATCCTGTTTACACACGACCATTACATAATGGTTTACAATACAAATATGTTACAACAAAATAAGTTTCTTGAATGCAGTTTTTACACAATATCATACAAGCATGGACTCCAAATCTTGTCCTTATTTAAGTATGCGACAGCGGAAGCTCTTAATAATCACCTGAGAATAAACATGCTTAAAACGTCAACAAAAATGTTGGTGAGTTATAGGTTTAACCTATATATATCAAATCGTAACAATAGACCACAAGATTTCATATTTCAATACACATCCCATACATAGAGATAAAAATCATTCATATGGTGAACACCTGGTAACCGACAATAACAAGATGCATATATAAGAATATCCCCATCATTCCGGGACACCCTTCGGATATGATATAAATTTCGAAGTACTAAAGCATCCGGTACTTTGGATGGGGTTTGTTAGGCCCAATAGATCTATCTTTAGGATTCGCGTCAATTAGGGTGTCTGTTCCCTAATTCTTAGATTACCAGACTTAATAAAAAGGGGCATATTCGATTTCGATAATTCAACCATAGAATGTAGTTTCACGTACTTGTGTCTATTTTGTAAATCATTTATAAAACCTGCATGTATTCTCATCCCAAAAATATTAGATTTTAAAAGTGGGACTATAACTCACTTTCACAGATTTTTACTTCGTCGGGAAGTAAGACTTGGCCACTGGTTGATTCACGAACCTATAACAATATATACATATATATCAAAGTATGTTCAAAATATATTTACAACACTTTTAATATATTTTGATGTTTTAAGTTTATTAAGTCAGCTGTCCTCGTTAGTAACCTATAACTAGTTGTCCACAGTTAGATATACAGAAATAAATCGATAAATATTATCTTGAATCAATCCACGACCCAGTGTATACGTATCTCAGTATTGATCACAACTCAAACTATACATATTTTGGAATCAACCTCAACCCTGTATAGCTAACTCCAACATTCACATATAGAGTGTCTATGGTTGTTCCGAAATATATATAGATGTGTCGACATGATAGGTCGAAACATTGTATACGTGTCTATGGTATCTCAAGATTACATAATATACAATACAAGTTGATTAAGTTATGGTTGGAATATATTTGTTACCAATTTTCACGTAGCTAAAATGAGAAAAATTATCCAATCTTGTTTTACCCATAACTTCTTCATTTTAAATCCGTTTTGAGTGAATCAAATTGCTATGGTTTCATATTGAACTCTATTTTATGAATCTAAACAGAAAAAGTATAGGTTTATAGTCGGAAAAATAAGTTACAAGTCATTTTTGTAAAGGTAGTCATTTCAGTCGAAAGAACGACGTCTAGATGACCATTTTAGAAAACATACTTCCACTTTGAGTTTAACCATAATTTTTGGATATAGTTTCATGTTCATAATAAAAATCATTTTCTCAGAATAACAACTTTTAAATCAAAGTTTATCATAGTTTTTAATTAACTAACCCAAAACAGCCCGCGGTGTTACTACGACGGCGTAAATCCGGTTTTACGGTGTTTTTCGTGTTTCCAGGTTTTAAATCATTAAGTTAGCATATCATATAGATATAGAACATGTGTTTAGTTTATTTTAAAAGTCAAGTTAGAAGGATTAACTTTTGTTTGCGAACAAGTTTAGAATTAACTAAACTATGTTCTAGTGATTACAAGTTTAAACCTTCGAATAAGATAGCTTTATATGTATGAATCGAATGATGTTATGAACATCATTACTACCTTAATTTCCTTGGATAAACCTACTGGAAAAGAGAAAAATGGATCTAGCTTCAATGGATCCTTGGATGGCTCGAAGTTCTTGAAGCAGAATCATGACACGAAAACAAGTTCAAGTAAGATCATCACTTAAAATAAGATTGTTATAGTTATAGAAATTGAACCAAAGTTTGAATATGATTATTACCTTGTATTAGAATGATAACCTACTGTAAGAAACAAAGATTTCTTGAGGTTGGATGATCACCTTACAAGATTGGAAGTGAGCTAGCAAACTTGAAAGTATTCTTGATTTTATGAAACTAGAACTTTTGGAATTTATGAAGAACACTTAGAACTTGAAGATAGAACTTGAGAGAGTTCAATTAGATGAAGAAAATTGAAGAATGAAAGTGTTTGTAGGTGTTCTTGGTCGTTGGTGTATGGATTAGATATAAAGGATATGTAATTTTGTTTTCATGTAAATAAGTCATGAATGATTACTCATATTTTTGTAATCTTATGAGATATTTCATGCTAGTTGCCAAATGATGGTTCCCACATGTGTTAGGTGACTCACATGGGCTGCTAAGAGCTGATCATTGGAGTGTATATACCAATAGTACATACATCTAAAAGCTGTGTATTGTACGAGTACGAATACGGGTGCATACGAGTAGAATTGTTGATGAAACTGAACGAGAATGTAATTGTAAGCATTTTTGTTAAGTAGAAGTATTTTGATAAGTGTATTGAAGTCTTTCAAAAGTGTATAAATACATATTAAAACACTACATGTATATACATTTTAACTGAGTCGTTAAGTCATCGTTAGTCGTTACATGTAAGTGTTGTTTTGAAACCTTTAGGTTAACGATCTTGTTAAATGTTGTTAACCCAATGTTTATAATATCAAAAGAGATTTTAAATTATTATATTATCATTATATTATGATGTACGAATATCTCTTAATATGATATATATACATTAAATGTCGTTACAACGATAAACGTTATATATATGTCTCGTTTCAAAATCATTAAGTTAGTAGTCTTGTTTTTACATATGTAGTTCATTGTTAATATAATTAATGATATGTTTACTTATCATAATATCATGTTAACTATATATATAACCATATATATGTCATCATATAGTTTTTTTACAAGTTTTAACGTTCGTGAATCACCGGTCAACTTGGGTGGTCAATTGTCTATATGAAACCTATTTCAATTAATCAAGTCTTAACAAGTATGATTGCTTAACATGTTGGAAAACATTTAATCATGTAAACATCAATCTCAATTAATATATATAAACATGGAAAAGTTCGGGTCACTACAGTACCTACCCGTTAAATAAATTTCGTCCCGAAATTTTAAGCTGTTGAAGGTGTTGACGAATCTTCTAGAAATAGATGCGGGTATTTCTTCTTCATCTGATCTTCACGCTCCCAGGTGAACTCGGGTCCTCTACTAGCATTCCATCGAACCTTAACAATTGGTATCTTGTTTTGCTTAAGTCTTTTAACCTCACGATCCATTATTTCGACGGGTTCTTCGATGAATTGGAGTTTTTCGTTGTTTTGGATTTCATCTAACGGAATAGTGAGATCTTCTTTAGCAAAACATTTCTTCAAATTCGAGACGTGGAAAGTGTTATGTACAGCCGCGAGTTGTTGAGGTAACTCAAGTCGGTAAGCTACTGGTCCGACACGATCAATAATCTTGAATGGTCCAATATACCTTGGATTTAATTTCCCTCGTTTACCAAATCGAACAACGCCTTTCCAAGGTGAAACTTTAAGCATGACCATCTCTCCAATTTCAAATTCTATATCTTTTCTTTTAATGTCAGCGTAGCTCTTTTGTCGACTTTGGGCGGTTTTCAACCGTTGTTGAATTTGGATGATCTTCTCGGTAGTTTCTTGTATAATCTCCGGACCCGTAATCTGTCTATCCCCCACCTCACTCCAACAAATCGGAGACCTGCACTTTCTACCATAAAGTGCTTCAAACGGCGCCATCTCAATGCTTGAATGGTAGCTGTTGTTGTAGGAAAATTCTGCTAACGGTAGATGTCGATCCCAACTGTTTCCGAAATCAATAACACATGCTCGTAGCATGTCTTCAAGCGTTTGTATCGTCCTTTCGCTCTGCCCATCAGTTTGTGGATGATAGGCAGTACTCATGTCTAGACGAGTTCCTAATGCTTGCTGTAATGTCTACCAGAATCTTGAAATAAATCTGCCATCCCTATCAGAGATAATAGAGATTGGTATTCCATGTCTGGAGATGACTTCCTTCAAATACAGTCGTGCTAACTTCTCCATCTTGTCATCTTCTCTTATTGGTAGGAAGTGTGCGGATTTGGTGAGACGATCAACCATTACCCAAATAGTATCAAAACCACTTGAAGTCCTTGGCAATTTAGTGATGAAATCCATGGTAATGTTTTCCCATTTCCATTCCGGGATTTCGGGTTGTTGAAGTAGACCTGATGGTTTCTGATGCTCAGCTTTAACCTTAGAACACGTCAAACATTCTCCTACGTATTTAGCAACATCGGCTTTCATACCCGGCCACCAAAAATGTTTCTTGAGATCCTTGTACATCTTCCCCGTTCCAGGATGTATTGAGTATCTGGTTTTATGAGCTTCTCTAAGTACCATTTCTCTCATATCTCCAAATTTTGGTACCCAAATCCTTTCAGCCCTATACCGGGTTCCGTCTTCCCGAATATTAAGATGCTTCTCCGATCCTTTGGGTATTTCATCCTTTAAATTTCCCTCTTTTAAAACTCCTTGTTGCGCCTCCTTTATTTGAGTAGTAATGTTATTATGAATCATTATATTCATAGATTTTACTCGAATGGGTTCTCTGTCCTTCCTGCTCAAGGCATCGGCTACCACATTTGCCTTCCCCGGGTGGTAACGAATCTCAAAGTCGTAATCATTCAATAATTCAATCCACCTACGCTGCCTCATATTCAGTTGTTTCTGATTAAATATGTGTTGAAGACTTTTGTGGTCGGTATATATAATACTTTTGACCCCATATAAGTAGTGCCTCCAAGTCTTTAATGCAAAAACAACCGCGCCTAATTCCAAATCATGCGTCGTATAATTTTGTTCGTGAATCTTCAATTGTCTAGACGCATAAGCAATCACCTTCGTTCGTTGCATTAATACACAACCGAGACCTTGCTTTGATGCGTCACAATAAATCACAAAATCATCATTCCCTTCAGGCAATGACAATATAGGTGCCGTAGTTAGCTTTTTCTTCAATAACTGAAACGCTTTCTCTTGTTCATCATTCCATTCAAATTTCTTCCCTTTATGCGTTAATGCAGTCAAGGGTTTTGCTATTCTGGAAAAGTCTTGGATGAACCTTCTGTAGTAACCAGCTAGTCCTAAAAACTGGCGTATGTGTTTCGGAGTTTTCGGGGTTTCCCACTTTTCAACAGTTTCTATCTTTGTCGGATCCACCTTAATACCTTCTTTGTTCACTATGTGACCGAGGAATTGAACTTCTTCCAACCAAAATGCACACTTTGAAAACTTAGCGTACAATTCTTCCTTCCTCAATACTTCTAACACCTTTCTCAAATGTTCACCGTGTTCTTGGTCATTCTTTGAGTAAATAAGTATGTCATCAATGAAAACAATGACAAACTTGTCAAGGTATGGTCCACACACTCGGTTCATAAGGTCCATGAACACAGCTGGTGCATTAGTTAAACCAAACGGCATGACCATAAACTCGTAATGACCGTAACGTGTTCTGAAAGCAGTCTTTGGAATATCATCTTCTTTCACCCGCATTTGATGATACCCGGAACGTAAGTCAATCTTTGAATAAACAGACGAGCCTTGTAGTTGATCAAATAAGTCGTCGATTCTCGGTAGTGGGTAGCGGTTCTTGATGGTAAGTTTGTTCAACTCTCGGTAGTCGATACACAACCTGAATGTACCATCTTTCTTCTTGACAAACAAAACAGGAGCTCCCCACGGTGATGTGCTTGGTCGAATGAAACCACGCTCTAGAAGTTCTTGTAATTGGCTTTGTAGTTCTTTCATCTCGCTGGGTGCGAGTCTGTAAGGAGCACGAGCTATTGGTGCAGCTCCTGGTACAAGATCTATTTGAAATTCAACGGATCGATGTGGGGGTAATCCCGGTAATTCTTTCGGAAATACATCGGGAAATTCTTTTGCAATGGGAACATCATTGATGCTCTTTTCTTCAGTTTGTACTTTCTCGACGTGTGCTAGAACAGCATAGCAACCTTTTCTTATTAGTTTTTGTGCCTTCAAATTACTAATAAGATGTAGCTTCGTGTTGCCCTTTTCTCCGTACACCATTAAGGGTTTTCCTTTTTCTCGTATAATGCGAATTGCATTTTTGTAACAAACGATCTCCGCTTTCACTTCTTTCAACCAGTCCATACCGATTATCACATCAAAACTCCCTAACTCTACTAGTATCAAATCAATCTTAAATGTTTCGCTAACCAGTTTAATTTCTCGATTCCGACATATATTATCTGCTGAAATTAATTTACCATTTGCTAATTCGAGTAAAAATTTACTATCCAAAGGCGTCAATGGACAACTTAATTTAGCACAAAAATCTCTACTCATATAGCTTCTATCCGCACCCGAATCAAATAAAACGTAAGCAGATTTATTGTCAATAAGAAACGTACCCGTAACAAGCTCCGGGTCTTCCTGTGCCTCTACCGCATTAATATTGAAAACTCTTCCACGGCCTTGTCCATTCGTGTTCTCCTGGTTCGGGCAATTTCTAATAATGTGGCCTGGTTTTCCACATTTATAACAAACTACATTGGCATAACTTGCTCCGACACTACTTGCTCCGCCATTACTCGTTCCGACACCATTTGTTCCTTTCGTTCTATTAACCCCTGGTCCCTAGACCTCACACTTCGCCACGCTATGACCATTTCTTTTACACTTGTTGCAAAATTTGGTGCAGAACCCCGAGTGATACTTTTCACACCTTTGGCATAGCTGCTTCTGATTGTTGTTGTTGTTGCGGTTATTATTGTTGTTGGGATGATTGTTGTAGTTGCTGTTGTTGTTGTTGTTGTTGTTGTTGTTGTTGTTGTTGTTGTTGTTGGGCCGTTTGTTGTAGTTGCGATTGATGTTGCGATTGTTGGGATAATTGTTGCGATTGCTGTTGTTGTTGTATTGGTGATTCTTATCACCATTTTCCTCCCACTTTCTTTTGACTTGCTTCACATTGGCCTCTTCAGCAGTCTGTTCTTTAATTCTTTCTTCAATCTGGTTCACTAGTTTGTGAGCCATTCTACATGCCTGTTGAATGGAGGCGGGCTCGTGTGAACTTATATCTTCTTGGATTCTTTCCGGTAATCCTTTCACAAACGCGTCCATCTTCTCTTCCTCATCTTCGAATGCTCCCGGACACAATAGGCACAATTCTGTGAATCATCTTTCATACGTGGTAATATCAAATCCTTGGGTTCGTAACCCTCTAAGTTCTGTCTTGAGCTTATTGACCTCGGTTCTGGGACGGTACTTCTCGTTCATCAAGTGCTTGAATGCTGACCACGGTAGTGCGTACGCATCATCTTGTCCCACTTGCTCTAGATAGGTATTCCACCATGTTAACGCAGAACCTGTGAAGGTATGCGTAGCGTACTTCACTTTGTCCTCTTCAGTACACTTACTTATGGCAAACACCGATTCGACCTTCTCGGTCCACCGTTTCAATCCGATCGGTCCTTCGGTTCCATCAAATTCCAAAGGTTTGCAGGCAGTGAATTCTTTGTAGGTGCATCCTACACGATTTCCTGTACTGCTAGATCCAAGGTTATTGTTGGTATGTAGCGCAGCCTGTACTGCGGCTATGTTTGAAGCTAGAAAAGTACGGAATTCCTCTTCATTCATATTCACTGTGTGTCGAGTAGTCGGTGCCATTTCCTTCAAAATAGTCAAATGGAACAAGTTAATCATACAGAATATTAAGAGTAGTTAATAGTATTTCGTAGCATAATATGAACTCATTTATAAAAGCTTTTTCTTCATATTAGCATTTTATAAGTTTAAATTCGGGTAGTACCTACCCGTTAAGTTCATACTTAGTAGCTAATATACAATTCAACTACTACAATTCTATATGAAAAACTGATTATAATAATATTTCGCGTTCAAACTTTTATACAATATTTTACAAACTTACAATACCGCTTATTTTACATAAAGAATGAAATATAGCACACAATAACTTTGATACAAGATAGTTGTGAAGATAATTCTAGCTAGTACACAAGTCGTTCAGCAAAGGCAATAAAGACACGTAATTCATACGTCCAGAAACAAGTCATGCATTCTGGTTTTACTAGGACTACTTCCCATCCTTGGTCTTGTGCAACATAACCGTTATGGCCGTTGATAAGACAGCGTGTTGTAACGTCGTCAAAGGGACGAGGGTTACGTAATGTCCAACAGTCCCGTAACAATCTGAAAACCTCATTTCTTACCCCAATTACCGACTCCGTCACTTGTGGAAACATTTTGTTTAATAGTTGTAGCCCGATGTTCTTGTTCTCACTTTGGTGAGAAGCGAACATTACTAATCCGTAAGCATAACATGCTTCTTTATGTTGCATGTTAGCCGCTTTTTCTAAATCACGAAGTCCAATATTCGGATATATTGAGTCAAAATAATTTCTTAACCCGTTGCGTAAAATAGCATTTGGGTTCCCCGCAATATATGCGTCAAAGTAAACACATCGTAACTTATGGGTTTCCCAATGTGATATCCCCCATCTTTCAAACGAAAGTCTCTTATAAACCAAGACATTCTTGGAACGTTCTTCGAATGTCTTACAAACTGATCTCGCCTTAAATAGTTGTGCCGAAGAATTCTGGCCGACTCTAGACAAGATTTCATCAATCATGTCTCCGGGTAGGTCTCTTAAAATATTGGGTTGTCTATCCATTTTGTGTTTTTAAACTGTAAAATAGACAAGAATTAGATTCATAAAAAAAATACTTATTAATACAAGCAATTTTTACATATATCATAAAGCATAAGAACACTATATTCCATATATTACACCACACGAATACAACTATCTTATTCCGACTCGCTCGTTTCTTCTTCTTCGGTTTTGGTTCGTTTTGCCAAGTTTCTAGGGATATATGATGTTCCCCTAATACGAGCCGTCGTTGTCCACATTGGTTTAGAAAAACCTGGTGGTTTAGAGGTTCCCGGGTCATTGTTACAACTTAAGGACTTCGGGGGTTGACGATACATATAAAGTTCATCGGGGTTGGAATTAGATTTCTCTATTTTTATGCCCTTTCCCTTATTATTTTCTTTTGCCTTTTTAAATTCAGTTGGGGTAATTTCTATAACATCATCGGAATTCTCATCGGAATCCGATTCATCGGAGAATTGGTAATCCTCCCAATATTTTGCTTCCTTGGCGGAAACACCATTGACCATAATTAACCTTGGTCGGTTGGTTGAGGATTTTCTTTTACTTAACCGTTTTATTATTTCCCCCACCGGTTCTATTTCTTCATCCGGTTTCGATTCTTCTTCCGGTTCCGATTCTTCTTCCGGTTCCGACTCTTCTTCCGGTTCCTCTTCGGGAACTTGTGAATTAGTCCACGAATCATTCCAATTTACATTTGACTCTTCATTATTATTAGGTGAGTCAATGGGACTTGTTCTAGAGGTAGACATCTATCACATAATATCAAACGCGTTAAGAGATTAATATATCACATAATATTCACATGTTAAAAATATATAGTTTCCAACAAAATTTGTTAAGCAATCATTTTTCAAGTAAACACGGTCGAAGTCCAGACTCACTAATGCAAAATTCTGGTTCTCTAAGACCAACGCTCGGATACCAACTGAAATGTCCCGTTCTTATTGATTAAAAACGTTCCATATTAATTGATTTCGTTGCGAGGTTTTGACCTCTATATGAGACGTTTTTCAAAGACTGCATTCATTTTTTAAACAAACCATAACCTTTATTTCATCAATAAAGGTTTAAAAAAGCTTTACGTAGATTATCAAATAATGATAATCTAAAATATCCTGTTTACACACGACCATTACATAATGGTTTACAATACAAATATGTTACAACAAAATAAGTTTCTTGAATGCAGTTTTTACACAATATCATACAAGCATGGACTCCAAATCTTGTCCTTATTTAAGTATGCGACAGCGGAAGCTCTTAATAATCACCTGAGAATAAACATGCTTAAAACGTCAACAAAAATGTTGGTGAGTTATAGGTTTAACCTATATATATCAAATCGTAACAATAGACCACAAGATTTCATATTTCAATACACATCCCATACATAGAGATAAAAATCATTCATATGGTGAACACCTGGTAACCGACAATAACAAGATGCATATATAAGAATATCCCCATCATTCCGGGACACCCTTCGGATATGATATAAATTTCGAAGTACTAAAGCATCCGGTACTTTGGATGGGGTTTGTTAGGCCCAATAGATCTATCTTTAGGATTCGCGTCAATTAGGGTGTCTGTTCCCTAATTCTTAGATTACCAGACTTAATAAAAAGGGGCATATTCGATTTCGATAATTCAACCATAGAATGTAGTTTCACGTACTTGTGTCTATTTTGTAAATCATTTATAAAACCTGCATGTATTCTCATCCCAAAAATATTAGATTTTAAAAGTGGGACTATAACTCACTTTCACAGATTTTTACTTCGTCGGGAAGTAAGACTTGGCCACTGGTTGATTCACGAACCTATAACAATATATACATATATATCAAAGTATGTTCAAAATATATTTACAACACTTTTAATATATTTTGATGTTTTAAGTTTATTAAGTCAGCTGTCCTCGTTAGTAACCTATAACTAGTTGTCCACAGTTAGATATACAGAAATAAATCGATAAATATTATCTTGAATCAATCCACGACCCAGTGTATACGTATCTCAGTATTGATCACAACTCAAACTATACATATTTTGGAATCAACCTCAACCCTGTATAGCTAACTCCAACATTCACATATAGAGTGTCTATGGTTGTTCCGAAATATATATAGATGTGTCGACATGATAGGTCGAAACATTGTATACGTGTCTATGGTATCTCAAGATTACATAATATACAATACAAGTTGATTAAGTTATGGTTGGAATATATTTGTTACCAATTTTCACGTAGCTAAAATGAGAAAAATTATCCAATCTTGTTTTACCCATAACTTCTTCATTTTAAATCCGTTTTGAGTGAATCAAATTGCTATGGTTTCATATTGAACTCTATTTTATGAATCTAAACAGAAAAAGTATAGGTTTATAGTCGGAAAAATAAGTTACAAGTCATTTTTGTAAAGGTAGTCATTTCAGTCGAAAGAACGACGTCTAGATGACCATTTTAGAAAACATACTTCCACTTTGAGTTTAACCATAATTTTTGGATATAGTTTCATGTTCATAATAAAAATCATTTTCTCAGAATAACAACTTTTAAATCAAAGTTTATCATAGTTTTTAATTAACTAACCCAAAACAGCCCGCGGTGTTACTACGACGGCGTAAATCCGGTTTTACGGTGTTTTTCGTGTTTCCAGGTTTTAAATCATTAAGTTAGCATATCATATAGATATAGAACATGTGTTTAGTTTATTTTAAAAGTCAAGTTAGAAGGATTAACTTTTGTTTGCGAACAAGTTTAGAATTAACTAAACTATGTTCTAGTGATTACAAGTTTAAACCTTCGAATAAGATAGCTTTATATGTATGAATCGAATGATGTTATGAACATCATTACTACCTTAATTTCCTTGGATAAACCTACTGGAAAAGAGAAAAATGGATCTAGCTTCAATGGATCCTTGGATGGCTCGAAGTTCTTGAAGCAGAATCATGACACGAAAACAAGTTCAAGTAAGATCATCACTTAAAATAAGATTGTTATAGTTATAGAAATTGAACCAAAGTTTGAATATGATTATTACCTTGTATTAGAATGATAACCTACTGTAAGAAACAAAGATTTCTTGAGGTTGGATGATCACCTTACAAGATTGGAAGTGAGCTAGCAAACTTGAAAGTATTCTTGATTTTATGAAACTAGAACTTTTGGAATTTATGAAGAACACTTAGAACTTGAAGATAGAACTTGAGAGAGTTCAATTAGATGAAGAAAATTGAAGAATGAAAGTGTTTGTAGGTGTTCTTGGTAGTTGGTGTATGGATTAGATATAAAGGATATGTAATTTTGTTTTCATGTAAATAAGTCATGAATGATTACTCATATTTTTGTAATCTTATGAGATATTTCATGCTAGTTGCCAAATGATGGTTCCCACATGTGTTAGGTGACTCACATGGGCTGCTAAGAGCTGATCATTGGAGTGTATATACCAATAGTACATACATCTAAAAGCTGTGTATTGTACGAGTACGAATACGGGTGCATACGAGTAGAATTGTTGATGAAACTGAACGAGAATGTAATTGTAAGCATTTTTGTTAAGTAGAAGTATTTTGATAAGTGTATTGAAGTCTTTCAAAAGTGTATAAATACATATTAAAACACTACATGTATATACATTTTAACTGAGTCGTTAAGTCATCGTTAGTCGTTACATGTAAGTGTTGTTTTGAAACCTTTAGGTTAACGATCTTGTTAAATGTTGTTAACCCAATGTTTATAATATCAAAAGAGATTTTAAATTATTATATTATCATTATATTATGATGTACGAATATCTCTTAATATGATATATATACATTAAATGTCGTTACAACGATAAACGTTATATATATGTCTCGTTTCAAAATCATTAAGTTAGTAGTCTTGTTTTTACATATGTAGTTCATTGTTAATATAATTAATGATATGTTTACTTATCATAATATCATGTTAACTATATATATAACCATATATATGTCATCATATAGTTTTTTTACAAGTTTTAACGTTCGTGAATCACCGGTCAACTTGGGTGGTCAATTGTCTATATGAAACCTATTTCAATTAATCAAGTCTTAACAAGTATGATTGCTTAACATGTTGGAAAACATTTAATCATGTAAACATCAATCTCAATTAATATATATAAACATGGAAAAGTTCGGGTCACTACAGATAGGGTATATGATATGCACGTCATTGGAAAGCTAGCGAAAAATTAAGAACTTTTCATTTAGATATCGAATGGTTTCGATGAACGGATTTGAAGTTATAGTCAACTGAATTTTAGTATTATTGTTAAAATGATTATTATTACTATCGTCGTTATTATTTTAATAGAAATATCATTGTTATTATAAAATATCATTATTACTATTATGTTAGTATTATCATTTTATCATAATAACATTTTTAGTAAATATAAATATTGTTATTTTTTTTATAGAATAATAATAATTATTATTACAAAATAATATAACTTTTACTTATTATTATGATAATCAATATTATTTTATCAAATAAATAGGGGATACAAAGATATTTTTCACCACGCGCAATATAATTACATTAATAATACTTACCACTATAGTTTTAAGATATTAAGTGAACTTTATAAATTTTACTACTTAAGATATATAAAAGTATATTTTATCATATATAAACGTTAATATAAATTTTTATTAATAAATGACTTTTATTAATATAAAATCTAATAAATATATTTAAATATATAAAACGACTATAGTTAAGTTATAAACACGTATAAATTTTAGAAGTCATTTTGGGTCAAGTTGACTTTTGTTGACTTTTGCATATTAGTCTCGAGCATTAGGATTGTGGTACACTATGACTTGACCAAAAATTGTTAGACAAATATTGACCAACATATAAATATATATAATTAATATAGGTTCGTGAATCCGAGGCCAACCTTGCACTTGTTAAATGACGTTATATGTATTTTTACTACGAAATACAGTATGGTGAGTTTCATTTGCTCCCTTTTTAATTGCTTTTGCAATATATATTTTTGGGCTGAGAATACATGCCCAATTTTATAAATGTTTTACGAAGTAGGCACAAGTACTAAAACTAATTCTATGTGGGTTTAAATCAGAAATATACCCTTAGCTTGGTAACATTAAACTACTTGTCTATGTACGGTAGGCGCGAATCCTAAAGATAGATCTATTGGGCCTGACAAACCCCATCCTGACTATGGGATGCTTTAGTACTTCGAGGTTATTTTAAACACACCTGATCTGGTGTACTTCAGAGGGTAAAATATGAACGTTAAGGCTTGTTACCGGGTGCCTACAACTTATAGAATACTTTTATACACTTGCGAGTGTACATATATTTATAAACGGAAATCTTGTGGTCTATTAATATATTGAAATGATTGTTATGATAAACCTATGAACTCACCAACCTTTTGGTTGACACTTTAAAGCATGTTTATTCTCAGGTATTAAAGAAATCTTCCGCTGTGCATTAGCTCATTTTAAGGATATTACTTGGAGTCATTCATGGCATATTTTGAAAGACGTTGCATTCGAGTCATTGAGTTCATCAAGATTATTATTAAGCAAATTATAGTTGGATGTATTATGAAATGGTGTGCATGCCGTCAACTCTCGTTGTAAAGAAAGTTTGTCTTTTAAAAACGAATGCAATATTTGTAAAATGTATCATATAGAGGTCAAATACCTCGCGATGTAATCAACTATTGTGAATCGTTTATAATGTATATGAACGGGTCCTTTCATAAACGATACCCTCCACCAACATCTCTCGGATCAACCTTAGTTAATCGAGATGGCGTATACCAATCTTTTTTATAAGGATATGAAATATTAGTAGGCTGATAAAAGAACGGTGGGTTCACCTTTGGCTGATCATTTAGGTCAGTCATCTTTCCTTATAAACTTGTAATCTATTTGCAAACACAACACGGAAAACAAAAGCACAAAATAAAAAGCAACTTTTGTGGAAAATAGATTTCCCCGGCAGCGGCGTCAAAAAGTTGATGTGATAAAACCGACCTTTAAATTTTACAACTAAACTAACTAATAAATATTATCACACTACGGGCAACTGGTCCCGATCGTGCAGCAATAGATACTGGCAAGTCAAGTTCGTTCCACAGGGAGAAGCGTATTCAAGAATTTAATGACAATTAATTATACTTTTAAGTGGGTTTTAATTGGTTTTTGGTTTTGGATATAATTAACTAAAATAATAATAAAAATTACAATAAATAAAAATATAAGAAAGTGTATTTACTTAGATTTCATCCCCCTCGTTGATATGAATCATAGACAATTCATAATCAATTTACTATGGATTGTTGTTAAGTCCGATTAAAATATTATATAGTATATATTCATGATAACCTCTCAATTTCATAAAGTCTTGATTTACTAAGATTCAACTTAACTTTTGCTAATCATCGTCTTAAGAAATCAAACTATACCCGATCATTCGAATTGTGATTCAACCTAGTTTTAACTTTCATTAAAACCTAAACTAAAATGGTTTCCCTTCTTATAATTTCATGACTATATAAATCTTAATACCACCAAATCACCAAATCCGTATTCTTATATTTTTGTTAGGAATATAATCCTACGTTTTGTCTAGATCACCAATTTAACTTTCGCTAAACGATTCAATAAACTATGTGATGGGGATTATGTAGTGACCCGGACTTTTCCATGTTTATATATATTAAATGAAATTGATATTTACATGATTAAGTGTTTCCAACATGTTAAGCAATCAAACTTGTTAAGACTTGATTAATTGAAATAGGTTTTATATAGACAATTGACCACCCAAGTTGACCGGCGATTCACGAACGTTAAAACTTGTAAAAACTATATGATGACATACATATGGATATATATATATATATATATATATATATATATATATATATATATATATATATATATATATATATATATATATATATATATTTATATATAGTTATCATGATATTATGCTAAGTATGTACCTCATTAAGTATTTTAACAATGAGTTATATACATAAAAATGAGACTATTGAATTAAGAAACTTGAAAATGGTATATATAACGATTATCGTTATAACAACGTCTTACTAATTACATATGAATCATTTTAAGATATTGATACACTATATATAAACATGTTAAATGATAAGTAAACATATCATTAAGTATAATAACAAAGAACTACATATGTAAAAACAAGACTACTAACTTAAGGATTTCGAAACGAGACATATATGTAACGATTATCGTTGTAAGGACATTTAACTGTATATATATCTTATTAAGATATATTAATACATCATTATATCATGATAATGTAATAATTTAACATCTCATTAGATATAATAAACAATGTGTTAACAACATTTAACAAGATCGTTAACTTAAAGGTTTCAAAACAACATTTACATGTAACGACTAACGATGACTTAATGACTCAGTTAAAATGTATATACATGAAGTGTTTTAATATGAATTCATACACTTTTGAAAGACTTCAAGACACTTATCCAAGTACTTCTACTTAACAAAAATGCTTACGATTACATCCTCATTCATTTTCATCAACAATTCTACTCGTATGCACTCGTATTTGTACTTGTACAATACACAGCTTCTAAACGTATTTACTATTGGTATATACACTCCAATGATTAGCTCTTAGCAGTCCATGTAAGTCACCTAACCATGTAGGAACCATAATTTAACATCTATCATGATTTATGAGCAAGGAACAAAAATAAGAACTCCTTTTAACCCCACTCACCTTCACCACTCACCACCTACTCCATTTCACTTCCAATTTTCTTCCCAATTCTCTCTCAAAACACACACACTCTTCCATGAATATCTAAGTTACTATTTTCCAGAAAAAATCATCAAATATAAGCTTTGGTTATTACCTATAATCATCATAAAAACAATTACTCAAGAACACACATCAAGAACACTTCCAAGTTTACAAGTTTATTTCCAAGTTTCCTAATCCATTCCAAGCAATCATCTAAGTTCAAGAAACCTTTGTTATTTACAGTAGGTTATCTTTCTAAATCAAGGTAATATTCATATTCAAGCTTTGATTCAATTTCTATAACTATAACTATCTTAATTCGAGTAATAATCTTACTTGAACTTGTTTTTGTGTCATGATTCTATTTCAAGAACTTCCAAGCCATCAAAGATCCTTTGAAGCTCAAGTTATTTTTTCATCATTTCCAGTATGTTTACCTACTAAACTTGAGGTAGTAATGATGTTCATAACATCATTCAATTCATATATGTATAACTATCTTATTCGGAGATTTGAACATGTAATCACTAAAACATAGTTTAGTTAATTCTAAACTTGTTCGCAAACAAAAGTTAATCCTTCTAACTTGACTTTTAAAATCAACTAAACACATTTTCTATATCTATATGATATGATAACTTAATAATTTAAAACCTGAAAACACGAAAAACACCGTAAAACCGGATATACGCCGTCGTAGTAACACCGCGGGCTGCTTTGGGTTAGTTAATTAAAAACTATGATAAACTTTGATTTAAAAGTTATTCTTCTGGGAAAATGATTTTTCTTATGAACATGAAACTATATCCAAAAATCATAGTTAAACTCAAAGTGGAAGTATGTTATCCAAAATGGTCATCTAGACGTCGTTCTTTCGACTGAAATGACTACCTTTACAAAAACGACTTGTAATATGTATTTCTGACTATAAGCTTATACTTTTTCTGTTTAGATTCATAAACTTAAGTTAAATATGAAACCATAGCAACTTGAATCACTCAAAACGGATTTAAAACGAAGAAGTTATGGGTAAAACAAATTGGATAATTTTTCTTGTTGTAGCTACGTGAAAATTGGTAACAAATCTATATTAATCATATCCTAGCTAACTCATATTGTATTATATATGTATTCTAATATATTATGTAATCTTGGGATACCATAGACACTGTAGGTTTTTCTTATGCCCGAGAGACATATTAAATTAATGTGGCTAATACGTTATGACCCCAAGTCGGGTCATACCCAATAACAAGCTTACCGACACTCTATATGTATTTAATCTCAATGGTTAGATCGTTAAATAAATACGTAACACTTGAACTTTAGAAAATCGGTTTTCTAAAATATTATCACTTGAGATAAATTATTTGGATAATTTATATTTAATTATTTATAGGTTTAAATAATTATATTGTGTTATATTTTATAAAAGGTTTATAAAATAAGCAAGTAACTTAATAAAATACATGGTTTTATATAAATATAACAAGTTTTATATATATTAAGACATTGTTATTTTATTAAACATGTGCAGAATTTTGTGTCTCCAAGGATGACACACCCATGCCTATTTTGTTACTTTTAACACAATATTCCTTATGTACATGCAAGGGTCTTATAACCAAGGCTTGACTCAAGTTGTAGGACACATAAGTGATCAAAAAAAAACTGCATTCAGCTCACTTTTTTGGGCATTTCTGGCTGAACTATTTTAACAAAAAAAGAGGAGCATTTTGCTTGTAAAATCAAGTAATTAAGTGTTCTAAATCCTAACCAATTTGAAGGTTATGTTGGTGCATCAAAAGCTTGGGGTATTACACACTTGAGGCTTCAAGTTAGAAGCTTTCTTGCCTTCATCTTCATCATCATCTTGCAACTTTGAAAAACAACCCTCAACTAGCTTGAGGAGGTATAATCTCTAAACCCACTCTTAGTTTGTAAGTATGTTTCACAACTTGATCCCTTTTGGGATTTAACTTTAAATGGTTAAAGATTTACAAGTTTTAAAATGGTAATTTATACGCTTCTGCAAATCTTATTTCTTGAATGATTATAAGTATTATGAAACTTGTTAAATCCCAACATTGGTATCTAGAGCCGAAGTTGTTGAAATATGCTTCGAGATGGTTATTAAACCCACTATAATTTTGCATTCTATGAACATGCATGAAGTAGAATGTAAAAGTTTCGGTTTTGAGTGGTTTGTCATTTTGGCCAAAATCACTTGTGATTCTGCATTCTGTGTTGCTGATCACTTGTGATTCTGTGTTGCCAATCACTTGTGATTCTGTGTTGCCGATCACTTGTGATTCTGTATTGCCAATCACTTGTGATTCTGTATTGCAGATCACTTGTGATTCTGTGTTTCCAATCAGTTGTGATTCTATATTGCCTATCACTTATGTTGATGATGTTCACAATCTAAGCCTTGACCTTGTGTTTGGTTGCATGTTTGGTTGATTTAATATTTATTCATTTGGTATGTAATAATATTATTTTGGTTATGTATTTATTTTATATTTGGTATGTAAAATAGATTAGGTTGTAATTTCACTTTTTTAGACAAAATGTATTAGGATATATTTTGTAAAAAGATGAAGATGATGAAGACTTGAAGAACACAAGAAGAAGCATTTGGATGCAAGATTAAGTGGAAGATTTAAAATCTCCTACTTTGTGTTATAACCCCTTATCCGGTGGCATTTGTTTTTGGCTAAACAAATGTCTACCAAAATGGCTTGATTGTGAACATATTTGTTTTGCATGCATGGTTGTTTATTGTATGATTGTGGATTGTATGTTTGTATGCTACAAGTTAATCACACAAGTTAACAACAAGAAAAATGGCAATTTAATTGGTTAAATTATACATTAATTAACGACATGCAAAACGACAATTTAATTGGTTAAATTAAAAATTGCTAAAAGGACATTAATAAACGGTTATTAAGAACATGATTAGGATCATATATATAAAATGGTTTATAGACATGAAAATGGATTTTAAATGAACCATACACTAAATGCATGTTGGTGTATGGCATAAAAGTTTTCTCAAACTAGAATTAATGAAAACTTAAAATCCCTTATTAACAAGATAAACAAGTTAAACGCCATCCTTTTGTGCAACACTTAAAAATATTAGGGAACTCACAATGGGATAAAGGTCACCTAACCGTTATGAGCAAACTAATATAATTAAGGTGAATTTCGCATGCTTGTGGGATAAAGGTCACCTCACCACTTGTATGTTAAGTTTACACGTTTACACAAGTAGGACGACTTGATTTGGAAATCATGAACTTAGGGTCACCGAAGCATGAGGAACAAATAGGCGTTGATGGGATAAATATGCCATGCAAAAGGATTGCATGATCCCATAACTTAGAAGTTGCAAAAGGATTGCAATTATCATATAATGACTACCTAGCTAAATCAAATGACGGGATAAAGGTCACCTAACCGAAATTTGGTTTACCGTTGGATTCTAAAATTTAATAAATATCAATTGGATTTAAAGGGTATTGATCGTTAAATTAAAATTGATACTTAAACAACTTTGTTAAATTTTGTAGATGGCCGCCAATAACAACAACATTCCGAACGCACCGATAAACTTTAACAACCTATCGTTGAGGTCAATCCTCGAAAAGGAAAAACTCAACCATACGAACTTCATGGATTGGTTTCGCAATCTAAGAATTGTCCTCAAACTAGAGGACAGGGCGTATGTGTTGGAAGACCCCATTCCCGATCAACCGGATGAGGGTGATACGGAAGGCATGGCTTATTGGGAGAAATATTGCACCGATTCGTTGCAAGTTTCTTGCCTCATGCTTGGGACTATGATACCCGAACTCCAAAAGGATTTTGAGCATCATAGTGTATATGACATGATCACACAGTTGAAGGAGATGTTCCTTCAACAAGCTCGTGTCGAGCGCTTCGAAACGGTTCGAGCGCTTCATGCATGTCGGATGGAAGACTCCCAATCCATTTCATCTTATGTCCTTAAGATGAAAAGCCTTATTGATCGAGCGAACCGTCTAAATTGCAACGTGTCTAATGAATTAGCCACAGACCTCATTCTCAACTCATTGTCAAAAAGGTTTGACACATTTGTAATGAATTACAATATGAATGGTTGGGATAAAAGCATTGGCGAATTATATGCCATGCTTAAGACGGCAGAAGCAAGCATGGGTAAAAGGGCTTCACCCGTGTTTACGATCAATGAAGGCGGGTCCAAAAACAATAACACTTCTAAGCTAAAGGCAGCTAAGAGGAAGGGACCCACCTACCAAGGCAAAGGTAAGGGAAAAGGGAAGATGGTTACCCCAACCAACAACAACAAGAAGCAAAAGGTTGCTGGTAAAGCTAACCCCAAGGAAGATCCGTGCTTTGGTTGCGGTGAGATGGGTCACTGGAAACGCAACTGCCCGGTCTACCTAAAGGAGTTGAAGGAAAAGAGGGATGCAGGGCAAACCTCAGGTAATGTATATATGGTATACATTGAGCTTAGTATTACTTCTTCTAATACATGGGTATTAGACACAGGATGTGGAACTCATATTTGCAATTCTTTGTAGGGGTTCCAAAGAAGTAATCAAGATGCGGGAACAACAAGTCTCTTCATGGGAAATGGAGCAAGGGTGCAGGTGAAAGCTCAAGGAGACTTTGTTTTAAAGCTTCCAAGTGGTTTGGAGCTTACTTTGAAAAATGTTTTGTATGCACCTGATTTATCACGAAACATTATTTCTGTATCCTTTTTGAAACAATATGGTTTTAATCTTAATTTCATTAATGATGATATCCATGTTTCTTTAGATAATGTGTTCTATTTCAAGGCTTCGCCTTCGAATGGTATTTATGAATTGGTTCATGATGACACATCATACAATAGCTCAATGTACCATGCAAACATCAAGAAACTCAAAAGGGATTTGAGTGATTCATACTTATGGCATTATCGCCTTGGTCACATAAACAAGAATCGAATGCATACACTTCAAAAGAATGGCCTTTTGAAATCAAATGAACTAGACTCGTTTGATGTATGTGAATCTTGTTTACAAGGAAAAATGACTAAAGCACCTTTCAAAGGGACCTATGAAAGGGCTAAGGACTTATTGGGATTGATACACTCGGATGTATGTGGACCCTTTAAGCCCATAACTAGGAATGGTGAAAGATACTTTGTTACTTTCATTGATGACTTTAGTCGTTTCGGATATGTCTACTTATTAAGACACAAGGACGAAACTTTGGAAGCATTCAAGGAATATCAAAACGAAGTACAAAATCAACTCAATAAGACAATCAAGGTACTTCGTACCGATAGAGGAGGTGAATACCTAAGCGATGCTTTCCAAGATCATCTTAAAAGTTGTGGGATTATCTCGCAACTCACTCCTCCTGGAACACCCCAACTTAATGGAGTTTCCGAAAGGAGGAACCGAACCCTAATGGATATGGTTCGATCTATGATGGCTAGAAGCTCGTTACCTCTATCATTTTGGGGTTATTTTCTATGCTCCGCGGCTCGTATTTTAAATATGGCCCCAACCAAGAAAGTGGAACGAACACCTCATGAGATGTGGTTTGGAAAACCTCCATCTCTATCATACTTAAAGGTATGGGGATGTGAAGCTTATCCTAAGCGTTACGTCCCTAATAAGTTGAATGCTCGATCCACGAAGTGTATCTTCATAGGATATCCCAAGGATGATATGGGATATTATTTCTATGATCCATCCGAGCAGAATGTATTTGTTGCTCGAAAGGCTGAATTCCTTGAAACTAAGTTCCTAATGGAAGGAAATAGTGAAAGGAAGATAGATCTTGCAGAGGTTCAAGATCAAGTAGATGATACACAATTGGTTGACACTAGCACTCAACATGAAAATGTTGAGAATGATCAAATGGATGATCAAAATACACAAGACGTTCGCAGATCTGGTAGGATTAGTAATCCTCCTGAGAGATATGGGTTTCTCATGGATGGTTGCTATGTGGTTGATTTGGATGAACCAATAAACTACCAAGATGCTTTATCAAGGATTGATAAAGATAAATGGCAGGAAGCCATGAACGCTGAGATGCAATCCATGTATGACAACCAAGTTTGGGAACTTGTTACACAACCTGCTGGCTCAAGACTAGTTGATTGTAAATGGCTTTTCAAAATGAAAACCGACATACATGGAAACTTGGATACATATAAAGCTAGACTTGTAGCAAAAGGTTTCACTCAAACTCAAGGGGTTGACTATGATGAAACTTTTTCGCCTGTGGAAATGCTAAAGTCTATTAGGATATTACTTGCCATTGCTGCTCATTATGATTATGAAATATGGCAAATGGATGTCAAGACCACTTTCCTAAATGGACATCTTGAGGAAGATGTCTATATGGTTCAGCCTGAGGGTTTTGTTGATCCGAAATATCCTAAAAAGGTATGCAAGTTAAAGAAGTCAATCTACGGATTGAAACAAGCATCTAGAATGTGGAATCATCGATTTAATGAGGAGTCCAAGAAATTTGGCTTCATTAAAAATGGTGATGAAGCTTGTGTATACAACAAAGCTAGTGGGAGCACTATCATGTTCCTTGTACTATATGTGGATGATATATTGTTATTTGGAAACGATATTCCGGCAATGCAAGGTGTTAAAAATTGGCTAAGTAAATGCTTTTCCATTAAGGATCTTGGAGAAGCACAATACGTTTTGGGGATTGGGATCTACAGGGATAGATCCAAGAAAGTGATAGGTTTGAATCAAAGTGCATACATTGAAAAGGTCTTGAAAAGGTTCAAGATGGAGAACTCTAAGAAAGGTTTGGTACCTATTCAAAGAGGAACGCTCCTTAGTTCATCTCAGTGCCCCACCACGAAAGATGAACAGGAAAGAATGAAGAATGTCCCATATGCTTCTGCAATTGGGTCAATCATGTATGCAATGATATGCACTAGACCGGATGTGTCATGCGCTCTAAGCTTGACAAGTAGATACCTGAATAACCCAGGAAACAGTCATTGGATTGCTGTTAAAAGTATATTGAAATACCTTAGGAGGACTAAGGATATGTTTCTAATATATGGGTCTGGTGAGGAGGAACTCGCTGTAAAAGGCTACGTGGACGCGAGTTTCCAAACTGATCGAGATGATTCTCGATCACAATCCAGTTATGTCTTCACATTAAATGGAGGTGCGGTCTCTTGGAAGGGTTCAAAACAGGATGTTGTTGCATTATCCACTACAGAGTCGGAGTACATTGCTGCCTCATTGGCAGCGCAGGAAGCTGCATGGATGAAGAAATTCATCGACGACTTAGGAGTAGTCCCTTCCATTCAGGACCCTCTTGAGATATTTTGTGACAACGAGGGTGCGATTGCTCAAATCAAGGAACCTCATGCTCACCAAAAGACCCGTCACATTGAGCGGAGATTCAACTACATAAGGGATGAAGTTGAAAAGGGAAAGATATGTATTCGCAAAGTTCACACAGATCTTAATATAGCGGATCCTCTCACGAAGCTCTTACATGGATCAAAACATGCAGGACATGTTTGTGCATTAGGGCTTCGATATTCTAGTGACTGGTCATGATCTGTTTTAAGTATTGTAATGGAACGAAATTATTCAAACTCATTAATATAATTATGGTATTAATTTATTTTGAGTTATGTTCCTATTTTGCATATTTTATCCATGAATAAGTAATTATTCTAAATTCCGTAGTCGATCACATTTGTGGGAACAAGTGTGAGGTTTAGACTATTGTGAACTTGGATTGGTATACATTCACGGAATGAATGTGGGGCAAGGTTGCAACCAAGGTTCATAGATATTTGTGGGATACAAATATTGGAAGACCCGCCCTCAAGATTCACTAAATGGAGCCTTTGTGGTTGATCACATGTAATCTTGAGTAAAGGCGAATATCATCGTATCCTCTGACCTGAGATACATATTGGGTTCAGATATTCACTAAGTATTATGCCTTGATTCTATCCTTCGCTATTCTGAAATATGGTAGTTCATAAGGAAGAGCTCAGGTGTAATACAAAGTATATATCTAGGACGTATGTAATCAAGATGGAATTTGTCCCTCTTATTCGTTGAGAGTCAGATGTCTAAGGCCTGATAAAGTTAAATCTAAAAGAGAGTCATCATTCTGTGTCTCTTGGATTTAACATGACATCTAGGACGAAAGGATGTGATGAAAGATTCACCTATTCATATTTGAAATGGAAACTCGAAAGGGATGATGTTATTGAATGGCACATAGTCATAACATATTGGGGGTGATGGACAGTCGTTAGGTGGTATCCATCACTTGCATTAATTTCTTATGTTCTCGTGCAAGTGGGAGATTGTAGGTTTTTCTTATGCCCGAGAGACATATTAAATTAATGTGGCTAATACGTTATGACCCCAAGTCGGGTCATACCCAATAACAAGCTTACCGACACTCTATATGTATTTAATCTCAACGGTTGGATCGTTAAATAAATATGTAGCACTTGAACTCTAGAAAATCGGTTTTCTAAAATATTATCACTTAAGATAAATTATTTGGATAATTTATATTTAATTATTTATAGGTTTAAATAATTATATTGTGTTATATTTTATAAAAGGTTTATAAAATAAGCAAGTAACTTAATAAAATACATGGTTTTATATAAATATAACAAGTTTTATATATATTAAGACATTGTTATTTTATTAAACATGTGCAGAATTTTGTGTCTCCAAGGATGACACACCCATGCCTATTTTGTTACTTTTAACACAATATTCCTTATGTACATGCAAGGGTCTTATAACCAAGGCTTGACTCAAGTTGTAGGACACATAAGTGATCAAAAAAAACTGCATTCAGCTCACTTTTTTGGGCATTTCTGGCTGAACTGTTTTAACAAAAAAAGAGGAGCATTTTGCTTGTAAAATCAAGTGATTAAGTGTTCTAAATCCTAACCAATTTGAAGGTTATGTTGGTGCATCAAAAGCTTGGGGTATTACACACTTGAGGCTTCAAGTTAGAAGCTTTCTTGCCTTCATCTTCATCATCATCTTGCAACTTTGAAAACAACCCTCAACTAGCTTGAGGAGGTATAATCTCTAAACCCACTCTTAGTTTGTAAGTATGTTTCACAACTTGATCCTTTTTGGGATTTAACTTTAAATGGTTAAAGATTTACAAGTTTTAAAATGGTAATTTATACGCTTCCGCAAATCTTATTTCTTGAATGATTATAAGTATTATGAAACTTGTTAAATCCCAACAGACACGAATACAATGTTTTGACATATCATATCGACCCATCTATATATATATATTTCAGAACAACCATAGACACTCTATATGCAGTAATGTTGGAGTTAGCTATACAGGGTTGAGGTTGATTCCAAAATATTATATATACTTTGAGTTGTGATTTAGCCTGAGGCTTGTATACACTGGGTCGTGGATTGATTCAAGATATATATATTGCTTTATTTCTGTACATCTAACTGTGGACAACTAGTTGTAGGTTACTAACGAGGACAGCTGACTTAATAAACTTAAAAAAGTAAAACATATTAAAAATGTTGTAAATATATTTTGAACATACTTTGATATATATGTACATATTTGTTATAGGTTCGTGAATCGACCTGTGACGAAGTCTTACTTCTCGACGAAGTAAAAATCTGTGAAAGTGAGTTATAGTCCCACTTTTAAAATCTAATATTTTGGGATGAGAATACATGCAGCTTTATAAATGTTTTACAAAATAGACACAAGTATGCAAAACAAATTCTATGGTTGGATTATTAAACCGAATATCGCCGTTCAAGTCTGGTAGCCTAAGAATTAGGGAAATGGCCCCTAATTGACGCGAATCCTAAAGATAGATATATTGGGCTTAATAACCCCCATTCAGGTTATGGATGGTTTAGTACTTCGAGATTATTATACAGACGAGGTTCTATTTTGGGGATATTCTATGCATTAAATTAACGTCAGTTACCAGGTGTTCAACATATGAATGATATTTATGCACTTGCGAGTGTAATGATATTTATGAAAAATGAGAAATCTTGTGGTCTATTATTATGATTTGATAATATATAGGTTAAACATATAACTCACCAACATTTTTGTTGATGTTTTAAGCATGTTTATTCTCAGGTGATTATTAAAAGCTTCCGCTGTTGCGTACTAAAATAAGGACAAGATTTGGAGTCCATGCTTGTATGATATTGTGTAAAAACTGCATTCAAGAAACTTACTTTGATGTAATATATTTTTATTGTAAACCATTATGTAATGGTCGTGTGTAAACGGTATATTTTAGATTATCATTATTTGATAATCTACGTAATGCTTTTTAAACCTTTATCGATAAAATAAAGGTTATGGTTGTTATAAAAATGAATGTAGTCTTTGAAACACGTCTCATATAGAGGTCAAAACCTCGCGACGAAATCAATTAATATGGAACGTTTATAATCAATATGAACGGGACATTTCAATATATATATAATATTCAAATTAATTAATACGTATCGTGACCCGTGTACATGTCTCAGACTCGATAACAACTCAAAGTATACATATTATTGTAGAATCAACATCAACTCTGTATAGCTAACTCCAGCATTACTGTATATAGAGTGTCTATGGTTATTCCAAATAATATATATAGATATGTCGATATGATATGTCAAAACCTTGCATACGCGTCCCGATATTTAAAGTGCGTAAAATAAATAACAAAAATTAAATGACGATAAATAAATTTGCGAGAATATAAACTGCGATAATTAAATTGTGATAAATAAAATGTAATCAGTTAGCTAGGAACAGTTAGCGTGGATTCTTAACAAAATTTCTCATAGTTAATTTGTCTGTTTCTAACAAATTTTATTTTGTCATATGTTTTCTTCATTATGCCACTTGTTGGATTCTGATAGGTCAAAATCCAAATATGAAATTGAATGAAAATGATTATTCGGCAGTGAACGGATACGTATATCGGTGGTTGTAACTAGGATAGTAAATGACTGTTGAATCAGCTTTGACGAATGTACAGTGTAACTTATTACGGTGAAATCTAAATATTCCTCGGGTATTACCTACCCGTTAAAATATTTTCACCATTAACAGTTTGTACAAAAGAATTTTTAATTACAATCATTATGAAAACATATATATAAATATATATTTTCTTCAGATGTAAACATGGATTTAATGAGTTAATATGATATTAAACTCATTTGATTTACCGTTAGAATAAGAATATATAATCTCTAAAACATTAGAGATTACATAATCGTCATGTCGAACGAAGATAAATGATGTAGAACGATTCGCAGATTGATGATTATGCTCGAGGTACAACATGAGATGTTGAGGCATGGATTGTTGATGGTACGGGTGCTGTTACTGATGGTACTATTGGTGCCGGTGATGTTGCTGAAGCTGGTATGTTTTGCACCATATTTTCCAAGGCTACAACTCGGGCGCGAAGCTCGTTGACTTTATTACTCCGGGATGATTATCGGTAGGAACGAGTGAATGAATAAGGTTTAGAATTTTAGATAGAATACAATCGTGGTGAGATATTCGGGAAAATGAGGGTGAAAATGGTGTTTCGGACTGATTCGCTGGTAAGTGCTTCAGGTTCTTCGTTAAGAGGTGAATTCGGTTGGTGGAAGGGATCGCCTTCTTCTTGTCTCCATTGATTAAGTCGACTACGAACACATCAGATGAATTGGGGATGACTGATTAGTTGGTTCATTCTGGTGACACAGCTTTCGGAGCTCGAGTGAAATTCCCTATCGGAATAGCTGTCGGAATAACTATCGGAATAGCTATCGAAATCTGAGAGACTCGAACTGGTTGAGGGATTCATCTCGTACGATCAGATGAAGTATTTTCGATAAGAAATAGATTATAGGATGTAGATTAGTACCCTACAATACATAATTTACATATGCATATATAATACTAAAATCCCATAAGTTACAGAGGAATCTACGGAAGCTGTCAGGCAAAGGTAACAATAACAGATACGCTAAGATATAAATTTATCTATACACTGTCTATGCAATAGAGGCAGTAAGATGTGTCTAGACTTTAAGAATGATAAGCAAATAATTTTCAACACTAAATGATAAGCAAAACTTTTGACATGCGGACACGGTCGAAGTCCAGACTCACTAATGCATCTAAATAACTATCAGTTAGACATACTAATGCAAGACCTGGTTGGCTAAGACCACCACTCTGATACCAACTCTAATGACCCGTCTTAATCCATCCAGACGAATACATTACATTTGGTTACATCGCGAGGTACTTGACCTCTATATGATACATTTTACAAACATTGCATTCGTTTATAAAAGACAAACTTTCATTACATCGAAAGTTGACGGCATGCATACCATTTTCTAATATATCCAACTATAAATGACTTAATAATAATCTTGATGAACTCGATGACTCGAATGCAATGTCTTGATGAACTGGACGACTCGAATGAAATGTCTTTTGAATATGTCATGAGTGACTCCAAGTAATATCTCTAATGAGCAAATGCACAGCGAAAGATTTCTTTCATACCTGAGAATATACATGCTTTAAAGTGTCAACCAAAAGGTTGGTGAGTTCATTAGTTTATCATAATCATTCATTTTCATCAATTTAATAGACCACAAGAATTTCATTTCCAGTTCTCATAAATATACATCCCATGCATAGAGACAAAAATCATTCATATGGTGAACACCTGGTAACCGACATTATTAAGATGCATATAAGAATATCCCCTATCATTAGGGGAAATCCTTCGGACATGATAAAAATGAATTCGAAGTACTAAAGCATCCGGTACCTTGGATGGGGTTCGTTAGGCCCAATAGATCTATCTTTAGGATTCGCTTCAATTAGGCGTGCACTAATTCTCAAAATTAGTGATGTTCCCTAATTCTTAGGCTACCAAGCAAAAAGGGGCATATTCGGCTTCGATCATTCAACCATATAATGTAGTTTCGATTACTTGTGTCTATTTCGTAAAACATTTATAAAAATTGCGCATGTATTCTCAGCCCAAAAATATAAAGGGTAAAAAGGCAAATGAAACTCACCTAATGTATTTTGTAGTAAAAATACATATGACAATATTGAACAATGCAGGGTTGGCCTCGGATTCACGAACATATATCATTTGTATATTTATTAATACACATAATCGTAATCTAACAAATTTATTTATTATATCTTAATTTATATATTATATATTTAATTTGTGTATATATTCATAATGATTAATATCTATATAGTTATATTAATATATATTTGGTTAGTATTATATTAAAATACATTATTTGTTATATATGAATATTTATACATAAAATGTTAATATGATTAATAAATACTTATATGTAATATTACTAAAAGTATATTTTATATACAAAAAGTTTATTTGGTAACATAATATCAATAATAGTAATAAAATTTATTTTTAATTATAATGATAATATACTACTAATAATTATAACTATAAAAATAATGATTTTATAAATAATAATAATAATAATAATAATACTAATACTTATCTTAATAACTACCGTGATAATAATGCTACTAATAATAATACCAATACTTACTTATGACTACAGATTCTATAACTTAAATTCATAATTGTATTCATAATTGTACATGTATTCATTTAATTATAACCATTTTTCATAATTTTTATCATATCGCTCTTATTACAAATTTTGTAACACGAACGTTGTTAACATGTTCATAATAATAATGATGATGATCATAATAATACAATAATAACACTACTAATAATAATAATATTAGTCATGATAATACTAATAATTTTTAATTGATAATACTAGTAGTAATAATAATAATGATAATAATATAAATTATATTAATGTTAATAATAAATTTCATGGCATTAGTATTAGTATTAATAATAAGTGTTCTAAAATAATAATAGCAACAACAAAAAGAACAATAATAATAATAATAATAATAATAATAATAATAATAATAATAATAATAATAATAATAATAATAATAATAATAATAATAATAATAATAATAATAATAATAATAATAATAATAATAATAATAATAATTATAAAAAGAGACTACCTCAAAATAAAGGCCTTGGATTCATAAACCTTAGAAGCATTAAAAAGAAATAAACTGCTCGAGACGGGACTCGAACCTGAGACCTCCAATTAACAAGCAAACATCTGTGACCAACCGTCCGTTTCTGTTCTTCTGTTAATATCTTAATCTTAAATCTATAAAACCCGTTCTGTTTTCTCCTCGCTTCTTTCTCCAAGAAATCGACAGCAAGCTCAAGAGACAATGGAGTTGGGTCACGGCCCAACAGGCTAACCACAGGTTCTCGGCCCAAATTAATATTTTAGCCCGTTTAGAAACTTAAGTCCAACAGAAAAAAAACATAATCTCGGCCCAGGATTACAATTAAGTTTACGGCCCCATTTAAAAATCAATCAGATAGATCGATTGTGTATATGGGTCTTTATCATAATCAACATACCATCATCATAATATTATACGCCACCATCATTATCATCATGATCTATCTTTATTCACCATCATCCTTATCATTATCATCAGTACATCATTTATCATCTCATCTTCTCATCTTCACTCAACATCATCAACCATTATCATCATCAGTGTGTTCCTCATCGTGCACCATCATTGTCCCATCATCATCATCTCCTAAATGTAACCATCATCTCATCATTCATCATATTATCCTTCATTAAACAGAACGTGCAGCAACATCAAGGAAAACGATAACATCTACTGTTCATCATCTCCTATATGTGGGTTATGGTGATCTTGTTCGAAAAACAGCAAAGAAATAATAGCAGTTGCACCAAGCAGTAAAGCAACAGGAGCTGCAACATCACGACATCATTTCTTCTTTATCATTTAACCTTATTATCATCCTTTACACATATCACCTGTTATCAATCTTAATATCATCATATCTATATTCTTGGCCTGCTAATTTTCGACCCAATATTAACCTAATTAACGGCCCATATAGAAAAGAAACAAAGTAACCCAATTTGTCAATCCTAAAGTCCATTTATTAAACTTAAGTGATTTAAGTTTATTCTATGAATTATCGATGGCAATATCTGACAAGAGAACATGTTACAACTCAAGTTAACAAGATGGTTCTTCAACTGATTCGGTACAATTTTTAAAGAGGGATATGAGCTTGTATTTCCTGTCTGTCTCCACAGTGATATTATTGTAGAGACCCGTCCTAATCCATCCGAACGAAGTCCATATCGATTATAAACGATTCATAACAGCTGATTACATCGCGAGGAACTTGACCTCTATATGATACATTTTACAAACATTGCATTAGTTTTTGAAAAGACAATCTTTCATTACATCGAAAGTTGACGACATGCATACCATTTTATAATATATCTAACTATGAATGACTTAATAATAATCTTGATGAACTCAAAGACTAGAATGCAACGTCTTTTGAAATATGCCATGAATGACTCCAAGTAATATCTCTAAAATGAGAAAATGCACAGCGGAAGATTTCTTTCATACCTGAGAATAAACATGCTTTCAAGTGTCAACCAAAAGGTTGGTGAGTTCATTAGTTTAACATAAATAATCATTTTATAATTTTAATCGACCACAAGATTTCATATATCCATTTCTCATAAACATACGTCCCATGCATAGAGACAAAAATATCATTCATATGGATTGAACACCTGGTAATCAACATTCACAATATGTATTTAAGAATATCCCCATCATTCCGGGATCCTCCTTCGGACATGATATAAATTTCGAAGTACTAAAGCATCCGGTACTTTGGTGAAACGCCCCTTCCTAATCCATCCAGACGAAGTCCATATTGATTATAAACGATTCATAATAGTTGATTACATCGCGAGGTACTTGACCTCTAAATGATACATTTTACAAACATGGCATTCGTTTTTAAAAGACAAACTTTCATTACATCGAAAGTTGACAGGTATGCATACCATCTTATGATATACCTAACTATAATTGACTTAATAATAATCTTGATGATCTCAACGACTCGAATGCAAGTAATATCTTTAAAATGAGTATTTACACCATTTTATGCATACCATTTTTTGAAATATGTCATGAATGACTTCAAGTAATATCTTTAAAATGAGTATTTACACAGCGGAAGATTTCTTTCGTACCTGAGAATAAACATGCTTTAAAGTGTCAACCAAAAGGTTGGTGAGTTCATTAGTTTAACATAAATAATCATTTCATAATTTTAATAGACCACAAGATTTCATATTTCCATTTCTCGTAAACATACGTCCCATGCATAGAGATAAAAATATCATTCATATGGATTGAACACCTGGTAACCGACATTCACAATATACATATAAGAATATCCCCATCATTCCGGGATCCTCCTTCGGACATGATATAAATTTCGAAGTACTAAAGCATCCGGTACTTTGGATGGGGCTTGTTGGGCCCGATAGATCTATCTTTAGAGTTCGCGTCAATTAGGGTGTCTGTTCCCTAATTCTTTGATTACCAGACTTAATAAAAAGGGCATATTTGATTAGATAATCCAACCATAGAATGTAGTTTCGATTACTTGTGTCTATTTCGTAAAGCATTTATAAAAGCAGCGCATGTATTCTCAGTCCCAAAAATATATATTGCAAAAGCATTTAAAAAGGGATTAATGAAACTCACCTAATGTATTTTGTAGTAAAAATACATATGACGACATTGAACAAGTATAGGGTTGGCCTCAGATTCACGAACCTATATCATTTGTATATTTATTAATATATATAATCGCAATTGAACAAATTCATATATAATAACTTATGTTACATATTATTTATATTCAATTTTGTGTACAAAAGTGATTAGTGTTTAGATAGTTTTATCAATCTATATTTTCAGTTAGTTTTATATATAAAAAAAAATATACTTGATTTGTTATATATGAATATTTGCATAACATTCGTTAATATGATTAATACATACATTTATATAATATTACCTATAAATGTATTTTTATATACATAATATTTATTTAGTAAACATATTAATAATGGTAATTAAAAGTTGTATTTGATCATAATAATATTAAAAATAACAATATTGATAATGATAGTAATTATGGTAATTTTATTGTTAATAGTAGTTAGGATAATAGTTTTAATGATAATAATACTAAATAATAAAATTACTAATAATAAATACATTAGTAACACTTATAATAAAAAAAGAAAATGACAATAATAATAACAATCTTGATAAAAACCATTATAATCATAATAACATCAATAATAATCATAATAATAACGATAATAATAATAATAATAATTATTATAATAATAATAATAATAATAATAATAATAATAATAATAATAATAATAATAATAATAATAATAATAATAATAATAATAATAATAATAATAACAATAACAAAATTTATAAATAAAACTACCTTGAGAAATCCTCTAAAAAGAGAAAAACTGCCCAAAGCCGGGATTGAACCCGAGACCTCTCGTAACCCGACACAATACACTGACCACTCTTCCGTCCCATTCCTTTTCTGATTTATACCTAGTTTTATTAATTATAACCCGTTATACTCTTTTTATCCTTACTCTTCTTCTTCTTCTGGTATATATCGAATCAATCACTCAATACCTTAAAGGTTTTATTTGAATATGGATTTGAAACAGAATTAAACTTCAACGATGATTGGAATGATTCAGAGGAAAAGAATAACAGAAAAAAAAATAAAAAAATTAAACTGCTACTGCAGTAGCGTAGCCAAAAAGAAAAAAAAATATTGATTTTGATTTAGAGGAAGTTTTAGACAATATGTATAACATGAAAAGATCTTAAATCACTTATGTAAACTTTCTCTATCATCAATTTAATCTAAAACACAAAATTGAAAGCGAATTTCTTGATGAACACTTCCGTTGACTTTGAAAACTCAAAACTTTGACTCAACAATTCTAGCTCGTTTTGAAAAATTGAGGTTTGAAACTTTCCAGATAGTTTATATGAATGATTTCTGATGGAATGGTATTATTACATTTTGAAGTAGATTATGAAATCGTTTTATTAAAAAAAAAATTGAAACAGAGCCGTTGGTAATGTTTCCTCTTTTTCTGATAAATTTTGGTGTAATTAAGGGCTGTAACAGATAGTTGTGAGTGATAATTGATACGTGAGGTTTTATTGGTATCACATATCACTGAAATTGAATCGTTTAAATAACAATTTGATGGAGACAGTTTATAAATTAAATTCAGAGAAAAAAATAAAAAAATAAAAGGAGAAAGGGATTGGCAACGGATTTTGTTTGTTAATGTGGTCATTTGGAATCTGATCGTACCAATTACAGACAGATTAAGCAGTTTAGACAAGGACAGGGATCTGAATCGATTTGTTTCTGACTCCATATATATATAAACTTAATTTTTTTTGTAATTAATCTTTATAAATTATAATACTTTATTAAATAGTAGTAATTAGTAATATTAATAATAAAATTTATAATAAGGTATTAATAATAATAATAATAATAATAATAATAATAAAGTAATACTAAAATCATATATATAACATTGATAATATTAGTAAGAGCAATATAAATGATAGTTTTTATAACAATACATATATTAATAATGATAATAAATAAATAATATTAACATCAATGTAAATAATGAATTTGTTAATAATGATAATAACTAATGACATTTAAATTACAATTAAATTATACTTTTAATTAGTCGTATAATAATATTTATTTTGATAATCATAACCTTACAATTATACAATAATAATACTATTATTAATATTAATAGTAAATCTAAAAGTAATAGTAGTATTACAACAACTATGTCTTAATTTTTGAAATCAAATATCACATATAATTAATTATGTAATCTTTATATATATACATGTATATATATAATAAACTTACAGAATATTTAATATTATACATTTTAATATATATACATTATATATACAATAATAATTATTTACATAAAACGTATATATTTATATAATTTCATTTTATTAACAACTTAATTATTTTGTATATTATTTTACATATTTAATTCAATGATTAAACTGTATTCCAATTTCAAACCATTATATATACTTATATTTATATTTAAATATACATGTATATATATACATATTTATTTACAAACAATTGTTCGTGAATCGTCGGAAACAGTCGAAGGGTAATTGATTACATAAACACAGTTCTAAGTTTTTGAGACTCAACATTATAGATTTTGCTTATCGTGTCGGAAATATATAAAGATTAAGTTTAAATTTGGTCGGAAATCTCCGGGTCATCACAGTACCTACCCGTTAAAGAAATTTCATCCCGAAATTTGAGTGTGGTGATCATGGGTAACAATAAAAATGTTTGCATGACGAATATGAGTTGATAACTAGAGTTTATCATCATTGAGTAATATGGATAAAATGATTCGATTAATCGAAGAGCACGAATGAAGTTATCATAAAAGAGTGAAATGAATAAATGAAGTTTCGTTTTAACTTTTGACGTTCTCTTATTTGAATTCTGAAATTCAAGGGATTTAAAGAAGATCTTCGAATTCTAAAAGATTTGATTCTTCGGAATTTATGAAAATTAAGATCTCTTTAATTAAATACGGTGATCTGCCTCGATTACTATGTCTGATATTTCCATTATAAATTAAGCTCTTCCGTTCATTATTCTTACCATTCCTATATTTTCCTTCTTGTTTCATACATCCAAAAGATTCTGAAAAATGCTTAATCCAGTTCTGATCCTTGCCCTCATTATTACTATCGCAACAATCATTCTCTTTTTCCAACTTCCACCAGAGGAATCTGCTTTCTTCTACTTCGCCCTTGGGATTATAATATTTTTAATTCTCCCGTGTCTTTATGTTGCGATAAACATTGATATACACGGTTTGTAATTTATGTGTTGTTATCGGGCTTTATATTCTCCCTTATTTTTCAAAGCTCTATGCTTTTGTTTTCTCATCCCGACTTCAAGTCAAGCGAATAATAGTCCTGAATTTGTAGATATAGAGTTTCAAATGATTATAATGTTTTAAGCAGGAAGGAACGTGATAGCACAGTTTTATTTGTCAAATTACCAGAATCACTGAGAATAGAACTATCAAGAATATATTTTCTTGATATGTTCGGAGGTGAAGTAGAACGAACGAGTCGTGTAACATGGAACATGATGACGTTATGATCTGTGAATCATCACGTTCCATTAGAAACTCAGCATGACTTACTGTGATATAATCACGTTGATCAAGTGTCATTATATTATACTATCTCATGCATCAATTCCCAACACTACTTCAAAAAACATTCATATTTTAAGCTCGAAAGTTTACAGAATATAGAAACTAACAGTTTCTATATGATGTAACACTGATAGCTCGAAAAGATTAATGATTTCAGATAAGAATAATTATAAAAATATCTTCAGAAATATGGAGAATATTTATAATGAAAGATACGATGATATCTTGGAATTTCTAATATCGAAGGATGATGAAGAAGATTTATCCGTAAGGGTTTAGATTCGGAAGCCAGGTGTTCGCTAAAGATTTCATCAGAAACAGAATCATTTAGATTCTTTGAAGTCAAACTTATTCTTTGTGATTTGTCTACGGCTTCCTTCATAGTTTCGCATAATCCACTTTTTGGTACTAGATTTTCTATTGAATAATTCCAATATAATGATACACAGGAAGTACGAAGAGGTATATGATTTCGGACGAAAATATTTATGAAAATATCCTCAGAAATATCGAAGATATTGATGATGATATTTTGGAATTTATAAGTTCGATGGTTGATAGAGAAAGATTTTTCCGTAAAATTTTAACATGACTTCGGAGCAAGATATTCTCTAAAGATTTCAACGGATCCAGAATTACCTGAATCCTTTGAATATAGGGTTTGGTCCTTGTATTTATCTTTGGTCTCCTCCATGGTTAGCTCAATCCGTTTTCCAGTTCCAACGTTTCTGAGCTTTGCCAACATACAATTCTTCATCATCAACTTTTTGGCTGTTGAGGTCGTTTACAGTTTTTGTTGCTTCATTCAACTTTTCAAAATTCAGAGTATTAATTCACAAACTGGGTGCTTTTTAGAATTTCAGAAGGGAAGATCATAGTTCTAAGAGATAAATGTTATATGGATACATATAACTGTTGATGTGTAAACGTTGCGAGATTCACAATACAGATTTGCTGATTTCTGGTAATTGGTATGGCAATTCTTGTTACAAGATACGGATGAGTACATGATGAGACTTCAATAGATAAATATAGTGAATTGTCGGAGAGATTTAAGCCAAGGAGCAACGAGGTTGCTGATACATCTACTGGTAATATGGTGGAATAAAAGGTTCCCCGGTAACAATAAAAGAGAACACATATAAATCAAGGTTATAATAAAGTTGTTTCGAATGAAATGTCAAAGTTGACTTGCTGGAGCTGTGACAAAATTGGCTACTTTGAAAAGGGATCGCAAAGTTATTTTTGCTAATAAATGCCAAAGGATCTGACGCGGCTACGTGTTAAACTTTTTCTCAGTTGTTAAGAGTTTCTCAGGTGCATAATTATATGCACAAATCTTTCCTTCTGTAGATGAAGTGCGATTGATTCATCCTATCGATTGAGGTGTTTTCAAGAATCATGAAAGGTTTGAACGCAGAATGTAATCGTGAAGATACAAATGAGGTTTAAGACGAAATCAAGTGGCAAACTTGAAGAATTGTTTAGTTTCATATGTTATAATCAATATTTTAATTCATTTTAATTGTCCAATGTCGGCAGTCCACAGTTGATAGTCCACAGTTTACAGTCCAATAATTCATATATAGTTTAATATATAATATTCGAATTAATTAATAAGTATCGTGACCCGTGTACATGTCTCAGACTCGATCACAACTCAAAGTATATATATTATTTGAGAAGCAACCTCAACCCTGTATAGAGAACTCGATCATTACTGCATATAGAGTGTCTATGGTGATTCTAAATAATATATATAGATGCGTCGATATGATATGTCAAAACCTTGTATACGTGTCCCGATATTTAAAGTGCGTAAAATAAATAACAGAAATTAAATGACGAGAAATTAAATGCGTAAAGTAAATAACATAAATTAAATAACGATAAACAAAATTGCGATAATTAAATTGCGATAAATAAACTGCGATAACAAAAATGTAATCACTTAGCTAGGAACAGTTAGTTAGGAACAGTTAGCGTGGATTCTTAACAAAATTTCAATTAGTTAATTCGTTTGTTTCTAACAACTTTTATTTTGTCCAATGTTTTCTTCATTATGCCACTTGTTGGATTGTGATAAATCAAAATCCAATTATGAAATTGAATAAAATAAAAAAATGGTTATTCTGCGGTGAACGGATTTGTATCTCTGTAGATGTGAGTAGGATAGTAAATGGATGTTGAATCAGATTCGAAGAATGTACAGTATAACCTATTAAAGTGAAATCTAAATATTCCTCGGGTATTACCTACCCGTTAAAATATTTTCACCATTAACAGTTTATACGAAAGAATTTTTAATTACAATCTTTATGAAAATATACTTACAGATATATTTTTTTCAGATGTAATCATAGATTTAATGAGTTAATATAATATTAATCTCATTTGATTTAATGTTAGAACTAGAATATATAATCTCTAAAATATTGAAGATTACATAATTGTCATGTCGAACGAAGATAAATGATGTAGAACGATTCGCAGATTGATGATTATGCTCGAGGTACATAATTAGATGTTGAGGTATATGCTGTGAACTTGAGTTGTTGTTGGTACTGGTATTGATGTTGGTGCTGGTGATGTTGCTGAAGCTGGTACGTTTTGCACCATATTCTCCAAATTGATTACTAGAGCGCGAAGTTCATTGACTTCTTGTATTTCTCTGGGATGATTGTCGGTCAGAACGAGCGGATGAATAAGGTTTAGAATATGAGTTATGATATAGTCGTGACGAGATATTCGAGAAATGAGGGTGAAAATGGTGTTACGAACAGGTTCGCCGGTAAGTGCTTCAGGTTCTTCGCCAAAAGGTGAATTCGGTTAGTGGAAGGGATCGCCTTCTGCACGTCTCCATTGATTAAGTCGACTACGAATCCATCAGATGAATTGGGGATGGATGATTGGTTGATTCATTCTACTGACGTTGGTTCCGGAGCTTAGATGACTATCCATTCGGAATAACTGTCGGGATAACTATCGGAATAGCTGTCGAAATCCGAGGGACTCGAACTAGTTGAAGGATTCATCTCGTACGATCAGATGAAGGATTTTTGATAAGAAAAAGATTATAGGATGTAGATTAGTATCCTGCAATACGTAATTTACATATGCATATGTAATACTAAAATCTCATAATTTACGGAGGAATTTACGGAAGCTGTCAGGTAAAGATAACAATAACAGATACGCTAAGATATGAATTAGCAGATACGCTAAGATATGAATTAGTAGATACGCTAAGATATGAATTTTTGTCTATACACTATTCATGCAGTCAATGCAATAAGATGTGTCTAGACTAAGAATAATAAGCAGGTAATTTACTAAGGATAATAAACAAATGATTTCTGACATAAATGATAAGCAAAACTTTTGACATGCAGACACGGTCAAAGTCCAGACTCACTAATGCATCCTAATGACTTATCAGTTAGACACACTAATACAGACCCGGTTCACTAAGACCACGGCTCTGATACCAACTGAAATGCCCCGTCCTAATCCATCCGGACGAAGTCCATATTGATTATAAACGATTCATAATAGTTGATTACATCGCGAGGTACATGACTTCTAAATGATACATTTTACAAACATGGCATTCGTTTTTAAAAGACAAACTTTCATTACATCGAAAGTTGACAGGTATGCATACCATTTTATAATATATCTAACTATAATTGACTTAATAATAATCTTGATGATCTCAATGACTCGAATGCAACGTCTTTTGAAATATGTCATGAATGACTCCAAGTAATATCTTTAAAATGAGTAATTACACAGCGGAAGATTTCTTTCATACCTGAGAATAAACATGCTTTAAAGTGTCAACCAAAAGGTTGGTGAGTTCATTAGTTTAACATAAATAATCATTTCATAATTTTAATAGACCACAAGATTTCATATTTCCATTTCTCGTAAACATACGTCCCATGCATAGAGACAAAAATATCATTCATATGGATTGAACACCTAGTAACCGACATTCACAATATACATAAAAGAATATCCCCATCATTCCGGGATCCTCCTTCGGACATGATATAAATTTCGAAGTACTAAAGCATCCGGTACTTTGGATGGGGCTTGTTGGGCCCGATAGATCTATCTTTAGAGTTCGCGTCAATTAGGGTGTCTGTTCCCTAATTCTTAGATTACCAGACTTAATAAAAAGGGCATATTAGATTAGATAATCCAACCATAGAATGTAGTTTCGATTACTTGTGTCTATTTCGTAAAGCATTTATAAAAGCAGCGCATGTATTCTCAGTCCCAAAAATATATATTGCAAAAGCATTTAAAAAGGGATTAATGAAACTCACCTAATGTATTTTGTAGTAAAAATACATATGACGACATTGAACAAGTATAGAGTTGGCCTCAGATTCATGAACCTATATCATTTGTATATTTATTAATATATATAATCGCAATTGAACAAATTCATATATTATAACTTATGTTACATATTATTTATATTCAATTTTGTGTCCAAAAGTGATTAGTGTTTAGATAGTTTTATCAATATATATTTTTAGTTAGTTTTATATATAAAAAAAATATACTTGATTTTTTATATATGAATATTTGCATAACATTCGTTAATATGATTAATACATACATTTATATAATATTACCTATAAATGTATTTTTATATACATAATATTTATTTAGTAAACATATTAATAATGGTAATTAAAAGTTGTATTTAATCATAATAATATTAAAAATAACAATATTGATAACGATAGTAATTATGGTAATTTTATTGTTAATAATAGTTAGGATAATAGTTTTAATGATAATAATACTAAATAATAAAATTACTAATAATAAATACATTAGTAACACTTATAATAAAAAAAGAAAATGACAATAATAATAACAATCTTGATAAAAACCATTATAATCATAATAACATCAATAATAATCATAATAATAATGATAATAATAATAATAATAATAATAATAATAATAATAATAATAATAATAATAATAATAATAATAATAACAATAACAAAATTTATAAATAAAACTACCTTGAGAAATCCTCTAAAAAGAGAAAAACTGCCCAAAGCCGGGATTGAACCCGAGACCTCTCGTAACCCGACACAATACCCTGACCACTCTTCCGTCCCATTCCTTTTCTGATTTATACCCAGTTTTATTAATTATAACCCGTTATACTCTTTTTATCCTTACTCTTCTTCTTCTTCTGGTATAAATCGAATCAATCACTCAATACCTTACAGGTTTTATTTGAATATGGATTTTAAACAGAATTAAACTTCAACGGTGATTGGAATGATTCAAAGGAAAAGAATAACAGAAAAAAATAAAAAAATTAAACTGCTACTGCAGTAGCGTAGCCAAAAAGAAAAAAAATATTGATTTTGATTTAGAGGAAGTTTTAGACAATATGTATAACATGAAAAAGATCTTAAATCACTTATGTAAGCTTTCTCTATCATCAATTTAATCTAAAACACAAAATTGAAAGCGAATTTTTTCACGACCCGGAAAATTCCGACTAATTTTAAACGAAACTCTCGATACGATTAAATATTCTTGACACGGTGAGAGAAGTCTGTTAGGTTGAGTCTCAAAAATTTTGAACTGTTTCATATATTTAATTAAGCTTCGACTGTTCTCGACGATTCACGAACAACTATTTGTAAATAGATACATATATATGTGTGTGTATAAATGTGTATATAAATACTACTTGGAAATATATAAAATAATATTAAATCTATTTGTTTAAAAATATATAATATATATTTATGTGATAAAACTTGTTATTTAAAACTGATTATATATAGAGAGAGAGTAAATGGAAAATGAATGATTTCGAGCATAATTAGTAAACGTCAGTGACACTCGGTTAACGTTCCGTTAGTTTTAATATAGATCTAGTACAAGTTTATGAAGATTTAAAATAAAAGTTGAACAGTAAATTGATTTCGAAGATTTTAGGTTTGATAAAAATATTTTTACCTTTTTAAGTTTAAATATTTGTACTCCGTACATATAAATCGGAACAGAAAATAAATAATTTTCGAACCTTTTTCATCAGGTTTCAAACAGGTAATGAGTGAAATAATAAAATATATTTAATCTAAAAATTTAGGATTTTTAGGAACACTTTTATATTTTAACTGTTTAGCAATGGGCACGTGATAATACCCGAGGTAAGTGTCGGCAGAAAAATCTAAAAACCTTCCACTGGTAACTGTAGTAAATTGTGTAGTTGGTTTCCTTTTTTGACTTTTGTGTAAGTTATATATATAATATAATATATATGTTATATATGTGTTGATTAGGTAGATAGATCGACCAACCATCTAAATCCCAACACCAACTTGAACATCGCTCAACCCCCGTCTTCGGTTCACCATCATCACCTTAAACCCATCACGACACCATCTTCATTAGCCAATAACCACATCGATGATATTTTTGACAATCCAAGAACTACCATTAAACTAATTCTATTTCACTGATCACCTTATATAAAGTATGTATATTTACATAGATAGTTAACTGCATAACCCACCACACCTTAATGTTATAAACCTACAACCTTCACCATCTCCATCTCTTTCTCGCTTCTGTTTCCGGTTAACCATCAAAACCTCACCACTTTCAAATATCACTTGAAAACCACCACGACCACCAAACCAACATCTAGCACCACCTTGTTTCTAACTTCCGTTTTATTATGATCGTGAACCACCCAATATCACCTCCATCGTGAGCACACCTACAACCGCCATCACCCTCCACTTTATTCATCGACCACCATCATGAAACCGGTCACCACCACCATCAAGAAACCTTTACATTTTTTTTCTCTCTCACTCTGTATCTCATCTTCTCTCTCTCTTATTCTAGTTCAAGAACCAACTTACAACCATAGCCAAGAAACCGCCATTTTTTTCTGTTATGTTCAAAACCACAGCTCGTTTCCACAACTATTTGTTCTGTGTTGTCCCCGCTGCTGTATCCATTTTCTCTGTACGATCACAACAAAACACCTTCATCCTCAAACCCGTTACTGTTTTGGTTATAACAATTATCACCATCGTAAATTTTTATTTTGTGATTATCATTTCTTTTTGGCCTTTTGTACGAACAATCTCAAACCATCATTTACTTGGATCAAACTATTGCTATAGCAAGATTAATATTTCTATTTCAGTTACTCATGTTTCTGTGTAACGAACCAAAACAACCGCCACTTTATTTTATTTCTGATTTCCAGCCTTCAGTTTCTTTTTGGTTCCTATTACTTCAACGAATAACGATGGTGATTATATACGATGTAATGATGACTGTGATATTGATGATTATTATAAGATGATGAAGAGATTAAACGAGTTTTGTTTCGAAGAAGAAGATAGAAAAAGAATACGGTTATTTTTTTTTTATTTTTTTTCTTTTATCCGATTTTTTTTAAGAAAAGAAACAAAACCCTATTGATCTTGGTGGATCATTGTAAAGTATTGGACTTGTAAAATGGACAGTTTGAAATGGGATGTAATGTTTGGGCCGAAATCTCTTATGTTCTGTTGGGCCGATCCTTTTGTTGCTGGGCCAAGGATTTTAATGATGTTGATATGGAAGAAGATGAAGGAGCTGATTTACAAGATAAATTAAATAAAAAAAAATGTGGTTTTAACAGAAAAGGAGAAATAGATGAACGGTTTAGTGTGAGGTCATTTAGCGAGAGGTCGCGGGTTCGAGCCTGGGCTATGTCACATATTTTTGAAAAACTTATATATCTCTTAAAGGTATAATTCTACTATTATCATTATTATTATTAAAATTATCATTATTGATATTATTAGTTTGATTGTTAAAATTACTATTTTTTTTTTTGTTATTATTTTGATAAAAATTATCATTTATTAAAGTTAGTATTATTATTAAAAATTATCAATTTCATTATTATTGTTATTATTATTATTATCATTATTAATATTAATATTATTAAAATTATTAATATTATCATTATTAGTATTATTATTGTTTTATCATTACTTTTATTGTTAGTATTATTATTAAAATTTGTAATATCGATATCATTACTAAATCTAATTATTATTAGTATTATTATTATCATAAAAAGATACAATTTTTTATTATTATTATTTATATTATTTTACCAAATAAATATTTATATAAAATTATATTTAATACAAATTACTTAACTACATTAAGATTTTTATAATAAATACTAATTATTTATCTAAAGTATATAAATTGAATATAGTTAATTAAATTATTAATAAAATATATAAGATACTAATATAACAATTAATAATAATATATAAAGTTGTTCGATTACAATTATATGTGTTAATACATATATAAATGATATAGGTTCGTGAATCCGAGGTCAAACCTACACTTGTTAAATGACGTCATATGTATTTTTACTACAAAATACAGTATGGTGAGTTTCATTTGCCCCTTTTACTCTTTACATTTTTGGGCTGAGAATACATGCAAATGCTTTATTAACTGTTTTACAATATTTATATGCGTGAGTTTCATTTGCCCCTTTTACTCTTTACATTTTTGGGCTGAGAATACATGCAAATGCTTTATTAACTGTTTTACAATATTTATATGCGTGAGTTTTATTATTCCCTTTTTATATACATTTTGGGCTGAGAATACATGCAAATGCTTTATTAACTGTTTTACAATATTTATATGCGTGAGTTTCATTTGCCTTTTTACCCTTTATATTTTTGGGCTGAGAATACATGTGCAATTTTTATAACTGTTTTACAAAATAGACACGAGTAAATGAAACTACATTCTATGGTTGGATTATTAAATCGAATATGCCCCTTTTTATTAAGTCTGGTAATCTAAGAATTAGGGAACAGACACCCTAATTGACGCGAACTCTAAAGATAGATCTATCGGGCTCAACAAGCCCCATCCAAAGTACCGGATGCTGTAGTACTTCGAAATTTATATCATGTCTGAACGAGGATCCCGGAATGATGGGGATATTCTTATATGCATATTGTGAATGTCGGTTACCAGGTGTTCAATCCATATGAATGATTATTTTTGTCTCTATGCATGGGACGTATGTTTATGAGAAATGAAAATCTTGTGGTCTATTAAAATGATGAAAATGTTTATTTATGTTAAACTAATGAACTCACCAACCTTTTGGTTGACACTTTAAAGCATGTTCATTCTCAGGTACGAAAGAAATCTTCCGCTGTGCATTTGCTCATCTTAAAGATATTATTTGGAGTCATTCATGACATATTTCAAAAGGCGTTGCATTCGAGTCGTTGAGTTCATCAAGATTATTATTAAGTCAATTATAGTAAGATATATTACGAAATGGTATGCATGTTGTCAACTTTCGATGTAATGAAAGATTGTCTTTTCAAAAACGAATACAATGTTTGTAAAATGTATCATATAGAGGTCAAGTACCTCGCGATGTAATCAACTGTTGTGATTCGTTTATAATTGATATGGACTTCGTCCGGATGGATTAGGACGGGTCCTTTCAAATTTCTTGATGAACACTTTCGTTGACTTTGAAAACTCAAAACTTTGACCTAACAATTCTAGCTCGTTTTGAAAAATTGAGGTTTGAAACTTTCCAGATAGTTTATATGAATGATTTCTGATGGAATGGCATTATTACATTTTGAAGTAGATTATGAAATCATTTTATTAAAAAAATTGAAACAGAGCCGTCGGTAATGTTTCCTCTTTTTCTGATAAATTTTGGTGTAATTAAGGGCTGTAACAGATAGTTGTGAGTGATAATCGATACGTGAGGTTTTATTGGTATCACATATTACTGAAATTGAATCGTTTAAATAACAATTTAATGGAGATAGTTTATAAATTAAATTCAGTCAAAAAAATAAAAAAATAAAAGGAGAAAGGGATTGGCAACGGATTTTGTTTGTTAATATGGTCATTTGGAATCTGATCGTACCAATTACAGACAGATTAAGCAGTTTAGACAAGGACAGGGATCTGAATCGATTTGTTTCTGACTCCATATATATATAAACTTAATTTTTTTTGTAATTAATCTTTATAAATTATAATACTTTATTAAATAGTAGTAATTAGTAATATTAATAATAAAATTTATAATAAGGTATTAATAATAATAATAATAATAATAATAATAATAATAATAATAATAATAATAACAAAGTAATACTAAAATTATATATATAATATTGATAATATTAGTAGAAGCAATATAAATGATAGTTTTTATAACAATACATATATTAATAATGATAATAAATAAATAATATTAACATCAATGTAAATAATGAAATTGTTAATAATGATAATAACTAATGACATTTAAATTACAATTAAATTATACTTTTAATTGGTCGTATAATAATATTTATTTTGATAATCATAACCTTACAATTATACAATAATAATACTATTATTAATATTAATAGTAACATTAAAAGTAATAGTATTATTACAACAACTATGTCTTAATTTTTGAAATCAAATATCACATATAATTAATTATGTAATCTTTATATATATACATGTATATATATAATAAACTTACAGAATATTTAATATTATACATTTTAATATATATACATTATATATACAATAATAATTATTTACATAAAACGTATATATTTATATAATTTCATTTTATTAACAACTTAATTATTTTGTATATTATTTTACATATTTAATTCAATGATTAAACTTTATTCCAATTTCAAACCATTATATATACTTATATTTATATTTAAATATACATGTATATATATACATATTTATTTACAAACAATTGTTCGTGAATCGTCGGAAACAGTCGAAGGGTAATTGATTACATAAACACAGTTCTAAGTTTTCGAGACTCAACATTATAGATTTTGCTTATCGTGTCGAAAATATATAAAGATTAAGTTTAAATTTGGTCAGAAATCTCCGGGTCATCACATTTGGATGGGGCTTGTTGGGCCCGATAGATCTATCTTTAGAGTTCGCGTCAATTAGGGTGTCTGTTCCCTAATTCTTAGATTACCAGACTTAATAAAAAGGGCATATTCGATTAGATAATCCAACCATAGAATGTAGTTTCAATAACTTGTCTATTTCGTAAAACATTTATAAAAGCAGCGCATGTATTCTCAGTCCCAAAAATATATATTGCAAAAACATTTAAAAAGGGATTAATGAAACTCATGCTTATAAATATTGAAAAATAGTTATTAAAACATTGCATGTATTCTCAGCCCAAAAATATATATAAAAAGGGAATAATGAAACTCACGCATATAAATATTGCAAAAACAGTTATTTAAAGCATTTGCATGTATTCTCAGCCCAAAAACGTAAAGAGTAAAAAGGGAGCAAATGAAACTCACCTAATGTATTTTGTAGTAAAAATACATATAACGACATTGAACAAGTATAGGGTTGGCCTCGGATTCACGAACCTATATCATTTGTATATTTATATTAAAACATATAATCATAACCGAACAAATTTACTTATTATACCTTTAATTTATATATTATGTATGTTTAATTTATGTATATATTCATAATAGTTAATATTTATATAGTTATATTAATATATTTATATTTACATACTGACTTGTTTAATGTTATATTTTAAACTCGATAAATTGTTATTTGTAAGTATTTATATAAATAATATTTGTAGATTATATATATATATATATATATATATATATATATATATATATATATATATATATATATATATATATATATATATATATATATATATATATATATATATAAATATATATATATATATTTATGTGGAATTTTAATAAAATCATAGTATATATAATAAGTATATTTTATGTACAAAATATTTATCTGCTTAAAAAGGTAGCTTTTGGTGTAAATGTTTTACTAGTGATAATAATAATAAGTTTTATTAATAATAATAATTTTAATAATAATAATAATGATATTGTTATTAATGATACTTACGTTAATAATAATCATAATAATCTTAATAATTATAACAATGGTGTTAATACTAGTATTAATAAAAATAATAAGGGTAATTCCAATACTAATGTTAATAATAATAATAGCAATACTTTTATCGGTCATTTTAATACTAATGATAATAATTATAATAGTAATAACAACAATAATTATATTTTTAATATTAACATTAATAATATTGTTAATAATAATATTACTAAGGGTGTTTAGACGATAATTCTAATACTAATACTAATAATAATAATATTTACTAATAACAATGATATTAATAACATTAATTATATTAGCGACGATAATAGTCGTATAATTAATATCAATAATAATAATAACAAAAATAATAATAATGAAGCTACCTTAAATGGAATTCGGCCTAAAAAGAAAACTGCCACTCCAGGGACTCGAACCCGTGACCTCCTGTTCACTCAATAAACACCATACCAATCTGCTGTTCTTGCTTTTCTGTTTATTACCCAATTCAAATATATATAACCATCTATCTATCTGTTTCCTCCTTCATCTTCATAACATAACTCGATTAATTACCATATCCTAATTTTAACAAATCGTTACCAGTTTAATCTAGGTCCTACTATCAAACAGAATAACCTGCATTTAATGGATAATCAGATTAACAGAAAAAAAAATTAAAATTAAACCGCCTGCTGTAGTAGCGAAGAATACATTACAATTTCAACACCCATTTCGAATTTAAGACTGATTTGGATAAAGTTTATAAAACGAAACAGGTTTAAATTCACTCCAAAAATCTTCCTCAACCATTAATTAGTTCTGAAATATCAATACTCCTACGAATTTCACGAAAGAACCAAATATTTGACTTTTTAAACAAGAACTTTGACCTTCAAATTCAAACCCGAAAGTGTAAATTAGACATTGAAAACTTGCAGTTAATTTACGTAGAGGACTCCTAACACAATAGCTTTTATGGATTTTTAGATAGAATTGAAATTCAAGATTTTGGAAAAAAAAATAAGAACAGTGGGTTCGTAAAAAAAATGATTAAGTTATCAATTTGATTCTGTTTGAAAATGTTAATAACTGAAATAGAGAGTAATAATTCGACTGGTACTCCTAACAACTTATGAGAATTCGATTGTTATTTAACAAGGATTGAGTCGACACTCACCTTCCAAACAAGCACAGAAAAGAAAAAAAAATATAAAAGCAATATAAAGCAGATCCCAATTTGTGAACTGCTATGTTTTGTGGTTGTGATGGAAATCAGATATAGCAAAATTACCTCAACAGGATTTTCTAACCAGGTACAGAAAAAGATAAAAAAAAAATAAAATGAGAAAGGAGAAAGGGATAGTTAACAACTCTGATCTTAGGGAGATTTAGTCGTACGATTTTAAAACCAAGAAACAAATTAACTACAGGATGAAAGGTACCTTAAACTAATTCATACGCAATTTTCCTTGATTTAATATTTATATGATAAATACTAATAATTAATAAATGTATATAATTGTATTTATATAAATATATATCAGAATATGTATTTTTATATTTGTAAATCTGTATTTTATAGGTATATATAAGTATTTTATATCTCAGTATTTGTAAGCCTGTATATTGATTATATCTATATCTATATATAGAATATATAATGAAAATATAATAATATCAATTATGTATGCTTTAATTTTTAGTAATAATGATGAAACTAATAATAATAATAATTCTTAATAATAATTTCTAATAACAAGCAATAATAATGCTAATATTAATATTAATATACATATTTATAATAATAAAGGTAATAATATGTCCATTATGTTATAACTTGTAGTTCTATATATATTTGTGTATTTATATACCTTACTGTATTTAAATATTTCTGCATATATATCTATATACATATATGTATTATATTTGGTCTCATTAATTATTAAATATAACTAAAATAATAATACTTCCTAATATTATAAATAGTAATAATAACCCTTTATAATAATGTAATGGTAATAATAATTATATTATCGATAATAATAATATCTATAAGTTTTATAACAGTAATAATGATAATTTAATTTTATCACACTTCATATCTATCTATGTTATTACTAATACTTCTTATCGTAATGAGAGTAATATTATTGTTGTATTAATTAATATCACATGTTATCGTTTATAATTAATATTATGTAAGAACTTATATTGGATTGTAGTTTCTTATATATATGTATATATAATAATAATTATTAATTGAAATATAATATCATGTATCTTATTTTACATATTTATTTCTATTGATTAAATCACATTTTATAATTTCAAGTTAATATACATATATTTACATTTATATATGTGTAAGTATTTATTTACAACTTTTGTTCGTGAATCATCGGGAATAGTCGAAGGGTAATTGAATATATGAAACAGTTCAAAATTTTCGAGACTTAACATTACAGACTTTGCTTATCGTATCGAAATCAAATAAGATTCAAGTTTAAATTTGGTCGGAAATTCCCGGGTCATCACAGTACCTACCCGTTAAAGAAATTCCGTCCCAAAATTTGAGTGAGGTCGTCATGGCTAACAATAAATATGTTTTCCTGACGAATATGAGCTGATAAATAGAGGTTTATCATTATTGAATAATACAGATAAAATAATTCGATTATTCGAAGAGCACGAATGAAGCTATCACAAAAGAGTGAAATGAATAAATGAAGTTTCGTTTTAATTTGTGACGTAGTCATGGTTGAATATAGAAAAATAGGGTGCGTCTTAACCTTTGACGTGGTCACGTTTGAATTCTGAAATTCAAGAGATTTAAAGAAAATCTTCGAAATCTAAAAGATTTGATCCTTCGGCGAGTAAGGAAATTAAGATCTCTATAATTAAATACGGTGATCTACCTTGATTACTCTGTCTGATATTTCCGTTATAAATTAAACTCTTCCGTTCCATTATTCTCACCATTCCTATACTTTCTTTCTTAGTTCATACACCCAAAAGATTATGAAAATGTTTACTCCAGTTCTAATCCTTGATATTTTCCTAATTATCATTTTTGTCATCCTTCTTTCCAATCTTCCATCAGAAAATCTGTTTACTTCTACTATTATCTTGGGATGATACTATTCTTAATTCTACCGTGTCTTTATATTACTATTCGTATTAATATCCACAGTTTGTAACCTCCGTGTTGCTGTTGGGCTTTATATTTTCCCTTATGCTTCCGAGTTCTTTGCCTTTTTATCCTTCTCTCGCCCTCTAGTAAAGCAAGTAATGATCTAAAATTCATAAGTATGGATTTTCAAATGAATTTAATGTTCTAAACAAGAAAGAACGTAATAGCACGATTTGATTTGTCAAATTACCAGAATCATTGAGAATAGAACAATCAAGAATATACTTTCTTGATATGTTCAGAAGTTAATTTGAATGAAAGAGTTATGTAACATGGCACATGATGACGATATGATCTGTGAATCATCACGTTCCATTAGAAACTCAGCATGACTTACTGTAATATAATCACGTTGATCAAGTGTCATTATATTATATTAACTCATGCATCAATTTCCAACACTACTTCAAAAACATTCGGAATTTAAATTCGAATTTTAAAGAAATTTAAAAACTAAAGTAGTTTCCCTTATGATGTAATATGGATAGCACGAAGAGATAAATAATTTCGGACGAGAATATTTATGAAAATATCTTCAGAAATATCGAAGATATTTATGATGATATTTTGGAAAATTCTAAGTTCGATAGTTGATGAAGAAAGATTTTTCGCAAGATTTTAACATGAGTACGGAGCAAGATATTCGTTGAAGGTTTTATCGGATCCATGATTACCTGGATTCTTTGAATATATGGTATGGTCCTTGTATTTGTTCTTGGTCTCCTTCGTGGTTAGCTCAATCCGTTTTCCAGTTCCAACTTTTCTGAGCTTTTCCAACATACTATTCTTTATCATCAAACTTCTGATGATTAAGATCGTTACAGTTGTCTTCGGTTTCTGCTGCTTCATTCAGCTTTTTCAACATTCATAGTATTGATTTGTAGACTGAGTGCTTTTCAGAATTTCAGAATGAAAGATCATAATTCTAGGAGATAAATGTTATACATATAACTGTTGATGTAGATATGCTGTGAGTTTTCAAAGTACTGATTGCTGATTCCCGGTAATTGGTATGGCAGTTGTCATTACGAGATGCGGATGAGTATATGATAGGGTTTCAATGAATAAATATAATGATTTATCAGAGAGATTTAAGCCAAGAAGCAACGAGGTTGCTGGTACATCTGCTGGTAATATGGTGGAATATAAAAGGTTCTTCGGTAACAATAAAAGAGTACGCATATATATCAAGGTTATAATAAAGTTGTTTCGAACGAAAAGTCGAAGTTGTATTGCTGGAGCTGTGACAAAATTGGCTATTTTGAAGAAGAACTGCAAAGTTTTTTTTTTTGGGTAATAATAACACTAAAGGAATTAGCACAGCTATGTTTTAAACGTTTACTCAATTTCCGAAAGTTTTTCAGGTGCATAACTATATGCATAAATCTTTCCTTCTGTAGATGAAGTGCAGTTAGTTCATTCTCTCGATTGAGGTGCTTTCAAGAATCATGAAAGGTTTGAACGCAGATTGTAATCGTCAAGATACAAATGAGGTTTAAGATGAAATCAAGTGGCAAACTTAAAGAATTATTTAGTTTCATATGTTATAATTAATATTTTAATTCATTTTAATTGTCCAATGTCGGCAGTCCACAGTTGATAGTCCACAGTTGACAGTCCAATATTTCATATATAGCTTAATATATAAAATTCGAATTAATTAATACGTATCGTGACCCGTGTACATGTCTCAGACTCGATCACAACTCAAAGTATATATATTATTATAGAATCAACCTCAACCCCATATAGAGAACTCGATCATTACTGCATATAGAGTGTCTATGGTTATTCCAAATAATATATATAAATGCGTCGATATGATATGTCAAAACCTTGTATACGTGTCCCTATATTTAAAGTGCGTAACATAAATAACAGAAATTAAATGACGATAAGTAAAGTGCGTAAGGTAAATAACAGAAATTAAATGACGATAAATAAAATTACGAGAATTAAAATTGCGATAATTAAATTGCGATAAATAAATTGCGATAAAATAAAATGTAACACGGAATTAACAGTTAGCTAGGAACAGTTAGCTAGGATCTTGTTAGCGTGGTTTCTTAACAAAATTTCATATTGTTAATTAGTCTGTTTCTAATCAATTTTTATTGTGTCCATTATTTCTTCATTATGCCACTTGTTGGATTCTGATAGGTCAAAATCCAAATATGAAATTGAATGAAAATGGTTATTCTGCGGTGAACGGATTCGTATATCTGTGGATGTAAGTAGGATAGTAAATGAATGTTGAATCTGATTTGAAGAACGTACAATGTAACTTATTAATGTAAAATATAAATATTCCTCGGGTATTACCTACCCGTTAAAATATTTTCACCATTAACATTTTGTACAAAAGAATTTTTAATTAATAATCTTTATGAAAACATATATACATATATATTTTCTTCAGATGTAATCATGAATTTAATGAGTTAACATAATATTAAACTCATTTAGTTTTCGGTTAGAACTAGAATAAATAATCTCTAAAACTTTAGAGATTACATATTCGCCATGTCGAACGAAAATAAATGAGGTAGAACGATACGTAGAACGAAGATCATACTCGAAGTACAGATGGTGATATTGAGGCATGGATTGTTGATGGTACTTGATGCTGTTATTGATCTAACTACTGGTGCCGGTGATGTTGCTGAAGCTGGTACGTTTTGCACCATATTTTCCAAGGCTATTACTCAAGCACAAAGTTCATTGACTTCTTCTATTATTCCGGGATGATTGTCGGTCAGAACGAGCGGATGAATAAGATCTAGAATTCGAGATAGTATATAATCATGACGAGGTACTCTGGAAATGAGAGAGAAAATGGTGTTTCAGATAGATTCGCCGGTAAGTGCTTCGGGTTCTTCACCAAGAGGTGAATTCGATTGATGGAAGGGATTGCCTTCTTTGTGCCTCCATTGATTAAGTCGACTACGAACCCATAAGATGAATTGAGGATAGCTGATTGATTGATTCATTCTGGTGTCACTGCTTTCGGAGCTTAGGTGAATATCCATGTCGGTATAGTTGTCGGAATAACTATCGGAATAGCTATCGAAATCTGAGGGACTCGAACTGGTTGAGGGATTCATCTCGAGCGATCAGATGAAGGATTTTTGATAAGATATAGATTATAGGATGGAGATTAGTACTCTACATTACATAATTTACATATGCATATATAATACTAAAATCCCATAAGTTACGGAGGAATCTACGGAATATGTTAGGCAAAGTTTACAGTAACAGATATGCTAAGATATGAATTAGCAGATACACTAAGCTATGAATTTGTCTATGCACTATTTATGCAATCAATGCAATAAGATGTGTCTAGACTAAGGATGATAAGCAAGTGATTATTTAAGAATGATAAGCATGTAATTTTCGACACGAAATGATAAGCAAAACTTTTGACATGCAGACACGGCCGAAGTCCAGACTCACTAAAGCATCCTAACGACTTATCAGTTAGACACTCTAATGCAGACCTGGTTCACTAAGACCACCGCTCTGATACCAACTGTAGAGACCCGTCCTAATCCATCCGGACGAAGTCCATATCGATTATAAACGATTCACAACAGCTGATTACATTGCGAGGTACTTGACCTCTATATGATACATTTTTCAAACATTGCATTCGTTTTTGAAAAGACAATCTTTCATTACATCGAAAGTTGACGACATGCATACCATTTTATAATATATCTAACTATGAATGACTTAATAATAATCTTGATGAACTCAACGATTCGAATGCAATGTCTTTTGAAATATGTCATGAATGACTCCAAGTAATACCTCTAAAATGAGCAAATGCACTGTGGAAGATTTCTTTCGTACCTGAGAATAAACATGCTTTCAAGTGTCAACCAAAAGGTTGGTGAGTTCATTAGTTTAACATAAATAATCATTTTATAATTTTAATAGACCACAAGATTTCATATATCCATTTCTCATAAACATACGTCCCATGCATAGAGACAAAAATATCATTCATATGGATTGAACACCTGGTAATCGACATTCACAATATGTATATAAGAATATCCCCATCATTCCGGGATCCTCCTTCGGACATGATATAAATTTCGAAGTACTAAAGCATCCGGTACTTTGAATGGGGCTTGTTGGGCCCGATAGATCTATCTTTAGAGTTCGTGTCAATTAGGGTGTCTGTTCCCTAATTCTTAGATTACCAGACTTAATAAAAAGGGCATATTCGATTAGATAATCCAACCATAGAATGTAGTTTCAATTACGTGTCTATTTCGTAAAACATTAATAAAAGCAGCGCATGTATTCTCAGTCCCAAAAATATATATTGCAAAAACATTTAAAAAGGGATTAATGAAACTCACGCTTATAAATATTGAAAAATAGTTATTAAAACATTGCATGTATTCTCAGTCCAAAAATATATATAAAAAGGGAATAATGAAACTCACGAATATAAATATTGCAAAAACAGTTATTTAAAGCATTTGCATGTATTCTCAGCCCAAAAACGTAAAGAGTAAAAAGGGAGCAAATGAAACTCACCTAATGTATTTTGTAGTAAAAATACATATAACGACATTGAACAAGTATAGGGTTGGCCTCGGATTCACGAACTTATATCATTTGTATATTCATATTAAAACATATAATCATAACCGAACAAATTTACTTATTATACCTTTAATTTATATATTATGTATGTTTAATTTATGTATATATTCATAATAGTTAATATTTATATAGTTATAATAATATATTTATATTTACATACTGACTTGTTTAATGTTATATTTTAAACTCGATAAATTGTTATTTGTAAGTATTTATATAAATAATATTTGTAGATTATATATATATGTGGAATTTTAATAAAATCATAGTATATGTAATAAGTATATTTTATGTACAAAATATTTATCTGCTTAAAAGGGTAGCTTTTGGTATAAATGTTTTACTAGTGATAATAATAATAACTTTTATTAATAATAATAATTCTAATAATAATAATAATGATATTGTTATTAATGATACTTACGTTAATAATAATCATAATAATTTTAATAATTATAACAATGGTGTTAATACTAGTATTAATAAAAATAATAAGGGTAATTCCAATACTAATGGAAATAATAATAATAGCAATACTTTTATCGGTCATTTTAATACTAATGATAATAATTATAATAGTAATAACAACAATAATTATATTTTTAATATTAACATTAATAATATTGTTAATAATAATATTACTAAGGGTGTTTAGACGATAATTGTAATACTAATACTAATAATAATAATACTTACTAATAACAATGATATTAATAACATTAATTATATTAGCGACGATAATAGTCGTGTAATTAATATGAATAATAATAATAATAAAAATAATAATAATGAACCTACCTTCAATGGAATTCGGCCTAAAAAGAAAACTGCCACTCCAGGGACTCGAACCCGTGACCTCCCGTTCACTCAATAAACACCATACCAATCTGATGTTCTTGCTTTTCTGTTTATTACCCAATTCAAATATATATAACCATCTATCTATCTGTTTCCTCTTTCATCTTCATAACATAACTCGATTAATTACCATATCCCAATTTTAACAACTCGTTATCAGTTTAATCTAGGTCCTACTATCAAATAGAATAACCTGCGTTTAATGGATAATCAGATTAACAGAAAAAAATTAAAATTAAACCGCCTGCTGTAGTAGCGAAGAAAACATTACAATTTCAACACCCATTTCGAATTTAAGACTGATTTGGATAAAGTTTATAAAACGAAACAGGTTTAAATTCACTCCAAAAATCTTCCTCAACCATTAATTGGTTCTGAAATATCAATACTCCTACGAATTTCATGAAAGAACCAAATATTTGACTTTTTAAACAAGAACTTTGACCTTCAAATTCAAACCCGATAGTGCAAATTAGACATTGAAAACTTGCAGTTAATTTACGTATAGGACTCCTAACACAATAGCTTTTATGGATTTTTAGATAGAACTGAAATTCAAGATTTTGGAAAAAAAAATAAGAACAGTGGGTTCGTAAAAAAAAAATGATTAAGTTATCAATTTGATTCTGTTTGAAAATGTTAATAACTGATATAGAGAGTAATAATTCGACTGGTACTCCTAACAACTTGTGAGAATTCGATTGTTATTTAACAAGGATTGAGTCGACACTCACCTTCCAAACAAGCACAGAAAAGAAAAAAAATATATAAAAGCTATATAAAGCAGATCCCAATTTGTGAACTGCTATGTTTTGTGGTTGTAATGGAAATCAGATATAGCAAAATTACCTCAACAGGATTTTCTAACCAGGTACAGAAAAAGATAAAAAAAAAAATAAAAGGAGAAAGGAGAAAGGGATAGTTAACAACTCTGATCTTAGGGAGATTTAGTCGTATGATTTTAAAAGCAAGAAACAAATTAACTACAGGATGAAAGGTACCTTAAACTAATTCATACGCAATTTTCCTTGATTTAATATTTATATGATAAATACTAATAATTAATAAATGTATATAATTGTATTTATATAAATATATATCAGAATATGTATTTTTATATTTGTAAATCTGTATTTTATAGGTATATATAAGTATTTATATATCTCAGTATTTGTAAGGCTGTATATTGATTATATCTATATCTATATATAGAATATATAATGAAAATATAATAATATCAATTATGTATGCTTTAATTTTTAGTAATAATGATGAAACTAATAATAATAATAATTCTTAATAATAATTTCTAATAACAAACAATAATAATGCTAATATTAATATTAATATACATATTTATAATAATGAAGGTAATAATATGTCCATTATGTTATAACTTGTAGTTCTATATATATTTGTGTATTTATATACCTTACTGTATTTAACTATTTCTGCATATATATCTATATACATATATGTATTATATTTGGTCTCATTAATTATTAAATATAACTATAATAATAATACTTCCTAATATTATAAATAGTAATAATAACCCTTTATAATAATGTAATGGTAATAATAATTATATTATCGATAATAATAATATCTATAAGTTTTATAGCAGTAATAATGATAATTTAATTTTCTCACACTTCATATCTATCTATGTTATTACTAATACTTCTTATCGTAATGAGAGTAATATTATTGTTGTATTAATTAATATCACATGTTATCGTTTATAATTAATATTATGTAAGAACTTATATTGGATTGTAGTTTCTTATATATATCTATATATAATAATAATTATTAATTGAAATATAATATCATGTATCTTATTTTACATATTTATTTCTATTGATTAAATCACATTTTATAATTTCAAGTTAATATACATATATTTACATTTATATATATGTACGTATTTATTTACAACTTTTGTTCGTGAATCATCTGCAATAGTCGAAGGGTAATTGAATATATGAAACAGTTCAAAATTTTCGAGACTTAACATTACAGACTTTGCTTATCGTATCGAAATCAAATAAGATTCAAGTTTAAATTTGGTCGGAAATTCCCGGGTCATCACAATTATGAGCCCCTAAACTCGCTAACCCTATTATAATTATGAAATTGTTTTCCGTTAGATGATTAAGTGGAGGTGGGGTTCACTTAATAATCAAACACACAACTGCATCTTTAATACCTATAGTATTTTTGCTCTTCAATTATTTCCTTAATAGAATAATGAATCATCATTAAGCCATCAACATCGATCACCTTCATTCCTGATTAAAGTCTCTCGGTTTTGGCTTGTACAACGAACCGGGTCACAAAACCCCACCAAAAATTATTATAACTTGAGAGTAATATTTTTAATAGATAAGGATTCATTTTTAAATCATATGGTGGCCCTTTGATTGACATGATTGTAACAGATAATACCTTGGATCCCTTTTAAATTGTTATCAATATCAACTATCAAAGAAAGGTGTTTAGAAAGTACATCCATAAAAGAAAGCGTCCATATATACCCAACATATTCGTTATCCTTTTGATATCACCCTTACTTCCGTATCATATATATCATTATACTATCATATCATAATAATTATCATAATTACCATCATATAATATCGGTCATTATCATTATCATTCGTACTGGAGAAGGAAGAGAAACAAATAAGCAACGTAGCAGCAGTTTATCATGATTATTGGATGTTCTTCGTTGCCAGGAAAATAGAAACAGTAATTATAAAGTAGCTGCAGTCGTTAGCTTTATTAATGAGGTGATTAAATGATGTTCGAGGTGTTCGTTTGGTAGTTTCATGCTCTATGGTTTATTCGTCATACAGTAGAGAAAAGAAAAAAATAATAGCCGTAACAGTTGATAGAGTTTCATTCATGGTACTCGTTTGCAGTTGGGTTTTAATAGTGGGTGATAAAGGTTGCAAATGTTGGTTCAATTTAGATTTATATCGAGCACGTGGCGGTGGTGATTGGTGTTTGAAGTTTGAAAAGTGAATGGTGGTTCAAAGGTGGTAGTGATAGAGGTGGATGGTGAAGAGGTGGTTGATGGAGATGAAAAGTGGCGAGAATTCAGACAATAAATGGGTTTTTAATAATAATACATGAACCCGTGATCAATTGTTATATATTGAATGTTGTTGTCATGAAGAATCAAACAGAAAGATTACAAACAAAAATAAAGAAAAATCAGATTTGGATTGGTAACGATTTCGTATAGCTAGCTAAAGAATTCAGACAAAAAACAAATTATAAAAAGCTGATTGTGAGCAGGAAACGAATAAAGGAGATAAGGATTGTTAACAGATTTTGTTTTATGTTGATGTCTAATTTCCAGATTCGTACAAGAATTGGGTTTGTGGAATCAATTAAACACAGTCTCGATTGAGACTTCAAACAGATAGTGATCCTATGTAATTTTATTTATATTAAATATTAATATTAAGAATTTATATATAATATTAAATATATTAATAATAATATTATTAGTTTTATAAAAAAACAAATAATAGAAAATAATAATAGTATTACTAATCAGAATAATATTAATAATAGAAATAATAATAATAATGATAATAATATTAATATTAATATTCCTAGTAATAATAAATATAATAATAAATAATAATAATGGTACTAATAATCATAAAATTTATAACTTTCATAAGTTTAATAATAATAACCATAATAATAATAATAATGACAATAAAAATAATAATAATAATCTTATTAATGATACTAGTAATAATAGTAGTTATAATCATATATTATTAATGAAAATAATAACATTAATAATAAATATAATACAATTCAAATTATATATATATATATATATATATATATATATATATATATATATATATATATATATATATATATATATATATATATATATATATATATATATATATATATTGCAACAATTGTTCGTGAATCGTCGGGCACAGTCAAAGGGTAATTGGTTATGTGAACACAGTCCCAAAATTCTCGAGACTCAACATTACAGACTTTGCTTATCGTGTCAAAACCATATAAAGATTATGTTTAAATTTGGTCGGAAATTTCCGGGTCGTCACACTAAGAGTATCATCCGAAATCTCAGACTAAAAACCTCCTCGTGCGGGAGTGTAACTCCCAACTTGGAACTACGTTCCATAACCGCACCTTGTATAACCGTACAATGCTATCAAGGGTAGACTTTACCAACAATTGGGTTCACACGACCCGTCACCACATCTTGCTCCAAACTTAAGCACCCAAAGGATTTTAACCTTTCCTTAAACACTTCGAACGAAAAGTGTACCACAAATTACACAAACTCTACTCTCACAATCATCCAATTGCTATAGTTTGTCAAATTTCCCAAATAGTCACTCATGTACCTAAGGGTTTCTCTCCGGCACCCTAAGTACAATGTAACCGCAACACAATCGGAGTCAAACACCACGCTAGTAGGTATGAAAGAGGCACCTATCGTTGCATCCCGTAGACTCCATTACCAACGTTCATCGAGATTCAAAACACTCAACCTCAAGGGTTTCACCCACCTGACGAACCACACGGTTCATCAACTTCAACACGAGAGCGAACACGCTCTAACAACCGAACACCAAAGCCCATTCCCGCGGCTTGGTAGAAATGTTTCCCAAACACTAAGGAATGCTTGGTTGCACCAAGTCTTACGCCCTTCATCTATTGATCAAGACGTCACCATAGGGTAATTCCATCAGGAATGTCACCCATAATAATAATACGCACAACACAATCGAAACCTTAAGGGTCTCACCCGAACGAGCTTAACGACCTGATACCAACCAAATGCCTAAGCACCTAAAGATTCGCACAATAAGGTCAAGGCACAACACACCGCATGTTATTACTATCGAACAACATACAGTATCACATTAAAAGTACCTGATGCAGCATCGTCGGACTTTCGTGCTCCACTACCCATCCCGTAGTCGCGCTCTAACCTCTTAACCCGATCGTCAAATGATTCAGAACACTCCAACTTTCGGTGTACCTCCCTCCGACAACCAAAGCACCTGATCGTGCTTGAAGGTACACCCGTACAATCTCGTGCCAAGTGACCTTGTTCTGCACACTTAAAACACGTAGGCCCGTGACCTCCCAACGTTTTGGTCTGCTTAGCAATCAACTCGGGACACTCTGACTTTCGATGTCCTTCCTTTCGGAACTTAAAACATGCGTCATTGTTAGAAGGCGCATCCGTGCAATCACGCGACAAATGACCCCGTCGTGAACAGTTATAACACGTAGGCACGTAGCCTCCCATACTCTTCTTCTTCACATTCCCGTTGCCTTCAGGCGTACTTCTCGCCCTCTTATCAGGAGCACCATGCGACTCTAACATTGCAAGTACTTTTCCATCATTACTACCTTGAGGTTCGGAAAATCTCTTCTCAAACTCTTCCCTTACGACTTTAGTCACTTGGTCTCGGACCATTTCGGTCACCCGCCCTTCGATTGCCTCTTGGAGTTCTTGCTTAACCTTGTCGGCAAAAACCGAGGTATATCGTTCGAACGAAGCCTTAATCTTTAACGTTAACTCATCCTTCCCCGCATGAATAGGCTCGTCCGTTCCGTAACCATCTTCTGTCTTCATTCTAAGGAATGCAAAACGATTAGACCACGAACGTAAAACCACACACGCAACATCGCCCCATCTTACTCAACTCTCGTTGTACATCACTTGTTAGACACGATTTGCACCCGTAATAAGGGTTGCAAGTCCTTATTACGCACACACGCCGTATCAACTTGTTAGTACAATGACCGCCTCGCTCGATGATATAAACAACACAACTAAATATTCTACGCGACATAAACACACGCAAGAATAATGTCACCACACAAGCCAATACCCTAGTTAGTTCACCTACACGCTAAGGCACTAACCAAGTTCCCATTCCGACCCGTACACCTACAAGTGCCGCAAAAATTAAGCACACATAAAAGTCTAAGTCTAGGCACCTATCTCAAGTCGCCTAAATCCCTTAGACCATGCTCTGATACCACTTGAAACAACCCAACCCGTATTTAAACCGGCCCATAAATTTTTTTCCTTATAATACATTAATATCGTTAACACTTAGGTCCCAATTATGTTTCTAATAACATCTTTAATACAATACTAAGTTTAATAAACTTTAAAACATTTAATACATAAGTTAAATTTCCAAACGAGCATGGTGATTGGGAATACGCTACCGAATCCTAATAACTCCAAAAGCACACTTCTAAAGAAAACTACGCGAGTCCACTAGTCCTCATGCTTACCCGTACCACCGCCTCCATGCAAATCTATAAAAATGTAAACAACGAGAGGGTAAGCTAACGCTTAGTGAGTGAGAATATACTACATACATATATATGCATAAAATGGACACGCCACACAAGTAATCAAATAACGCATACCGTAGCATCCAAGCATAAAGGAAAGCTAAGCTAAGCATACCGTACGATCACTAAGCAACAAGCTAAATAACAACAAATATAAGTTTACCAACGACGATGTGGACAACGCCAATAAGCTACAACCGGAGGGTTAGCTACAACACAACAATACGACTATATATATATATATATATATATATATATATATATATATATATATATATATATATATATATATATATATATATATATATATATAACAAAGTGTAAACTGCCCAAGGTTAACCCCTTAACCCGAGTACCGAAAACCAAATACCAAAATGAAGATTGCCGAATTACATGAGCCTTAGTAAATCCGCATCTACACGAGACTACTATCTTCAGTACCACAACAACATCGAGGTTATCCGAACTACACGAGCCTTAGTGAATCCGAAACCACACGAGATCACTACCTCAATAAGATGACCGAACTACACGCGTCATCGTGAATCCGAATCCTCACGTGACTCACTTCTCAATATCAAAACCCTTCACCAATTGGGTTAAATAATCCATATCACAAGCACATGTGATAACGTACACGCAAAGTGTGTACCTCGCCAAAGGTGGTCAACCAAAATGCACAACCGTGCTAATTGGACCCATACACAAGTCTATCGAATCCACCTACATGTGAAGTGAGCTCTATAGCCGAGAATCACTTCATCCGACCCGCACCCATCCTACACATACATATGCACATAGGATATTAACACTCACCTTGTCGCCTTGATGAATACCACCGAATAATCTGCAACTCACCGATGGAATGTACCTATTCCATTATCACAAATACAACAACACAATTAGGGAGGATTTACAAACCAACCCAAATTGACAACTAGTCAATCTCGACCCAAATGCACCTCCAAGCACAATTCGTGCCTAAACTAACCAATAATCACTAACACAAGTGAGAATGGTCCTAATACATCAATTAAACCCATTCATAAGTGTTAAATACCAATCTTGCCCATTTTAACACCTAAACCCTAATTTTGACCCATTTCAAAATTAGTCAACCCAAATGAACCCTAAAGGCTTTCAACACCTCAATAATCACTAAATACTAGTGATTACCCCCATTTGCAAGTCTTACAAGCTTACACTTGCTCACCAAACCCAAAACCTGCCAACATCAACAATAAACCAGAATCTTGGTGTTAATCTTAAATTAACAACTAATGGGGTTCCATTTATGAACATACAACCAAAAGCCCTAAATTTAGATGAAGAACACAAAAACAAAATTCAGAGTTAGAGCTTACCCTAGTATCACCTTGTAGCCAAGAACGAGGAGAACAAGGTTGCCTCTTATGACAAAAATCGAATCACGAATCTTCGTTCCCAAATCTCCCTTTGAATCAAATGGGGTTTTGAAGTTTTGAGAGAAAATGGAGAAGAAAAAGGAAAAGAAAAGGGAATAAATGAATGAGTGGACCAGAATTGGGGCTTAAATCTGCCCCATACGTAAAATGACCAAAATGCCCTCGAAAAACCCTTTATATAACAAAATCCGGAATCAGAATGCCAGAGGTGCCGCGCCGCGGCCCACTTCCTCGCGTCACGACATACAACGCGATTTGATGCCTGCCTTACCATGTCTCCTGATTCTGATTTGTTTGGTTTGTCGCGCCGCGACCCTTTCCTCCGCGCCGCGACCTTTAACTTGGTCTGATCACTTTTCTCGCGTACAAAAACTCCAACATACGAACACGTCTCAACCCTTCATATTCTAGTCGTACCTACACAATACACTTTTCCTGAAATTTTAATTTTTGTCCCTCAATTTTCAAAATTTACATTTTTGGCCCCTGAACTTTCGAAATTTTAAGTTTTATCCCCAAAGTTTCAAAAATTTACACTTCTGGTCCCTAACTTCTGTAAATTTACGTATGTGGTCCTTATTTGCACTCTAAAACCTTGGCGCTCTAAAACTTTGGCACTCTAAAACTTTGGCGTTCTAAAACCTGACTCTCTAAAACTTTGGTGTTCTAAAACCTGACGCTCTAAAACTTAGCTCTCCAAAAGTTGATGCCCAAAACTTTGTTTATTTGAAAACCCCGAGTGACCGAAAACTTTGATGCTCGAAATATTTTAGTGATCTAAGTGTTAACTAACAAAAAACCTATTTTGTCCAAAAACTCTTTCTGTCAAAAATGGCTGTAAATTTATCTAGGTTGGCCAACCGGATACATGAGCTTGCACGGAGTGAATTTTAGTTAAAAGAACAAATCACAAAGAACGAAGCGAATCTGAAGGAACAACATGATCTATTTAAGACGAAAGGATCAGACTTCAGAATCTGCATATTCAACTCAAACATGGGCTTATAGTTACATCTAAATTCATTCACTCTTTACAAGCTGATAATCACAAGTTGATTGCTGAAAAACTAGCCATGATTGCTCAATCAAACGATTTTGAAACTAAATGTGTGAATTACAAATCCGAACAAGTTACTTTAATTTACAAAATCAATAAACTTGAAAGTGATTTAAATTCTCAAAAAGAATCTTTTCAGCATGAAAAGCAATGTTTAAATCAGAAAATCAAGGTCTTTGAATTGCAAGAGAACATATCACAACGTTTAAAACCTAAAATGGTGTCGATGGGTGTTCAAACATCATCTTATGAAATGCCTTCAATCACACCTGAAAATGTTCCCGTAGGAGTTCAGATTGAGATTGATAATGCTAAAAACGAACATATATTTCATAGCATTATTCCTCAAGAAAGACAAGCTTTTAGTTGCAATTGTTCTATTTACAAGTGATATTCTTTTAAATAATAAAAGGTGAAGACAAAAGACAGATTCGACGAATTGAAGACGCAAACGACCAAAAAGCACAAAAGTACAAAAGACAATCAAAGAGGTTCCAATTATTGATAAGAAACGTCTCGAAATTACAAGAGTACAAGATTCAAAACGCAAAGTACAAAATATTAAATTGTACGCAAGGACGTTCGAAAATCCGGAACCGGGACCAGAGTCAACTCTCAACGCTCGACGCAACGGACTAAAAATTACAAGTCAACTATGCACATAAATATAATATAATATCTAAATAATTCTTATAATTATTTATATATTATAATAAATAATAAAAACCATCGGCAAGAAAGACTCCAAACTGATATGAGCTGTAATTTCAAACTCCGCGACTCGCGGAGTTTGAAGGCAAAAATGCCGCGAGTCGCGGAGCCCCTAAAGTCGAAAATCCCTATAAAAGCAACCGAATTCTGATCGCAAATCATCATCCATTTTTCTCTTCTCTCCATATATACGATATATTTATATTTATAATTTATATTTTAATTTTAATTTTAATTATAATTCTAATAATAAGGGTATGTTAGCGAATGTTGTAAGGGTGTAAGTCGAAATTCTGTCCGTGTAACTGATGTGCAGTGGGGTGTATATAAAATACTTATTAATTTTAGCAGGAAATACTATTAAATACGATACATTTTTACACAAGATATTTATTTATTTAGAGAACGGATATACTTAAACCTTGCTACAACACTTATAGGCAGTGTACCTAATCGTACAGTAGTGTAGTTTTTAGTAAGTCCGGTTCGTTCCACAGGGAATCTTTTTTAAACAAAGCTCAACGCTATATAAAAATACAAACATATATATAAGTAATATTATTATTATAAAGGGGGGTTTTTACCGTTTAATGACCGGTTTGTCGATTTTAAAACTTTAGTCGCAGTTAAAACCTAATGTAAAATATTAAATAAATAAAAGACTTAATTTAAAGCGTAAAATAAATAACGATAATGAAATTGCAATAAAAGTGCGATAAAATAAAATTGCGATAATTAAAAAGTACGATAATTAAAAGTGCGATTAAATAACAATAAATAAAAAGTGCGATAATTAGAAGTGCAATTAAATATAAAATAAAGGAAATTAAATATGAAATAAAAGAATTATGCTTATTTAAACTTCCGTAATCATGATGTTTGACGTGTTGATTTTAGTTTTATGCCCATGGGTTAATTGTCCTTTGTCCTGGATTATTTAATATGTCCGTCTGGTTTTTGTCCATAACAGTCCATCAGTCATAAATATAAAGTGCGAGTGTCCTCGTCAAATTATTCTTATACCCGAAGTTAAATATTCCAACTAATTAGGGATTCGAATTGTAACAAGGTTTTAATACTTTGTTTAATGAATACACCAGGTTATCGACTGCGTGTAAACCAAGGTTTTACTACTTTGTTAACAATTACACCAATTACCCTTGAATGTAATTCACCCCTGTTTCAACAAGTTTATTAACTATTAATCCATTTCCGTCTCCGGTTAAATGAACGATTATTCGTACATATAAATACCCCGCCCATCGTGTCCGATTGAGTGTATATGGTAATTTATAGGGACGCCCAATTGTAAATCTTTATATTAACATTAACAAACTATCATTTAGTTAAACAAATATAAAGCCCATTAATAGCCCATAGTCTAATTTCCACAAGTGTCGTTCTTTTGTCCAAACCCCAATTATGGTACAAAGCCCAATTACCCAATTTTAGTAATTAGCCCGACATCATGATTACTTCGTTTTAAATAAGCATAATAATAACTTAGCTACGAGACATTAATATAAAAAGGTTGAACATAACTTACAATGATTAAAAATAGCGTAGCGTTACACGGACATAATTTCGACTTACACCCTTACAATATTCGCTAACATACCCTTATTATTAGAATTATAATTAAAATTAAAATATAAATTATAAATATATATATATATATATTACGTATGAGAAGAAGAAGAAAAAGATGATATTTGCGATCAGAATTCGGTTGGCTTTATAGGCAGTTTTTCATTTTGGGGCTCCGCGACTCGCGGCATTTTTGCCTTCAAACTCCGCGAGTCGCGGAGATTGAAATCACAGCTCACAACTTTGGAGTGTTTCTCTGCCGACGGTTTTTATTTATAAATATAATATATATATAATTAATATAATTAATTATATATTATATTATATTTATATACATCGTTAACTTGTAATTTTTAGTCTGTTGCGTCGAGCGTTAAGAGTTGACTATGGTCCCGGTTCCGGATTTTCGAACGTCCTTGCGTACAATTTAATATCTTGTACTTTGCGTTTTGAATCTTGTACTCTTGTAATTTCGAGACGTTTCTTATCAATAATTGGAACCTTTTTGATTGTCTTTTGTACTTTTGAGCTTTTTGGTCGTTTGCGTCTTCAATTCGTCGAATCTGTCTTTTGTCTTCACCTTTTATTATTTAAACGAATATCACTTGTAAATAGAATAATTGCAACTAAAAGCTTGTCTTTCTTGAGGAATAATGCTATGAAATATATGTTCGTTTTTAGCATTATCAAATATTCCCACACTTGAGCGTTGCTTGTCCTCAAGCAATATCGTCTTGAAATACAAGAATCACTTCTTTATTCTTCACACTTTGTACATCAGTGATTTTCTATACGACGGTATAAACAATGGTAGTAACGATATGGTTTACAGTTCCACATGACTATAAAAATTTAGATCCATTAAGGAAATTGGATCTTTATGAAAACATTTGATCTTTTGAAAATTAAATCTAGTTTTTACCCTAGATAAGTTTTCTGGAATAACCCTTTACCGGTGTTTGCAAAATATTTTTGTGGGTTTGGTGGGTTTCATATTTGAAAATTTTAGCTCAAAACTTGAGGTTTTGTGTCACCCACTTGCTAACCTTGTATTTGGAAAGCAACACGTCCAGTTTACTTGTCCCGTATATTACCTTTCGGTAAACTACCGTCCGGTTGAAAGGAAAGCGTTGAACAAGCAACTGTTAAGGCAATGTCCCCTGACATGCTTTTAATTATGGTCTATAACGTGTCGGATGCAATTACTATCCTTGGTAGGAGCAATAGTAAAGCTCACCCTTATAATTTTTCGGCCTGGCACAAGGTCCTGTCTTTGACCATGCTATGCAACCACCGTTCTTACGGTTGACACCCGATTTGGTTCAGGTGACCTAATGAATTCCAGGTGAATTCCTAGGATTTTACGTTCAATGGTAATGAACGCATTGAAAATAGGGTTTTCAGAAAACAAATCGGTTTGTAATTTTTATCAAAATATTTTCTCGTTCAAACTCGAGTTTAGATATCATTGAATTCCATGAGTTTGAATTCTCAATCTTTAAGGTCAATCTCTAGGATTGAGTAATATCAGTCTTAAAAGCTGATTTTTAATCTTTAAGGAGATTATCCTTTCTGGGATCTGATTCATTAGTTTTATCCAGCTAATTTGCATGGTGCCCCCCCATTGTACGAGATAAATCCTTCTCATGGTTAGGATAAATCTGACCACTTGGCGACCCTGTTTAATGCTGAGGTCCGTGGATTTCCTGCTGATTTTAGTGATGACTTTTCTAGATTTTTCGTCAACCTACAGCTGGTCTGGACGACAACTTCATGACCTAAATCAAAAAGCGCGTGTCTTTTTCGGAAGACTTTACTTCCTTTTAATGATGGAATTGATTCATCGTGTAGATCCATCTCTTCTTTTCTTTCATCAGTTAAAACAGTTTAGTTTAGTCCAAAGCAAAAGTATTTTCAGTTATTTGTTACAGATATATGTGACATATGTTTAAGATAACTTGGTAAATTTTCCCACACTTGGCTTTTATTTTCCTTTTTATCGTCCTCTATTCCATTTTAAATGAATTTTAACATTTTAGTTTGTTTCTCAATTTATGTCCTTTCCGAGGTAACAATAATTTCGGTGTTAAAACCTAGTTTTATCGTTCATAAATATATATAAACATGAATTTGAGTTCATTTAGTTGAAAATTTTTAAAAATTTTACTAGAATTGGGTAGTCAGTATATAAGACTAGGGCTGTTCTTTATTATCAGAGAGCACTAGATTCTAATACAACTACTGCTTTACTAGTATTTTTAATGGTAACCAAGTGTATAAAGTAAAAATTTTTAAAATCCGAAAGAATTTAACCCCTTCCCACACTTAAGATCTTGCAATGCCCTCATTTGCAAGAAATCAGTAACAATTTAAATTATTGAGGGTGATTTGTGTGAAAATGATTAAATTTTACCAAAGTTTCCAAATATATTGGCGTTTGTTTGCTGAATGATAAATGGTGCACATCATTTGTTCATTCCGTCTTGTTGTTATTTCACATATATTTTGCATCTTGTCGTCAAAATTAGTTGCTTTTGCTGAACTTAATGCCAGTCTTTGAAAACGCGTTGTTTTACCCTGTCTTGTAAGATAAACTACAAACAAATATATACATACTATTTTTTTTATTTATAAAACCTTTAACTTATAAAACAAATATTAATTAATTTTAAAAATTTGTTTCTTTTAAGAATGAGGGCGTTTCGGAACGATGTCCTAGTCCGTCCCTCGACAAAATTTTAAAATTTGTCATTTTCAAGCAATTGTTTTAAAAGCTTAGATTTTTGGATTTTTTAATTTTTTTGGCATACTTTAAATCAATAAGATTAAAAATAATGATAATAAAAGTTCTCGTCCCTCCCTCGGGTAAAGCAATTTCGGTTTAATGACCTAGTCTTCAACTTACGACGAATTTTAAAAATCATATTTTTAACTTAATGAGATAAAGTAAATTTTTGTTTTTAAATTCACACAATTTAAATATAAAATTCAAAATTAATATTAAAAATTCACATCAAACTTAAAATTTGAAATGCATAAAATTAAAAAATTCATATTTTAAAAATTAAAAATTCACACCAAACTTAATTTAAAAATTCATATTATAAATTCACACCAAACTTATATTAATTTTTCAAATATTTACAATTTTAAATATATTGTTTTTACAAAGTTTACAATATTAATTTAAGATTTAAATATTAATTTTAAAAACATGGTAAAAATAAAATTTAAAATCTTTTTGTCTTTTTATCCCACTTTAATCAATCAAATATTATCAAAAATATGCGCCCCTCTTTTCGGTAAAGTAATTTCGGTTCCAAAACCTAATTTAACTCATGACGAATTTTTGAAATATTTTGGGTTGATTGATTAAAGATATTTATACCTTAAGAATAAATGTTAAATTTCGCAGTGATGTAATAAATTTTTGAATGATATCAATAATTTCGGTCGCCAAAGCTAATTTTATTCAATACCAATTTAATACTTTTTAGCGAACAAATTAGCGTTTATTATCAAAAGGTTAAAAATAAAAATAAAAATAAAAATAAAAACTGTACAGACATACCTGTGAAATAGATTTCTTAGTTATATGATCTATCCCATTCATAAGATAGTCGGTTTAATTGGTTTTCCATGGCTACATAGGCGTAACCTCGAGCATTCAGTGTCTTTTCTTTTAAACATATGAACGGTCCATCTCTGCATAAAGTAACAAATTCGGTATTTGAATAGGTTTGATTATTTGAACATTTACCTCCATGTGACCATTTTCCGCATTTGTGACATCTTTCTAAGTGTCGTGCTCTTCTTTTCGCTGCGGATTTTGATTTTCCTTTACCAAATTGTAACTTATTATCTTCGCATCTGGATTCTTTTCTAACTCCGTCCATTCTTTCTCTGATTACTGATACTATTTCACTTGGTAGTATGTCATTATTTCTTTTAGTGATCAAAGCGTGTAGCATTAGACCATGGTTTAGTTCACAGGCAGTCTTCATTTTGTAAAAACCTAAAAAAATAAAAATTCAGAATGGGGGGAGAAGACTAGTTCTTTAGGGTCTGCTAGGGAAAGACCATTCGGGTTCCATTTTCAAGAACTACACGAAAACAGACAATCTAACTCTAACAGAAATACATATTATCCTTTAAAGACTTGATTCTCCCCACACTTAGTTAGCTGTGGTGTCGAAATTGTGATTAACTTCGTTGTCAACTTCCATTGGTCCATGTATGTAATGTTTAACTCTGTGACCATTAACTTTAAATTCAATCCCATTTGAATTTATTAATTCTATCATTCCGTATGGGAAAACTCTTTTGACTATGAATGGTCCAGACCATCTTGATTTCAATTTTCCTGGAAATAGCTTGAATCGTGAATTGAAAAGAAGAACTCTGTCTCCTTCTTTAAATTCTTTTGAACTTCTGATTCTTTTATCATGCCATTTCTTCGTTCTTTCTTTATAGATTAACGAATTTTCGTATGCTTCATGTCTTAATTCTTCTAATTCGTTTAGTTGACTTAATCGTAGACGTCCAGCTTCATGTAAATCAAGATTACATGTCTTCAAAGCCCAAAATGCTTTGTGTTCAATTTCTACTGGAAGATGACATGCTTTTCCATAAACAAGTCTAAAAGGTGTGGTTCCAATTGGAGTTTTGTAGGCTGTTCTAAAAGCCCAGAGTGCATCCTCCAATTTAATGGACCATTCCTTCGGATTTGATCCTACGGTTTTCTCTAGAATACGTTTTAAAGCTCGGTTGGTATTTTCAACTTGTCCACTTGTTTGTGGATGATATGCGGTGGAGATTTTATGAGTTACTCCATATCTTTTAAGAACTTTCTCAAGTTGATTATTACAGAAATGAGTACCCCGATCACTTATTAAAGCTTTCGGTGTTCCAAACCTTGCAAAAAGACGTTTTAAAAAGTTGACTACAACTCGTGCATCGTTAGTTGGGAGAGCTTGTGCTTCCGCCCATTTAGATACATAATCAATGGCTACGAGTATATATAGATTATTATGAGATTTTGGAAATGGACCCATAAAGTCAATACCTCAAATGTCAAATACTTCACATACTTGGATGACATTTTGTGGCATTTCATCACGTTGACTTATTTTTCCGGCCCTTTGACATGCATCACAGGATTTGCAAAGAAGGTGTGCGTCTTTGTAAATTGTTGGCCAATAGAATCCAGCTTCATAAACTTTTCTTGCTGTTAGTTGAGGCCCATAATGCCCTCCTGTTGGTCCTGTGTGACAATGGTTTAATATTTTACTAGCTTCATCTCCAAATACACATCGGTGTATTATTCCATCGGGACAACTTTTAAACAGATGTGGATCTTCCCAAAAATAGTGTTTTATATCACTGAAGAATTTCTTTCGTCTTTGGTACGATAATCCTTTTTCAAGGAATCCACAAACTAAGTAGTTTGCATAGTCTGCAAACCATGGTATTTCTTTATAATCTATCTTCAATAGATATTCATCAGGAAAGTTGTCTTTTATGGCTGATTCATTTAGAACTTCTAAATCGGGATTTTCAAGACGAGAAAGATGATCAGCGGCGAGATTTTCTGCTCCTCTTTTATCTCGGATTTCAATATCAAACTCTTGTAAGAGTAAGATCCAACGGATTAATCTTGGTTTAGCATCTTGTTTTGAAAATAGGTATCTAAGAGCAGAATGGTCGGTATAGACCACCGTTTTTGCTAGAACGAGATATGATCGAAATTTGTCAAAAGCAAAGACAATAGCAAGGAGTTCTTTTTCAGTAGTTGTATAATTCGTTTGTGCTCCTTGTAACGTCTTACTAGCATAATATATAGGTTGAAATCGTTTTTCAATCCTTTGTCCTAAAACGGCTCCCATTGCAAAATCACTTGCATCGCACATTAGTTCAAATGGTAGATTCCAATTTGGTGTTATCATGATCGGCGCATTAGTGAGTTTCTCTTTAAGAATATTAAAAGATTTGATACACTCATCTGAAAAGATGAATGACGCATCCTTTTCTAGGAGTTTATTCATAGGAGTGGCAATTTTAGAAAAATCTTTTATGAAAGGTCGGTAAAAACCGGCATGCCCTAGAAAACTCCTAACTCCTCTAACATTGGTGGGATGTGGAAGTTTAGCAATTACATCTACTTTAGCTCTATCCACTTCAATTCCTTCTTTTGAAATTTTATGTCCAAGAACGATGCCTTCTTTAACCATGAAATGGCATTTCTCCCAATTAAGTACTAGATTTGATTTTTCGCATCTAATTAGCATTCGTTCCAGATTAACTAGACATGATTTAAATGTATCACCGAAGACTGAAAAGTCATCCATGAATACTTCCATGCATTCTTCTATCATGTCATGAAAAATCGCCATCATACACCTTTGAAAGGTTGCAGGGGCGTTGCAAAGTCCAAATGGCATGCGTTTGTAAGCAAAAGTACCATAAGGGCACGTGAATGTGGTTTTCTCTTGATCTTCGGGTGCTATTGGAATTTGAAAATATCCGGAAAATCCATCTAGAAAACAATAGTAACTATTTCCGGCTAATCTTTCCAACATTTGATCTATGAAAGGTAAGGGAAAGTGATCTTTTCTGGTGGCGTCAGTTAATTTTCTATAATCAATACACACACGCCATCCTGTTACAGTCCTAGTAGGAATAAGCTCATTTTTCTCATTTGTAATGACAGTCATGCCACCCTTCTTAGGCACGCATTGAACTGGGCTTACCCATGGACTATCAGAAATTGGATATATCAAACCTGCATCTAGCAGTTTAATAATCTCTTTCTTAACTACATCTTGCATATTAGGATTTAGTCTTCGTTGGCATTGCACATACGTTTTATGACCTTCTTCCACAAGGATTTTATGTGTGCAATACGAAGGACTTATTCCTTTAATATCATGAATCTTCCATGCAATGGCTGGTTTATGAGCTTTTAACACAGAAATGAGTTGTGATTTCTCATTTTCAGTAAGAGAAGACGATATTATTACAGGTAATTCAGATTCACCATGTAAATAAGCGTATTCCAAATGGTTTGGAAGTGGCTTTAACTCTAATTTCGGAGGTTCTTCTATCGATGATTTGTATCGATATCTGTCTTCTTCTTTTAGCATTTGAATTTCTTCTGTTGTTGGTTCATATCCATTAGCTATAAGTGTAGCTAACACTTCAGCTTCATCAATTGGTTCATTACCTTCTCCTAAAGAACATTCTCCTGTTCCTTGTAATTCTGGAAATTCTTCTAATAATTCTGCATGTGCATCTATAGTTTGAATATAATAACATGTATCATCTGCAGATTGTGGTTGTTGCATTGCTCTATCAACTGAAAAGGTAACACTCTCATCCTCTATACTTAGGGTCAGTTTCTTACCGAACACGTCTATCATTGCTTTAGCCGTGTTTAAGAATGGTCTTCCTAATATGAGAGGAACTTGAGAATCTTCTTCCATGTCCAAAACAACAAAATCTACTGGAAATACTAAAGTACCAACTTTAACTAGCATGTTCTCCATTATCCCTCTAGGATATTTTATTGATCTATCGGCTAGTTGTATGCTTATTCTGGTTGGTTTCAATTCTCCAAGGTCTAGTTTAGTGTATAGTGAATACGGCATTAGATTTATACTAGCACCTAAGTCTGCCAATGCTTCTATTGAACTAAGACTACCCAGAAAACATGGAATTGTGAAACTTCCTGGATCAGATAGTTTTTCTGGTATCTTATTCAACAGCACTGCTGAACAATTAGCATTCATAGTAACAGCCGAGAGTTCTTCCATTTTCTTTCTATTTGAGATTAGATCTTTCAAGAATTTAGCATATCTAGGCATTCCTGAAATCACATCAATGAATGGAAGATTTACATTTATCTGTTTAAACATATCCAAGAATTTGGATTGCTCGGCTTCAAGTTTCTCTTTCTTCATTTTACTCGGATAAGGAAGTGGTGGTTGGTATGGTTTAACATAAGGTTTATCCTTAACTGTGTTATCTTCATTAACCTTTTCAACTACCGGTTCTTTTTCCTTATCTTGATCAGGTTGTGGTTCTCGTGGAGTAGGAATAGCTTCATCAGAAGTTACAGTTATTTCAGGTGGTTTAAGTGTTGTACCACTTCTTGTGGTAATAGCTTTAGCTGTTTCACTCCTGGGGTTAGCATTTGTATCACTAGGTAGACTTCCCGGTTTTCTTTCACCTATTAACCTTGCTAGGTTACTCACTTCTTGTTCCAGATTTTGAATAGAAGCTTGTTGATTTCTAAATGCTTGAGCATTTTGTTCATTTGTTTGTTTCTGAGATGTGAAAAACTGCGTTTGAGTTTCAACTAGCTTCGTCATCATATCTTCTAAATTCGGCTTTTTATCATCGGTTTGTTGTGGTGGTTTGTTTTGAAAATTAGGTCTTTGCTGATTATAAGTATTATTGGATACTTGTTGATTGCTAGGACCTTGTTGGTTGTTGTATGGAATATTTTGGTTATAATTCTGGTTTTGATTGTAAATCGGTCTTGGCGGTTGATAATTATTCTGATAATTATTTCCAGGCCTTTGGTTTATGTATGAAATATTATCTCTTTGTTCCATTGTTAATTCAATACTGAGACAATCTTTTGTCAAATGTGGTCCTCCACACTGCTCACAACTAATTCGTATTGAGTGAATATCTTTAGTCATCTTTTCCATTCGTCTCTCCACAGCATCTATCTTTGCGGAAATGGAATCTAAGTCATGGCGAGAATCGGCTCTAGCTGCTTTAGATGATCTAACGATGTCTTTTTCTTGGTGCCACTCATGTGAGTGGGAAGCAGTATTATCAATAATTTTGTAAGCATCAGTTTCGGTTTTCTTTATAATAGAACCACCAGCTGCTATATCTATGTCTTTTCTTGTAGTGATGTCGCATCCTTGGTAGAATATTTGTACTATTTGACAGGTGTCTAAACCATGTTGCGGACATCCTCTTAACAACTTTCCATATCTTGTCCATGCCTCATATAGAGTTTCATTTGGCTTCTGTGTAAACGTAACAATTTCTGCTTGAAGTCTTACGGCTTTAGATGCAGGAAAGAATTGTTTAAGAAATTTTTCAACTAAAACGTCCCGTGTATCGATCGCCCCTTCAGGTAACGATTCCAACCAATCTTTGGCTTCTCCCTTTAAAGTCCAGGGAAATAACATGAGATATATCTGTTCATCCTCCACTTCTCAGATTTTAAATAGTGTGCAGATCCTATTAAAGGTACGTAGATGTTCATTTGGATCTTCCTTCGGCGCACCACTAAATTGGCATTGATTAGTCACCATGTGTAGAATTTGTCCTTTGATTTCATAATCTGGCGCATTAATGTCTGGATGAGTAATTGCGTGATCTTGGCCAGTGCGTTTAGCTCTCATTCGGTCTTCCATACTTAAAGGTTCCAGATTCTCCATAATTGAATTTGTTGAATCGGTATCACTAGATGATTCTGATTTAATGGTTCGTTCCTCAACAATCTCTGTTTGAATGATTGGTGGCTCCGGAGGAAAGTTTAATGGTTCAGAATCTACGAACCGTTCCTGAATATTTTCCGAATTCTCAATTGTGAGGTCGGGTTCAAAAAATGGATTATCGGAAATTTGAACTGAAGTACTTGGTCTACTGGATGACGATTCTAAAGAAAAATCAACGGCGGTTATATTTGCTAAATGTCTTGATCTAGTTACAGGTGGTGAACGTACAAAAGGTGGTGAACGTCTTGCTCGGTGCATTCACTGAATATCCTATTAGTTTTAAAAAGGAAAGAAAAATTATAATAAGTTATCCAATTAATAGACTTTTCTGATTTTGCCCACGTTTCGAATAGCCAAAAGATGCAGCAGAGGGGCAGGATTCGTTTGGTCTCAATATAATTGAGGACTGTTTGGCTCCAATAACCCGGTCCACGTACAAATCCAACTATTACTACGAACCAGAAAATTTTGATGTCTATTAATTTAACCACTTAAAATAAATTTTCGTAATTTTAAGAAATTTAGATAAGAAGTAGAATAAAAATCTATGTCCTAAAAACTAGAATAGCGAGAAATAAGAAAGAAAAAGAGTTCGTCGAAAAAGGTCGAAAAAGAAAAATGGTTGAAAAATAAAAGGTGACGAAAAAAATAAAAGAAACTTATAAAACTTAAAAATACTTGACTAACCTAACCTTATTACTACAACTAACTTAAAATTATAATCGCAAATTGAAATTACTAATTGGAATGATAATTGATACATAGGTAAAAGTCGTCTAAAAATATTAAAGCTTACAAGAAAAACTATATCCCAAATGGAAATAACTTAAAAAGAAACTAAAACTTAAAAAGGCGTCGCAAAATTCTAAAGCACCTAAATCTTAGTCTAAAGAAAAAGCACTTAAGGAATTCTACGGCAAAGCCTAAAAATCTAGGAGTAAAAATAACTATAGCAAAAACTAAGTTTAAAATTAAATATGAGCGAAAAATACAAATATTACGTTACAACGATTAAAACGGACAAAATATAAAAATATACAAAAAGTTGTAAAAAGTACAATTTTTATAAAAATATTATTTTTATATTATTTATTTAATAAAACTACTAATTTTACAAATTAATTAAACTAATTTAAACAAAATATACAAAATAATAATAAAAACTAAAAACTAATTAAAAACTAAAAACATAATTAGGGTTTTAATTAATAAATAATAATAATAATAACTCCGTAATTAATGCCTGATTAGGGCTTCTGTCGCGTGTCAGAATACCTCCGCAAGTTGCGGTATTTAATGCTTCAAACCCCGCGAGTCGCGGGGTTCAGAATTTCAACTGATAGGTTTAATTTCAACGCGTTTTTCTTTATTTATTTATTTTTTTATTTTCTGTTTTTAAATATGTGTATTAATAAAACTTTATATTTAAAACTTAAATAAAAATAGAATCACTTTATAATTTTATAAATAAAAATCTTAAAACTAGATTTATGTATATATATTTTTTTATATTTATATGTTTTTAAATAAAAACAAAATACTTAAATAAAACTTATGTTTTTATAAAAACAAAGAAACTTTATAAAACTTAAATATTTATCAAACTCCTAAAAATATTTATATTTTTGTTTTTCTTTTTATATTTTCGAATATTTAAAACGTTTTTTTTTCTTTATATTAGCGTTGCGCTTCCGGCGTTTAGATAGTTCCCCGGCAGCGGCGCCAAAAATACTAGATGTGCAGCGGGGTGTATATAAAATACTTATTAATTTTAGCAGGAAATACTATTAAATACGATACATTTTTACACAAGATATTTATTTATTTAGAGAACGGATATACTTAAACCTTGCTACAACACTTATAGGCAGTGTACCTAATCGTACAGTAGTGTAGTTTTTAGTAAGTCCGGTTCGTTCCACAGGGAATCTTTTTTAAACAAAGCTCAACGCTATATAAAAATACAAACATATATATAAGTAATATTATTATTATAAAGGGGGATTTTTACCGTTTAATGACCGGTTTGTCGATTTTAAAACTTTAGTCGCAGTTAAAACCTAATGTAAAATATTAAATAAATAAAAGACTTAATTTAAAGCGTAAAATAAATAACGATAACGAAATTGCAATAAAAGTGCGATAAAATAAAATTGCGATAATTAAAAAGTACGATAATTAAAAGTGCGATTAAATAACAATAAATAAAAAGTGCGATAATTAGAAGTGCAATTAAATATAAAATAAAGGAAATTAAATATGAAATAAAAGAATTATGCTTATTTAAACTTCCGTAATCATGATGTTTGACGTGTTGATTTTAGTTTTATGCCCATGGGTTAATTGTCCTTTGTCCTGGATTATTTAATATGTCCGTCTGGTTTTTGTCCATAACAGTCCATCAGTCATAAATATAAAGTGCGAGTGTCCTCGTCAAATTATTCTTATACCCGAAGTTAAATATTCCAACTAATTGGGGATTCGAATTGTAACAAGGTTTTAATACTTTGTTTAATGAATACACCAGGTTATCGACTGCGTGTAAACCAAGGTTTTACTACTTTGTTAACAATTACACCAATTACCCTTGAATGTAATTCACCCCTGTTTCAACAAGTTTATTAACTATTAATCCATTTCCGTGTCCGGTTAAATGAACGATTATTCGTACATATAAATACCCCGCCCATCGTGTCTGATTGAGTGTATATGGTAATTTATAGGGACGCCCAATTGTAAATCTTTATATTAACATTAACAAACTATCATTTAGTTAAACAAATATAAAGCCCATTAATAGCCCATAGTCTAATTTCCACAAGTGTCGTTCTTTTGTCCAAACCCCAATTATGGTACAAAGCCCAATTACCCAATTTTAGTAATTAGCCCAACATCATGATTACTTCGTTTTAAATAAGCATAATAATAACTTAGCTACGAGACATTAATATAAAAAGGTTGAACATAACTTACAATGATTAAAAATAGCGTAGCGTTACACGGACAGAATTTCGACTTACACCCTTACAATATTCGCTAACATACCCTTATTATTAGAATTATAATTAAAATTAAAATATAAATTATAAATATATATATATATATATATATATATATATATATATATATATATATATATATATATATTACGTATGAGAAGAAGAAGAAAAAGATGATATTTGCGATCAGAATTCGGTTGGCTTTATAGGCAGTTTTTCATTTTGGGGCTCCGCGACTCGCGGCATTTTTGCCTTCAAACTCCGCGAGTCGCGGAGATTGAAATCACAGCTCACAACTTTGGAGTCTTTCTCTGCCGACGGTTTTTATTTATAAATATAATATATATATAATTAATATAATTAATTATATATTATATTATATTTATATACATAGTTAACTTGTAATTTTTAGTCCGTTGCGTCGAGCGTTAAGAGTTGACTCTGGTCCCGGTTCCGGATTTTCGAACGTCCTTGCGTACAATTTAATATCTTGTACTTTGCGTTTTGAATCTTGTACTCTTGTAATTTCGAGACGTTTCTTATCAATAATTGGAACCTTTTTGATTGTCTTTTGTACTTTTGAGCTTTTTGGTCGTTTGCGTCTTCAATTCGTCGAATCTGTCTTTTGTCTTCACCTTTTATTATTTAAACGAATATCACTTGTAAATAGAACAATTGCAACTAAAAGCTTGTCTTTCTTGAGGAATAATGCTATGAAATATATGTTCGTTTTTAGCATTATCGGTAACGCTACGCTATTTTTAATCATTGTAAGTTATGTTCAACCTTTTTACATTAATGTCTCGTAGCTAAGTTATTATTATGCTTATTTAAAATGAAGTAATCATGATGTTGGGCTAATTACTAAAATTGGGTAATTGGGCTTTGTACCATAATTGGGGTTTGGACAAAAGAACGACACTTGTGGAAATTAGACTATGGGCTATTAATGGGCTTTATATTTGTTTAACTAAATGATAGTTTGTTAATGTTAATATAAAGATTTATAATTGGGCGTCCCTATAAATTACCATATACACTCAATCGGACACGATGGGCGGGGTATTTATATGTACGAATAATCGTTCATCTAACCGGACACGGGAATGGATTAATAGCCACTAGAATAATTAAAACAGGGGTGAAATTATGTACAAGGACACTTGGTATAATTAATAACAAAATATTAAAACCTTGGGTTACACTCAGTCGACATCCTGGTGTAATTATTAAACAAAGTATTAAAATCTTGTTACAGTTTAAGTCCCCAATTAGTTGGAATATTTAACTTCGGGTATAAGAATAATTTGATGAGGACACTCGCACTTTATATTTATGACTGATGGACTGTTATGGACAAAAACCAGACGGACATATTAAATAATCCAGGACAAAGGACAATTAACCCATGGGCATAAAACTAAAATCAACACGTCAAACATCATGATTACGGAAGTTTAAATAAGCATAATTCTTTTATTTCATATTTAATTTCCTTTATTTTATATTTAATTGCACTTCTAATTATCGCATTTTTATTGTTATTTTATTTAATTTCACTTTTAATTATCGTATTTTTTTTTTATCGCAAGTTTATTTTATCACACTTTTATTATTCGCAATTTCATTATCGTTATTTACTTTACGCTTTAAATTAAGTCTTTTATTTATTTAATATTTTACATTAGGTTTTAACTGCGACTAAAGTTTTAAAATCGACAAACCGGTCATTAAACGGTAAAAACCCCCCCTTTATAATAATAATATTACTTATATATATATATTTGTATTTTTATAAAAGTAAACTAATATAGCGTTGAGCTTTGTTTAAAAAGATTCCCTGTGGAACGAACCGGAGTTACTAAAAACTACACTACTGTACGATTAGGTACACTGCCTATAAGTGTTGTAGCAAGGTTTAAGTATATCCATTCTATAAATAAATAAATATCTTGTGTAAAATTGTATCGTATTTAATAGTATTTTCTGCTAAAATTAATAACTATTTTATACCACTCCGCTACCACATCAAGTATTTTTGGCGCCGCTGCCGGGGACTCTCTTAAAAGCCGGAAGCGCAACGCTAATATAAAAAAAAAAAAGATTTTTAGTTAACTTTTATTAAAATTCGTTTTTGTAAAAATACGTTTTAATTATTCAAAAATATAAAAAGAAAAACAAAAATATAAGTATTTTTAAGATTTTGTTAAATATTTAAGTTTTATAAGTTTCTTTATTTTTATTTTAGTTTATAAAAATATAAGTTTTATTTAAATATCTTTTATTTATATAAAAACAGAAAACAGAAAAAAAAATAAATAAATAAAGAAAAACGCGTCGAATTTAAATAACCTGTCAGCTGAATTTTGGAACCCCGTGAGTCGCGGGGTTTGAAGGTTTGAATACCGCAAGTCGCGGAGCTGCTCTGACGCCACCGAAAGAACCCTAAATCTGCATTAATTACGGAGTATTTATTAATTATTATTAATATAAACCCTAATTATCTATTATTATTATAATTAAGTTTTATTTTAAAATTTCTTTTTATTGTTTTATTTAGTTTAATTAGTTTAATTAAATTATAAAATTAGTAGTTTTAATAAATAAATAATATAAAAATAATATTTTTATAAAAATTGTACTTTTTACAACTTTTTGTATATTTTTATATTTTGTCCCTTTTTAATCGTTGTAGCGTAATATTTGTATTTTTCGCTCATATTTAGTTTTAAACTTAGTTTTTGCCATAGTTATTTTTACTTCTACATTTTTAGGCTTTGCCGTAGAATTCCTTAAGTGCTTTTTATTTAGACTAAGATTTAAGTGCTTTAGAATTTTGCGACGCCTTTTTAAGTTTTAGTTTCTTTTTAAGTTATTTCCATTTGGGATATAGTTTTTCCTGTAAGCTTTAATATTTTTAGACACCTTTTACTATGTATCAATTATCATTCCAATTAGTAATCTCAATTTGCGATTATAATTTTAAGTTAGTTGTAGTAATAAGGTTAGGTTAATCAAGTATTTTTAAGTTTTTATAAGTTTCTTTTATTTTTCCGTCACCTTTTATTTTTCAACCATTTTTCTTTTTCAACCTTTTTCCGACGAGCTCTTTTTCTTTCTTATTTCTCGCTATTCTAGTTTTAGGACATAGATTTTTATTCTAATTCTTATCTAAATTTCTTAAAATTACGAAAATTTATTTTAAGTGGTTAAATTAATAGACATCAAAATTTTCTGGTTCGTAGTAATAGTTGGATTTGTACGTGGACCGGGTTATTGGAGCCAAACAGTCCTCAATTATATTGAGACCAAACGAATCCTGCCCCTCTGCTGCATCTTTTGGCTATTCGAAACGTGGGCAAAATCAGAAAAGTCTATTGGTTGGATAACTTATTATAATTTTTCTTTCCTTTTAAAAACTAATAGGATATTCAGTGAATGCACCGAGCAAGACGTTCACCACCTTTTGTACGTTCACCACCTGTAACTAGATCAAGACATTTAGCAAATATAACCGCCGTTGATTTTTCTTTAGAATCGTCATCCAGTCGACCAAGTACTTCAGTTCAAATTTCCGATAATCCATTTTTTGAACCCAACCTCACAATTGAGAATCCAGAGAATATTCAGGAACGGTTCGTAGATCCTGAACCATTAAACTTTCCTCCGGAACCACCAATCATTCAAACAGAGATTGTTGAGGAACGAACCATTAAATCAGAATCCTCTAGTGATTCCGATTCAACAAATTCAATTATGGAGAGTCTGGAACCTTTAAGTATGGAAGACCGAATGAGAGCTAAACGCACTGGCCAAGGTCACGCAATTACTCATCCAGACATTAATGCGCCAGATTATGAAATCAAAGGACAAATTCTACACATGGTGACTAATCAATGCCAATTTAGTGGTGCGCCGAAGGAAGATCCAAATGAACATCTACGTACCTTTAATAGGATCTGCACACTATTTAAAATCCGAGAAGTGGAGGATGAATAGATATATCTCATGTTATTTCCCTGGACTTTAAAGGGAGAAGCCAAAGATTGGTTGGAATCGTTACCTGAAGGGGCGATTGATACATGGGATGTTTTAGTTGACAAATTTCTTAAACAATTCTTTCCTGCATCTAAAGCCGTAAGACTTCAAGCAGAAATTGTTACGTTCACACAGAAACCGAATGAAACTCTATATGAGGCATGGACAAGATATGGAAAGTTGTTAAGAGGATGTCCGCAACATGGTTTAGACACCTGTCAAATAGTACAAATATTCTACCAAGGATGCAACATCACTACAAGGAAAGACATAGATATAGCAGCTGGTGGTTCTATTATGAAGAAAACCGAAACTGATGCTTACAAAATTATTGATAACACTGCTTCCCACTCACATGAGTGGCACCAAGAAAAAGACATCGTTAGATCATCTAAAGCAGCTAGAGCCGATTCTAGCCATGACTTAGATTCCATTTCCGCAAAGATAGATGCTGTGGAAAGACGAATGGAAAAGATGACTAAGGATATTCACTCAATACGAATTAGTTGTGAGCAGTGTGGAGGACCACATTTGACAAAAGATTGTCTCAGTATTGAATTAACAATGGAACAAAGAGAGAATATTTCATACATAAATCAAAGGCCTGGAAATAATTATCAGAATAATTATCAACCGCCAAGACCGATTTACAATCAAAACCAGAATTATAACCGAAATATTCCATACAACAACCAACAAGGTCCTAGCAATCAACAAGTATCCAATAATAATTACAATCAGCAAAGACCGAATTTTCAAAACAAACCACCACAACAAACCGATGATAAAAAGCCGAATTTAGAAGATATGATGACAAAGCTAGTTGAAACTCAAACGCAGTTTTTCACATCTCAGAAACAAACCAATGAACAAAATGCTCAAGCATTTAGAAATCAACAAGCTTCTATTCAAAATCTGGAACAAGAAGTGAGTAACCTAGCAAGGTTAATAGGTGAAAGAAAACCAGGAAGTCTACCTAGTGATACAAATGCTAACCCCCGGAATGAAACAGCTAAAGCCATTATCACAAGAAGTGGTACAACGCTTAAACCACCGGAAATACCTGTAACTTCTGATGAAACTATTCCTACTCCACAAGAACCACAACCTGATCAAGATAAGGAAAAAGAACCTGTAGTTGAAAAGGTTAATGAAGATAACACAGTTAAGGCTAAACCTTATGTTAAACCATACCAACCACCACTTCCTTACCCGAGTAAAATGAAGAAAGAAAAACTTGAAGCCGAGCAATCCAAATTCTTGGATATGTTTAAACAGATAAATGTAAATCTTCCTTTCATTGATGTGATTTCAAGAATGCCTAGATATGCTAAATTCTTGAAAGATCTAATCTCAAATAGAAATAAAATGGAAGAACTCTCGGCTGTTACTATGAATGCTAATTGTTCAGCAGTGCTGTTGAATAAGATACCAGAAAAACTATCTGATCCAGGAAGTTTCACAATTCCATGTTTTCTGGGTAGTCTTAGTTCAATAGAAGCATTGGCAGACTTAGGTGCTAGTATAAATTTAATGCCGTATTCACTATACGCTAAACTAGACCTTGGAGAATTGAAACCAACCAGAATAAGCATACAACTAGCCGATAGATCAATAAAATATCCTAGAGGGATAATGGAGAACATGCTAGTTAAAGTTGGTACTTTAGTATTTCCAGTAGATTTTGTTGTTCTGGACATGGAAGAAGATTCTCAAGTTCCTCTCATATTAGGAAGACCATTCTTAAACACGGCTAAAGCAATGATAGACGTGTTCGGTAAGAAACTAACCCTAAGTATAGAGGATGAGAGTGTTACCTTTTCAGTTGATAGAGCAATGCAACAACCACAATCTGCAGATGATACATGTTATTATATTCAAACTATAGATGCACATGCAGAATTATTAGAAGAATTTCCAGAATTACAAGGAACAGGAGAATGTTCTTTAGGAGAAAGTAATGAACCAATTGATGAAGCTGAAATGTTAGCTACACTTATAGCTAATGGATATGAACCAACAACAGAAGAAATTCAAATGCTAAAAGAAGAAGACAGATATCGATACAAATCATCGATAGAAGAACCTCCGAAATTAGAGTTAAAACCACTTCCAAACCATTTGGAATACGCTTATTTACATGGTGAATCTGAATTACCTGTAATAATATCGTCTTCTCTTACTGAAAATGAGAAATCACAACTCATTTCTGTGTTGAAAGCTCATAAACCAGCCCTTGCATGGAAGATTCATGATATTAAAGGAATAAGTCCTTCGTATTGCACACATAAAATCCTTATGGAAGAAGGTCATAAAACGTATGTGCAATGCCAACGAAGACTAAATCCTAATATGCAAGATGTAGTTAAGAAAGAGATTATTAAACTGCTAGATGCAGGTCTAATTTATCCAATCTCTGATAGTCCATGGGTAAGCCCAGTTCAATGCGTGCCTAAGAAGGGTGGCATGACTGTCATTACAAATGAGAAAAATGAGCTTATTCCTACTAGGAATGTAACAGGATGGCGTGTGTGTATTGATTATAGAAAATTAAATGACGCCACCAGAAAAGATCACTTTCCCTTACCTTTCATAGATCAAATGTTGGAAAGATTAGCCGGAAATAGTTACTATTGTTTTCTAGATGGATTTTCCGGATATTTTCAAATTCCAATAGCACCCGAGGACCAAGAGAAAATAACATTCACGTGCCCTTATGGTACTTTTGCTTACAAACGCATGCCATTTGGACTTAGTAACGCCCCTGCAACCTTTCAAAGGTGTATGATGGCGATTTTTCATGACATGATAGAAGAATGCATGGAAGTTTTCATGGATGACTTTTCAGTCTTCGGTGATACATTTAAATCATGTCTAGTTAATCTGGAACGAATGCTAATTAGATGCGAAAAATCAAATCTAGTACTTAATTGGGAGAAATGCCATTTCATGGTTAAAGAAGGCATCGTTCTTGGACATAAAATTTCAAAAGAAGGAATTGAAGTGGATAGAGCTAAAGTAGATGTAATTGCTAAACTTCCACATCCCACCAATGTTAGAGGAGTTAGGAGTTTTCTAGGGCATGCCAGTTTTTACCGACGTTTCATAAAAGATTTTTCTAAAATTGCCACTCCTATGAATAAACTCCTAGAAAAGGATGCTCCATTCATCTTTTCAGATGAGTGTATCAAATCTTTTAATATTCTTAAAGAAAAACTCACTAATGCGCCAATCATGATAACACCAAATTGGAATCTACCATTTGAACTAATGTGCGATGCAAGTGATTTTGCAATGGGAGCCGTTTTAGGACAAAGGATTGAAAAACGATTTCAACCTATATATTATGCTAGTAAGACGTTACAAGGAGCACAAACAACCTATACAACTACTGAAAAAGAACTCCTTGCTATTGTCTTTGCTTTTGACAAATTTCGATCATATCTCGTTCTAGCAAAAACGGTGGTCTATACCGACCATTCTGCTCTTAGATACCTATTTTCGAAACAAGATGCTAAACCAAGATTAATCCATTGGATCTTACTCTTACAAGAATTTGATATTGAAATTCGAGATAAAAGAGGAGCAGAAAATCTCGCCACTGATCATCTTTCTCGTCTTGAAAATCCCGAATTAGAAGTTCTAAATGAATCAGCCATACAAGACAACTTTCCTGATGAATATCTATTGAAGATAGATTATAAAGAAATCCCATGGTTTGCAGACTATGCAAACTATTTAGTATGTGGATTCCTTGAAAAAGGATTATCGTACCAAAGACGAAAGAAATTCTTCAGTGATATAAAACACTATTTCTGGGAAGATCCACATCTGTTTAAAAGTTGTCCCGATGGAATAATACGCTGATGTGTATTTGGAGATGAAGCTAGTAAAATATTAAACCATTGTCACACAGGACCAACAGGTGGGCATTATGGGCCTCAACTAACAGCAAGAAAAGTTTATGATGCTGGATTCTATTGGCCTACAATTTACAAAGACGCACACCTTCTTTGCAAATCCTGTGATGCTTGTCAAAGGGCCGGAAAAATAAGTCAACGTGATGAAATGCCACAAAATGTCATCCAAGTATGTGAAGTATTTGACATTTGGGGTATCGACTTTATGGGTCCATTTCCAAAATCTCATAATAATCTCTATATTCTCGTAGCCATTGATTATGTATCTAAATGGGCAGAAGCACAAGCTCTCCCAACTAACGATGCACGAGTTGTAGTTAACTTTTTAAAACGTCTTTTTGCAAGGTTTGGAACACCGAAAGCTTTAATAAGTGATCGGGGTACTCATTTCTGTAATAATCAACTTGAGAAAGTTCTTAAAAGATATGGAGTAACTCATAAAATCTCCACCGCATATCATCCACAAACAAGTGGACAAGTTGAAAATACCAACCGAGCTTTAAAACGTATTCTAGAGAAAACCGTAGGATCAAATCCGAAGGAATGGTCCATTAAATTGGAGGATGCACTCTGGGCTTTTAGAATAGCCTACAAAACTCCAATTGGAACCACACCTTTTAGACTTTTTTATGGAAAAGTGTCATAACCCGTCCTTAACCATAAGAACGCGTTAGATAACGTATGATTTCATTGCGAGGTATTGACCTCTATATGAGACATTTTTGAAAGAAAACTGCATATATTATACATTACAAACCATAACCATTATTTTTGTTACAAACTTAAGACAATAAAAAGAAGATTAACGTTTAGCGATAATCTTCGACTTACAAACTTTACAAATGATGACAACAACACGGTTTCTAGCATATTTTACAGTACAACATCTTGGATATGCAGTTTTATTTTTGACACAAACATGCGTACGCAAGATCCTGGTTAGATCCAACATGATGCAGCGGAAGCTTTAGAAATCACCTGAGAATAGACATGTTTAAAAAGGTCAACATAAAGTTGGTGAGATATAGGTTTAATGCCGGCTGCAATATATATATAGACCACAAGATTTCGTATATAATCAGTTTAATAAAAGTATTCTAAGTGGTTGAGCACTCGGTAACCATACTTAACATTTTCACGTCGCATATTCCCTTTAATATGAAATCTTACTACACCGTACCAAGTGTAGTCACAAAAAAACGAAGTACTGTGCAACCGTTGAATACTGGTCGTCCAGTCCGGTTGGGGTTGTCAGGCCCGATAGATCTATCAACAGGATTCGCGTTTACAATACCGCTGTAAATATTAGTTACCAAGCTACAGGGAAGTATGCCAGTGGTACAACTCAACGTAGAATATATTTTTCAGTTACTTGTGTCCATATCGTAAAACATAAAATACATGTATTCTCATCCCGAAATATTTAGAGTTTAAAAGTGGGACTATATACTCACTCTTGTCTTGATGATATATATATTTTGACTCGGTCTTCCGGTTGATATCACGAACCTATCCATATATAATATATCAATATGTTTTCATTTTTAAACAAACGTCATAAATATATACTTGTTATACTTTTTAATACTTTGAATAATTCCTTAGTCCGTAGTTAGCAGTCCGATGTTAGTAATTCAATTTTTAATGGTTCATTTTTAGATGTTTAATATACCCGCAATGAAATAAATAAAACCCCCAACGAAATAAATAAAACCCCATCGTATATGTATTGGTCGAGATTAATCTTGACCCATGGTACCGGTGTTGTCAAATGACGTGTTGCGTACAATCATGGGATCTTATGATTAATCTTCTCGTATTGTTTACGGGTGATCCTGAACCATATAAAATTGAATTATAAGTACATATATATAAAATATCATGTTATCTTAGAAGTATGTGATTTTATGTAAATTTTTCCAATGAATCCCGAAGTCATTTAAGCCTTGGATAACCAATTTTGTTTCGGTCATAGTTTCTTCGTTACAAGTCCGTTTTCGTTGATTCAACTTGCCATCTCCTTGGATCGAGTCCCTCTTTAAGACTATGAACTGTAAATACCTTAGTTTGTATTCAAAATCACACGGCATAGGTCAAACTTTAGTGAAACTTATGAAGTTAATCATTTTCGTTACAACAAAATCATTTAATGACCATTTTTCTAAAAATACTTATACTTTGAAAAACCAAGTTTTACCTTGTTAAATTAGCATATACATAAGTTATATTACAGGTCTTGAAGTATTTTAAAAGTTAAGTTAGAAGGATCTATTTAGTTTGCAAACAAGTTTGAAAACATTCAAACTATGTTCTTGTTGTTAAACTTGTATACCACAAAATATGATAGCTATATATATATGAATCGAATAAGGTTATGAACATATATTCTACCTCAAGTTCCTTGGATGAAGTTGCTGTAAAAGAGAAGTAAGAAGCTAGAATCAAAAGGGTGATAGAAGTGGATGAAAGATTGGAAGTAAGTTGGTGTTCTTGGAGGGTTTTCTTGAAGTGTTTTTGTATGGTTTTCTTATGGTGTTTTAGTATGGTTGTTGAAGCTAGATTCTTCAAGGTTTCTTGCTGGATTGTTATGGAGTTCTTAGAGCTTTCAAGTAAGAGAGTTTAAGAGTAATTTGGAAGTGTAAATGGTGATCAAAATTTGGTTATGGGGGAGGGCTATAAAACGTGGCCAAGGGGGGGGACAAAACAAAATTCAAGCTTGTATTTTTGTATAATTATTGAAGTTAAATGTCAAAAAGAAGTTCCCTCTTGATGAGGGCAAGTATAGGAGCTGATTAGGTGGTGATTTGATGTGTATATACGAATAGTAAATACGTATAGAAGCTAGGTATGATACGAGTACAAATACTCTAAGTATACGTATAGAAATTTTGTGAAAAATGGAATGAGGATTCAAATATAGCTATCTTTTGTGAATACACTTATATGATTTTATGTATTTAAGTTCTTAAAAGTGATTAAATACATTACTTATACAATATATGTATAAACATTATATTCTTAAGTATTTAAGTCAAATAACGTTACGTATTGTTATCGTTTTGAAAACTTAAGTTAGTAGTTTCAAAATACACATATAACTTGTTGTTATTAATACAAAATGAGATATTAAAACATTCATTAATCATGTTAAATATGTATATATACATATATATACACAAACGTATAATTATCATATATCGTATAGTTCGTGATATCATTGGTCAAACTAGACGGTCAAACGTTGTGTAAAACTCTTTTCGGAAATATAAGTCTCGACAATTTGGATTACTTATCATGTTGGTAAGGTTTAATTTATGTAAATATTAATCTTTTAAGTATAGAATGATCGAAAAAGTGCGGTCGTTACATTACCTCCCCGTTAAATAAATTTCGTCCCGAAATTTTAGAATTGTACCTATTTTGCGTCATCGAGAAACAAGTGCGGATACTTTCGTTTCATCTGATCCTCGCGTTTCCAAGTAAACTCAGGACCTCTTCTAGCATTCCAACGAACCTTAACAATCGGTATATTACTCTGTTTGAGCTGTTTAACTTCACGGTCCATGATTTCAATTGGTTCTTCGACGAATTGTAGTTTCTCGTCGACATGGATTTCTTCAAGAGGAATGGTGAGGTCTTCCTTTGCAAGACACTTCTTCAGGTTTGAGACGTGAAAGGTATTATGTACTCCAGCGAGTTGTTGCGGTAACTCGAGTCGATAAGCTACCGGTCCAATGCGTTCGATGATCTTGAACGGGCCTACGTACCTTGGGTTCAGTTTACCCCTTTTGCCGAAACGTATTACACCTTTCCAAGGTGACACCTTTAGCATAACCATGTCCCCGACCTGAAACTCTAATGGTTTCCTTCGAACATCGGCGTAGCTCTTTTGGCGACTACGGGCTGTTTTCAATCTCTCCTTGATTTGCACTATCTTCTCAGTCGTTTCATGTATGATCTCGGGACCAGTTAAATGTCGATCTCCTACTTCATTCCAACAGATAGGAGATCTACACTTCCTTCCGTACAATGCTTCGAATGGCGCAGCTCCAATGCTCGCATGATAACTATTATTATACGAGAATTCTGCTAACGGTAGGTATTTATCCCATCCGTTTCCAAAATCGATCACACATGCCCTGAGCATGTCTTCGAGAGTCTGAATCGTTCTTTCACTCTGTCCATCGGTTTGTGGATGATATGCGGTACTCATATCCAACCGAGTTCCTAGTGCCTCCTGTAGTGATTGCCAAAATTTTGAAGTAAATCTACTATCACGATCGGATATAATGGAAATAGGTATTCCATGCCTTGAAACTATTTCCTTTATATATAATCGTAATAATTTCTCCATTCTATCTGTTTCCTTTATAGGCAAGAAATGTGCAGACTTGGTGAGACGATCAACAATCACCCAAATGGTGTCGTATCCCCAGGCAGTCTTTGGTAACTTCGTGATGAAATCCATGGTAATACCATCCCATTTCCATTCTGGGATTTCTGGTTGTTGAAGTAACCCTGACGGCTTTTGGTGTTCTGCTTTGACTTTGGAACAAGTTAAACATTCCCCAACATATGTTGCAACGTCTGTCTTCAAATTAGGCCACCAATAATGCGTCTTAAGATCTTGGTACATCTTTCCAACTCCAGGATGTATCGAATATCTTGTCTTATGTGCCTCGTTCAATATCAACTTCCTTAATCCACCCAACTTCGGTACCCAAATACGATTTGCAAAATATCGAATTCCGTCTTCCCGTATAACGAGTTGCTTCTCATACTTCTTCATTATTTCATTTCCTATATTTTCTTTAGTAAGTGCTTCTCGTTGAACTTCTTTGATTTGTGAGTTGAGATTCATGCGAATTTTTATGTTCATCGCTCGTACTCGAATTGGTTCTCGTTCCTTTCTGCTTAGAGCATCGGCCACCACGTTCGCCTTCCCGGGATGATAACGAATTTCACAATCATAGTCGTTTATCAGCTCGACCCACCTACGTTGCCTCATGTTCAATTGTTTCTGATCAAAAATATGTTGAAGGCTTTTATGATCAGTAAACACAGTGAATTTAACCCCATACAAGTAGTGTCTCCACATCTTCAATGCAAACACGACTGCTCCTAATTCTAGATCATGCGTCGTATAATTTCGCTCGTGAATCTTCAATTGTCGGGATGCAAATGCAATAACTTTCTTCCGTTGCATAAGAACACAACCAAAACCTTGTCGCGAAGCGTCACAATATATTTCGAAATCATCGTTCCCTTCTGGTAACGATAATATAGGTGCCGTAGTTAACTTCTTCTTCAGTATTTGAAATGCGTTCTCCTGCTCCGAGGTCCATTCATATTTCTTCCCTTTTTGCGTTAACGCTGTCAACGGCTTAGCTATTCGGGAAAAATCTTGAATAAACCTTCTATAATAACCGGCTAAACCCAAAAATTGGCGTATCTGTGTTGGTGTATTAGGAGTCTCCCATTTTTCAATAGCTTCAGTTTTTGCTGGATCAACCTGAATTCCTTCGCTATTAACAACGTGACCAAGAAATTGCACTTCTCTCAACCAGAAAGCACACTTAGAAAATTTAGCATAAAGTTGTTCTTTTCTCAACAACTCCAGTATCAACCTTAAATGCTCTTCATGCTCTTGCTCACTCTTGGAATAGATAAGAATATCATCAATGAAAACGATAACAAACTTATCTAAATACGGACTACAAACTCGATTCATGAGGTCCATGAATACAGCTGGCGCATTCGTCAATCCAAACGGCATAACCAAAAATTCATAATGACCATAACGTGTCCGAAAAGCAGTTTTCGGAATATCCTCTTCTTTGACGCGTAGTTGATGATAGCCCGATCTTAAGTCGATTTTTGAATAAACACATGATCCTTGCAATTGATCAAATAAGTCATCAATTCTCGGTAGTGGATACCGATTCTTGATAGTTAACTTATTTAATTCACGATAGTCTATACACATCCTAAAAGATCCATCTTTCTTCTTAACAAACAAAATTGGAGCTCCCCACGGTGAAGTACTCGGTCGTATGAATCCACGGTCCAGTAATTCTTTTAACTGACTTTGAAGTTCTTTTAACTCGGACGGTGCAAGTCTATATGGAGCACGAGCCACTGGTGCAGCTCCTGGTACTAAATCTATTTGAAATTCTACCGATCTAAATGGAGGTAATCCCGGCAATTCTTCCGGAAAAACTTCAGGAAAATCTCTTGCCACAGGCACGTCGTTGATGCACTTTTCTTTCTTTTCGACTTTATTAACATGTGCTAAAATAGCGTAACATCCCTTTTCTAAACACTTCTTGGCTTTCAAATAGCTAATGAGTTTTAGCTTTGAATCACCCTTCTCTCCGTAAATCATCACCGGCATTTTATCCTTACCAGGAATACGAATTGCCTTTTTGGCACAAACAACTTCCGCTCCTATTTTGGACATCCAGTCCATGCCAACTATTACATCAAAACCTCCTAATTCTACGGGTATTAAGTCGATTTTAAACGTTTCTCCGGCTAGATTTATTTCACAATCACGACAAATTTTATCGGCTTTAATTAGCTTACCATTGGCTAACTCAATCAAGTACTTAGCATCTAGAGGTAATGATGAACAATTCAATTTAGTGTAAAAATTTCTACACACATAACTTCTATCGGCGCCAGTATCAAATAAAATAGATGCTGATAAGTTATTAATGGTAAACGTACCCGTAACAAGTTCCGGGTCTTCTCGTGCCTCTCTAGCATTAATAACAAACGCTCTTCCACGTGCAGGTCCGCCATTCTGATTCGGGCACTGGCTCTTATAATGACCTTGTTTTCCACACCCAAAACAAGTAATGTTAGCCAAAGCAGTTCTATTTGCGTTGGTGGCAGGAGTCTTGTTACCATTTGCATTTGTAACGAGAGCCTTACAATCTTCAGCAAGATGTCCCTGTCTATTGCATTTAGTGCACAACACACTACAGTAACCAAAATGATGTTTGTGACAACGGTTGCATAAAGGACTTTGTCCTTTGTAACCAAAGCCTGAACCGCTACCCGCACCTTTCGTGGTTTCTTGTTTCTTATAAGGTTGTTGTTGGTTACCTTGATCATAACCTCCATTCCACTTTTTCTTGTTCCCCAATATCTTCACCTCAGTATTGAATGCTTTCTTGTCCAAAATGACCTGATCCATTAGCTCGTTTGCCATGGTTATAGCTTCATGAATTGTCTTAGGTTTCGATGCTGTAACGTTTGCCTTGACCTTTTTGGGCAAACCACCTTTGTACATTTCAATCTTCCGTGCTTCGGTTGGAACCAATTCAGGACATAGCAAAACTAATTCCATGAATCGCTGGTTGTAGTTGGTGATTTCAGTACCAACCACCTTCAAACTTCGTAACTCATCTTCTAACTTAATAACCTCATTCCTTGGACAATACTCGGTGATTATCATTGCTTTGAATTCTTCCCATGGAGTATCATAAGCTACATCTCCTCCTACCGCCTTCACATAATTCTTCCACCATGTGAGTGCACTATCTTGTAAAGTGCACGATGCAAACTTGGTCATGTCTTTTTCATCACAACCGCTGATTTTGAACACCGTCTCCATCTTTTCTATCCATCGGGTTAAACCGATAGGTCCTTCCGTTCCACTGAATGATGATGGCTTGCAAGCTTGAAACGTCTTGTAGGAGCATCCTACACGAGGATTTGGATTAACTGCAGCAGCTCTTGCAGCTTCGACCCATAGCATTCTATCGTTGACTCGCTGGTTGATGAAGTTCTCGACTTCTTGTTCCGTCATTCGGTTCAATCGCGCCATTTCCTAATGAAAGAAAATAATTATTCACATGGATTATTATAGATGTAGTATGTATTTATAGTACATTTATAGCTTGTTAATAATATGAACCAGGTATTATTATAAAAGCCTTTTCTTCTTATTAGCGTTTTATAATTATATCTTGGGTAGTACCTACCCGTTAATGTTCATACTTAATAGCTTAGTACAGAATCAATTACTACAATCTAAATAATACTTAACCATGGAAAATTATTGCATTTCATACTTCGCTATTTTACATATGCTTATCTTACATCAAACTTTAAGCAAACCACACTAATAATATTATACAAAACATTATATGATTCCATGGCTTAATACGGCAGTGCATCGTTCGGTTTATTTTCTAGGGCGTTTAGTTCCAATGAATGGCCTAACGCTTATCCTAGCTGTCTGCCTACGTTTTGGCTGAGGAGCCGAAGAACTAGATGCGGGGATAGCACTAATAGGAATAGCGGGAATAGGGGTGGTAGTGTTGAGTGGAATTGGTGCTACGTCATTCTCACTAAGTTCGGGATTTGAATTTTCTAATTCATTCGCTTTTCGTTTCTTTCCTTGATCGAATTTTTCTTTCGTAATTTCTAGTATTTCTTCCTCGGGTTCACTTTCTTCTTCGGGTTCACTTTCCTCTTCGGGTTCACTTTCCTCTTCGGGTTCACTTTCCTCCTCGGGTTCACTTTCCGATATTTCTATAGTTGGTTCATCTGGAAATTGTGAGTCTTCCCCAAAAATACCATTTTCGTCATCGGATATGTTAATGACTGAAACACAATCTGAAGATTCTGATTCGGAGTCGCTGAATGTGATAATAAGTTTCGAGCCCGACATCTATCACACAACAACTAACCCATTAGTACTTACATAATATTTACATATGAATTTTTAACCAACAGTGATAAGCAATGGTTTTTTTTTTAAAATCAAACCCGGTCAAAGTCCAGACTTACTAATGTATCCTAACGACTTATCGGTTTAGACACACTAATGCAAACCTGGTTCGCTAAGACCACCGCTCTGATACCACATGTCATAACCCGTCCTTAACCATAAGAACGCGTTAGATAACGTATGATTTCATTGCGAGGTATTGACCTCTATATGAGACATTTTTGAAAGAAAACTGCATATATTATACATTACAAACCATAACCATTATTTTTGTTACAAACTTAAGACAATAAAAAGAAGATTAACGTTTAGCGATAATCTTCGACTTACAAACTTTACAAATGATGACAACAACACGGTTTCTAGCATATTTTACAGTACAACATCTTGGATATGCAGTTTTATTTTTGACACAAACATGCGTACGCAAGATCCTGGTTAGATCCAACATGATGCAGCGGAAGCTTTAGAAATCACCTGAGAATAGACATGTTTAAAAAGGTCAACATAAAGTTGGTGAGATATAGGTTTAATGCCGGCTGCAATATATATATAGACCACAAGATTTCGTATATAATCAGTTTAATAAAAGTATTCTAAGTGGTTGAGCACTCGGTAACCATACTTAACATTTTCACGTCGCATATTCCCTTTAATATGAAATCTTACTACACCGTACCAAGTGTAGTCACAAAAAAACTAAGTACTGTGCAACCGTTGAATACTGGTCGTCCAGTCCGGTTGGGGTTGTCAGGCCCGATAGATCTATCAACAGGATTCGCGTTTACAATACCGCTGTAAATATTAGTTACCAAGCTACAGGGAAGTATGCCAGTGGTACAACTCAACGTAGAATATATTTTTCAGTTACTTGTGTCCATATCGTAAAACATAAAATACATGTATTCTCATCCCGAAATATTTAGAGTTTAAAAGTGGGACTATATACTCACTCTTGTCTTGATGATATATATATTTTGACTCGGTCTTCCGGTTGATATCACGAACCTATCCATATATAATATATCAATATGTTTTCATTTTTAAACAAACGTCATAAATATATACTTGTTATACTTTTTAATACTTTGAATAATTCCTTAGTCCGTAGTTAGCAGTCCGATGTTAGTAATTCAATTTTTAATGGTTCATTTTTAGATGTTTAATATACCCGCAATGAAATAAATAAAACCCCCAACGAAATAAATAAAACCCCATCGTATATGTATTGGTCGAGATTAATCTTGACCCATGGTACCGGTGTTGTCAAATGACGTGTTGCGTACAATCATGGGATCTTATGATTAATCTTCTCGTATTGTTTACGGGTGATCCTGAACCATATAAAATTGAATTATAAGTACATATATATAAAATATCATGTTATCTTAGAAGTATGTGATTTTATGTAAATTTTTCCAATGAATCCCGAAGTCATTTAAGCCTTGGATAACCAATTTTGTTTCGGTCATAGTTTCTTCGTTACAAGTCCGTTTTCGTTGATTCAACTTGCCATCTCCTTGGATCGAGTCCCTCTTTAAGACTATGAACTGTAAATACCTTAGTTTGTATTCAAAATCACACGGCATAGGTCAAACTTTAGTGAAACTTATGAAGTTAATCATTTTCGTTACAACAAAATCATTTAATGACCATTTTTCTAAAAATACTTATACTTTGAAAAACCAAGTTTTACCTTGTTAAATTAGCATATACATAAGTTATATTACAGGTCTTGAAGTATTTTAAAAGTTAAGTTAGAAGGATCTATTTAGTTTGCAAACAAGTTTGAAAACATTCAAACTATGTTCTTGTTGTTAAACTTGTATACCACAAAATATGATAGCTATATATATATGAATCGAATAAGGTTATGAACATATATTCTACCTCAAGTTCCTTGGATGAAGTTGCTGTAAAAGAGAAGTAAGAAGCTAGAATCAAAAGGGTGATAGAAGTGGATGAAAGATTGGAAGTAAGTTGGTGTTCTTGGAGGGTTTTCTTGAAGTGTTTTTGTATGGTTTTCTTATGGTGTTTTAGTATGGTTGTTGAAGCTAGATTCTTCAAGGTTTCTTGCTGGATTGTTATGGAGTTCTTAGAGCTTTCAAGTAAGAGAGTTTAAGAGTAATTTGGAAGTGTAAATGGTGATCAAAATTTGGTTATGGGGGAGGGCTATAAAACGTGGCCAAGGGGGGGGACAAAACAAAATTCAAGCTTGTATTTTTGTATAATTATTGAAGTTAAATGTCAAAAAGAAGTTCCCTCTTGATGAGGGCAAGTATAGGAGCTGATTAGGTGGTGATTTGATGTGTATATACGAATAGTAAATACGTATAGAAGCTAGGTATGATACGAGTACAAATACTCTAAGTATACGTATAGAAATTTTGTGAAAAATGGAATGAGGATTCAAATATAGCTATCTTTTGTGAATACACTTATATGATTTTATGTATTTAAGTTCTTAAAAGTGATTAAATACATTACTTATACAATATATGTATAAACATTATATTCTTAAGTATTTAAGTCAAATAACGTTACGTATTGTTATCGTTTTGAAAACTTAAGTTAGTAGTTTCAAAATACACATATAACTTGTTGTTATTAATACAAAATGAGATATTAAAACATTCATTAATCATGTTAAATATGTATATATACATATATATACACAAACGTATAATTATCATATATCGTATAGTTCGTGATATCATTGGTCAAACTAGACGGTCAAACGTTGTGTAAAACTCTTTTCGGAAATATAAGTCTCGACAATTTGGATTACTTATCATGTTGGTAAGGTTTAATTTATGTAAATATTAATCTTTTAAGTATAGAATGATCGAAAAAGTGCGGTCGTTACAAAAAGCATGTCATCTTCTAGTAGAAATTGAACACAAAGCATTTTGGGCTTTGAAATCGTGTGTAATCCTGATTTACATGAAGCTGGACGTCTACGATTAAGTCAACTAAACGAATTAGAAGAATTAAGACATGAAGCATACGAAAATTCGTTAATCTATAAAGAAAGAACGAAGAAATGGCATGATAAAAGAATCAGAAGTTCAAAAGAATTTAAAGAAGGAGACAGAGTTCTTCTTTTCAATTCACGATTCAAGCTATTTCCTGGAAAATTGAAATCAAGATGGTCTGGACCATTCATAGTCAAAAGAGTTTTCCCATACAGAACGATAGAATTGATAAATTCAAATGGGATTGAATTTAAAGTTAATGGTCACAGAGTTAAACATTACATACATGGTCCGATGGAAGTCGACAACGAAGTTAATCACAATTTCGACACCACAAGCTAACTAAGTGTGGGGAGAATCAAGTCTTTAAAGGATAATATGCATTTCTGTTAGAGTTAGATTGTCTGTTTTCATATAGTTCTCGAAAATGGAACCCGAATGGTCTTTCCCTAGCAGACCCTAAAGAACTAGTCTTCTCCCCCCATTCTGAATTTTTATTTTTTTTTAGGTTTTTACGAAATGAAGACTGCCTGTGAACTAAACCATGGTCTAATGCTACATGCTTTGATCACTAAACGTAATAATGACATACTACCGAGTGAATTAGTATCAGTAATCAGAGAAAGAATGGACGGAGTTAGAAAAGAATCCAGATGCGAAGATAACAAGTTACAATTTGGTAAAGGAAAATCAAAATCCGCAGCGAAAAGAAGAGCACGACACCTAGAACGATGTCACAAATGCGGAAAATGGTCACATGGAGGTAAATGTTCAAATAATCAAACCTATTCAAATACCGAATTTGTTACTTTATGCAGAGATGGGCCGTTCATATGTTTAGAAGAAAAGACACTGAATGCTCGAGGTTACGCCTATGTAGCCATGGAAAACCAATTAAACCGACTATCTTATGAATGGGATAGATCATATAACTAAGAAATCTATTTCACAGGTAAGTCTGCACAGTTTTTATTTTATTTTATTTTTAACCTTTTAATAATAAACGCTAATTTGTTCGCTAAAAAGTATTAAATTGGTATTGAATAAAATTAGGTTTGGCGACCGAAATTATTGATATCATTCAAAAATTTATTACGTCACTGCGAAATTTAACGTTTATTCTTAAGGTATAAATATCTTTAAACAATCAACCCAAAATATTTCAAAAATTCGTCATGAGTTAAATTAGGTTTTGGAACCGAAATTACTTTACCGAAAAGAGTGGCGCATATTTTTGATAATATTTGATTGATTAAAGTGGGATAAAAAGACAAAAAGATTTTTAATTTTATTTTTACCAATTTTTTAAAATTAATATTTAAATCTTAAATTAATATTGTAAACTTTGTAAAAACAATATATTTAAAATTGTAAATATTTGAAAAATTAATATAAGTTTGGTGTGAATTTATAATATGAATTTTTAATTTTATGCATTTCAAATTTTAAGTTTGGTGTGAATTTTTAATATTAATTTTGAATTTTATATTTAAGTTGTGTGAATTTAAAAACAAAAATTTACTTTATCTCATTAAGTTAAAAATATGATTTTTAAAATTCGTCGTAAGTTGAAGACTAGGTCTTTGAACCGAAATTGCTTTACCAGAGGGAGGGACGAGAACTTTTATTATCATTGTTTTTAATCTTATTGAATTAAAGTATGCCAAAAATATTAAAAAACCCAAAAATCTTAGCTTTTAAAACAATCGCTACAAAAAGACAAATTTTAAAATTTTGTCGAGGGACAGACTAGGACATCGATCCGAAACGACCTCGTCCTAAATAACAAAGGAAACAAAATTTTAAAATTAAGTACTTAATTGTTTTATAAGTTATTAATTATAAAAAAAAAAAAAAATTCAAACTCCGCGACTCGCGGAGTTTGAAGGGTTATTCACCGCGAGTCGCGGGAGGACCGGAAATCAGAAAAAAATAAAGAGCTGCAAACTGATCAGTCCACACCCCCAAAATCGAAAACACTGCGAAATACTCCGAAAAAACACCCAAAAACACCCCCAAAATCACAATTTTTAACCGTTAATCACCAAATCTTTTACTAAAATCATGTTGAGAAGGATGCTATCTAGGAATTACTCAAGAAAAAGGGTAAATTTCTACACCTAAACACCATTTAATCCGAAATTAGTGTTCTTGAGCCATTTTTTCCCCAATTTGATTTTGATGCTTTTTAGTATAATTATGCTTAAATTGTTTATGTATTATGCTTGTATAACCTAGATTGATGCTGTTTAACATGATTAGAAGCCTTAAACTTCAAATTTTGAGTAATCTAGGGTTTGTGTTCTTGAGCAATTTGGGGCTTTTTGATATAAACAGGTTAAGGCCGATTTTTGTCATGAATTTTTGCTAAATTAAGTAGTGTAACATGTCTAGGTAGTTAAATGATCCAAACTTTGAGCCTAAACATGATTTTGAGAATTAAAGTGGACTTTTTCAAGTCTAAAAATTCATGAACTTGATTTTTGAAAGATAATGCCATTTGAGACTTGTTTAATTGCTAGTAATGATTATTTTGACATGTTATTTGAGTTGAATGCTTATGAACTTGGCGAACATTTTCGTATATGCTTATTTGAAAAAGTGTAGATTTGATGAAAATGTGAAAATGAGCTTAAGTTTGATATAAATTGATCATGTCATTGTGATTATTTTGATTGATGATTTTGCTGACACTAATGCATATTTGGATGCACAAAAATTGTGTTTGATGTGTTTTGCAGACTGAAAGGGGTGAATCTTCATCCCAAGCCCGCAATGCTCCTGCTGAGAATGCGGAACAACAGGAGGTGGATAACTACTACAAGCAGGATATACCTCATCCAGTCATGACCTTTTCTGATATACACTTGGAAGAGTTGCACCCGAACCTGAGATTTGACAGACTTTGGATAGATTATCCAAAATATCAAAGGGGTTTGCATACTCTTCATTCTAAGGTTGTTGAGGTACCGAGGGTCATAAAATGGGGACCCTTAGAAGCTGTAGAATTGGCCGGGCCAATTAGGGAATTACTTGTACAGAGGTATGGTAATTCTTCTTTTAATGACTGGGTACGTTTATTCACCATGCGTAGACCTGTATATAAAGTATGGTGTGAAGAATTGTTATGTAGTATAGAGTTGAATGATTGGGTAGCTAGTTTAACCGATCGTTCTTTTATTAGATTTTTGTTAGGCAGTTCGATGCGCCACATGTCTTTACTGGACATGGCTCAGGCTTTACGTATATATACGCCTGAGGAGTTAGCATCTGCCGATTGTAGAGGGTTGATACTAAACGGTAGAAAGATAGATGAAAATTTTGATACACACGGTGTGTGGAGTCAAATGACAAGCCATCACCGTTTCAAAGGGGGAAATTACTCTTATTTGGATATAGATAGAGCCGAATTAAGAGTGATTCACAGGTTTTTAGCTAATTCGATTACACAAAGGGGTAAAAACAAGGAAAAGGTAAATGAACAGGATTTGTTTTACCATATGTGTATTCGAGACCCACAAAGCGCTGTAAGTATACCGTATTGTGTGGGTTATTATTTATCAGCAATGGTTCGGGGGATGCGACCGCATAGCATAATAGGAGGTGGTATTTTTATTACTTTGATTGGTGAATATCTCGGTGTGGATATAAGTCGGGGGGGATTATTAGTAGAAGAACCAGAACCCCGCGATACTATAGGTTTAAATGTATACCATGGTGCGAAAGTTTTGAAGAAGTGAAATAACGCCGCAGTACAATACCATGGTAGACATCCACAGGTTGAGAGAAACCAACAGCAAGGTAATGTAGGAGGAGGAATGAGATGCAAGAAATGCAAAGGTTTATAGCTTCTCAGGAATACGAAAATGCTAGACAGAGAGCATTTGAAGATTGGCAAGTTCATCAGAACCAAATCATAGCTCATTGCCAACATATAGGTAGAAACTATATTCCTACACCGAAACCCATCTTCCCTCCCTGGACTATAGAGATACAACCACCGTATCCCATGAGATGACCCGACCCAATCCATAGGGACGAATACAACAACATATGATTACATCGCGAGGTACTTGACCTCTAAATGATACATTTTACAAACATTGCATTCTTTTCAAAAGACAAACTTTCATTTACATCGAAAATTAACAGACATGCATACCATTTCATAATATCCAAACTATAAATGACCTAATCTGTCATTTATTTAATAATAATCTCTAATGAACTTCAACGACTCGAATGCAACGTCTTTGAAAATATGTCATGAATGACTCCAAGTAATGTCCTTAAAATGAGCTAATGCACAGCGGAAGATTTCTTTCGTACCTGAGAATGAACATGCTTTAAAGTGTCAACCAAAAGGTTGGTGAGTTCATTAGTTTATCATAAAGAATCATTTCATAATTTTAATAGACCACAAGATTTCATACATCCATTTCTCATAATCATACGTCCCATGCATAGAGACAAAAATATCATTCATATGGATTGAACACCTGGTAACCGACATTCACAATATACATATAAGAATATCCCAATCATTCCGGGATCCTCCTTCGAAATGATATAAATTTCGAAATACTAAAGCATCCGGTACTTTGGATGGGGCTTGTTGGGCCCGATAGATCTATCTTTAGAGTTCGCGTCAATTAGGGTGTCTGTTCCCTAATTCTTAGATTACCAGACTTAATAAAAAGGGGCATATTCGATTTCGATAATTCAACCATATAATGTAATTTCGATTACTTGTGTCTATTTCGTAAAACAGTTATAAAAGTTGCGCATGTATTCTCAGCCCAAAAATATAAAGGGTAAAAAGGCAAATGAAACTCACCATACTGTATTTTGTAGTAAAAATACATATAACATCATTGAACAAGTGTAGGGTTGGCCTCGGATTCACGAACCTATATTAATTATATATATTTATATGACGGTCAATATTTGTCTAACAATTTAGGCCAAGTCATAGTGTATCACAATCCTAATGCTCGAGTCTGACTCAACAGTATAGTAACATGTTATATTACCCATGCTCAGTTAAAATTCTAGTAAAAGGTGACGTGTGAAACAACGTAACACAAATGGTTTCATAATCATAAAATAGTGTTTTAGTATTTAGAGAAAGTCAACACAAAAAAAAATTAACTGAACAGTTAACGGAAAAAGTCAAAGTTCAAGGTCAAAAGTCAATGGTTAAAGTAAAAACGAGGTCGCATGCAAAAATACAATAACTTATACAACAAAATGATTTTTCGGTCAAACATGACTAAACGGCCACTTCAGCGATTTTTAGAAAAATTATCGGAACTCCGATTGATAAACGGTCACAGCCTTCAAATTCTCGTTACCACAATGATATAACATGATTTTTGGCAAAAGTAAACACACATCAGGCCGACCATGACAACTGATACAAAACTGACATTTTTAATAAAAAAGTTTCAACTCTTTTTAGAATTTTAAAATGTGACCAAATAGTCAACTTTGACGATTTTTAGAAAAATCGTCGAGACTCGAATTGACAAACGGCCAGAGTCGTTTGTTAGACCTTACAACAAAGAATTCAGTGGTATTTTTTTTTTAATCTGAAACAACGCAGATCAGCGAGAATTTCAGTTTCCGTATCGACGTTTCATCAAAATTTACAAAACTTCTTTTATCCATAACTTGAAAACCGTTCAACGAAACGAGACGTGCTTTATATGAAAATTCATCTACTCGACGAGTAGAATCCAAATAGATACTTTTTATTACCCAGAAAATTAGTTCACTAATTATCATTAGCAATTTTAATTACGAAATTAATTATACAATTTGTTTATTTCATAACTTTCTAACCGTTCATCGAATCCATTTGATATCTAAATGAAAAGTTCTTAATTTTTCGCTAGCTTTCCAAGGATATGCATATCTTATACCTTATTTCATCCCTAGTATAACAACCTTTAAGATTCAACATAACCTATCTAAGGGCAATATCAAATGTACAAGTATGCATAATTCTATTTTCTCGAGCACTAGTCAGGGATACACTATTAGTATGTAAAAATTAAATTATGAGTACTCACGTATCAATATTGAGATTCAATATTGCAGGAAAGATACGCAAACGCAACGGAGATGATAAACACTAAATTGACCTCACGGGCATACCCATGAACCATACCCATCACCTCCATAGCCATAACTCATAATTTCCTTAGCCCTATCCTACTCATAAAACTTGTCTTGAAATGACCCGCTCATGACCTCGTCGTAATATTTTATGTATAAATAATACTAATAATTCCAATACTCTTAATACTAATACTAGTAATAATTTTTAATACTAATATTAATAATAATAATAAATTAAATAAATAATACGGAGCAAAAAATAATAGAAGAAGAAGAAATGTGCACTCTAAACTGAATTTCGTCGAGTTTTAAAGGTTTGAGCCACCAACTTCCCCCCTTGCCAGCTCACATTGCTAAACTTTCTCTGCCGACACTCATTCTTCATTCACATTTGATTTCAAAAAAAATAATATTAATTAATAAATAATATATTAAATCTTTAGAATTAATTAAATATTATATTATATTTACGTTCATGGTAAAAATATAATTTTTACAAAAATGACACGGTCGTGGTCTCACGACTCATGTACCACTTTCGGTTTTTCGGGCGCACTTTCGTACGTTTAGAAAACTAGCCTTTTACATTACGTGACGTGTACCGTTTACAAAAATTAGACTTCCTCCTTAGTAATTTACCTTTATAAAAATATAACTTATAAAGTTGAGCGTTGTGGTCATTTCCTTCTATAAATCAAAGTCTCGTTGTTTGTCAAAATATTTTATTTTTAAATTAATCGTTTTGTGACATGTACCTTTGTTAATAACTAGACCTAAATAAATTAAAAACTAACCCACTCAAAGTGTTACTTAATCTTTTGAGTATTTTGGTCATTTCCTTAACTTTCTAATTACTATATCTTAATATTTATCGAATCAAATAACCAAATGTTACCATCCTTTATTTAACTAATATATCTAATATACCTAAACATGTTGTAACCAACATTTACGTTTATTTAAACAAAGACTTTTTAATAACAAGTTCTATTATATCGAAAACGGTTTTGCACGTTTAAAAATAGATCTATAAAATATTATGAAATTCCATTCTCCACTAACCCTTGTCTAATCCTCAATAATAACACTTTTGTTCTTACATATAATCACTATTCCAAATATTCCGAATACCGTTAAAAGTAAGGGTTTTCTAATTCAAAGTGGACCTCATAACAGAGACTCATGATCATAGTTCAATGTATCCGATAATTCAATCATTTGATATTATCTTTTAATCTCGTCGATAAACTTACACCGAACAAATACGTTTATGTAACATATTATTCATTCAATACCTTGATAACATTTCCAAGTTCATAAAATAGATCTCATAGCTTATATTCATATTAACTAATCCGTTCAATGTTTTATTAATATATCTCAATTTAATAATCACACATGTATATGTATATATATTTATTTACACATAATTGTTAGTGAATCGTTAGGCATGGTCAAAGGGTAATTGATTACATGAATATAGTTTCATGTAGTGACCCGAACTTTTCCATGTTTATATATATTAATTGAGATTGATATTTACATGATTAAATGTTTCCAACATGTTAAGCAATCAAACTTGTTAAGACTTGATTAATTGAAATATGTTTCATATAGACAATTGACCACCCAAGTTGACCGGCGATTCACGAACGTTAAAACTTGTAAAAACGACTTGACGATATATATATGGATATACATATGGTTAACATGAGATTATGATAAGTAAGTATCTCCATAAGTATATTAACAATGAGTTATATACATATAAACAAGACTACTAACTTAAGGATTTCGAAACGAGACATATATGTAACGATTATCGTTGTAACGACATTTAAATGTATATATATCATATTAAGATATATTAATATATCATAATATCATGATAATATAATAATTTAACATCTCATTAGATATAATAAACAATGGGTTAACAACATTAATTGAGATCGTTAACTTAAAGGTTTCAAAACAACACTTACATGTAACGACTAACGATGACTTAACGACTCCGTTAAAATTTATATACATGTAGTGTATTTAGATGTATTAAAATACTTTTGGAAGACTTCAAGACATATATCAAAACACTCATACTTAACAAAAATGGTTACAGTTACTTTCCCATTCTTTTCTTTCATCAAGAATTCTAGTCGTATTCTTACCCGTATTATACACAGCTTCAAAACGTACTTACTATGGGTATATACCAATAGGAACTAGCATGGGATTCCACTCTTGATTATGTCATGTATGACTAATCAATTTTAACTTCTACCATGAGCTAGTCAACTAACTAGAACTCCTTTTAACCCCACTCACCACTCACCAATTAACACTCATCATTCACTCCATTTCACTTCCAAATCTCTTTCTAATTCTCTCTCAACACACCCACACTATTATGAACGTATTTTTCTAGTAGTTAATCATCATCTTCATCAAAAATCACTTCAATAATCAAGCTATAATCATCATAGGAAGAACACTTCAAGAATACTTCAAAAATCCCTTCAAGTTTACTAATTTACTTCCAAGCTTTCTAATCCATTCCAAGTAATCATCTAAGATCAAGAAACCTTTGTTATATACAGTAGGTTATCTTTCTTATTCAAGGTAATATTCATATTCAAACTTTGATTCAATTTCTATAACTATAAACTATCTTAATTCGAGCAAAAATCTTACTTGAACTTGTTTTTGTGTCATGATCCTACTTCAAGAACTTTCAAGCCATCCAAGATCCTTTGAAGCTAGATCATTTCTTGTCACTTCCAGTAGGTTTACCTACTAAACTTTAGGTAGTAATGATGTTCATAACATCATTCGATTCATATATATAAAACTATCATATTCGAAGGTTTAAACTCGTAATCACTAGAACATAGTTTAGTTAATTCTAAACTTGTTCGCAAACAAAAGTTAATCCTTCTAACTTGACTTTTAAAATTAACTAAACACATGTTCTATATCTATATGATATGCTAACTTAATGATTTAAAACCTGGAAACACGAAAAACACCGTAAAACCGGATTTACGCCGTCGTAGTAACACCGCGGGCTGTTTTGGGTTAGTTAATTAAAAACTATGATAAACTTTGATTTAAAAGTTGTTATTCTGAGAAAATGATTTTTATTATGAACATGAAACTATATCCAAAAATTATGGTTAAACTCAAAGTGGAAGTATGTTTTCTAAAATGGTCATCTAGACGTCGTTCTTTCGACTGAAATGACTACCTTTACAAAAACGACTTGTAACTTATTTTTCCGACTATAAACCTATACTTTTTCTGTTTAGATTCATAAAATACAGTTCAATATGAAACCATAGCAATTTGATTCATTCAAAACGGATTTAAAATGAAGAAGTTATGGGTAAAACAAGATTGGATAATTTTTCTCATTTTAGCTACGTGAAAATTGGTAACAAATCTATTCTAACCATAACTTAATCAACTGGTAGTGTATATTATGTAATCTTGAGATACCATAGACACGTATACAATGTTTCGACCTATCATGTCGACACATCTATATATATTTCGGAACAACCATAGACACTCTATATGTGAATGTTGGAGTTAGCTATACAGGGTTGAGGTTGATTCCAAAATATATATAGTTTGAGTTGTGATCAATACTGAGATACGTATACACTGGGTCGTGGATTGATTCAAGATAATATTTATTGATTTATTTCTGTACATCTAACTGTGGACAACTAGTTGTAGGTTACTAACGAGGACAGCTGACTTAATAAACTTAAAACATCAAAATATATTAAAAGTGTTGTAAATATATTTTGAACATACTTTAATATATATGTATATATTGTTATAGGTTCGTGAATCAACAGTGGCCAAGTCTTACTTCTCGACGAAGTAAAAATCTGTGAAAGTGAGTTATAGTCCCACTTTTAAAATCTAATATTTTTGGGATGAGAATACATGCAGGTTTTATAAATGATTTACAAAATAGACACAAGTACGTGAAACTACATTCTATGGTTGAAATATCGAAATCGAATATGCCCCTTTTTATTAAGTCTGGTAATCTAAGAATTAGGGAACAGACACCCTAATTGACGCGAATCCTAAAGATAGATCTATTGGGCTTAACAAACCCCATCCAAAGTACCGGATGCTTTAGTACTTCGAAATTTATATCATATCCGAAGGGTGTCCCGGAATGATGGGGATATTCTTATATATGCATCTTGTTAATGTCGGTTACCAGGTGTTCACCATATGAATGATTTTTATCTCTATGTATGGGATATGTATTGAAATATGAAATCTTGTGGTCTATTATTATGATTTGATATATATAGGTTAAACCTATAACTCACCAACATTTTTGTTGACGTTTTAAAGCATGTTTATTCTCAGGTGATTATTAAGAGCTTCCGCTGTCGTATACTTAAATAAGGACGAGATTTGGAGTCCATGCTTGTATGATATTGTGTAAAAACTGCATTCAAGAAACTTATTTTGTTGTAACATATTTGTATTGTAAACCATTATGTAATGGTCGTGTGTAAACAGGATATTTTAGATTATCATTATTTGATAATCTACGTAAAACTTTTAAACCTTTATTGATGAAATAAAGGTTATGGTTTGTTTTAAAATGAATGCAGTCTTTGAAAAACGTCTCATATAGAGGTCAAAACCTCGCAACGAAATCAATTAATATGGAACGTTTTTAATCAATAAGAACGGGACATTTCAGTTGGTATCAGAGCGTTGGTCTTAGAGAACCAGAATTTTGCATTAGTGTGTCTTATGTAGTTTGTTAGGATGCATTAGTGAGTCTGGACTTCGACCGTGTTTACTTGAAAAATGATTGCTTAACAAATTTTGTTGTAAACTATATATTTTTAACATGTGAATATTATGTGATATATTAATCTCTTAACGCGTTTGATATTATGTGATAGATGTCTACCTCTAGAACAAGTCCCATTGACTCACCTAATAATAATGAAGAGTCAAATGTAAATTGGAATGATTCGTGGACTGATTCACAAGTTCCCGAAGAGGAACCGGAAGAAGAGTCGGAACCAGAAGAAGAATCGGAACCGGAAGAAGAATCGAAACCGGATGAAGAAATAGAACCGGTGGGGGAAATAATAAAACGGTTAAGTAAAAGAAAATCCTCAACCAACCGACCAAGGTTAATTATGGTCAATGGTATTTCCGCCAAGGAAGCAAAATATTGGGAGGATTACCAATTCTCCGATGAATCGGATTCCGGCGAGAATTCCGATGATGTTATAGAAATTACCCCAACTGAATTTAAAAAGGCAAAAGAAAATAATAAGGGAAAGGGCATAAAAATAGAGAAATCTAATTCCAACCCCGATGAACTTTATATGTATCGTCAACCCCCGAAGTCCTTAAGTTGTAACAATGACCCGGGAACCTCTAAACCACCAGGTTTTTCTAAACCAATGTGGAAAATAACGGCTCGTATTAGGGGAACATCATATATCCCTAGAAACTTGGGAAAACGAACCAAAACCAAAGAAGAAGAAGAAACAAGCGAGTCGGAATAAGATTGTTGTATTCGTGTGGTGTAATATATGTAATATAGTGTGCTTATGCTTTATGATATATGTAAAAATTTCTTGTATTAATAAGTATTTTTTTTATGAATCTAACTCTTGTCTATTTTACAGTATAAAAACACAAAATGGATAGACAACCCAATATTTTAAGAGACCTACCCGGAGACATGATTGATGAAATCTTGTCTAGAGTCGGTCAGAATTCCTCGGCACAACTATTTAAGGCGAGATCAGTTTGTAAGACATTCGAAGAACGTTCCAAGAATGATTTGGTTTATAAAAGGCTTTCGTTTGGAAGATGGGGGATATCACATTGGGAAATCCATAAGTTACGATGTGTTTACTTTGACGCATATATTGCGGGGAACCCAAATGCTATTTTACGCAACGGGTTAAGAAATTATTTTGACTCAGTATATCCAAATATAGGACTTCGTGATTTAGAAAAAGCGGCTAACATGCAACATAAAGAAGCATGTTATACTTATGGGTTAGTAATGTTCGCTTCTCACCAAAGTGAGAACAAGAACATCGGGCTACAACTATTAAACAAAACGTTCCCTCAAGTGACGGAGTCGGTAATTGGGGTAAGAAATGAGGTTTTTAGGTTATTACGAGACTGTTGGTCATTACGTAACCCTCGTCCCTTTGACGACGTTACAACACGCTGTCTTATCAACGGCCATAACGGTTATGTTCCACAAGACCAAGGATGGGAAGTAGTCCTAGTAAAACCAGAATGCATGACTTGTTTCTGGACGTATGAATTACGTGTCTTTATTGCCTTTGCTGAACGACTTGTGTACTAGCTAGAATTATCTTCACAACTATCTTGTATCAAAGTTATTGTGTGCTATATTTCATGCTATATGTAAAATAAGCGGTATTGTAAGTTTGTAAAATATTGTGTAAAAGTTTGAACGCGAAATATTATTATAATCAGTTTTTCATATAGAATTGTAGTAGTTGAATTGTATATTAGCTACTAAGTATGAACTTAACGGGTAGGTACTACCCAAATTTAAACTTATAAAACGCTGATATGAAGAAAAAGCTTTTATAAATGAGTTCATATTATGCTACGAAATACTATTAACTACTCTTAATATTCTGTATGATTAACTTGTTCCATTTAACTATTTTGAAGGAAATGGCACCGACTACTCGACACACCGTGAATATGAATGAAGAGGAATTCCGTACTTTTCTAGCTTCAAACATAGCCGCAGTACAGGCTGCGCTATATACCAACAATAACCTTAGATCTGGCAGTACAGGAAATCGTGTAGGATGTACCTACAAAGAATTCACTGCCTGCAAACCTTTGGAATTTGATGGAACCGAAGGACCGATCGGATTGAAACGGTGGACCGAGAAGGTCGAATCGGTGTTTGCCATAAGTAAGTGTACTGAAGAGGACAAAGTGAAGTACGCTACACATACCTTTATAGGTTCTGCGTTAACATGGTGGAATACCTATCTAGAGCAAGTGGGACAAGATGATGCGTACGCACTACCGTGGTCAGCATTCAAGCACTTGATGAACGAGAAGTACCGTCCCAGAACCGAGGTCAATAAGCTCAAGACAGAACTTAGAGGGTTACGAACCCAAGGATTTGATATTACCATGTATGAAAGACGATTCACAGAATTGTGCCTATTGTGTCCGGGAGCATTCGAAGATGAGGAAGAGAAGATCGACGCGTTTGTGAAAGGATTACCAGAAAGAATCCAAGAAGATATAAGTTCACACGAGCCTGCCTCCATACAACAGGCATGTAGAATGGCTCACAAACTAGTGAACCAGATTGAAGAAAGAATTAAAGAACAGACTGCTGAAGAGGCCAATGTGAAGCAAGTCAAAAGAAAGTGGGAGGAAAACGGTGATAAGAATCACCAATACAATAACAACAGCAATTATAACAATAATCGCAACAACTATCCTAACAATCGCAACATCAATCGCAACTACAACAAACGGCCCAACAACAACAACAACAACAACAGCAACCACAACAATCATCTTAACAACAATAATAACCGCAACAACAACAACAATCAGAAGCAGCTATGCCAAAGGTGTGAAAAGTATCACTCGGGGTTCTGCACCAAATTTTGCAACAAGTGTAAAAGAAATGGTCATAGCGCGTCGAAGTGTGATGTCTACGGACCAGGGGTTAACAGAACGAAAGGAACAAATGGTGTCGGAACAAGTAATGGCGGAGCAAGTAGTGTCGGAGCAAGTTATGCCAATGTAGTTTGTTATAAATGTGGAAAACCGGGCCACATTATTAGAAATTGCCCGAACCAGGAGAACACGAATGGACAAGGCCGCGGAAGAGTTTTCAATATTAATGCGGCAGAGGCACAGGAAGACCCGGAGCTTGTTACGGGTACGTTTCTTATTGACAATAAATCTGCTTACGTTTTATTTGATTCGGGTGCGGATAGAAGCTATATGAGTAGAGATTTTTGTGCTAAATTAAGTTGTCCATTGACGCCTTTGGATAGTAAATTTTTACTCAAATTAGCAAATGGTAAATTAATTTCAGCAGATAATATATGTCGGAATCGAGAAATTAAACTGGTTAGCGAAACATTTAAGATTGATTTGATACCAGTAGAGTTAGGGAGTTTTGATGTGATAATCGGTATGGACTGGTTGAAAGAAGTGAAAGCAGAGATCGTTTGTTACAAAAATGCAATTCGCATTATACGAGAAAAAGGAAAACCCTTAATGGTGTACGGAGAAAAGGGCAACACGAAGCTACATCTTATTAGTAATTTGAAGGCACAAAAACTAATAAGAAAAGGTTTCTATGCTGTTCTAGCACACGTCGAGAAAGTACAAACTGAAGAAAAGAGCATCAATGATGTTCCCGTCGCAAAAGAATTTCCCGATGTATTTCCGAAAGAATTACCGGGATTACCCCCACATCGATCCGTTGAATTTCAAATAGATCTTGTACCAGGAGCTGCACCAATAGCTCGTGCTCCTTACAGACTCGCACCCAGCGAGATGAAAGAACTGCAAAGCCAATTACAAGAACTTTTAGAGCGTGGTTTCATTCGACCAAGCACATCACCGTGGGGAGCTCCTGTTTTGTTTGTCAAGAAGAAAGATGGTACATTCAGGTTGTGTATCGACTACCGAGAGTTGAACAAACTTACCATCAAGAACCGCTACCCACTACCGAGAATCGACGACTTATTTGATCAACTACAAGGCTCGTCTGTTTATTCAAAGATTGACTTACGTTCCGGGTATCATCAAATGCGGGTGAAAGAAGATGATATTCCAAAGACTGCTTTCAGAACACGTTACGGTCATTACGAGTTTATGGTCATGCCGTTTGGTTTAACTAATGCACCAGCTGTGTTCATGGACCTTATGAACCGAGTGTGTGGACCATACCTTGACAAGTTTGTCATTGTTTTCATTGATGACATACTTATTTACTCAAAGAATGACCAAGAACACGGTGAACATTTGAGAAAGGTGTTAGAAGTATTGAGGAAGGAAGAATTGTACGCTAAGTTTTCAAAGTGTGCATTTTGGTTGGAAGAAGTTCAATTCCTCGGTCACATAGTGAACAAAGAAGGTATTAAGGTGGATCCGGCAAAGATAGAAACTGTTGAAAAGTGGGAAACCCCAAAAACTCCGAAACACATACGCCAGTTTTTAGGACTAGCTGGTTACTACAGAAGGTTCATCCAAGACTTTTCCAGAATAGCAAAACCCTTGACTGCATTAACGTATAAAGGGAAGAAATTTGAATGGAATGATGAACAAGAGAAAGCGTTTCAGTTATTGAAGAAAAAGCTAACTACGGCACCTATATTGTCATTGCCTGAAGGGAATGATGATTTTGTGATTTATTGTGACGCATCAAAGCAAGGTCTCGGTTGTGTATTAATGCAACGAACGAAGGTGATTCCTTATGCGTCTAGACAATTGAAGATTCACGAACAAAATTATACGACGCATGATTTGGAATTAGGTGCGGTTATTTTTGCATTAAAGACTTGGAGGCACTACTTATATGGGGTCAAAAGTATTATATATACCGACCACAAAAGTCTTCAACACATATTTAATCAGAAACAACTGAATATGAGGCAGCGTAGGTGGATTGAATTATTGAATGATTACGACTTTGAGATTCGTTACCACCCGGGAAAGGCAAATGTGGTAGCCGATGCATTGAGCAGGAAGGACAGAGAACCCATTCGAGTAAAATCTATGAATATAATGATTCATAATAACCTTACTACTCAAATAAAGGAGGCGCAACAAGGAGTTTTAAAAGAAGGAAATTTAAAGGATGAAATACCCAAAGGATCGGAGAAGCATCTTAATATTCGGGAAGACGGAACTCGGTATAGGGATGAAAGGATTTGGGTACCAAGATTTGGAGATATGAGAGAAATGGTACTTAGAGAAGCTCATAAAACCAGATACTCAATACATCCTGGAACGGGGAAGATGTACAAGGATCTCAAGAAACATTTTTGGTGGCCGGGTATGAAAGCCGATGTTGCTAAATATGTAGGAGAATGTTTGACGTGTTCTAAGGTCAAAGCTGAGCATCAGAAACCATCAGGTCTACTTCAACAACCCGAAATCCCAGAATGGAAATGGGAAAACATTACCATGGATTTCATCACTAAATTGCCAAGGACTGCAAGTGGTTTTGATACTATTTGGGTAATAGTTGATCGTCTCACCAAATCAGCACACTTTCTGCCAATAAGAGAAGATGACAAGATGGAGAAGTTAGCACGACTGTATTTGAAGGAAGTCGTCTCCAGACATGGAATACCAATCTCTATTATCTCTGATAGGGATGGCAGATTTATTTCAAGATTCTGGCAGACATTACAGCAAGCATTAGGAACTCGTCTAGACATGAGTACTGCCTATCATCCACAAAATGATGGGCAGAGCGAAAGGACGATACAAACGCTTGAAGACATGCTACGAGCATGTGTTATTGATTTCGGAAACAGTTGGGATCGACATCTACCGTTAGCAGAATTTTCCTACAACAACAGCTACCATTCAAGCATTGAGATGGCGCCGTTTGAAGCACTTTATGGTAGAAAGTGCAGGTCTCCGATTTGTTGGAGTGAAGTGGGGGATAGACAGATTACGGGTCCGGAGATTATACAAGAAACTACCGAGAAGATCATCCAAATTCAACAACGGTTGAAAACCGCCCAAAGTCGACAAAAGAGCTACGCTGACATTAAAAGAAAAGATATAGAATTTGAAATTGGAGAGATGGTCATGCTTAAAGTTGCACCTTGGAAAGGCGTTGTTCGATTTGGTAAACGAGGGAAATTAAATCCAAGGTATATTGGACCATTCAAGATTATTGATCGTGTCGGACCAGTAGCTTACCGACTTGAGTTACCTCAACAACTCGCGGCTGTGCATAACACTTTCCACGTCTCGAATTTGAAGAAATATTTTGCTAAAGAAGATCTCACTATTCCGTTAGATGAAATCCAAATCAATGAAAAACTCCAATTCATCGAAGAACCCGTCGAAATAATGGATCGTGAGGTTAAAAGACTTAAGCAAAACAAGATACCAATTGTTAAGGTTCGATGGAATGCTCGTAGAGGACCCGAGTTCACCTGGGAGCGTGAAGATCAGATGAAGAAGAAATACCCGCATCTATTTCCAGAAGATTCGTCAACACCTTCAACAGCTTAAAATTTCGGGACGAAATTTATTTAACGGGTAGGTACTGTAGTGACCCGAACTTTTCCATGTTTATATATATTAATTGAGATTGATATTTACATGATTAAATATTTCCAACATGTTAAGCAATCAAACTTGTTAAGACTTGATTAATTGAAATATGTTTCATATAGACAATTGACCACCCAAGTTGACCGGCGATTCACGAACGTTAAAACTTGTAAAAACGACTTGACGATATATATATGGATATACATATGGTTAACATGAGATTATGATAAGTAAGTATCTCCATAAGTATATTAACAATGAGTTATATACATATAAACAAGACTACTAACTTAAGGATTTCGAAACGAGACATATATGTAACGATTATCGTTGTAACGACATTTAAATGTATATATATCATATTAAGATATATTAATATATCATAATATCATGATAATATAATAATTTAACATCTCATTAGATATAATAAACAATGGGTTAACAACATTAATTGAGATCGTTAACTTAAAGGTTTCAAAACAACACTTACATGTAACGACTAACGATGACTTAACGACTCCGTTAAAATGTATATACATGTAGTGTATTTAGATGTATTAAAATACTTTTGGAAGACTTCAAGACATATATCAAAACACTCATACTTAACGAAAATGGTTACAGTTACTTTCCCATTCTTTTCTTTCATCAAGAATTCTAGTCGTATTCTTACCCGTATTATACACAGCTTCAAAACGTACTTACTATGGGTATATACCAATAGGAACTAGCATGGGATTCCACTCTTGATTATGTCATGTATGACTAATCAATTTTAACTTCTACCATGAGCTAGTCAACTAACTAGAACTCCTTTTAACCCCACTCACCACTCACCAATTAACACTCATCATTCACTCCATTTCACTTCCAAATCTCTTTCTAATTCTCTCTCAACACACCCACACTATTATGAACGTATTTTTCCAGTAGTTAATCATCATCTTCATCAAAAATCACTTCAATAATCAAGCTATAATCATCATAGGAAGAACACTTCAAGAATACTTCAAAAATCCCTTCAAGTTTACTAATTTACTTCCAAGCTTTCTAATCCATTCCAAGTAATCATCTAAGATCAAGAAACCTTTGTTATATACAGTAGGTTATCTTTCTTATTCAAGGTAATATTCATATTCAAACTTTGATTCAATTTCTATAACTATAAACTATCTTAATTCGAGCAAAAATCTTACTTGAACTTGTTTTTGTGTCATGATCCTACTTCAAGAACTTTCAAGCCATCCAAGATCCTTTGAAGCTAGATCATTTCTTGTCACTTCCAGTAGGTTTACCTACTAAACTTGAGGTAGTAATGATGTTCATAACATCATTCGATTCATATATATAAAACTATCATATTCGAAGGTTTAAACTCGTAATCACTAGAACATAGTTTAGTTAATTCTAAACTTGTTCGCAAACAAAAGTTAATCCTTCTAACTTGACTTTTAAAATTAACTAAACACATGTTCTATATCTATATGATATGCTAACTTAATGATTTAAAACCTGGAAACACGAAAAACACCGTAAAACCGGATTTACGCCGTCGTAGTAACACCGCGGGCTGTTTTGGGTTAGTTAATTAAAAACTATGATAAACTTTGATTTAAAAGTTGTTATTCTGAGAAAATGATTTTTATTATGAACATGAAACTATATCCAAAAATTATGGTTAAACTCAAAGTGGAAGTATGTTTTCTAAAATGGTCATCTAGACGTCGTTCTTTCGACTGAAATGACTACCTTTACAAAAACGACTTGTAACTTATTTTTCCGACTATAAACCTATACTTTTTCTGTTTAGATTCATAAAATACAGTTCAATATGAAACCATAGCAATTTGATTCATTCAAAACGGATTTAAAATGAAGAAGTTATGGGTAAAACAAGATTGGATAATTTTTCTCATTTTAGCTACGTGAAAATTGGTAACAAATCTATTCTAACCATAACTTAATCAACTGGTAGTGTATATTATGTAATCTTGAGATACCATAGACACGTATACAATGTTTCGACCTATCATGTCGACACATCTATATATATTTCGGAACAACCATAGACACTCTATATGTGAATGTTGGAGTTAGCTATACAGGGTTGAGGTTGATTCCAAAATATATATAGTTTGAGTTGTGATCAATACTGAGATACGTATACACTGGGTCGTGGATTGATTCAAGATAATATTTATTGATTTATTTCTGTACATCTAACTGTGGACAACTAGTTGTAGGTTACTAACGAGGACAGCTGACTTAATAAACTTAAAACATCAAAATATATTAAAAGTGTTGTAAATATATTTTGAACATACTTTAATTTATATGTATATATTGTTATAGGTTCGTGAATCAACAGTGGCCAAGTCTTACTTCTCGACGAAGTAAAAATCTGTGAAAGTGAGTTATAGTCCCACTTTTAAAATCTAATATTTTTGGGATGAGAATACATGCAGGTTTTATAAATGATTTACAAAATAGACACAAGTACGTGAAACTACATTCTATGGTTGAATTATCGAAATCGAATATGCCCCTTTTTATTAAGTCTGGTAATCTAAGAATTAGGGAACATACACCCTAATTGACGCGAATCCTAAAGATAGATCTATTGGGCTTAACAAACCCCATCCAAAGTACCGGATGCTTTAGTACTTCGAAATTTATATCATATCCGAAGGGTGTCCCGGAATGATGGGGATATTCTTATATATGCATCTTGTTAATGTCGGTTACCAGGTGTTCACCATATGAATGATTTTTATCTCTATGTATGGGATATGTATTGAAATATGAAATCTTGTGGTCTATTATTATGATTTGATATATATAGGTTAAACCTATAACTCACCAACATTTTTGTTGACGTTTTAAAGCATGTTTATTCTCAGGTGATTATTAAGAGCTTCCGCTGTCGCATACTTAAATAAGGACGAGATTTGGAGTCCATGCTTGTATGATATTGTGTAAAAACTGCATTCAAGAAACTTATTTTGTTGTAACATATTTGTATTGTAAACCATTATGTAATGGTCGTGTGTAAACAGGATATTTTAGATTATCATTATTTGATAATCTACGTAAAACTTTTAAACCTTTATTGATGAAATAAAGGTTATGGTTTGTTTTAAAATGAATGCAGTCTTTGAAAAACGTCTCATATAGAGGTCAAAACCTCGCAACGAAATCAATTAATATGGAACGTTTTTAATCAATAAGAACGGGACATTTCATTTCAAAGCTTTCGAGACTTAACGTTACAGATTTTTGCTTATCGTGTCGGATATATATAAAGATTAAAGTTTAAATTTGTTCGGAAATTTCCGGATCATCACAGTACCTACCCGTTAAAAGAAATTTCGTCCCGAAATTTGATCGAATTCGTCATGGCTAACTATAAAAATGTTTTCATGACGAATATGAGTTGATAAATAGAGTTTTATCATCATTGAGTAATATAGATAAAACAATTTGATTTTGCGAAGAGTATAAGTGAAGCTATCGCAAGAGTGTGAAATGAGTAAATGTATATTCGTTTTAACCAATGATGTGGTTATGATTGATTTTCCGGAATCCATGGGATTTAAAGAAAATCTTCGTAATAAGATTTGGGGTTTCGTCGATTTAGGAAATCATGATCTTCTTTGATTAAATGCAATAATCTGTTTCGATTGGTCTGTCGGATATTTCACTATAAATCCACTCCCTTCATTTCCTTATTTCCACAGCTCACACCTTCTATTCTTGCTCCCTGGATTCATATTTTAAAACATTCATCAACATGCTCCATCTAGTACTGATTCTTGATATACTCCTAACTTTCATATCTGTCATCCTTCTCTTTCATCTACCACCGGAGGAAGTTACTTACTTCTATCATTACCTTGGGGTTATAGTGTTTTTCATTCTCCCGTGTCTTTATATCGCTATACGCATTGATATACACGGTTTGTAGTTTCTGGGTGGTTGTTGGGTTTTATATCTTCCCTTATACTTCGATGTTCCTGCTTCTGTCTTCTATAATCATTGTCATCCATAGTTAATGTTCTCTCCTATTTGCTGAGGTTTATACCCCAATTTTTGTTTTCGGAGCTTTGTCCTTTCGTTTCTTCTTCTTGCGATTAAGTAGCTCTCATAATGGTCCGGAATTCGTATGTATGGATTTCAGAAGGAATATAGTAATTGTTCTAAGAAGGAAAGGGTAATGGTAAATCCTGATTTGTTAAATTACCAGAATACCCTGGAAAAGACCGAATCATCAAGAAATATTTTCTTGATATATTTAGAGATTAGATAGAATGTAAGAGTCGTGTAAATGGTACATGATGACGGTATGTCCTGTGAATCATCACATCCATTAGAAACTCAGCATGAATTACTGTAATATAATGACATTGATCAAGTGTCATTATATTATACTAACTCATGCATCAGTTCCCAACACTACTTCAAAAACATTCATATTCGAGTTTTTCAGAATTTAGAAACTAACACAGTTTCTTTTATGTTGCAAATATTACGGAGAAATAAATGATACTTGATAAGAATAGTTGTGAAAATATCTCCAAAGATATGGAGAATATGTATAATGGAAGATACGAAGATATCTTATAATATTTAAGATATGATGATGATGAAGAATATCTGTCTGTGAAGGTTTAGAATAAGAAGTAAGGTGTTTGCTAACGATTTCAGCAGACACTGAATCATTTGAATCCTCTGAAGGCAGATTCAGTCTTTGTGATTTATCCACAGCTTCCTTCATACTTTGCTCAATCCATTTTTCAGTACCAAATCCTTTCTTTTTCTGAGCTTTACCAACTCACTATCTTCTATCATCAAACTCTTGGCCATTTAGACCATCTACCATTTTTATGTTTCCTCTGCATTTAATGCTATAATATATGAATCACTGGTTATCAATTCGAGATGGGTTCAGAAGAATCGTGTTTTAGATGATTAAACGCTGGTGGTAATATGGTGGAATATGAAAGGTTCCCCAGTAATAATGACGAAAGGGCAACGTATCTATCAGGGTTATAATAAGACTGGCCCGACTGAAAAGTCGAAGTTGACTTGTTGGAGCTGTGACAAAATTAGCTACTTTGAAAAGGAATCGAAGTGTTGTTTTTGCTAATAAATGATAAAGGAATCGACGAGGGTACGTGTTAAACTATGACTTTGGTTTCGAGAGTTTTTCAGATGCAAGACTTCAAGTAATGTGTGGTTGGATCATTATCTCGATTGTTTATTATTTGAAGTGTCTTCCGGAATTTCGAAAGGCTTTTAAATACAGATTGTCATAGTCAATATCCAAATGATGAAATCTTCCTGAATCTCGAATGATTTTCATATACTTCTGAGTGTTACGAATAAAAGTGATGTTCTGTCACAGCTTTGAATTCATAGTATGACTTTGATAGATGTAGGAATTCTAAAAGTGATGTCTTCTGTTAAATCTTGACTTGGATTTTGATTTGTCATAATCAGAATAGGTAATTAAATTTTGGATGAGAATGGTTGTTTTGATTTCTATAGAAGAATGTATATTGGTTTAGTTGATGATTATTGAATCAGAATTGAAGAATGTAACATATTAATTGTGATTTTATATATCTCTCGGGTATTACCTACCCGTTAAAAAATTTCACAAATAATATTTTGAACAAGAATTCTCATTACAATCTTTATGAAAATATATGTGGGTATATTTTCTTCAGATGTAGTACAGATTCAATGAGTTAATATCATACTAAACTCATTTGATTTTCGGATTGAATTAGAAATGAATTTTCTCTAAGACATTAGAGATTACATAATCTTCGCGAAGTATTTCACTAATGTAATCAATGCTTCAATGCTTATATGTATTTCCTTAGTGAATCATGCTGATGCTCATAGAACTGTTGCTAACTTCGCAAGATACGAATGTTGTTTTCCTGTAAATTTCGGGTATATCGAAGATGAAAGTGTATATTCAAACATGTTATTGAATGATACACTTGATTTATTATGAACCGGAGTTCATTAGATTGAAACAGAGGTTGTGGTTAACGATGATTAAGTTGTTAATGAAGGATGTACATCATAAGATATTAGTAATATGAATTTAAACGAGTAGTATCTACTCTTTTTCAATTCATACTTAATAGCTTAGTACAAAAAGATTTATTATAATTCCAGAATTCATATATATAAAATATATAACAATTCTTCAGAAAGAATGAGTTAATACTATATAACTCGTTGATACAACATATTCGTTGTTGATTGGTAACGATTTCCACAATGATTCTTGAACTGATGGGATTTGTGATGTCATAGGTGTTGCTGATTCTGACGATGCTGACGTTACTGACTATACTGGTGATGCTAACGGTACTGTTGTTGCTGATGATACTTTCGGTAATTGCTAGTGATGCTCGTATAACAAGTAAATCGCGCACCATCCTTGTTAGGGTTTTGATTCTTCCTTGACTCATTTTGGTTCACTCATCTGATTTAGGGTTAGGGTGGAAATAGATAATCTCTAAGACTTTAGAGATTACATAATCGCCGTAGAATATTCCTCCGATGAAGTTATGAATCAATACTTCATCGTTTGTTGTTGTTGGCACTCCTTGGTATCTATGATGCGTGTGATGTTGATATCCGAGGTATAGATTATGATGTTGAGGCGTGTGATACGAATGTGTTTGTTGATGATGGTAATGGTACTGTTGGTGTTAATGATGATGATACCATTGATGCCGGTGATGCTGCTGATGTCTAGAGTATTGAGGTTTGCGATGTTGATGTTACTGGCGGTACTGATTATGCTGCTGGTGCTGCTGATGGTGTTTGTAATCCTTGCACCATAAGCTCCAAAGCCGTCACGCGTGCGCGAAGTTCGTTAACTTCTGTTAGTACACCGGGATGATTGTCGGTTGGGACGAGCGGATAAATAAAATCTAGGATTTGATGTAGGATATAATCGTGACGAGATACTCTGGAGATGAGAGAGAAAACAGTTTCTTAAACAGGTTCGCCGGTAAGTGCTTCAGGTTCATTGCCAAGAGGGCAATTCGATGGATGGAAAGGAACACCTTCTTCTTGTCGCCAATGATTGAGGAGGCTACGAACCCATCCCCATTTCATCCAAAATAGATGATGGCTGATTGGTTGATCCATTCCGGTAACACTGTTTTCGGAGCTTGAGTGGAATTCCATATCGGCATAACTGTCGGAATCTGAGGAGTTCGAACTAGTTGAGGGATCCATCTCGTATGATCAGAGAAAGAATTTTGGTATGAAATAGATTGTAGAATTTAGATTTGGTATTCCTCAATACATAATTTACATATGTATATATAATACCAAAATCCCATAGATTTCGGATAATCTTTGAAAGATGTTAGTCAAAGTTCACAGTGATAGATATGCTAAGACAAGAATTCGTCTATACACTATTATGTAATAAATGCAGGAAAACGCATCTAGTCTTAAGGATGATAAGCAAGTGATTTTTGACACAAATAATAAGCAAAAACTTTTGACATGCAGACACGGTCGAAGTCCAGACTCACTAATGTATCCTAACGACTTATCAGTTAGACACACTAATGCTGACCTGGTTCGCTAAGACCACCGCTCTGATACCACATGAGATGACCCGACCCAATCCATAGGGACGAATACAACAACATATGATTACATCGCGAGGTACTTGACCTCTAAATGATACATTTTACAAACATTGCATTCTTTTCAAAAGACAAACTTTCATTTACATCGAAAATTAACAGACATGCATACCATTTCATAATATCCAAACTATAAATGACCTAATCTGTCATTTATTTAATAATAATCTCTAATGAACTTCAACGACTCGAATGCAACGTCTTTGAAAATATGTCATGAATGACTCCAAGTAATGTCCTTAAAATGAGCTAATGCACAGCGGAAGATTTCTTTCGTACCTGAGAATGAACATGCTTTAAAGTGTCAACCAAAAGGTTGGTGAGTTCATTAGTTTATCATAAAGAATCATTTCATAATTTTAATAGACCACAAGATTTCATACATCCATTTCTCATAATCATACGTCCCATGCATAGAGACAAAAATATCATTCATATGGATTGAACACCTGGTAACCGACATTCACAATATACATATAAGAATATCCCCATCATTCCGGGATCCTCCTTCGAAATGATATAAATTTTGAAATACTAAAGCATCCGGTACTTTGGATGGGGCTTGTTGGGCCCGATAGATCTATCTTTAGAGTTCGCGTCAATTAGGGTGTCTGTTCCCTAATTCTTAGATTACCAGACTTAATAAAAAGGGGCATATTCGATTTCGATAATTCAACCATATAATGTAATTTCGATTACTTGTGTCTATTTCGTAAAACAGTTATAAAAGTTGCGCATGTATTCTCAGCCCAAAAATATAAAGGGTAAAAAGGCAAATGAAACTCACCATACTGTATTTTGTAGTAAAAATACATATAACATCATTGAACAAGTGTAGGGTTGGCCTCGGATTCACGAACCTATATTAATTATATATATTTATATGACGGTCAATATTTGTCTAACAATTTAGGCCAAGTCATAGTGTATCACAATCCTAATGCTCGAGTCTGACTCAATAGTATAGTAACATGTTATATTACCCATGCTCAGTTAAAATTCTAGTAAAAGGTGACGTGTGAAACAACGTAACACAAATGGTTTCATAATCATAAAATAGTGTTTTAGTATTTAGAGAAAGTCAACACAAAAAAAAATTAACTGAACAGTTAACGGAAAAAGTCAAAGTTCAAGGTCAAAAGTCAATGGTTAAAGTAAAAACGAGGTCGCATGCAAAAATACAATAACTTATACAACAAAATGATTTTTCGGTCAAACATGACTATACGGCCACTTCAGCGATTTTTAGAAAAATTATCGGAACTCCGATTGATAAACGGTCACAGCCTTCAAATTCTCGTTACCACAAAGATATAACATGATTTTTGGCAAAAGTAAACACACATCAGGCCGACCATGACAACTGATACAAAACTGACATTTTTAATAAAAAAGTTTCAACTCTTTTTAGAATTTTAAAATGTGACCAAATAGTCAACTTTGACGATTTTTAGAAAAATCATCGAGACTCGAATTGACAAACGGCCAGAGTCGTTTGTTAGACCTTACAACAAAGAATTCAGTGGTATTTTTTTTTAATCTGAAACAACGCAGATCAGCGAGAATTTCAGTTTCCGTATCGATGTTTCATCAAAATTTACAAAACTTCTTTTATCCATAACTTGAAAACCGTTCAACGAAACGAGACGTGCTTTATATGAAAATTCATCTACTCGACGAGTAGAATCCAAATAACCACTTTTTATTACCCAGAAAATTAGTTCACTAATTATCATTAGCAATTTTAATTACGAAATTAATTATACAATTTGTTTATTTCATAACTTTCTAACCGTTCATCGAATCCATTTGATATCTAAATGAAAAGTTCTTAATTTTTCGCTAGCTTTCCAAGGATATGCATATCTTATACCTTATTTCATCCCTAGTATAACAACCTTTAAGATTCAACATAACCTATCTAAGGGCAATATCAAATGTACAAGCATGCATAATTCTATTTTCTCGAGCACTAGTCAGGGATACACTATTAGTATGTAAAAATTAAATTATGAGTACTCACGTATCAATATTGAGATTCAATATTGCAGGAAAGATACGCAAACGCAACGGAGATGATAAACACTAAATTGACCACACGGGCATACCCATGAACCATACCAATCACCTCCATAGCCATAACTCATAATTTCCTTAGCCCTATCCTACTCATAAAACTTGTCTTGAAATGACCCGCTCATGACCTCGTCGTAATATTTTATGTATAAATAATACTAATAATTCCAATACTCTTAATACTAATACTAGTAATAATTTTTAATACTAATATTAATAATAATAATAAATTAAATAAATAATACGGAGCAAAAAATAATAGAAGAAGAAGAAATGTGCACTCTAAACTGAATTTCGTTGAGTTTTAAAGGTTTGAGCCACCAACCTCCCCCCTTGCCAGCTCACATTGCTAAACTTTCTCTGCCGACACTCATTCTTCATTCACATTTGATTTCAAAAAAAATAATATTAATTAATAAATAATATATTAAATCTTTAGAATTAATTAAATATTATATTATATTTACGTTCATGGTAAAAATATAATTTTTACAAAAATGACACGGTCGTGGTCTCACGACTCATGTACCACTTTCGGTTTTTCGGGCGCACTTTCGTACGTTTAGAAAACTAGCCTTTTACATTACGTGACGTGTACCGTTTACAAAAATTAGACTTCCTCCTTAGTAATTTACCTTTATAAAAATATAACTTATAAAGTTGAGCGTTGTGGTCATTTCCTTCTATAAATCAAAGTCTCGTTGTTTGTCAAAATATTTTATTTTTAAATTAATCGTTTTGTGACATGTACCTTTGTTAATAACTAGACCTAAATAAATTAAAAACTAACCCACTCAAAGTGTTACTTAATCTTTTGAGTATTTTGGTCATTTCCTTAACTTTCTAATTACTATATCTTAATATTTATCGAATCAAATAACCAAATGTTACCATCCTTTATTTAACTAATATATCTAATATACCTAAACATGTTGTAACCAACATTTACGTTTATTTAAACAAAGACTTTTTAATAACAAGTTCTATTATATCGAAAACGGTTTTGCACGTTTAAAAATAGATCTATAAAATATTATGAAATTCCATTCTCCACTAACCCTTGTCTAATCCTCAATAATAACACTTTTGTTCTTACATATAATCACTATTCCAAATATTCCGAATACCGTTAAAAGTAAGGGTTTTCTAATTCAAAGTGGACCTCATAACAGAGACTCATGATCATAGTTCAATGTATCCGATAATTCAATCATTTGATATTATCTTTTAATCTCGTCGATAAACTTACACCGAACAAATACGTTTATGTAACATATTATTCATTCAATACCTTGATAACATTTCCAAGTTCATAAAATAGATCTCATAGCTTATATTCATATTAACTAATCCGTTCAATGTTTTATTAATATATCTTAATTTAATAATCACACATGTATATGTATATATATTTATTTACACATAATTGTTCGTGAATCGTTAGGCATGGTCAAAGGGTAATTGATTACATGAATATAGTTTCAAAGCTTTCGAGACTTAACGTTACAGATTTTTGCTTATCGTGTCGGATATATATAAAGATTAAAGTTTAAATTTGTTCGGAAATTTCCGGATCATCACATCCTACGTATAACCCTGCCGAAGCATTCTATAGCACATATGGTTATGCCTGGAACCCCTATTGGTACCAGTATCATCCCTAGTATACTTATTTTTTTTTGTAATTTGTAATTATTGATACGTTTAATACTTTTGTTTATATTGTAATCATTTTTATAATTATCTAACTTTTATTCTTAGATTTTAATAATTTTTGAATGTGGGGTAATATACCAAACTTCAAAAATATGTATATATGTTTGCAGTTTATCTTATGTACACAACAGGGTAACACAACGCATTTTCAAAGACTGGCATTAAGTTCAGCAAAAACAACTAATTTTGATGACAAGAAGCAAAATATATGTGAAATAACAACAAGACGGAATGAACAAATGATGTGCACCATTTATCATTCAGCAAACAAATGCCAATATATTTGGAAACTTTGGTAAAAATTTAATCATTTTCACACAAATCACCCTCAATAATTTAAATTATTCCTGATTTCTTGCAAATGAGGGCATTGCAAGATCTTAAGTGTGGGAAGGGGTTAAATTCTTTCGGATTTTAAAATTTTTATCTTAAACACTTGGTTACCATTAAAAATACTAGTAAAGCAGTAGTTGTATTAGAATCTAGTGCTCTCTGATAAAAAAAGAACAGCCCTAGTCTTATATACTAACTACCCAATTCTAGTAAAAATTTTTAAAATTTTCAATTAAATGAACTCAAAATCATGTTTATACATATTTATGAACAATAAAACTAGGTTTTAACACCGAAATTATTGTTACCTCGGAAAGGACATAAATTGAGAAACAAACTAAAATGTTAAAATTCATTTAAAATGGAATAGAGGACGATAAAAAGGAAAATAAAAGCCAAGTGTGGGAAAATTTACCAAGTTATCTTAAACATATGTCACATATATCTGTAACAAATAACTGAAAATACTTTTGCTTTGGACTAAACTAAACTGTTTTACCCGATGAAAGAAAAGAAAAGATGGATCTACACGACGAATCAATTCCATCATTAAAAGGAAGTAAAGTCTTCCGAAAAAGACACGTGCTTCTTGATTTAGGTCATGAAGTTGTCGTCCAGACCAGCTGTTGGTTGACGAAAAATCTAGAAAAGTCATCACTAAAATCAGCAGGAAATCCACGGACCTCAGCATTAAACAGGGTCGCCAAGTGGTCAGATTTATCCTAACCATGAGAAGGATTTATCTTGTACAATGGGGGGGCACCATGCAAATTAGCTAGATAAGACTAATGAATCAGATCCCCAGAAAGGATAATCTCCTTAAAAGATCAAAAATCAGCTTTTAAGCCTGATATTACTCAATCCTTGAGATTGACCTTAAAGATTGAGAATTACAAACTCATGGAATTCAATGATATCTAAACTCGAGCTTAACGAGAAAATATTTTGATCAAAATTACAAACCGATTTGTTTTCTGAAAACCCTATTTTCAATGCGTTCATTACCATTGAACGTAAAATCCTAGGAATTCACCTGGAATTCATTAGGTCACCTGAACTAAATCGGTTGTCAACCGTAAGAACGGTGGTTGCATAGCATGGTCAAAGACAGGACCTTGTGCCAGACCGAAAAATCATAAGGGTGAGCTTTACTATTGCTCCTACCAAGGATAGTAATTGCGTCCGACACGTTATAGACCATAATTAAAAGCATGTCAGGGGACATTGCCTTAACAGTTGCTTGTTCAACGCTTTCCTTTACAACCGGACGGTAGTTTACCGAAAGGTAATATACGTGACAAGTGAACTGGACGTGTTGCTTTCCAAATACAAGGTTAGCAAGTGGGTGACACAAAACCGCAAGTTTTGAGCTAAAATTTTCAAATCTGAAACCCACCAAACCCACAAAAATATTTTACAAACACCGGTAAAGGGTTATCCCGGAAAACTTATCTAGGGTAAAAACTAGATTTAATTTTCAAAAGATCAAATGTTTTCATAAAGATCCAATTTCCTTAATGGATCTAAATTTTTATAGTCATGTGGGACTGTAAACCATATCGTTACTACCATTGTTTATACCGCCGTATAGAAAATCACTGATGTACAAAGTGTGAAGAATAAAGAAGTGATTCTAGTATTTCAAGACGATATTGCTTGAGGACAAGCAACGCTCAAGTGTGGGAATATTTGATAATGCTAAAAACGAACATATATTTCATAGCATTATTCCTCAAGAAAGACAAGCTTTTAGTTGCAATTGTTCTATTTACAAGTGATATTCGTTTAAATAATAAAAGGTGAAGACAAAAGACAGATTCGACGAATTGAAGACGCAAACGACCAAAAAGCTCAAAAGTACAAAAGACAATCAAAGAGGTTCCAATTATTGATAAGAAACGTCTCGAAATTACAAGAGTACAAGATTCAAAACGCAAAGTACAAAATATTAAATTGTACGCAAGGACGTTCGAAAATCCGGAACCGGGACCAGAGTCAACTCTCAACGCTCGACGCAACGGACTAAAAATTACAAGTCAACTATGCACATAAATATAATATAATATTTAAATAATTCTTATAATTATTTATATATTATAATAAATTATAAAAACCGTCGGCAAGAAAGACTCCAAACTGATATGAGCTGTAATTTCAAACTCCGCGACTCGCGGAGTTTGAAAGCAAAAAATGCCGCGAGTTGCGGAGCCCCTAAAGTCGAAAATCCCTATAAAAGCAACCGAATTCTGATCGCAAATCATCATCCATTTTTCTCTTCTCTCCATATATACGATATATTTATATTTATAATTTATATTTTAATTTTAATTTTAATTTTAATTCTAATAATAAGGGTATGTTAGCGAATGTTGTAAGGGTGTAAGTCGAAATTCTGTCCGTGTAACGCTACGCTATTTTTAATCATTGTAAGTTATGTTCAACCTTTTTACATTAATGTCTCGTAGCTAAGTTATTATTATGCTTATTTAAAACGAAGTAATCATGATGTTGGGCTAATTACTAAAATTGGGTAATTGGGCTTTGTACCATAATTGGGGTTTGGACAAAAGAACGACACTTGTGGAAATTAGACTATGGGCTATTAATGGGCTTTATATTTGTTTAACTAAATGATAGTTTGTTAATGTTAATATAAAGATTTACAATTGGGTGTCCCTATAAATTACCATATACACTCAATCGGATACGATGGGCGGGGTATTTATATGTACGAATAATCGTTCATCTAACCGGACACGGGAATGGATTAATAGCCAGTAGAATAATTAAAACAGGGGTGAAATTATGTACAAGGACACTTGGTATAATTAATAACAAAATATTAAAACCTTGGGTTACACTCAGTCGACATCCTGGTGTAATTATTAAACAAAGTATTAAAATCTTGTTACAGTTTAAGTCCCCAATTAGTTGGAATATTTAACTTCGGGTATAAGAATAATTTGATGAGGACACTCGCACTTTATATTTATGACTGATGGACTGTTATGAACAAAAACCAAACGGACATATTAAATAATTCAGGACAAAGGACAATTAACCCATGGGCATAAAACTAAAATCAACACGTCAAACATCATGATTACGGAAGTTTAAATAAGCATAATTCTTTTATTTCATATTTAATTTCCTTTATTTTATATTTAATTGCACTTCTAATTATCGCATTTTTATTGTTATTTTATTTAATTGCACTTTTAATTATCGTATTTTTTTTATCGCAAGTTTATTTTATCACACTTTTATTATTCGCAATTTCATTATCGTTATTTACTTTACGCTTTAAATTAAGTCTTTTATTTATTTAATATTTTACATTAGGTTTTAACTGCGACTAAAGTTTTAAAATCGACAAACCGGTCATTAAACGGTAAAAACCCCCCCTTTATAATAATAATATTACTTATATATATATATTTGTATTTTTATAAAAGTAAACTAATATAGCGTTGAGCTTTGTTTAAAAAGATTCCCTGTGGAACGAACCGGACTTACTAAAAACTAAACTACTGTACGATTAGGTACACTGCCTATAAGTGTTGTAGCAAGGTTTAAGTATATCCATTCTATAAATAAATAAATATCTTGTGTAAAATTGTATCATATTTAATAGTATTTTCTGCTAAAATTAATAACTATTTTATACCACTCCGCTACCACATCAGAGATTACAATGTTGAAAACACTAGTTGATACTCTAGAACACAAATCTAGTGAACTTCATGCTAGGTGTTTATCTTACATACACGGTATACCTACATTAGCCCTAGACAATGAGCTACTTTCTGGTCATAAGTTAGAGATTAAGGATTTGTGAAAATATAATGATCAACTTGAGAGATAAAATGTAGGGTTACAAGATCAATGTCGGTTCTTAAAGAATACTCAATCCATGAAACCTGAACACCATTTAACACCCAAAATGGTGTCCACTGGAAAAAAAGTGTCCATCCTTGAGGTGCCTGAATACTCTAAAATTGGTAAAAACAAAGCCTTCTTAAACAAATTTTTTGACATCGTTGTAGTATATTCTACTTTTAATACTTTTTTATAGGACCCTTGACACATGAATATCAATGAATGTGAAGTATTAACCATTAATATTGAGAGTGAAAGTCAATCGGTCAAGATTGACTTCCACTGCTCTCTTGAAATCTCTACATACCAGTGGCTAAACTTAGTGAATCTAAGGAGCCTTGGATCCTTTATATAGCCCTTATCTAAAGTATCCTCCATAAGGCTAGAGAAACTCATATTACTCCTTTTCAGGGTTCTAACAATCTCCCCCGGGAGTGAGACGGGTTTCCAAAAACTAACTCCCTAGTATAACATAAAAAATTACAAGGAAAGAATCAACTATTGCTAACTAACTCCCCCGAATGATGTACGACCGTTGAAGTAGATCTTGAATATTGGAATTCTTCTACCTTCATTGGTCTTTGAGAATGCACAGCGGAAATGCGCATACACTTGACATTCATCAATGCATCACTTCATGTTGATGAAGACATGAATTCTTGGAAGCTCTCCCCTCAAGGTACCGAAACTCCTAATATCTCATTGAATAACAATTCTAATCTCAATTCTAGTATTTGATATTGAAGACATTGAGTAAAGATCTTCTTTGAATACATATAGCTCCCCTTCTCAAACACTTGCCTTGATTAGTAAGCTCGAAAAACTAGAGAAACTCCCCTTCAAAGTATATGGGGAACGTCTGATCAAGTTTGATTTCAATCAAACCCATGATCGTCTCATAAATTGTATAGATCGTTGGCTCCTTCGAAGTTCCTAACGTCTCAAATACTCCCCCAAGGATGTGGAAGTATCTTTGGTTTTCCTTTTCTTACTCATCAAACAAGTAACGCTTTGATTTTGTCTTCTTTAAATTCCGAGTACAATACCGTACGTGTATTGAAGTCACATGCATATCAACCATATACTTATCTCCCCACAAAGATGCTTGCATAAAATAAAAGCTTCATTGTTTAAAATGGTTGACGTGCTCGGTAATTCCCCAAAATATCTTAAAGAACTCGTGTAAGAAAAGCCGTGTGAATCCGAGCCTCAAAAGTAGTGAAAAAATACGCGTTGGAAGGCTAAATTCGGTAAAGGACCAGTCCTGAAAATTCTATTTAAAGTAAGGGGCCAAAACTGCCAAAATTTGACTAAGATTCGTTCAGGGACTGCCCTTGAAAAATCCTTAAACCTGACAGGGACTAAAAGTGACAAATTTCTATCAGATACGATAAGTGGGCTGTAAATAGCTTGTTGGGATTTAGTAGATTTGGTAGTCCATGAAGGAACAATGGATTCGGTTAATGGGCTTTAGTAAATTCTGTTGAAGGATTGTTGAGGCCCAATCTGCTGGTAATAACGGTAATCTAATTAGAAGAGGAGACCAATACCGAATGTGATACGTATGCAGCTACCGAGTCGCAATCACAACAAAGACATATACCTAGGCATGACAAGGATCGGATATGGATCGGGAGATGCCGTATTCATATCCATATCCATTTAGTTTTTGTTCATCCATATCCGTATCCATATCATTTAGTTTCACGTCATCCATCCATATCATATCCAGTTGATTAAGCGGGTTAATGGATATCCAATGGATATTAAAAAAATGTTATAATATTTTCTAATGTGCGATTAAAATAAAAACGTATTATAGCAAAAATAAACATAATATGACCAACTTAAATTCTATTCATAAAAATGTGTAATCATTGTTGAAGATATAACAAAATTTGTTAAATTTACTGTAAAATATAGATTATAAAAAATTATATATGAAATTTGTAAGTTTATTTTGTTAGATATACATGTTTTATTGTAATATATTAAAGTTATTTCATTATGGGTTTGAATGCAAAATGTAAATCTAACGGTAAATGAGTTTGTAATAGTAAATATGTAAGCATATATCTATATTTATGTATTTGTATATATATTTCGGGTAGTAATGGATATATCCATGGATGAAACTTTTCATCCATGTCCATATCTATATCCATTTAGGTTCATCCATATCCGTATCCATATCCATTTAGGTTCATCCATATCCATCACGAAGCGGGTGGATCGGGTAGATATCCAACGGATCGGGTGGCCATTTCCATCCCTACATATATCGAATCATAGTTGAACACTACCAAATCAGGATCAAATACCGAATGATATACCGAGTGTGATTCAAGTGAAGGTACCGAAGCTAGTAAAGATCAATACCGAATCTATAACCAAGCCTGGATACCGAACGGGTTCATCTTCATCGAGCTGTATGAACACAAAATTTCAATTCAATCGATTAGGATGAAATAAAGATTGAAACTGATTGAAATCGGTCTTAAATCTAGCAAAAATCAGTTTGTATCAACGAGCTGGATCCAAACCATCATCAAATTGCAAAATCAAACGATGAACAGGAACATCGAGTTCTTCATGAACTCAAAAATTAATTTCAATTTTTGATTGTTTTTATACTTTGAATCCTTTATGAAAAACACTTCAAATGATCATCTTAATGCTCTTGATCATCATAAACATCTAAAACATAACAGATTGTTCCAATTGAATTATTAACCGAGTTTGCTCGAAGTTTGACTTTGATAACTCTGAAATAAGAGATGAAATTCTAATCGAATGATGCATCAAGAAGTTGCAACAACAAATAAGGATTCAGAATCCCATCACAATTAGATCAGTAACTTGCTTAATTGCTCCAGAGACCAAAATATCACATGTTTTCTCATAAGTAAGCTGATGATGTAATTTGATTGTAATGAATCATGTAGCTTGGGTTATGATTGTAGATCAATAATCTATACAAAGATTGAGTTGAAGATCATCAATCACTAACTTGAATTTTGTAGCTCGAAGGAGATAGAACATGAGTACTGTAGCAGTAATAAGAAAATCATTAAATGTGAATTTTATTTATGATTTGATAAATTGTTGTGATGTAATTAGATAAATGATATGGATTGAATCTCAGAAGTATTTGTGTTTGTGTTCTGATTTGAATAAGTGTCTGTGTAATTCAAATTTGAAAACCTAAAATGAGATTTGGTTTCGAATGAATCTCATTTGGTTGTGGTTGTATTTTGGTGAGATTGAGTTTCGAATATTTTTTTAAAAATTTTTCAAAAATTTTTGAAGATCTTCATATCTTCATGATGAAGATGATAAAGATTTGAAGATTTTGGTTGAAGGTAGGTTGAAGATGTATTTGTTTGGTGTTTGAAGGTTTGAAGGTGGAGGGAAAACATTCATGATATTCAAAGGATCTTCATTCAGTTCGTTGAATGATAGGCTCTGATACCACTTGATAGGACCTTTGACACATGAATATCAATGAATGTGAAGTATTAACCATTAAGATTGAGAGAGAAAGTCCATCGGTCAAGATTGACCTCCACGGCTCTTTTGAAATCTCTACATAACAGCGGCTAAACTTAGTGAATCTAGGGAACCTTGGATCCTTTATATAGCCCTTATCTGAAGGATCATCCATAAGGCTAGGGAAACTCGTATTACTCCTTTCCAAGGTTCTAACACTTTTAAACAACAATTAGTGTATAATGCTCAACATGTTAAATCAGATAATTCAGGCCTTCAAAGAAAGATACTATTAGAAATGATGGTAAGTTCCATTTTGTAACGACCCGGAAATTTTCGACCAAATTTAAACCTTAAACTCTATATGTTTCCGACACGATAAGCAAAAACCTTAATTTTATGTCTAGAAAAAAAAAAAAAAAATGAAATCTATATTCGATGATTAGTTACCTTTTGACCAAGCCTGACGATTCACGAACCATTTCTTGTAAATAGGTGGATAAATATAAATGTGTATATATAAATATATGTATATTATATAAGTAATAAAATTCTGATTAAGATTATTATTATTTATAATTACTATTATCATTTAAAATCATTATTATCATAAATATCCTTAAAGAATAATACAATTTATTATAGGTATCAAAAACAATGTTATTATTATTCTTATTAATAAACTTATTAAAATTTTCAGTTATTATTACTATTATGTTTATTAGAATTATTGATATTATTATTATTATTAATTTATTTACTATTATTAGTTCCATTATTATTAATGAAATAAATATTAAATATCAAGGTTATATAACTAATATTATTATATTTTCCTTACATATTCAAATATAGATATAAGCATTAGATATATATATATACGTGTTCAGATAAAATACGGGTATAAAATATAGATATAGATACTGATTATATATATACATATATAAATATAAATACATTTATATATATAATACAGAATTAATATAGACTTATACATATAAAATATATAAGTTTATATACAGATTTGGATAAATAAAGAAATATATATATATATATCTACTATTAAACAGGTATCTATCAGATATATAATCGATTCTTGTTTGATGTATACATCTAACCCTATTATCTTGTCTATATCTGTTTAAATGATTCTCCAATCCCGAATTCAAAGGAAATATGAATCAAAACACCTACATAAATCCAAACTCGGTATCCAATCAGTTTCCCTTTTATATTTTTTTAAGTTATCTGCAGTACCCGATTTACTATGCCTGTCGACACCTTCTTCTTTATTTAATCCATGATTCTCACCTGTTTGTTTATGAAATCAATCAATTAAACACTCTTGTTATTCGAATACCCAAAAATCGTCACCCAACACCTTTGATATTCTTCTTCCTTTCGTTTCTCTTTTCTTCTGGTTGCAAACTCGAACACCACACGCACCATTAAACTGCAGTTGTAGCCGTGCCTTTTTCTGTTTTCTCTTTCTGATAAATATCGAATATGATGATGTACATGATCGAAGTTAATGCTGACGAGTGAAGTGATGATGTTATGACTAAAATGATGTACGATGAAAAGGATAACCACGATGTTGGTGAGTGACAATTTAGGTGGTGATGTTACAGTAATACATAATGATGATGATAGTTTAAGATGATTTTGATGATGAAGGATGATGTCGAGATGATGATGATGCGTTTGATTAAGGAAGACAAACAGTTTGCATAGTTTAAGTTATTAAACGAACGTTTCATAACACGAATTGATCACGTGGTTCAATGGTTTGGGAAGCTTCGATTATTCGATAGGTCGTGGGATCGAAACCTGGCTAATACATTTATTTTCTTTTTAAAATGCTGTGTAAACTTGGGCTGGGGTAGTGGGCCGTAAACTTGTTTAAGTAATTGGGCCGAGACCTCTTAGTTACCTTGGGCCAAAATGATGGAAATATTAGGATGGAAATCGAAAACAGTTAAAAAGGTTTAAGTATCTAAACAAAGCAGAAGTATCAGAGACGGATCTATGGTTTAGAAGTGTTACTGATAGCCGAGAGGTCTCGGGTTCGATCCTGGGCGTGTGCGTTTTTTTTTTTTTTTGTGAAAAAAAAAAAGGCTTAAGAGGTAGCTTTCTAAATATTATTATTATTTGTTATTATTATTATTAAGTTATTATAAATATCATCATTTTTAATATTAATATGATTATTATTAATAGTTTGGTTATTATTAAAAACTACTATCATTATATATATATATTTTTTTTACAAAAATTATTATTTTATTACCATTAAAACTATTAATATTGTTATTATCAATTATTATCTAAATCATTATTAAGCTAATATGAACATAAAAATTTTCTTTAAATGACGTTGTTAAAATTACAAGTTTTAAAATAAAGAGAATAGATATAAAATTATATTTAAAGTACATAACTTAACTATATAAATACTTATATATATATAATATGAAAATGTATAATAATTAATAAAAATTTACAAATTATTAAATATAACTAATACACCACTAATAATAATATATAAACTTATTCGATTACAAATGTGTGTATTAATAAATATACAAATGTTATAGGTTCGTGAATCCGAGGCCAACCTTATACGTGTTCAATGATGTTATACGTATTTTTACTACAAAATACAGTATGGTGAGTATATAGTCCCTTTTTGAACTTTAAATATTTTTGGATGAGAATACATGCGCTGTTTTTATAAATGATTTATGTTATAGACACAAGTGATCAAAAATATATTCTACGTTGAGTTGTACCACTGGCATACTTCCCTGTAGCTTGGTAACTATTATTTACAGCGGTATTGTAAACGCGAATCCTGTTGATAGATCTATCGGGCCTGACAACCCCAACCGGACTGGACGACCAGTATTCAACGGTTGCACAGTACTTCGTTTGTGACTACACTTGGTACAGTGTAGTAAGATTTCATACTAAAGGGAATATGCGACGTGATTAAATGTTAAGTATGGTTACCAAGTGCTCAATCACTTAGAATATTTTTATTAAAATGTTTAAATATGAAAATCTTGTGGTCCATTGTTATAACGCTGCTAGCATCAAACCTATATATCTCACCAACTTTATGTTGACGTTTTAAAACATGTTATTCTCAGGTACGAATTAAGTCTTCCGCTGTGCATTTGCTCAATTTAAGGACAATACTTGGAGTCGACCATCGCAATGGGACCAAATGTTGAAGATATCGTCCGGATGGATAAGGACGGGTCTTTACACATTTGTTCCTCACAATCTGCTAGGAATTGTAAGACACCCTTGATCAAAACAATTCCCAAAGCAACATCTTTACCAACTTCTCATACGATTGAGAAATGCCCTATTGATCCAAATACCCCCAAGATTTTTAGGTCCAAGAAAGTGATGAACCCGACTAGATTGCCTGTTGACATTGTCTTTCCTATGAATGCATCTAGGGTTTCTATATCATTGACCTCACCAAAAGACCAGGGTCCCTCAAAGTCTGAAAAGAACCCAATCCACCACTCCAAACATGTTCAAACCAGGAGTGGAAGACCGATAAACAAGAGTCTGAAACAATCACAGACCTTCAACAACTGAAAATTCAACATAATTTGGATTCTACCACTGATAAGGTTGTGTGCACGGTATCTGGTGGTTTGTCAAAGAATCAAAAGCGAAATAGTCGCAAGCAAGCTCGTCGGGACAAACAGTCCTACTTTAACATGATCCATGTTGAGACCAAGTCACCTAATGCTTCAACGTCTACACCAAGACGGTTGAAAAGCGGGTTACATTTTCAAAGATCCCCAAACCAACCAATCAAGGATCTCCAAAGTCAACGATGACTTCTAGACAAACTTCCTTGAAACCTAAAGACCCTCAGGCTTCACAACTCAGAATTTCCAGTCCCAATAGGAAATGGACTTATTCCAGTTACGAGACCACATTAAACCGTTCGTTTCTGGAAACTACTTACGGGGAGAATGGGGAGATCAAGTGGTTAATATGGATGGCTTCCATACAAAACCAAGAAGTCATTCATTGGTCCAAGACAAACCCCTCGTACCAAATTCGATCTTGTTTCTAAACACCCAATGAATAATTTTGCTAAACAAGTATCAAATAAAAAGTGGACCACCAAACCAGTTTCAACACCAAGATCCACTTCTTCTTCAAAACCTATTAAGTACTCTTCATCAGAGTTACATCAGAGTTACTTTAAAGTGCGGGTCACATACAGATCTATATCAAAACCTATAGATCTGTATGTGACCCGCACTTTAAAGGAGGTTTTCTCCAAAAACTTAGATGGTGTATGCACACACATCAGTGTATACCCCGCGTCTCAATTGCCTTCCTCTCTTTCTCTTAAAAACATTTCAGTGGCAACGGCAAACAAATTTTTTAGGGGGAGAAGGAGGGAATGTTGGTTCTGATATAGATCTGTATGGGACCCGCAAAGAAGGTTTTCACCAAAACCTTAAATGGCCCGCGTCTCAACTGCCTTCGAATCTTTTTCATCAAAACCTATATTCTTTGAGTAGCAAACTGTCAAAATATGTTTTAATTCCAGATAAATCATACTTTGAGGGAGAGGATAAAAGGATTAAAACCAAAATGAGTTCCATACAGTCGTTATAGGACTCGATCTTCAAAATGACTTCTGTATACTTCAGTAAAGAACTCGCTTATAAAGTGGTTCTCACATAAATTACAGTGCGAGACCCGCTCTTCAAATAAGGTTTTCTAAAACCTAAATTTGCAAAATTTATTTTTCAAAATAGGTTTTCACAAAGTAAAATATATTTTGAGGGGGAGAAGAAATGAATTTTCAAAATCTTATGGCTTCTACATACTTCTGTGTAGAACCCGCATCTCAAAGTGGTGTCAAACACACTTTAAAGTGTTGTTAAAAATCAAAATGGCTTTTGCACACATAACACTGTAAAACCCAGCCTTTCACATCAAACTCACCCAAAACGTGCAACCATCAAGGGGGAGTTTAAAGATTCAAATGTCAGTAATGATGGAGGATGTGTCCTAGTGACTGCCTCAGGCGGATGTGTCTAGATGACTGCCTCAAACAAAATGGTCATCAAATGACGGAGGATGTGTCTTAGTGACTGCCTCAGGAGGATGTGTCTAGATGACTGCCTCAAATGTGGAATGACCCAACAACTTTATGCAAATTAATTGTTCAGAGTCTCGAACTGCCGAAGGGGTTTCGAAAAACCTTGAATAGGAACCCTTCTTATCGGCTGGAAATCCTCTATCAACGCCTTATTGCATTTATAAGGTGGGAGCTCAACGTCAAACAACGTCAAACAAGGTCCATAGGTCAGAATTATCTTGATGAGGGAGATCTGTCTAGCTCAACGGAGAGGCAATATGACAATGCTTAGGCTTAAATTGTTAGATTTATCAAGCCTCCGGAAGGATGATCACCTTAACGATTAGTCAGCATTTAAGCATGACCACACACACTCCTTAGAGAGTGCAATAACTGAGAGAGATGTGTCACCTAATGACATATCAGTAACTTCAGGACTCGGTGTAACATCTTCCTACATTACATCAATTTTTACCGACACCAATGCGGTGTTAGGTACAGTTGGAAGGCTTGGTATAACCAAGAGCAGCATAGTCGCACAAAAGTCCCATGATACTTTAACCATGGAGGTGGATAGATTGTTAACGTCGAGTGGAACTTCGGTAACCAGTCATCCTCAACATCCACCGAGGTTAAACTTGGACCTACTAATAATGGTGAGGTCCCCAAATTCGGAAACAGTTTTGGTTTCAGAAAACTTGTCTAGTGTAACAACTAGCCTGATTTTTACAAACAAAAAATGGTTTCTGAAGATCCTATTTTCTCTAAGGATCAATGTTACCTTAACCTCTTTGTCTCTTCTTAGTAGTTACACGTTCCCTCTGTGGAGATAAACATATATTCTCTCTCTGCTATTTTGCAATGAACACGAGATGCCATATTCGTGCTACACATGCTGAGCATGGTACACCATATTCATCATGCGAGGAGAATGACACACTAGTCAAAACAAATCAGTCATGATCATGAAAAAGTCGACAAAACATTTGAGGGGGGCGAAAGAGGTCTTCACAACGAAGAAAGATCATATCAAGCCACTTTCAAGTCCTTTTTGTCTGAACCCAAGAAGAAGATAAATCAAATCAAACATAACACTTCCATATCAGCTCTTCATATATGTAAAAGTTCGTGTTAAAAGCTGATAGCATCAAAAGCTTCATAGCTTCAAACCGAAATCAAAGCCCAGAAGAAGGCTGCACAAGAAACTACAAGAGAATGATCATAGGAGGTGTTAAAGTTTATCAAATGTAACACTCTCGGAAGAAGTCTCAATAAGAATCTACAAGAGTTGCGAGAGTGGTTTTATTTTGAGAAACCCATGCCACTGCAAAAGACAAAAACACGAAGACTGATCGCACCTTTCAAAGAAGAAAGATCGATGAACCCTATCAAGAGGGAAGATTGTTTAAAATCTCACGGATCACACAACCATAACACTCCTAGGTGAAAAGTGCAAGTACACGCATTCAGGAGGCATTTCAACAAAGGTCGTAATCCAAAACCCAACGATAAAGGGGAGATTGTTGAAGATATTAATTGTAATATTTAATGTCGTGTGGTTTATGTTTTCTATTAGTCTAGTGGTGTATGCATTTTAGTCTTATTATTGTAATAGTCTAGTATAGGCTATTTACCATGATAACTTAGTATTTACCATCCCATGTAATATTTGAGAGGTTGCACTATATAAGCAACCTCCCACATGTAAGACCCTGAATTTTATATATCAGAAAGTACCACCAGAAAGTGTCACCAGAGAGTGTTCTCAGAAAGTGTCAGGAAAATCTACTTATACTTATACATTTTTAGATTTTGCATCAGAATCAGACTTAGACAATTTCAGTCCCTGAAAGAAGCTGCTGTTTCATTTTTACACTATGAGGCGCGCCGCACCTCTATGGGGCCGCGCCGCGGCTCCTACCTGGTGGAAGTTCCTTATTTTTATTTTAAATGAAGGGCATTTTGGTCAATTGACATAGGGATGGGATAAAGAGTGGGGAGCAGATTCTTATCCTCATTTTATCTCCTTTCTCACCCAGAAAACTCTCTCATCCTACCCTAGTGAGAGAAACCCATTTTTAGACAGAGAGAGCTCAATCGAGGAAGAAGAAGCTCGAATCGGGTGAAAGCGCAAGAATTAAAGTTTTTCCTCTTGCCCTTAGCTACGTTTTGATTGTAGTGGTAAGTCTTGAATCTGAATTTTAGTGTTTGATTCTTATTTTGTGTTAGGGTTTGAGTTAGTGATGGGCTATATACCCCATTTCTCATGAAATTGGTGGTTTTGTTGTATTGTTAGTGTAAGTGAACCCGAATATTGTGGGTTTAGGGTTTAATAACAAATTTAGAAGTATTTTTCATGGTTTAGGTGTTAAATCACTAGATTGAAAGGTTGTTAGTGATTTTGATGTTCTTAAGAACAAAGTTTGCTAGTCAAAATGGGTTTTGACTTGGTTTTGTGTCAAAATGAGTTTTGAGTCAAGTTTTGGAGAATCATGTATGTAAATACTTAATTTATGTGTAAATTAGTGTTTTGGAAATATAATCACTATCCGTTAGTAATTTTGGGCGATTTTGGGACTTATGTCAAAATGGGTAAGTTTATTGGGTCAAATTTGGTAATGATGCTAGTTTTGATCAACTGATGTTTAAACACTTGTGTTAAGTGTTAAACGATGTTTTTGGAAGTAATCGTTCATGAGAAGTGATTTCGGGTCAAAGTGATGTTTTTAACATAAGTCAAATGTGGTCAAGTGCAATACGGGTCAATATTGCACATGTTGTAGTTTTGGTGTAAATGGCCTTTTGAAATGATCACTACCTAAGTAGTAATCTAGTGTCGGGACCAAGGTTTTTCTAATTAGTGTAAAGTATAATTTGGGTTAAATTGTACATTGTAGAGTGGGTTTGAATTACCACCCGAAGTGGTAATTGGTTTGTGTCCATTAGGTGTCAAATGGGCGGGTTTTGGAGGGCAAGGTGTGATCCCTCAGCTAAAGGATGTTTGTGTTGGATTCTCTTTTAGAGAATCCATATTTATGTGTATATTGTGCCTATGTGTGATATAGGTGGTTGCTTACTCGGATATGAGGACGGGGGTCATATTACATGACTTGTGCGGGCATCCCAAGGTGAGTGGAATAATTATGCGTGTATGTATATGATGTATTTATTTGTGTAGCGTGAGATGTGAAGTGTCGAAGTGTTAAGACACCACATTTCACGTGATGAGTGAAGTGTCGAAGTGTTTAGACACCACTCCAGAAAGTATAATGGGTGAAGTGTCGAAGTGTTAAGACACCACTCCGGAAAGTTTAATGGGTGAAGTGTCGAAGTGTTAAGACACCACTCCGGGATGTATGATGGGTGAGGTATCGAAGTGTTAAGATACCACCCGGTGGGTTAGTGATACGCAGTGTTAAGTACGCTAACGGATGTTGTGAACACCGATGGTCTTTTGCGAGCACCATTCCCGTGTACGATTGGTTAACCATGGTTATGTATTGTAGTTTTAACATATTAAATTGAGAACTATATGCTATTGGCGATGCTAGCTTATTTTGAATTTTGAATTTTTAGTTTATGCATTGTGATTGCATGGTTGTTGAATTGCTAGCTCGTATGCGGTATTTGTGCAAGTGTTTGCAAGTAAGTAGATTATATATGTATATGTATAATTATTGCATTCACTAAGCTTTATGCTTACCCCTCTCGTTGTTTACCTTTTTATTTGTATCATTGATCCGGAGTTACCTAGTTGATAGACTAGGGTTGATAGACATTGCTTAAGCTTGGAGGATTAGCTTTTGGATATTTGGACGCGGATTGGGGATTTGGTAGTCCCCGGGATTATGCTCTTGGTATTGGGTAGGGTTATTGAGTCTTAACCCGTATTTTGTATAATGGGTCATTCATTTACCAAGGGTTGCGATAAAACATTTAATGTGTTGATATGACATTGCGTAATTAATAAACTCCTATTGTTTAAAGATTATAAAAATTGGAGTCCTGTGTATTATGTTGAAAATAGAATCAGACCTCAGTTGAGGCCGCGCTGCGGGTGGCTTAGCCGCGCCGCGGGAAATAGTGTAAATCGTTAACAGAATTCTTGTATGTGGCTGATCTCAGCTCTCCTCATGTGCCGCGCCGCAGCTGAAAGAGGCGTGTCGCGCCTAGAGGGCTGACATCAACGTTTGGTTAGAAAAATGTTTCAATTTTGGTTAAATGATTTTGGGGTCGTTACAAGTGGTATCAGAGCATAGTCTAAGAGAATTAAGTGACCTTGGGATAGGTGCCTAGTCTTAGACTTATTGACGGTTGTGCTTAATTACGGGGCTTGTTGGAATACGAGTGGGATTGAGATTTGTTAGTGCCTTAGAGTAGGTGACTAACTAGGACTTGTGTTTGTCCAAAGTGTGATTATGTGGGGCCTTATTTTGTGTGTAGATTAGTGCCTTAGTTAGCTAATGCCTAATGTAAGTAGGACTTGGAGGTTATTTTGCTACTAGTCACCTAGGGAGTAGGTTGATTTGTTATCGTGTTGTACATATATGCATATATTATTATACTATATGTATAGTGTATGGTGTCGTAGTGATGAGTCCAATGGTGGGGCTCGGGTAATTGGGGATTTTAGATAAGTCCAGTCTAACGATGGGACTTTACATGTTTAGAGGTGATTGTGCGTTGTATTGTGTGAATGGTGCGCTACTACGGGTAAAGCACTTTGCGTGACCATGTGGAAATGGTAAGGTACGCAATTGTAATAGTGACTGATCACCATTATTACGAAAGTGCATCTTGACACCAAGCATGACATGACGAGTACCGAACGGAGGAAACGTGGCATGGTTGGGATAGATTCAGGACGAAATAGGAATCATGTATTGGTTCCTAGGATATAGTGGTCTCGGGTAATGTGCTTGTTGTCACCTCGGGTTCTTTGTGAGTTGAGTAGTGTTACGGTGGTTTCGGTTAGCTAAGGTGAGTTAGCAAACTCACGAGCTTGGTGCGTGCTTAGTCACCCTAAGTAGTGGGTGTACTATTGAGATTGTCATTGGTTGTAGTTACCCATCGTAACTTGGATGACCAATTAATGTGTGCGTGCGTGTGCGTCAAGGACTTGAATTCCGTAATGGGATGCAACAAGTCTAATGATTTTAGAATTTGGTTACACTCGGTAGAGTGTGTGGTTAGAGAATCGTGTAAGGAATCTAGTTATGGGTCGCCTTGGAATTGACGAATCAAAGAGCCTTCAGATCATTAAACTCATGGGAGTGGGACCCATATGACGATGATTGCGTTAGTGTGTTAGCGTGTTGTAGATTATAGGGTAATATTCCTAACGGAATATCCCTAGTAGTAGTGGTTGTGTCGATGTACGGAAGGGTGTAAGACTTAGTGTTCCCAAGCATCTCCTTAGTGTTGGATGAAAGGTTTCGTTAAGCTATATCGTTTGGCCTTGTGGAAATTGCGGGTAGCGCGTGATCGCTGGGAACTTTTAATTAGACAATAAACCATAAGGTTTGTCGGTTAGGTATGACTTCGGGTCAATAATGTGGAGAGATATCGGGTGTATAGAACCCAAAGATCGAGTTTCTAAAATTTGGTAGATTGTGGCGGGAGTCTGCATGACACTGCGCCAGGTACCCCTTTATACCTGCTAGTATAATGTTCAACTCCAGTGATGGTGTGATCACTTTATGCTTTGGGTGCCATGAGATACCCTTGGAAGCATCGGAGATTATAATAGTGATCGACGGCCGATAGTAATTCGACGGTTGTAAAAGTCGAAGTTTAAGAGCATTGCGGTAAATACTTCTTATGAAGTGATGCATGAGTGAATCTTGTTGCTCTTAAGTGTTACATGGGTAAAGAGGACCAGTGAGCCGATGATGGACTTAATGGTCGGTTAGGTCAAAGGTTATGATGAAGTGTTGATATTACGGTCGACGCAATTATTGTGCCTGATTGGTCACTCTTCTCCATGAGAGTTAGCAATTGTTGACAAAGGTTCGTTGAGTGGAAGGTCGGGTGATCTCGACTGAGATGCACGACTGGTTAAACTGGGTGGCATATGCCTAGGCTTAGACGCTTATGTATGACTTTGGTGGAGTTCGCTTTGCGAACGATTAAGGGTTATCAGTTGTGATTTGTGGTATGAAGGTGCGATGTCGTCGCGTATACGACATCTCAAGTGATTGTGTATGATGGCTTTGAGAGCCTGAAGTGAATTTTCGATGATTTGGTGTATATGACCAACGATGAGAATGGTCATGTGTTCGTGGAATGACAATTCCGCGAGAAGTTATCATCTTGGCGGTGAAAGTGGGGAGCTGAATCCTAAGTGGGGGAGTTTTTACTGCCGCTCGAGGAAGCTCGGGTGGTGTTAGATCAAGTGAAGTGTAAGACTTCTTATGTAAGGTGGCCGTGTAGTACCACGGTGCGGTATGAGACCAAGTGCGAAGTTTGAGATCACGGAGGTGAAAGAGCGAAGCTGTCGTTATGAGTGTTCTCGTGGAGTAAAACTGGGTTGTTGTGAAACTCGGATAGTACTATTGAGTAGGTACGAGGTCAATTTTGTGGTTGATGCTGTACTTTTCCCTGTTTCGGGAAACGTAATCGTGGAAGTCGTTAGTGGATTATTCCACTTGATGGACGATTGTGAGACGCAGAGTGCCGGTTCCGATTGTTTTGCATAGAGACGTGCGGATGTTATTTGTTTGCGAGGGTGTGTTCCTTAGTAATGTGACCCGTTAGTTACATTGAAATGTCGAGGTCATCCTTAACGTACGGTCTAGGTAAGAGGATTCACCCGGTGTTGGTGAATATTTTGTGGTTCGTGTGGCGAATTGCGAATTTGATGTGATGATAATTCGCCGTTGACGGGATTCTAGTATATGAATAGTCTCCATGCTAGTACTAGGAAGCCGTCTTGTGTGGTTGTGTTGTAGGGTTTGGAGGAGAAACCTGTCGAGTGTTGATGATTTGTTTAGCACGTGTTGTAATATTGTCGTCCCGCATTAATCCAGTGATGGATGGTCGTGTGCGGATTGATTGATGGGAAAGTGGTATTCCTAAACGGATTATTTTGGTGTACCGAGATTTATTCGTTGAAGGAATAACCCGATTGTGGAGACGGGGGAAGTTGGTTCCTGAAATAGAGAACATACATGATTGGACTGTTGAGTGGTACGTTTATGAACCGATGAAGTACTGAGTTTTAAAGTAGCATGAATCCTTCTCGATTTGGATTAATGTAAGACTTGGTTCACGACGTAGTGTACCAAGTAGCTCGCGGTGGGTGATATAGTTATGGATGTAGCTTGTTACGAGTTTTAGCCGAGAGAACTTGAAGGGATATATGATGTTTTTCGTATTTCCTAAGTGGGAACTTTGGATGTTGAGTATATGAGGTACCGTTTGTTGCGGTAAAGCACGCTAGTGATTATTAGCGTGTGGTGAGATATTCGGGTTAATGGAAATTTGTTATGGACATCAAGTTTCGATGTGTGTCGGAGGACCATAGAGTGTGGGTCCGGTTGGTTAAGTGACGGAGATCACGGGGACGTGATCCACTTTAAGTGGGGGAGAGTTATAAGACCCTGAATTTTATACATCAGAAAGTGCCACCAGAAAGTGTCATCAAAGAGTGTTCTCAGAAAGTGTCAGGAAAAGTCTACTTATACTTATGCATTTTCAGATTTTGCATCAGAATCCGACTTAGACAAATTCAGTCCCTGAAAGAAGCTGCTGTTTCATTTTTACACTATGAGGCGTGCTGCAGCTCCTACCTGGTGGAAGTTCCTTATTTTTATTTAAAATGAAGGGCATTTTGGTTAACTCACATGGGGACAGAATAAAGAGTGGGGAGCAGATTCTTATCCTCATTTTATCTCCTTTCTCATCCACAAAACTCTCTCATCCTACCCTAGTGAGAGAAACCCATTTTCAGAGAGAGAGAGAGAGAGCTCAATCGAGGAAGAAGAAGCTCGAATTGGGTGAAAGCGCAAGAATTAAAGTTGTTCCTCTTGCTCTTAGCTACGTTTTGATTGTAGTGGTAAGTCTTGAATCCAAATTTTAGTGTTATTCTTATTTTGTGTTAGGGTTTGAGTTAGTAATGGGTTATAAACCCTATTTCTCATGAAATTGGGGTTTTTTTTGTATTATTAGTGTAAGTGAACCCGATTATTGTGGGTTTAGGGTTTGATGACGAATTTGGAAGTATTTGTCATGCTTTGGGTGTTAAATCACTAGATTGAAAGGTTGTTAGTGATTTTGATGTTCTTAAGAACAAAGTTTGCTAGTCAAAATGGGTGTTGACTTGGTTTGGTGTCAAAATGAGTTTTATTAAGTTTTGGTGAATCAAGTATGTAAATACTTGATTTATGTGTAAATTAGTGTTTTGGAAATATAATCACTATCCGTTAGTAATTTTGGGCGATTTTGGGACTTATGTTAAAATGGGTAAGTTGATTGGGTCAAATTTGGTAATGACACTAGTTTTGGTCAAATGATGATTAAACGCTTGTGTTAAGTGTTAAACGGTGTTTTTGGAAGTAATCGCTCATGAGAAGTGATTTCGGGTCAAAGTGATATTTTTAACATAAGTCAAATGTGGTCAAGTGCAATATGGGTCAATATTTCACATGTTGTAGTTTTGGTGTAAATGGCGGTTTGAAATGATCACTACCTAAGTAGTAATCTAGTGTTGGGACCTAGGTTGTTCTAATTAGTGTAAAGTATAATTTGGGTTAAATTATACATTGTAGAGTGGGTTTGAATTACTACCCGAAGTGGTAATTAGTTTGTGTCCATTAGGTGTCAAATGGGCGGGTTTTGGAGGGCAAGGTGTGATCCCTCGGCTAAGGGATGTTTGTGTCGGATTCTCTTTTAGAGAATGCATATTTATATGTATATTGTGCCTATGTGTGATATAGGTGAGTGGAATAATTTTGCGTGTATGTATATGATGTATTTATTTGTGTAGCGTGAGATGTGAAGTGTCGAAGTGTTAAGACACGACATTTCACGTGACGAGGAAAGTGTCAAAGTGTTAAGACACCACTCTAGAAAGTATAATGCGTGAAGTGTCGAAGTGTAAAGGCACCACTCCGGAAAGTATAATGGGTGAAGTGTCGAAGTGTTAAGACCCACTCCGGGATGTATGATGGGTGAAGTATCGAAGTGTTAAGATACCACCCGGGGGGGAGGGGGGGTAGTGATACGCAGTGTTAAGTACGCAAACGGATGTTGTGAACACTGATGGTCTTTCGCGAGCACCATTCCCTTGTACGATTGGTTAACCATGGTTATGTGTTGTAGTTTTAGTATATTAAATTGTGAACTATATACTATTGGCGATGCTAGCTTATTGTGAATTGCGGATATTTGGTTTATACATTGTGATTGCATGGTTGTTGAATTTCTAGCTCGTATGCGGTATTTGTGTAAGTGTTTTCAAGTATGTAGATTATATATGTATATGTATAATTATTGCATTCACTAAGCTTTATGCTTACCCCTCTCATTATTTACCTTTTTATAGGTATCGTTGATGCAGAGTTACCTAGTTGATAGACTACGGTTGATAGACGTTGCTTAAGCTTGGAGGATTAGCTTTTGGATATTTGGACGCGGATTAGGGATTTGGTAGTCCCCGGGATTTTGCTCTTGGTATCGGGTTGGGTTATTGAGTCTTAACCCGTATTTTGTATAATGGGTCATTCATGTACCAAGGGTTGCGATAAAACGTTTAATGTGTTGATAAAACGTTTGACAGTTTTATTATTTATATTTAGCTGGGGTTCCCAAGCTATAAATCACCTACTTGTCTTCCTTTCAACGAGTAAGTGGTAAATATAACTCAGGTTCGTATTTTTGTATGTTTGCTGAGTAACGTGGGATAAAAGTGCCTAAATAGTTAACCCTAGTTGATAAGTGGTGATAGATTAAGATTAACTACTAATACTATAATATAACTATAAAAATAGAAATGGATAGGTATGTAGAATAGGATCCTGAAGGGGAACTATCACAAGAGTTTAACTTCCTACGATAAACACTAAACATCAATCAACTGGGCTATGAACCTAATTGATTTGTCACTAAGAGTTTAGGCTTTGAAGATTCTGGCTAAGACGGATATCCCTACTCCCAACGTTAACCTTATATGGTTTAAAAGACCTTATGGATAGAATCCTAGGTACATGAACAAAGTGGTATATCCCTAAAGGAAAGTCTCAGCTTTTCTTAATCCTAGTTGGTCTAACTATAGCAATATTCCACCACTTAATACTAAGCTATGCCTTAACATTAACAGATGTGCAATCTTAGATATTCTAAGGTACTGCTAATTGGATTAGAAGTCTATCATTTGCGATCACTTACTCAACCCCGGATCATCTTACAACATCTCAAGAACATTCTTCTGACGCGAATCATGCTTCTGAGCAAGCCAGTGTTCACTGAACTCTAGTGCCTACTCTAATCACAACCTAAATGGGCAGCTCTTCTTTGACGAATAAATGGTTATTCACACGTAGGTACTATATCCCTATTGTGACGTTAAGCACACATAACTACTTACCTTGTATCCTAGGGTTGATCAAGTCCTAATACTAGGTTATAACCTCGTAAATAAGCGGAAAGGGTGATCTGTAAATTAAACTTCTAAACCATTAAGGTTTCAGGATGATAATAGTATAAGTTTCAGATAAAGTATTCAACACATAATAAACATGTGCAATGGATAGAAAAGCATGCAAGATGAAAGCAACTTAAAGTAACAAAATAACTTCATTAAATTAAGGAAAGCATTCAACGTTTACAGACGAGATCTGGACCATTAAAAGTGCTGACATCCTCTAGACCGCTCCTATTATAATCTTCAGCGTTGGCCTCCGGGTACTTAATTTCCCGCTCGGAGGTGAGAAGGCCTTGAAAGCTCTAGTGAGAGAAAGTGTATTGTAGTGAGGAGAGGTGTGTTATGGTTGAAAACAAGCCTTTAAATACAAGTGGAAAATGCCTGCAAACGGCTGGCAGGCCGTTTGGAAAGCCGTTTGCACAAGCCGTTTGACCAGGCAACCCGTTTGCCATGCCCGTTTACCTTGGGCATGTGGCAGGCCGTTTGCCCTAGTGGCAAGCCGTTTGGTAGCCCGTTTGGCAAGCGGTTTGGTTCACTGATTTGCTGGATCGTAACTTGATTTATTGTCTTTCACAATTTTCGGCTCTAGAATCTTCGTTTTAGCTCCGATTCTCTTGATTCTTTTTGTATCGTCTTCGTAATTACTTTATCTACAAATTTCGAAAAAGCGATTATTTTTTTGACAAAGTTTTGAACTTTATGCTTTTGGGACTCAATATCGGGGGGTAAAAAGTAACTTTTTAGCCGATATCAAATATCCCACACTTAGACTTTGTTTGTCCTCAAGCAAACTTTCGGGCTTTTAACACCGAGGATTTTTATTCATAGTGATCAAGCGTTCTTTGTTTCGCAAGACGCAGGAGTGAGAACTTGGTTTTATTTTTTTTGTTATTCCCAAACCTTTTTTTCTGCAAGCATGAGAGGAGGTTACATAGCTGGGGCTATCTCACTCGGGTTACTCAATTCACTAAAGTGTTTCGGGTGTCCTATAGTTCTAAGAAATGAAATCGCTCTTAGCCATTCATGTTTGCATTCTTTGTCATAGGCTTGATCAAGACTCAAATCTCCATCACTTATTTGAGAGAATTTTCAGTTATGGACTTCGGCTTGTATCGTGAAGAGGTGGTGATTTTGGAGGTTTTGGGGTGTGAAGGGTTTGATACATAGGAGTTTTTTAAAAGATCTGTTTTGGTGATTCTTTCAGCTATTTGTCGGGAATTTCAGGACGAGCATCCTTTTTTTTTACTGCCAGGAGTTCTTTTCTCGAATCATTCTGGTTCCGCTCCTTTTTTCAGAACCTTTATTCATCGGAATATATATATATATCTATATATATATATATATAGATATAGATATAGATATAGATATAGATATATATATATATATATATATATATATATATATATATATATATATATATATATATATATATATATATATATATATATATATCTTTGGCAAGCATCTTTTGCTTTTCTCTTCGAGGTCTCCTTTTATTGGCGGTCTCTTTAATATTTATCATGGATGCTCGTATTTTCCAATTGCGTCTTTATAGAAGATTTCCCTTGATTTAAGAATCGTTGGGATTTTATTTCTTCATTCATGAAATGAAATGAGTAGGTAGTGGTGGATGAATTTATGGTGGCTTGGAGTGAAAAATGGGAATGAAGGTATTTGATGGGGGAGTTTTGTCTTCATGAATAGCCAAGGTTTCTAACTTAGTAGTTCTCATCAAAAGGTGTGATTCTGAAATGTAGATCAAGAGTAAGTTCTGATTCAGAGATTCAAATATCGACGCGCTCAATGGAAGTATAGTGAAGCACTAAAAATGAGTGTTTATTAAGCCTTATTTGGGGGTGCCTCACAACAATTATAATGGGTTGAATTTCGCCTTTCGTTATGCAATGCTCTTTTGAAAAATTTGGTTTGGTTTTTCACAAAAAGTTTTTAACCTTATTATACTCTTTTTATCTATTTCGTAACTAAAACTTTTTGATCATTTATAGAATTTTATAATTCCTAGTGTTTTATAGCTCAAAAGTTTTAAAATTTGTGAAAAATTTAGTTTATAAACACTTAAGGATTTTACTAGAATCAATATGTGAAATATTTGCTATCCCACACTTTAAATAACATTGTCCTCAATGTTAAGGATATGGCGTATCCCACACTTTAGGTTTTGAAAGAGGCGTTTTGTTATTAAAAGTTTATGGGTTGCCAAACCTACACTTAGTATTTAAAGTGGTATAGTATTTTACGTATATTCTATTTAAAAAGCGGTGAAGACGTAGTACTCCCCTATGGTTGCAGGGCTTGTAATGGATGGTTTCTTCTATTCTCGTGCTATTGCTGTGACGACCCGGAAAATTTCGACTAATTTTAAATCAAACTATCGATACGATTTAATATTTTTGACACGATAAGCAAAGTCTGTTAGGCTGAGTCTCAAAAATTTTGAACTCTTTCATATATTCAATTAACCTTCGACAATTCCTGACGATTCACGAACAACTAATTGTAAATAAATACATATATATTTAAATATATATATGTGTATATTAATTTGAAATAGAAATTTATATGAGTAAATTCATTTGTGTGAATAAAATAATATATGATATTACTATAAATCTCTCTATATAAATATATATATATATATATATATATATATATATATATATATATATATATATATATATATGCATAAATGATTTAGAATTTATTTAATAAACGCTCATAGCACTCGTTTGTCATCTTGATGGTTATTAATCAAGCTAAAAACAAACTTATAGCATATAGATAGTTAAACACATACATGGGATATTTATATCCTTATATATATTTTGATCACCCAACGTGTAACAAACAGTCACCCCACTATCTATCAACTTCCTCTATTTATAAATATATACACGTTCCATTCAAACACAAGAACCCCACTTGCAAGTTGTAAATATTCGATCTCTTTTGTTTTCCTTTCTTTTACACATACAAAAAAAAATATCTACATATACATATTCATATAAGCTTATACCACTGGTAATCTAATCAGGTAAATATCGCTGTCATACTTTTCTTTATATTCTCCCCGTGAAATTTTGTCGACATAGATACAGCGAATGATGGCTAATGATATTCTCCATGTCTTTAAAGTTCTATTATTTTATTATTAATGTTACTCTAATGTTCACCCATGAATTAGACATTATTGTACTGTGTTTTTAACAACCATCTATCAATATCTATTATTTACATAAACATAGACAGACATATAAAACATACACATATATCGAGTGATCTATCATCCTAAAACCACTTGGAATCTTTGCTTCTTTTCCTTATTTCATTCGACTCAAACTAACCACCTATAACCACTGGTCATCATCACCTCTGGCCACCATCATCTTGGTTCACCACCTTGATCGATTTCAATCACCACCCGACACCCACATTCACCTTTCATCACCAACAACCTTACTATCCTTAAACTGTAAACATCTGCTACTACTAATGAATTTGTTTCTGTTTAGATCGAATGATCATCCAATCACAACCACCACTTATTTCTTGTTATTTCTTCTTCATGATAATCACCACCATGGATGAATTAGGGGATAAACTACTACACCTGTTATTCGAATACAATGGTGACTGCTACAGCATCCACTTTATGTTTTTATTTAACCCGTTAAAAACCACCACCATTAGAACTATCATCATCCATCATTGTCGAATAAACAAATTGCAGCTCAAATGGCTACTGTTGTGACTGGTACTGTTCATCTTCTTCTTGAACTACCATTCATGAGACGACCCGTCCTAATCCATAAGGACGAATACAATAACATATGGTTACATTGCGAGGTACTTGACCTCTATATGTTACATTTTACAAACATTGCATTCGTTTTTAAAAGACAAACTTTCATTTCATTGAAAGTTGACAGGCATGCATACCCTTTCATAATATATCCAATCTATAAATGACTTAATCTATTATCTTCTTAATAATAATCTTTATTGAACTCAATGACTTGAATGCAACGTCTTTTGAAATATGCCATGAATGACTCCAAGTAATATCTCTAAATGAGCAAATACACAGCGGAAGATTTCTTTCAAACATGAGAATAAACATGCTTTCAAGTGTCAACCAAAAGGTTGGTGAGTTCATTAGTTTATCATAAACATTCATTTCCACCATTTTAATAGACTACAAGATTTCGGATATTTTATTGTACACGTAACCCGAGTACAAAATAGTACGCATAACCTGCGAATTAAAAATCATCCATATGGTAAACACCTGGTAACCGACATTAACAAACGCATCTAGAATATCCCCAATATACAGGTACACTCATCTGTGTATAAAATCGAAGTACTAAAGCATCCGTAACCCTAATGGGATGTGTCAAAGTCCATAGATCTATCTTAAGGATTCTCATCAATTTGGGGGTCTGTTCCCAAATTCTTAGGCTACCAAGCTAAAAGGGTGATATCCAGTATAATAATTCAATCATAGAATGTAGTTTCAAGTACTTGTGTCTATTTCGTAAAACAGTTATAAAAGCAGCGCATGTATTCTCAGTCCCAAAAATATATATAAAAAGGGAGTAATGAAACTCACAATACTGTATTTCGTAGCAATAATGCATATGACGGCACTGAACAATTGCAGGGTTGGCCTCGAATTCACGAACCTATATCATTCGTATATATATATATATATATTAAACCATGTACTTGTAATTTAACATATATATATATGTATATATATATATATATATATATATATATATATATATATATATATATATATATATATATATGTTAAATTTATTAGTTATATCATATTTATATTATTAATATGTATATGTTTTATATATTCATTTTGTATAAAAAAATATTAATTTTGTTATGTCATATATATTAAGTATCTTTATATACATATATATATATATATATATATATATATATATATATATATATATATATATATATATATATATATATATATATCATTTGTTTGTTAAAAATAGTAATTATAACAATACTAAAATTATATTAAATATGGTAAAAATAATAATAATTATAATACTTAATTTTATTAATAAAGGTAATAATGTTAATAATTCTATTAGTGATAATAATAATAATAATGATATTAATGATAATAATATTAATTTTACTGTTAATGATTGTTATGATAATGATTTTAGTAATTACATAATAATATTACTCATGATAATATAAATAATAATACTTATGTTAATATTAACAATTCTATTATTTATAAAAAGATACTAATATTAATATTTACGAAAATAATAATAATTTGTATTATTTTCATAATGATAATAATAATAAACCTTTTCATCATAATGATAATAATATTAAAGTTTTAAAATTAATAATAATATCATAAATAATACTCATAGTAATAACTAGAAAAAATCCGACTGCGCGTTGCTGCGGTTGTATTCGACGCGCGGTCCAATTTGGATATACGATGTCCGTTTCGCGTATAGTTAGTCGTGGTGTATATGTATATATATGTATGTAATATAACCCGAAATATTTATTTTTTTTAACGATGTCCGTTTCGCGTATAGTTAGTCGCGTTGTGTTCGTAAAATTATTTCGAGTTGAACGGTGGTCTCGGAAAAATTTAACTCGCACCGAGCGTGAATATAGGGCCCGTTATTTAGTGTTTTTTTAACGATGTCCATTTTGCATATAGTTAGTCCCGTTGGGTTCGTGAGATTTTTTCGAGTTGAACGGTGGCCTCGGAAAAATTTAACTCGCACCGAGCGAGAAGATAGGACCCGTTATAAATTCGGGTGGAGTAAGGTTTTTTTATTTTAATTAAATTAGAAATTTATGTTTTTTACCCCTAAAAAAGGGTAAAGTTGAGGGGTTGTTGTGTAATTTGTGCGAAAGTTGGAGGACCATTTGTAGTGTGAACGCAAACTCAAAACGACAACTCGTTAAAACTGAAACGACCAAATTTGGGAGGAGGTTTAGTATATAAGTATAATAATAATAATAATAATAATAGATATAATACTTATATTTATGATAATAATAATAATAAAAATTATGATACTTATAATAATAATTATAATACTAATAATAAAAATAACAATAATAATCATAATAATAACAATAATAATAATAATAATAATAATAATAATAATCATAATAATAACTAATAATAATAATGATAGAAATAAAAAAAATAAGAGTGTATACCCCTTTAAAAGCCTTTTCTAAAAAGAAATGCCCTGGACCGGGCTCGAACCCGCGACCTCCCATTCATTCGACATATGCCTAACCATCCTTCTGTTTTGGGTTTTCTGATTTAATAGCCCGTTTTAATTATATAACCTATACTATCTGTTTCTTCTCCTTCTTCCTCTTCATTAAACTAAATCAATCAGAATCAAAATAATCATAACCCTAAACATAATCATAATCATAATCATAAATCATAATCATAAATCATAAATCATAAATCATAATCATAATCATAATCAAAATCAAAAATCGAAAATCATTACATTTAGTCATCGTCAACATCATTCATCGGTTACAATCTTCATTCTACAAACCGATTATCATCATTGTATTAACATCATCTATCCTCTGAATCCATTATTACGCCACCTCCACATGAAATCATGATTATCACTTATCAATATAACTTCGGTTTACAGCAAACAAAGTCACGAGTAACAACATCATGAACCCACCACTATTCATCACCTTCTCCGTCTAACCATCAACTCGTCATTACATCGTATCATCATCATACTATTTAAATATCCTCACAAAATCATTAACATCATTTGCTATATAAAAAAAATATCATAGAAATATTGCTGTACCAGTAAATAACGAGAAGGGAAAAGAATATACGGGTGTTTGGTTTAGTCAGGATATAATAAACATTGCAGCAGCCGTTTATTAATGGAATCTAGTGAGGACGGTTTTATGGTGTTCAGTCATTATCAAAACAGAGAAACGAAAGAAAGAAAAAGAGAAAAAAATATAGATAACAATGGTGGTTTGTGAAATGTCCCGTTCATATCGATTATAAATGTTCCATATTAATTGATTTCGTTGCGAGGTTTTGACCTCTATATGAGACGTTTTTCAAAGACTGCATTCGATTTTTAAACAAACCATAACCTTTATTTTATTGATAAAGGTTTAAAAATATTACGACGATTATCAAATAATGATAATCTAAAATATAGCATTTTGACACGATTATTACATAATGGTTTACAATAATATTACACATCAATTTAAATCTTCGAATGCAGTTTTTAAACAATATTATACAAGCATGCTGACTCCAACTCTTGTCCATAAATTAGCTTGCAACATCGGAAGCTGTTAATAATCATCTGAGAATAAACATGCTTTAAACGTCAACAAAAATGTTGGTGAGTTACAGGTTTAACCTATATATTTATCAATTCGTAATAATAGACAAGAAGATTTCATATTTCCAGTTCTTGTAAACAACATGCATGCATAAAGATCATTCATATGGATTGAACACCTGGTAACCGACATTAACAAGATGCATATAAGAATATCCCCTATCATTCCGGGACATCCATCGGACATGATAAAACAACATCAAAGTACTAAAGCATCCGCAACCATGGATGGGGTTTGTTAGGCCCAATAGATCTATCTTTAGGATTCGCGTCAATTAGTAGATTGGTTTACTAATTCTTAGGCTACCAAGCAAAAAGGAGCATATTCGGCTTCGATCATTCACCCATAGAATGTAGTTTCGATTACTTGTGTCTATTTCGTAAAACATTTATAAAACTGCATGTATTCTCATCCCAAAAATATTAGATTTTAAAAGTGGGACTATAACTCACTTTCACAGATTTTTACTTTGCTGGAAATAAGACTTGTCCACTGGTCGATTCACGAACCTATAACAAATATATACATATATATCAAAGTATGACCAAAATACATTCACAACATTTTTATTACGTTTTAACGATTTAAGTTTATTAAGTCAGCAGTCCTCGTTAGTAACCTACAACTAGTTGTCTACAGTTAGATGTACAGAAATAAATCAATATATATATATTATCTCGAATCAATCCATGACCCGGTGTCTACAAGTCTCAGACTCGATCACAACTCAAAGTATATATATTATTTTGGAATCAACCTCAACCCTGTATAGCTAACTCAAGCATTACTGCATATAGAGTGTCTATGGTTGTTCCAAATAATATATATAGATGGGTCGATATGATATGTCAAAACATTGTATACGTGTCTATGGTATCCCAAGATTACATAATATATGTTAGAATACATGTATAATACAATATAAGTTGGTTAAGTTATGATTTGTATAGATTTGTTACAAATTTGACGTAGCTACAACAAGCAAAATTATCCAATCTTGTTTTACCCATAACTTCTTCGTTTTAAATCTATTTTGAGTGATTCAAGTTGCTATGGTTTCATATTGAACTTAAGTTTATGAATCTAAATAGAAAAAGTATAAGTTTATAGTCAGAAATACAGGTTACAAGTCATTTTTGTAAAGGTAGTCATTTCAGTCGAAAGAACGACGTCTAGATGACCATTTGGGAAAACATACTTCCACTTTGAGTTTAACCATGATTTTTGGATATAGTTTCATGTTCATAAGAAAAATAATTTTCCCAGAAGAATAGATTTTAAATCAAAGTTTATCATAGTTTTTAATTATCCAAACCAAAACAGCCCCCGGTTTTACTACGACGGCGTCTATCCGGTTTTACGGTGTTCTTCGTGTTTTCAGCTTTTAAATCATTAAGTTAGTATATCATATATATATAGAAAATGTGTTTAGTTCATTTTAAAAGTTAAGTTAGAAGGATTAACTTTGTTTGCGAACAAGTTTAGAATATACTAAACAATGTTCTAGTGATTACAAGTTTAAATCTTCGAATAAGATATATATATATATATATATATATATATATATATATATATATATATATATATATATATATATATATATATATATATATATATATATATATATGAACCAAATGATGTTATAAACATCATTACTACCTCAAGTGTAGTAGGTAAACCTTCTAGAAGTGACAAGAAATGATCTAGCTTTAAAAGATCTTGGATGGCTTGAAAGTTCTTGAAGTAGGATCATGACACAAAAATAAGTTCAAATAAGATTTTTACTCGAATTAAGATAGTTTATAGTTATAGAAATTGAATCAAAGTTTGAATATGAATATTACCTTGAATAAGAAAGATAACCTACTGTAAATACAAAGGTTTCTTGATCTTAGATGATTACTTGGAATGGATTAGAAAGCTTGGAAGTAAACTAGTAAACTTGAAAGGAGTTTTAAAGTGTTCTTGAAGTGTTCTTCCTATGATGATTATAGCTTGATTCTTGAAGTAATTTTTGATGAAGATGATGATTAGTTTACTGGAAAAATTCATTCATAAGTGTGTGTAGGTGTTGAGAGAGAATTAGAAAGAGAATTGGAAGTGAAATGGAGTGGGTGGTGAGTGGTGAAGGGTGAGTGGGGTTAAAAGGAGTTCTTGTTTTTTTTCCTTGCTCATAAGTCATGCTAGTTGCCGAATGATGGTTCCTACATGTGTTGGTGACTCACAAGGGCTGCTAAGAGCTGATCATTGGATTGTATATACCAATAGTAAATACATCTAGAAGCTGTGTATTGTACGAGTACGAATACGGGTGCATACGAGTAGAATTGTTGATGAAAACGAATGAGAGTGTAATTTTGACCAACTTTGATAAGTATGAGTGTTTTGATATGTGTCTTGAAGTCTTCCAAAAGTGTATTAACACATCTTAATACACTACATGTATATACATTTTAACTGAGTCATTAAGTCATTCTTAGTCATTACATGTAAGTGTTGTTTTTGAAATCTTTAAGATAACGATCTTATTTAATGTAGTTAACCTATTGTTTATTATATTCAGTGAGATGTTAAATTATCATATTATCAAGATAAAATGGTGTATGAATATATCTTAATACGATATATATATTAAAATGTTGTTACAATGATAATCATTATATATATAACTCGTTTCGAAACTCTTAAGTTAGTAGTCTTGTTTTTACATATGTAGTTTATTGTTACTCACTTAAGGATATATTTAATTATCATTTTGTCATGTTAAACATAGTATATTAATATCTTAATATGATACATATGTATTTAGTAAGACGTTGTTATAACGATAATCGTTATATATATCGTTTCGAGTTTCTGAATTCACTAGTCTCATTTTTATGTATATAACTCATTGTTAATATACTTAGTGAGATATTTACTTATAATAATCTCATGTTAACTATATATATATCCTTATATATATCATCATGTAGTTGTTACAAGTTTTTAACGTTCGTGAATCGCCGGTCAACTTGGGTGGTCAATTGTCTACATGAAACCTATTTCAATTAATCAAGTCTTAACAAGTTTGATTGCTTAACATGTTGGAAACATTTAATCATGTAAACATAGTTCTCATTTAATATACAAACATGGAAAATTTAGGGTCACTACAGTACCTACCCATTAGATAAATTTCGTCCCGAAATTTTAAGCTGTTGAAGGTGTTGACGCATCTTCTGAAAATAAGTGCGGGTATTTCAACTTCATTTGATCTTCACGCTCTCAGGTGAACTCGGGTCCTCTACGAGCCTTCCATCGAACTTTAACAATCGGTATTTTGTTTTTCTTGAGTCTTTTAACTTCACGATCCATTATTTCGACAGGTTCTTCAACGAATTGTAGTTTTTCGTTGATTTGAATTTCGTCTAGAGGAATAGTGAGATCTTCCTTAGCTAAGTACTTCTTCAGATTCGAGACGTGAAAGGTATTATGTACATTGGCGAGTTGTTGAGGTATGTCAAGTTGGTAAGGTACTGGTCCGACACGATCTATAATCTTGAATGGCCCAGTGTACCTTGGATTTAGTTTCCCCCGTTTACCAAATCGAACAACGCCTTTCCAAGGTAAAACCTTAAGCATGACCATCTCTCCAATTTCAAATTCTATATCTTTCCTTTTAAGGTCCGCGTAGCTCTTTTGTCGACTCTGAGCGGTTTTCAATCGTTGTTGAATTTGGATGATTTTCTCGGTAGTTTCTTGGATTATCTCTGGACCCATGATTTGTCTATCTCCCACTTCACTCTAACAAATTGGAGACCTGCACTTTCTACCATAAAGTGCCTCAAACGTTGCCATCTCAATACTAGAGTGGTAACTGTTGTTGTAGGAAAATTCAGCTAAAGGTAGATGTCGATCCCAACTGTTTCCAAAATCAATAACACGTGCTCGTAGCATGTCTTCAAGCATTTGTATCGTCCTTTCGCTCTGCCCATCAGTTTGTAGATGATAGGCAGTACTCATGTCTAGACGAGTTCCCAATGCTTGCTGTAATGTTTGCCAAAACCTTGAAACAAATCTGCCATCCCTATTAGAGATAATAGAGATTGGTATTCCATGTCTGGAGATAACTTCCTTCAAATATAATCGCGCCAACTTCTCCATTTTATCATCTTCTCTCATTGGCAGAAAGTGTGCTGACTTGGTGAGACGATCGACTATTACCCAAATAGTATCAAAACCACTTGCAGTCCTTGGAAATTTAGTGATGAAATATATGGTAATGTTTTTCCATTTCCATTCCGGGATTTCGGGTTGTTGAAGTAGACCTGATTATTTCTGATGTTCAGCTTTGACCTTAGAACACGTCAAACATTCTCCTACTTATTTAGCAATATCGACTTTCATACCCGGCCACCAAAAATGTTTCTTGAGGTCCTTGTACATCTTTCCCGCTCCAGGATGTATTGAGTATCTAGTTTTATGTGCTTCCCCAAGTACCATTTCTCTTACATCTCCAATCTTTGGTACCCAAATTATTTCAGCTCTATACCGAGTTCTGTTTTCTCGAATATTAAGGTGTTTCTCCGATCCTTTGGGTATTTCATTCTTCAATTTGCCTTCTTTTACAACTCCCTGTTGCGCCTCCTTTATTTGAGTAGTAAGGTTAGTACGAATAATTATATTCATAGCTTTTACCCGTATAGGTTCTCTTTCCTTTCTATTCAAAGCGTCGGCTACCACATTCGCCTTCCCTGGGTGGTAACGAATCTCGAAATCGTAATCATTCAATAACTCAATCCACCTACGCTGCCTCATGTTCAGTTGTTTCTAATTAAATATGTGTTGGAGACTTTTGTGGTTAGTATATATAATACTTTTGACCCCATATAAATAGTGCCTCCAAGTCTTTAATGCAAAAACAACAGCGCCTAATTCCAAATCGTGTGTCGTATAATTTTTCTCGTGAATCTTCAATTGTCTAGACGCATAAGCAATTACCTTCGTTCGTTGCATTAATACACAACCGAGGCCTTGCTTTGAGGTGTCACAATATATCACAAAATCATCATTCCCTTCAGGCAATGACAATATAGGTGTCGTAGTTAACTTTTTCTTCAACAATTGAAACGCTTTCTCTTGTTCATCCTTCCATTCAAATTTCTTCCCTTTATGCGTTAATGCAGTCAAGGGTTTTGCTATTTTGGAAAAATCTTGGATGAATCTTCTGTAGTAACCAGCCAGTCCTAAAAATTGGCGTATATGCTTTGGAGTTTTAGGGGTTTCCCACTTTTCAACTGTTTCAATATTTGCTGGATCCACCTGAATACCTTCTTTGTTCACTATATGACTGAGGAATTGAACTTCTTCCAACCAAAATGCACACTTTGAAAATTAGCGTACAGTTTTTCTTTCCTCAACAATTCTAACACTTTTCTCAAATGTTTTTCATGCTTTTGATCATTCTTTGAGTAAATAAGTATGTCATCGATGAAAACAATGAAAAACTTGTCGAGATATGGCCCACACACACGATTCATGAGGTCCATGAACACAGCTGGTGTGTTAGTCAAACCAAACGGCATAACCATACACTCGTAATGACTGTAACGCGTCCTGAAAGCAGTCTTCGGAATATCATCCTCCTTCACCCGCATTTGATGATACCCGAAACGTAAATCGATCTTCTAATAAACCGATGAGCCTTGTAGTTGATCAAATAAGTCATCGATTCTCGGTAGTGGGTAACAGTTCTTGATGGTAAGTTTGTTCAACTCTCGGTAGTCGATACACAACCTGAATGTACCATCTTTCTTTTTGACAAACAAAACAGGAGCTCCCCATGGTGATGTACTTGGTCGTATAAAACCACGCTCTAAAAGTTCTTGTAATTGGTTTTGGAGTTCCTTCATTTCGCTGCGTGTGAGTCTGTATGGAGCACGAGCTATTGGTGCAGCTCCTGGTATGAGATCTATTTGAAATTCAACAGATCATTGTGGAGGTAGTCCAGGTAATTCTTTCGAAAATACATCGGGAAATTCTTTTGCGACGGGAACATCATTGATGTTCTTTTCTTCGGTATTGACTTTCTCGACGTCTGCTAGAACGGTATAGCAACCTTTTCTTATTAGTTTTCGTGCCTTCAGGTTACTAATAAGATTTAACTTCGCGTTGCTCTTTTCTCCGTACACCATTATGGGTTTTCCTTTTTCTCGTACAATGCGAATTGAGTTTCAATTTTGTAACATACGATTTCTGCTCTCTCCTTTTTTAACCAGTCCATGCCGATTATCACATCAAAACTCCCTAACTCTACTGGTATCAAATCAATCTTAAACGTTTAGCTGACCAGTTTAATTTCTCGATTCCGACATATATTATCTGCTGTAATTAATTTACCGTTTGCTAATTCGAGTAAAAATTTATTATCCAAGGGCGTCGGTGGACAAATTAGTTTAGCACAAAAATCTCTACTCATATAGCTTCTATCTGCACTTGAATCAAATAAAACATAAGCAGATTTATTGTCAATAAGAAACGTACCCGTAACAAGCTCCGGGTCTTCCTGCGCTTCTGCCGTATTAATATTGAAAACTCTTCCGCGGCCTTGCCCATTAGTATTCCCCTTATTCGGGAAATCTCTATTAATGTGGCCCGATTTTCCACATCCAAAACAAACTATGGCGGCATTATTTGTTCCGACATTATTTGTTATTTTAATTCTGTTATACATTGGTCCGTAGACCTCACACTTTGTCGCGCTATGACCATTTCTTTTACACTTGTTGCAAAATGTCATAACCCCGGGTGATGCTCTTCACACCTTTGGCATGGCTGTTTTTGGTTTTTGTTGCCATTGTTGTTGTTGAGATTGTTGTTGGGATTTTTATTATTATTGACACGTTTGTTGTAGTTGTTGTTGGGACATTTGTTGTAGTTATTGTTAGGATTGCGGTTATTGTTGCGATTGTTGTTACGGTTGTTATGATTGTTATTGTGATTGTGGTTGTGATTGTTGTTGTTGTATTGGTGACCCTTATCACTGGTTTCTTCCCATTTTCTCTTGCCCTGTTTAATGTTGGCCTCTTCGGCCGCCTGCTCCTTAATCCTTCCCTCAATCTAGTTTACTAGTTTGTGAGCCATACGACTTGCCTTTTGTATGGAGGCGGGCTCGTGTGAACTCACATCTTCTTAAATACTTTCTGGTAACCATTTAACAAATGCGTCGATCTTCTCTTCTTCATCTTTGAACACTCTTAGACATAATAGGCACAACTCTGTGAATCGTCGTTCATACGTGGTAATGTCGAATCCTTGCATTCATAATCCTCTAAGCTCTACTTTGACGTTATTGACCTCGTTGCTGGGGAGATATTGTTCATTCATCAGGTGTTTGAATGCCTACCAAGGTAGCGCGTAGGCAGTATCTTGTCCCACCTGCTCGAGATAGGTATTTCACCATGTTAACGCAGTGCCTGTGAAGGTGTGCGTAGCGTACTTTACTTTATCTTCTTCAGTGCACTTACTTATGGCAAACACTGATTCGACCTTCTCGGTCCACCGTTTTAATCCAATTGGACCCTCGGTTCCATCGAATTCCAGAGGTTTGCAGGCAGGGAATTCTTTATAGGAGCATCCTACACGATTTTGTGTGGAATTAGTTCCACTGCTAGATCCAGAGTTATTGTTATTTTGCACCGCAGCCTGTACTGCGGCTATGTTTGCTGCAAGGTAAACACGGAAGTCTTCCTCGCTCATGTTCAAGTTCTGACGAGTAGTCGGTGCCATTCCCTTCAAAAATAGCCAAAAGAATTAAGTTAATCATATAGAATATTAAGAGTAGTCAATAGTATTTCGTAGCATAATATGAACTTATTTATAAAAGCTTTTTCTTCATATTAGCGTTTTATAATTTTTCATTCGGGTAGTACCTACCTGTTAAGTTCATACTTAGTAGCTAATATACAATTCAACTACTACAATTCTATATGAAAAACTGATTACAATAATATTTCGCATTCAAACTTTTATACAATATTTTACAAACTTACAATACCTCTATTCTACATATAGTATGAAATATAGCACACAATAACTTTAATACAAGGCAGTTGCGAAGTCAATTCTAGTTAATACGCAAGTCGTTCAGCAAAGGCAATAAAGACACGTAATTCATAAGTCCAGAAATAAGTCATGCATTCGGGTTTTACTAGTACTATTTCCCATCCTTGATCTTGTGAAAAATAACCGTTGTGACCGTTGGCTAGGCAGCATGTTGTAACGTTTTCAAAAGGACGGGGGTTACGTAATGCCCAACAGCTCCGCAATAATCTAAAAATCTTATTTCTCACCCCAACTACTGAATCCGTCACTTGTGGGAATGTTTTATTTAGTAGTTGTAATCCTATGTTCTTTTTCTCGATTTGGTGAGAAGCGAACATTACTAACCCGTAGACATAACATGCTTCTTTATGTTGCATGTTTGAAGCTCTTTATAAAGAACGAAGTCCTATGTTGGGATAGGTAGAGTCAAAATAGGCTCTCAACCCGTAGCGTAAAATTGCATCTGAGTTCCCCGCATTCAATACTTTAAAGAAAACACGGCGTAACTTATGGTCTCCCAAATGTAATATACCCCATATATTAAAGGAAAGCCTTTTATAAACTAAGGCATGCCTGGAACGTCTTTCAAATGTTTGACAAACTAATTTTGCCATAAATAATTGTGCCGATGAACTCTGACCGACTCAAGACAAGATTTCATCAATCATGTCCCCGGGTAGGTCTTCTAAAATATTCGGTTGTCTATCCTTAACGTCCATTGTGTGTTTTTTTTTTATACTGTAAAAATAGACGAGGATTAGATTCGTAAAAGATAATTAACAAACAATACAAGCAATTTTAAAAATACAAGCACACTATAATACATATATTACACAACATGATTACAACTCTTTATTCCGACTCACTCGTTTCTTCCTCTTCGGACTTGGTTCGTTTCGCTAATTTCCTAGGGATATATGGTGCTCCCCTAATACGAGACGTTATTTTCTCAAATGGTCTAGAAAAACCTGGTGGCTTAGATGTTCCCGGGTTATAGTGAAAGTTTAAGAAATACGGGTGTTTACGGTACACCCCATCAGGGTACTTCATGTTAACATAAAGGTCATCGGTTTTGGGCTCGGATTTTTCTATTTTAATGCCTTTTCCCTTATTGTTTTCTTTTGCTTTTTCAAGTTGGGTCGAGGTAATTTCTATAACATCATCGGAATCCTCATCGGGATCCGATTCATCAGAAAACTGGTAATTTTCCCAATATTTTACTTCCTTGGCGGAAACACCATTGACCATTTTTAACTTTGGTCCATTGGTTGAGGATTTTCTTTTATTTAACCGTTTTTCTGTAGTTATTAATATTTCTTCCTCTGAAACCTCTTCTTCCGGTTCCTCCTCTTCCGGTTCTTCCTCAGGAATTTGTGAATCTTCCCAAAATATATTCGACTCTTCATTATTATTAGGTGAGTCGATGGGATTTGTACTAGAGGTAGACATCTATCACACAATATCAAACACGTTAAGAGATTAATATATCACATAATATTTACATGTTAATAATATATAGTTTTCAACAAAAAGTGTTAAGCAATCGTTTTTTTAAAGAAAACACGGTCGAAGTCCAGACTCACTAATGCATCCTAACAAACTCGGTAAGACATACTAATACAAATTTCTGGTTCTCTAAGACCAACGCTCTGATACCAACTGAAATGTCCCGTTCATATCGATTATAAACGTTCAATATTAATTAATTTTGTTGTGAGGTTTTGACATCTATATGGGACGTTTTTCAAAGACTGTATTCGATTTTTAAACAAACCATAACCTTTATTTTATCGATAAAGGTTTAAAAATATTACGACGATTATCAAATAATGATAATCTAAAATATAGCGTTTTCACACGATTATTACATAATGGTTTACAATAATATTACACATCAATTTAAATCTTTGAATGCAGTTTTTAAACAATATTATACAAGCATGCTGACTCCAACTCTTGTCCATAAATTAGCATGCAACAGCGGAAGCTCTTAATAATTACCTGAGAATAAACATGCTTTAAACGTCAACAAAAATGTTGGTGAGTTATAGGTTTAACCTATATATTTTTCAATTCATAATATTAGACCACAAGATTTCGTATTTCCATTTCTTGTAAACAACATGCACGCATAAAAATCATTCATATGGATTGAACACCTGGTAACCGACATTAACAAGATTCATATAAGAATATCCCCTATCATTCCGACATCGAAGTACTAAAGCATCCGCAACCATGGATGGGGTTTGTTAGGCCCAATAGATCTATCTTTAGGATTCGTGTCAATTAGTAGATCGGTTTACTAATTCTTAGGCTACCAAGCAAAAAGGGGCATATTCGGCTTCGATCATTCACCCATAGAATGTAGTTTCGATTACTTGTGTCTATTTCGTAAAACATTTATAAAACTGTATGTATTCTCATCCCAAAAATATTAGATTTTAAAAGTGGGACTATAACTCACTATCACAGATTTTTACTTTGCCGGAAATAAGACTTGGCCACTGGTCGATTCATAAACCTATAACAAATATGTACATATATATAAAAGTATGACCAAAATACATTCACAACATTTTTATTACGTTTTAACGATTTAAGTTTATTAAGTCAGCAGTCCTCGTTAGTAACCTACAACTAGTTGTCCACAGTTAGATGTACAGAAATAAATCAATATATATATTATCTCGAATCAATCCATGACCCAGTGTCTACAAGTCTCAGACTTGATCACAACTCAAAGTATATATATTATTTTGGAATCAACCTCAATCCTGTATAGCTAACTCAAACATTACTGCATATAGAGTGTCTATGGTTGTTCCAAATAATATATATAGATGGGTCGATATGATATGTCAAAACATTGTATACGTGTCTATGGTATCCCAAGATTACATAATATATGTTAGAATACATGTATTATACAATATAAGTTGGTTAAGTTATGATTTGTATAGATTTGTTACAAATTTCACGTAGCTACAACAAGCAAAATTATCCAATCTTGTTTTACACATAACTTCTTTGTTTTAAATCCGTTTTGAGTGATTCAAGTTGCTATGGTTTCATATTGACCTTAAATTTATGAATATAAATAGAAAAAGTATAAGTTTATAGTCGGAAATACAGGTTACAAGTCGTTTTTATAAAGGTAGTCATTTCAGTCGAAAGAACGACGTCTAGATGACCATTTTGGAAAACATACTTCCACTTTGAGTTTAACCATGATTTTTGGATATAGTTTCATGTTTATAAGAAAAATCAATTTTCCAGATGAATAGCTTTTAAATCAAAGTTTATCAGCGTTTTTAATTATCCAAACCAAAACAGCCCCCGGTTTTACTACGACGGCGTATATCCGGTTTTACGGTGTTCTTCGTGTTTCCATCATTAAGTTAGCATATCATATAGATATAGAAAATGTGTTTAGCTGATTTTAAAAGTTAAGTTAGAAGGATTAACTTTGTTTGCGAACAAGTTTAGAATTTACTAAACTATGTTCTAGTGATTACAAGTTTAAATCTTCGAATAAGATAGTTATATATATATATATATATATATATATATATATATATATATATATATATATATATATATATATATATATATATATATATATATATATATATATATATGAATCGAATGATGATATGAATATCATTACTACCTCAAGTTTATTAGGTAAACCTGCTGGAAGTGATAAGAAATGATCTAGCTTCAAAGGATCTTAGATGGCTTGAAAGTTCTTGAAGTAGGATCATGACACAAAAACAAGTTCAAGTAAGATTTTTACTCGAATTAAGATATTTTATAGTTATAGAAATCGAATCAAAGTTTGAATATGAATATTACCTTGAATAAGAAAGATAACCTACTGTAAATAACAAAGGTTTCTTGATCTTAGATGATTACTTGGAATTGATTAGAAAGCTTGGAAGTAAACTAGTAAACTTGAAAGGATTTTTGAAGTGTTCTTCCTATGATGATTATATCTTGATTCTTGAAGTAATTTTTGATGAAGATGATGATTAGCTTACTGGAAAAATTCGTTCATAGGTGTGTGTAGGTGTTGAGAGAGAATTAGAAAGAGAATTGGAAGTGAAATGGAGTGGGTGGTGAGTGGTGAAGGGTGAGTGGGGTTAAAAGGAGTTCTTGTTTTGTTTCCTTGCTCATAAGTCATGCTAGTTGCCAAATGATGGTTCACACATGTGTTGGTGACTCACAAGGGCTGCTAAGAGCTGATCATTAGAGTGTATATACCAATAGTAAATACATCTAGAAGCTGTGTATTGTACGAGTACGAATACGGGTGCATACGAGTAGAATTGTTGATGAAAACGAATGAGAGTGTAATTGTGACCAACTTTGATAAGTATGAGTTTTTTGATGTGTCTTGAAGTCTTCCAAAAGTGTATTAATACATCTTAATACACTACATGTATATACATTTTAACTGAGTCGTTAAGTCATCGTTAGTCGTTACATGTAAGTGTTGTTCTTGAAACCTTTAAGATAACGATCTTATTTAATGTAGTTAACGCATTGTTTATTATATTTAGTGAGATGTTAAATTATCATATTATCATGATAACATGATGTATGAATATATCTTAATACGATATATATATTAAAATGTCGTTGCAACGATAATCGTTATATATATAACTCGTTTCGAAACTCTTAAGTTAGTAGTCTTATTTTTACATATGTAGTTTATTGTTACTCACTTAAGGATATATTTAATTATCATTTTGTCATGTTAAACATAGTATATTAATATCTTAATATGATACATATGTATTTAGTAAGACGTTGTTATAACGATAATCGTTATATATATCGTTTCGAGTTTCTGAATTCACTAGTCTCATTTTTATGTATATAACTCATTGTTAATATACTTAGTGAGATATTTACTTATAATAATCTCATGTTAACTATATATATATATATATATATATATATATATATATATATATATATATATATATATATATATATATATATATATCCATATATATATCATCATGTAGTTGTTACAAGTTTTTAACGTTCGTGAATCACCGATCAACTTGGTGGTCAATTGTCTACATTAAACCTATTTTAATTAATCAAGTCTTAACAAGTTTGATTGCTTAACATATTGGAAACATTTAATCATGTAAACATAGTTTTCATTTAATATCTAAACATGGAAAAGTTCGGGTCACTACAATTTGATTGTTAAGTTGGTGTTGTGATGGGTTACTTGGGTCTTGGTTCAGCAACAAAACAAACGCAGCAGTAGTAGCTGCACATCAAGAAATTGATGATGGTGTTGATTGTGTTGATCGACACTTATGAAAGAAACAAAAAGTAATAGAACGCAGGGGTGGTAAGTGGGTTGGAGATGGTGGTCTTTGAGGGTTGTTCTTGAAGGTGAGGGTTGTAAATGGTAAGGTGGAGTGGTGATCGATGTGGTGGTGATCGGACGAAGGCGGAGGTGTGCTCACCGTGGTGGTGGGTGATTTTGAGAAGAATTCACAAGAAAGAAGGTGTTTGTTCATGGGTATATCGATCAGTGATCATATATATAGGTGTATATATATATATGTCTAAGTATAATGCATATACTTCTGTAAGGGAAAGAGATAGATAGGAAAAGAAATATAAAGGTGATGGTATAGTGCTTCATGGGTGGGTTGTTTTCCAAACGAATCTTATATGTCAGTGTATATATAGATTAGATATTGTAATATATAACTAATACTCAACTAAAACAAACACAGTGATAATAATAATATATAATATAAATTACATAATTCAAACGTGTGTGATTGAGTTATTGTATGTAGTAGCTCATTGTCTATATTAGAAAAGCAAGTGGCCATCTCTATCTATATATAAAGTGAAAGAACACGGACAATAAACAATTAAGAAAATATCTACCTTGCATACAGTGAAGCCATCACATATTTTGTAAGGATTCGGTCGACATCACTTTTAATTTACTAACCAATATATCGTGCTCCAATGTTAATGAGTGGCGGATAAAAAGTCCTCAGAAAAATCTCAAATTCTTAAATTAAATTCCTTTATTTATTTCGGTCAATATGGTAAAAATAATCGGTCATTAATTGTTTAAAATTATTAAATAAAATTTAAATTAATTATTAGTTCCCATCCCCAAGTAAAATATAATAAGTGTTAAAATTTAATAATTAGATCCAAAATACATTTCTAATAAGCCTATAATTTATATCACTCATTTTCGGATCACCGTTTATATTTAAAATCACCTAAGTTCTTTTTTAACTTGTTTAAAATCGATCCAATGACAATTGAGCGTTACTGTCGATTTTTCGAAACTATCAATTATTCAGTATACTTCATTTACATATGTAGATATGTTTTAAATAATAAATATTATATATGAATATATATACATTTTAATATATATGTATGATGTATCTATTTACAAATAGTTGTTCGTGAATCGTCGGAATGGTCGAAGGGTAATTGCATATATGAAAACAGGTCAAAAATTTTTGAGACTTAACCTTAGAGACTTTGCTTATCGCGTCAAAAATATTAAATCGTATCGAGAGTTTGGTTTAAATTTAGTCAAAATTTTCTAGGTTGTCACAATTCATACTCCTGCTCGAACTATATTTTTTTTACTCGATACCTGTTACAAGCGAATGTTGTTACTGCTTTACTTCTCATCGTACATATAACGACCCTCATTTTTCCATTCTGAAGTGACTAAAATGCCCTTAGGGTTTCACCAGGTTGTTTTGTATATTTGAGTTAGGGTTATTATCCATTCATAATTAATGATCTTAATTAATACTTTAATTTATTAATTAAAACCCAAACCCTAATATTATTTAAAACCCTAAACCTAACCCTATACATTAAATACAAAACCCTAATACCATTTAATATTAAATATTAAACCCAAACTCTAAAAAGCTATTATTATTAATGTTAATATTATGATTAAATAAAATGTATTTTAAATAAGATGTAAAATATATATATATATATATATATATATATATATATATATATATATATATATATATATATATATATATATATATATATATATATATATATATAATATATAAATAAATGCAAAATGCCGAAATAAAAATAAAATAAAATATATATATATAATCATTAAATAAAATCGGCTAGGGGATTAGTATAAAAGGAAACTTAGTTAACAAGTAATTACTAATCCTAATTAATTTCTAATACTTGTATCATAATCTTCACCTTGAACACTAAGTTTCATGAATCCTAAATTAATCTCAACACTTGATTTGCTTCCTATAAAAAGTCTCATGTGTTTCCATCAATTGCACCACAAAATTTCTCCTTGCTTTGCAAATTAGTAGACTGATCCCTCCAGCATTTTCCCTCTTATATTGGTCGACATCCCTGACAGCCCTTCATCCTCCTGAGTTTGTTGCTGCAATTCGCGAATCAAACAGCCCAGGAAAACGATCCCATTGTTGCTGCTGTGTGGTGACCCGAAAATTTCCGAACAAATTTAAACTTAATCTTTATATCTTTGACATGATGAGCGAAGTCTGTAATGTTGAGTCTCAAAAATTTTGAACTGTTTCATATGTTCAATAGACCCTCGACCAGTTTCAACGATTCACGAACCACTATTTGTAAATAAATATATATAAATATATATATTAATTATTATAAATTAAAATATTATAAGAGTTAATAAATTGTGTAAATAAAATAATATATGATATTATCATTAAAAATAAATCTATATATATGTAAGGTATGTTGAATATATGTTTATATGGTTTTGAATTTATTTAGTAAACGATAATAGCACTCGTTTATCAGTCGATCGATATTGAACAAGTTAAATTTAAACTTATATAATTTTAAAATAAAAGGTGATCCGAAAATGGGTTATATGAATTATAGACTTATTAAAAATGTATTTAGGAACTAATTGTTAAATTTTAAAAATTTTTATATTTTACTTGGGGTTGGGAGGGAATAATTAATGTAATTTTTATTTATTAGTTAATGACTGAATTTTATACCATAATGACTAAAATAAATAAATATAATTATTGTAAAAATTTAGGAATTTTTCGAAGACATTTATCCGTCATTGAATTTAACAACGGAGTACGAAATTTTGTCCGCGATATAGTGTCGGCAGATAAATCTAAACTTTAGGCTACTCTACTATTACTAATTGAAATTTGTGTGTACCTTGCTTCTCTTTATCATTTACACATTTCTTAATTTTAAGATTATATTATTTTAATTACATTCCACTTGTAAACTGAACTATCTATCTATCTCTTCTACTGTTTTATTTTTTTGTTTCTTTTCCTACAAAATCTTCAAGATATATACACACATACATCAAATGCTTATCTACCTCACTGCATCGCATACTCGATTTATTCGTTAAACACTATACCACACCACCATGACACCTCACATTTGTTTGAGCACTAACCGAATCACCACCTTTAAACCACCACCGGTTACCCTCGCTAGTACCTTTCGTCGTGAACCATTCCATCAAACAACCACTTCTATTCTTCATTAATCAAACCGTCTTCTCCTTCACTATCTTCAAACTCTATTCTCTTCAATCACCATCATCCTAGTTTTACTCTTTTCATTTTCTGTTCTATCTAAAACCAAACCCAAAACCACCACCATATTTAATTGTTATTGCAACTCACACGACACCCACAAAGAATTTTCATTTACGGATGCTACAGTCTGCTGCTACTGTTATTTCGATGTCTATATTTATAATTCAAGAACCAAAGAATTACCATTAAACCAACAAGCACCACCTTTCTTGTATTCGCTGTTACATTCTTATATATTTCTGAATTTGGTTATTATACAACAACAATAATGAATTGATTGATATTTGCTTTTTACGAATAAAAGTAGAAAGGTGATAATGACATGTTTATTGGCAGACAACTAGTAAACTACCACTTGAATCCTAAATCCCACGATCAGGTACTTATTTAATTTAAATCAATCAATGCAAATTTTCACTTTGGCTATTTTGGAGTGGGCTTATGTTGGATCAACCGGCCAATTTACTTGCTAAATGGACTTTGAATCCAACTGTTTTCGTTTTGGGCTCACAATCAATTTACTTGCTCGATGGTAACGTGAATGATTATGGTGATGAAAGGGTACGGTTATAATGGTGATGATAAGATGAATGATACATGTATGATTATGATAATGGATGATGACACAATGGTGAGGTATTAGATGATGCTTTTCGAAAGATTATTAGATGATCCAATTGTTTTTGTATCGGGCTTCCTTTGGGCCATTAATTGATATATGGACTTGTGAGGTAATTTGGGCCATGTAAATATTTATGTGGTTGGGCCGGGATCCTTTCTCTGTTGGGCCAGGAAGATGATAATGGTGATGCACTAGTAAAGATGACGATTAAGATAGAGAATGATTAAGGCATAATGATGATAGATAGGATGATGTTATAATTTTATAATGATTATGAATGAGATGATAATGGTAATGCTAGATTTTATGTTAGATGGTTACATAGAATAATGATAGTGATGATAATGGAACGATATAGTTATGTTAGGATGATAAAAGTATGGATGATGAGTTATGATATCGATGAGGTTATGATAAATGATAATGAGGTATGATAACTAAGATGATGATGATGATTATGTTAACGAAGTGGTGACGATGTCATGGTATTTGATGATGATAGTTGGTGGTGATTAGCCTCGTTTAATTAATTGTTAAGAAGAAGAAGAAAATGAAAACCGATTTATCATTGAGTTGGATATATATGGGTTACGAGTTTAACCAGATAAAAAAATGGAGGAATGGTCATGGTGTATTATCGGGTTAGCGGGATGTCGTGGGTTCAAACCTAGACTTGGGCATTTTTTTTTTGGACTACTTCTTTGAGGTAGTTTACTTATTACCATTATTATTATTATTATTATTATTATTATTATTATTATTATTATTATTATTATTATTATTATTATTATTATTATTATTATTATTATTATTATTATTATTATTATTATTATTATTATTATTATTATTAAAAGTATTATTAAAATTATCAATTTTCTATCATTATTATTAAAATTATCATTTTTATCATTATTATTATTATTATAACTATTATTATTATTATTATTATTATTATTATTATTATTATTATTATTATTATTATTATTATTATTATTATTATTATTATTATTATTATTATTATTATTATTATTATTATATAATGAAACAACTTTTTATCTATTATTAACAATATTATTTTATCAAATAACTAATAGTTATATAAAATTCATATTTACTACATATAAAATAACTATATTAATATTTTTACAATAAATATTAATAAATGTAATTAATTAGGTTATTAATGAAAAACATAATTAAAGTAACAATTAATACACTAATAATACATAAATTGTTCGATTACCATTATATGTGTTAATATATATATAATTAATATAGGTTCGTGAATCCGAGGCCAACCTTGCATTGTTCAGTTTCATCGTATGAATATTTTTACTACAAAATATTGTAGAGTGATTTTCATTTGCTCCCTTTTTACTCTTTATATTTTTGGGACTGAGAATACATGCGCTACTTTATAAATGTTTGACGAAATAGACACAAGTACTTAAAACTACATTCTATGGCTGGATTATTAAACCGAATATGCCCCTTTTTAGTCTGGTAATCTAAGAATTAGGGAACAGACACCCTAATTGACGCGAATCCTAAAGATAGATCTATTGGGCCCAACAAGCCCCATCCAAAGTACCGAATGCTTTACTACTTCGAATTTATCATGTCCGAAGGGAGTCCCGGAATGATGGGGATATTCTATATGCATCTTGTTAAGGTCGGTTACCAGGTGTTCACTATATGAATGATTTTTATCTCTATGTATGGGATGTATATTGAAATATGAAATCTTGTAGTCTATTAAAATGATGGAAATGAATGTTTATGATAAATTAATGAACTCACCAACCTTTTGGTTGACACTTGAAAGCATGTTTATTCTCAGGTATGAAAAAAATCTTCCGCTGTGCATTTTCTCATATTAGAGATATTACTTGGAGTCATTCATGATATATTTCGAAAGACGTTGCATTCATGTCGTCGAGTTCATCAAGATTATTACTAAGTCAATTATAGTTGGATATATTATGAAATGGTATGCATGCCGTCAACTTTTAATGTAATGAAAGTTTGTCTTTTAAAAACCAATGCAATGTTTGTAAAATGTATCATATAGAGGTCAAGTACCTCGCGATGTAACCAAATGTAATGTATTCGTCCAGATGGATTAGGACGGGTCGTCTCATGTGGTATCAGAGCGGTGGTCTTAGCGAAACAGGTCTTGCATTAGTGTGTCTAACTGATAGTTGTTTAGATGCATTAGTGAGTCTGGACTTCGACCGTGTCTGCATGTCAAAAGTTTTGCTTATCATTTCGTGTCGAAAATTACCTGCTTATCATTCTTGGTCTAGACACATCTTACTGCATTGATTGCATGAATAGTGTATAGACAAATTCATATCTTAGCATATCTGCTAATCCATATCTTAGCGTATCTATTACTGTAGACTTTATCTGACACGTTTCCTTAATTCCCTCCGTAATTTACGGGATCTTCTGTACTATGTATAGGTATTCTATGTAAATAGAATATCATCTGATATCCGAAAATCATTTCATATCAAAAAATCCTTTATTCCATCGTACGAAATGGAACTCATCACTAGTTCAAGTCCCTCAGATTCCGATATGGAATTTCACTCAAGCTCCGAAAGTAGTGTGACCGGAATGGATCAACCAATTAGCCATCATATATTCTGGATGAATTGGGGATGGGTTCGTAGTCTACTAAATCATTGGAGACAAGAAGGAGGTGATCGCTTTCATCCACCATATTGCCCTCTTGGCTAAGAACCTGAAGTACTTACCAACGAACCTATCCGAAACACCATTTTCAGCCTCATTTCTAGAGTATCTTGTCACGATTATATACTATACCAAATTCTAGATCTTATTTATCCGCTCGTTCAAACCGACAATCACCCAGGTGTAATAGAAGAAGTCAACGAGCTTCGCGCTTGGGTAGTAGTTTTAGAGAATATGGTGCAAAGGTTACAAGCACCAGCAACAGCACCAACAGCAACATCCGCATCCCACACCTCGACATCACAATCTGTACCTCGAGCATCAACATCGTACTTACCATAGATACCAAGGAGTACTAATAAGAATCAACGATGAAGTATTGATTCATAACTTCATTGGAGAACTATTAGGCGGCGATTATGTAATCTGTAAAGTCTTAGAGATTATTTATTTTAGCTCAAACAAAAAAGGAAATGAGATTAATATCATATTAACTCATAAATCCATGATTACATCTGAAGAAAATATACATGTATATATGTTTTCATAAGGATTGTAATTAAAAATTCTTTTGTACAAACTGTTAATGGTGAAAATATTTCAACGGGTGGGTAATACCCGAGGAATATTTAGATTTCACATTAATATGTCACATTGTACATTCTTCGAAGCTGATTCAACAGTCATTTACTATCCTACTTACAACCACCGATATACGTATCCGTTCACTGTAGAATAACCATTTTCATCCAAATTCATATTTGGATTTTGATTTACCAGAATCCAACAAGTGGCATAATGAAGAAAACATTGGACAAAATCAAATTTGTTAGAAATAAACAAATTAACTATGAGAAATTTTGTTAAGAATCCACGCTAACTGTTCCTAGCTAACTGATTATATTTTATTTATCGCAATTTAATAATCGCAATTTATTTATCGCAATTTAAATTCTCGCAATTTTATTTATCGTCATTTAATTTCTGTTATTTATTTTGCGCACTTTAAATATCGGGACATGTATACAAGGTTTTGACATATCATATCGACGCATCTATATATATTATTTGGAATAACCATAGACACTCTATATGCAGTAATGATAGAGTTAGCTATACAGGGTTGAGGTTGATTCTATAATAATATATATACTTTGAGTTGTGATCGAGTCTGAGACATGAATATGGGTCACGATACGTATTAATTAATTTGAATATTATATATTAAACTATATACGAATTATTGGACTGCTAACTGTGGACTACCAATATTGGAGAATTAAAATGAATTAAAATATTGATTATAACATATGAAACTAAACAGTTCTTCAAGTTTGCCACTTGATTTCATCTTAAACCTCATTTGTATCTTGACGATTACAATCTGCGTTCAAACCTTTCATAATTCTTGAAGATACCTCAATCGAGAAAATGAACCGACCGTACTTCATCTACGGAAGAAAAGATTGATTCATATAGTCATGCACCTGAAAACACTCAGAACCTGAGTAAACGTTTAACACGTATCTGTGCTAGCTCCTTTGGTATTGTTGTTACCGAAAATAACATTGCAATTCTTCTTCAAATTAGCCAATTTTATCACAACTCCAGCAAGTCAACTTTAACTTTTCTTTCGAAACAACTGTATTATAACCTTAATATATATGCGTGCTCTTTTATTGTTACCGGGGAACCTTTTATATTCCACCATATTACCATCAGCGTTTAATCATCTAAAAACAAAATTCTCTTGAAACCACCTCGGATTGATAAGCGATTCAGATATGGTAGCATTAAATGTAGAGGAAACAGCAAAATTGTAGATGGTCTAAATGGCCAAAAGTTTGATAATAAAAAAAATGGAAGGTTGGGAACGCTTGATAGAAAATTTAGTACAAGGACAAATACAAGGGATTTAGCTAACCCTGAAGGAGAACGAGGACAAATACAAGGACCAAACTCTATATTCAAAGAATCCAGGTAATTCTGGATCCAATGAAATCTTCAACAAATATCTTGCTCCGAAGTCATGTTAAATCTTGTGAAAAAATCTTTCTTCATCAACCTCCGATCTTAGAAATTCCAAATTATCATCATAAATATCTTCGATATTTCTGAAGATATCTTCATAAATATTCTCGTCTGATATTAATTATCTCTCCGCGCTATCTGTGTTATATCATAAAAGGAAACTGTTTTAGTTTCTATATTCTGTATATCTTTGAGTTTAAATTATGAATGTTATTGAAGTAGTGTTGGGAACTGATGCATGAGTTAGTATAATATAATGACACTTGATCAACGTGATTATATTACAGTAAGTCATGCTGAGTTTCTATTGAAACATGATGATTCACAGACTATAACGTCATTATGTGCCATGTTACACGACTCTTACATTCTATCTAATCTATAAACATATCAAGAACATATTTTCTTGATAGTCCTATCTTTTCTCTTGAATTTTGGTAATTTAACCAATCAAGATCGTGCTATTACAATATATCTCTTAGAATATTAGTCATGTTCATTCGAAACTCCATACCTACGAATTCTGGATCATTATTCGTTTGACTTAAAGTCGAGAAGAGAAAACAAAAGTTTAAGTTGAGGGAGAATGAATAGAAGTGTGAGCTGTGAAAATAAGGAAATGAAGAGGGTGGATTTATAGTGAAATATCCGACAGAGAAATCAAAACAGATTATCACATTTAACCAAGGAGGATCCTAATTTCCTTAATTTCCAAAGAATCAAATCTTATCTAGATTTCAAAGATGACCTCTAAATCCCTTGAAATCCGAAAATCAACCGTGACTACGTCACCGGTTAAGACAAACATGCAATTATTCATTTCACTCTTTTGTGATAACTTCACTCATACGCTTCGAATAATCGAATTGTTTTATCTGTATTACTCAATAATGATAAAACTCTATTTATTGACTCATTTTCGTCATAAAAACATTTTTATTGTTAGTCATGACGACCACACTCAAATTTCGGGACGAAATTTCTTTAACGGATAGGTACTGTGACGACCCGAAAATTTCCGAACAAATTTAAACTTAATCTTTATATCTTTGACACGATGAGCGAAGTCTGTAATGTTGAGTCTCAAAAATTTTGAACTGTTTCATATGTTTAATTGACCCTCGACCAGTTTCAATGATTCACGAACCACCATTTGTAAATAAATATATATAAATATATATATATATATATTAATTATTATAAATTAAAATATTATAAGAGTTAATTAATGGTGTAAATAAAATAATATATGATATTATCATTAAAAATAAATCTATATATATATATATATATATATATATATATATATATATATATATATATATATATATATATATATATATATATATATATATATATGTAAGGTATGTTGAATGTATGTTTATATGGTTTCGAATTTATTTAGTAAACGATAATAGCACTCATTTGTCAGTCGATCGATATTGAACAAGTTAAATTTAAACTTATATAATTTTAAAATAAAAGATTATCTGAAAATGGGTTATATGAATTATAGACTTATTAAAAATGTATTTGGGAACTAATTGTTAAATTTTAGAACTTTTTATATTTTACTTGGGGTTGGGAGGGAATAATTAATGTAATTTTTATTTAATAGTTAATGACTGAATTTTATACCATAATGACTAAAATAAATAAATATAATTATTGTAAAAATTTAGGAAGTTTTCGAAGAAATTTATCCGTCATTGAATTTAACAACGGAGTACGAAATTTTGTCTGCGATATAGTGTCTGCCGATAAATCTAAACTTTAGGCTGGTCTACTATTACTAATTGAAATTTGTGTGTTCCTTGCTTCTCTTTATCATTTACACGTTTCCTAATTTTAAGATTATATTATTTTAATTACATTCCACTTGTAAACTGAACTATCTATCTATCTATCTCTTCTACTGTTTTTTTTTCCTTTTCCTACAAAATCTTCAAGATATATACACACATACATCAAATGCTTATCTACCTCACTGCATCGCATACTCGATTTATTCGTTAAACACTAAACCAGACCACCACGACACCTCACCTTTGTTTGAGCACTAACCGAATCAACACCTTTGAACCACCACCGGTTACCCTCGCTAGTACCTTTCATCGTGAACCATTCCATCAAACAACCACTTCTATTCTTCATTAATCAAACCGTCTTCTCATTCACCATCTTCAAACTCTATTCTCTTCAATCACCATCATCCTAGTTTTACACTTTTCATTTTCTGTTCTATCTAAAACCAAACCCAAAACCACCACCATATTTAATTGTGATTGCAACTCACACGACACCCACAAAGAATTTTCATTTACGGATGCTACAGTCCGTTGCTACTATTATTTCGATGTCTCTATTTATAATTCAAGAACCAAAGAACTACCATTAAACCACTAAGCACCACCTTTCTTGTATTCGCTGTTACATGCTTATATATTTCTGAATTCAGTTATTATACAACAACAATAATGAATTGATTGATATTTGCTTTTTACGAATAAAAGTAGAAAGGTGATAATGACATGTTTGTTGGCAGACAACTAGTAAACTACCACTTGAATCCTAAATCCCACAATCAGGTACTTATTTAATTTAAATCAATCAATGCAAATTTTCACTTTGGCTATTTTGGAGTGGGCTTATTTTGGATCAACCGGCCAATTTACTTGCTAAATGGACTTTGAATCCAACCGTTTTCGTTTTGGGCTCACAATCAATTAGACTGCGACGGTTTTCTGCTTACTAGCAAGCTGTGAACGTAAATTATAGTTTATATATATATATATATATATATATATATATATATATATATATATATATATATATATATATATATATATATATATATATATATATATATATATATATATATATATATATATATATATATATATATATATATATATGACAACACCTAATGGTAACATGAATGATTATGGTGATGAAGGGGTACGGTTATAATGGTGATGATAAGATGAATGATACATGTATGATTATGATAATGGATGATGACATAATGGTGAGGTTTTAGATGATGCTGTTCGAAAGATTATTAGAAAAATAAAAAATTAAAAAAATCACGGAATTGTTTTTTTTGTATTGTTTTTGTATCGGGCTTCCTTTGGGCCATTAATTGATATATGGACTTGTGAGGTAATTTGGGCCGTGTAAATATTTATGAGGTTGGGCCGGGATCCTTTCTCTGTTGCGCCAGGAAGATGATAATGGTGATGCACTAGTAAAGATGACGATTAAGATAGAGAATGATTAAGGCATAATGATGATAGATAGGATGATGTTATAATTTTATTATGATTATGAATGAGATGATAATGGTAATGCTAGATTTTATGTTAGATGGTTACATAGAATAATGATAGTGATGATAATGGAACGATATGGTTCTGTTAGGATGATAAAAGTGTGGATGACGAGTTATGATATTGATCAGGTTATGATAAATGATAATGAGGTATGATAACTAAGATGATGATGATGATTATGTTAATGAAGTGGTGATGATGTCATGGTATTTGATGATGATAGTTGGTGGTGATTAGCCTCGGTTGATTAATTGTTAAGAAGAAGAAGAAAATGAAAACCGATTTATAATTGAGTTAGATATATATGGGTTACGAGTTTAACCAGATAAAAAAATGGAGGAATGGTCATGGTGTATTATCGGGTTAGCGGGATGTCGCGAGTTCAAACCTGGACTTGGGCATTTTTTTAGGACTACTTCTTTGAGGTAGTTTACTTATTACCATTATTATTATTATTATTATTATTATTATTATTATTATTATTATTATTATTATTATTATTATTATTATTATTATTATTATTATTATTATTATTATTATTATTATTATTATTATTATTATTATTATTATTATTATATTATTATTATTATTATTATTATTATTAAAAGTATTATTAAAATTATCAATTTTCTATCCTTATTATTAAAATTATCATTTTTATCATTATTATTATTATAACTATTATTATTATTATTATAGAATGAAACAACTTTTTATCTATTATTAACAATATTATTTTATCAAATAACTACTAGTTATATAAAATTCATATTTACTACATATAACATAACTATATTAATATTTTTACAATAAATATTAATAAATGTAATTAATTAGGTTATTAATGAAAAACATAATTAAATAACAATTAATACACTAATAATACATAAATTGTTCGATTACCATTATATGTGTTAATATATATATAATTGATATAGGTTCGTGAATCCGAGGCCAACCTTGCATTGTTCAGTTTCGACGTATGAATATTTTACTACAAAATATTGTAGAGTGAGTTTCATTTGCTCCTTTTTTACTCTTTATATTTTTGGGACTGAGAATACATGCGCTGCTTTATAAATGTTTGACGAAATAGACACAAGTACTTAAAACTACATTCTATGGCTGGATTATTAAACCGAATATGCCCTTTTTTAGTCTGGTAATCTAAGAATTAGGGAACAGACACCCTAATTGACGTGAATCCTAAAGATAGATCTATTGGGCCCAACAAGCCCCATCCAAAGTACCGGATGCTTTACTACTTCGAATTTATCATGTGTGAAGGGAGTCCCGGAATGATGGGGATATTCTATATGCATCTTGTTAAGGTCGTTACCAGGTGTTCACCATATGAATGATTTTTATCTCTATGTATGATGTATATTGAAATATGAAATCTTGTGGTCTATTAAAATGATGGAAATGAATGTTTATGATAAATTAATGAACTCACCTACCTTTTGGTTGACACTTGAAAGCATGTTTATTGTCAGGTATGAAAGAAATCTTCCGCTGTGCATTTGCTCATATTATAGATATTACTTGAAGTCATTCATGACATATTTCGAAAGACGTTACATTCGAGTCGTCGAGTTCATCAAGATTATTACTAAGTCAATTATAGTTGGATATATTATGAAATGGTATGCATGCCGTCAACTTTCGATGTAATGAAAGTTTGTCTTTTAACAACGAATGCAATGTTTGTAAAATGTATCATATAGAGGTCAAGTACCTCACGATGTAACCAAATGTAATGTATTCATCCAGATGGATTAGGACGGGTCGTCTCATGCTGTTTGCTGTTTCTGTTCGTGATCAAGAGGACCCAAGAAAAACCTTATTTTGGGTCGTGATTTCCTGTTGAGCTGCTGCTGGTTTCTGTTTCTGTTTCGCAACACCATCATCATCATATTCTTGATCTTAATCTTATTAAGGTAGTTACTAAAACTCTAGTTTAATCATGCTTTTGAATCAATTACTCTTAAGTTGTTATCAAGTATTGTGTTTAAGTATTGTTAATGAATTATGAATGTGAATGAATAAATATAATGAATATGGTTAGTTATTAAGTTAATATGATTAAAGATATCATAAAAGATTATGTGATTGTTAAATTAAAAGTACTAGGTTAAGATGAACTAGTTAATGAATATCATGTATTGATTATGATTGTTATGATTAGGGTTAAAATGTTTGAATAATGATTATGGTTATGTATATACATGAAGTATTATGAATAAGGGTTACAAGTTTAGTAATAAGATTGTAATTAAAAACTTATGATTTTATGTTAATGTTATTAGGTTATGATTATGAAAAAAGTTATGATTTTATGTGCATGGGTTTGATTAATAGTTAATAATGATAATCATAAACATGCATGCATACGTATGTATGTACATGTATACATTGTAGATATATGTGTGTGTGTATATGTAAATATATACATACGTGTATATGTATGTGTTTATATGTATGTATATGTACGTGTGTATGTATGTATGAGTGTGTATTGTGTAAGTTATATAAGATTAATAAATATAAAAAGAAAAGTAATAAGTGTATGTATATATGTATCATTTTTACACTAATGTATATGTAACACTTACATATAATATATACATATACCATATAGCTATAAACATATACATGTATAATAATAATAATAAAGAAAATATATGTATGTATCTATATGTATCACCTTTGACATAAGATATATGTAACACATACACATAATGTATATATATACCACATAGTTATGAACATATATATGTATCATATAGGTGTATCTATATATATATATATAACACATATAATGATAAGATTTCATAATAGCTAATTAATAAAAGAGTAATACTATTATTATTAGTATAACCTGTAAACCTAACTATACAGTAACACCATAAATTACGCTAAGTATATTATCACCTATATATATATATATATATATATATATATATATATATATATATATATATATATATATATATATATATATATATATATATATATATATATATATATATATATATATATATTTAAGAAGATCGTAAATAAATTGTTATGTGTAAATCTTTAATGTGAAGGTTGTAATTAAAGATAACGTACAAAGACTACAAACATCACATCTACTTGTGGCCTAGGGTGATCCTTGTTGCCATTATGGGACAAGCTTGTGGATCTCGAATGCCAAGACTTATTCTAGTCAAGAGTCCTGGGCGCCCGGTAACAATAGATCATTCGAATGACTTGCATGTTAGCAACTAAGTTTGGGCGAGATTGTACAACATCTTTGTTAAGAATTATAACCCGAGCTTCTTAAACTATAAGCTTACTATAAGTGGAAGCTGTCCATAAATAGTAGGTTTCCAAAAATAGAAACTTTTGAGAAATAGGAACTTTTCTCGAAAACCGTCACTGTTAATATAGTTTGCTATATTAATAAACAAACTTTATGTCTATTAGACATTAACTAATTAAAGGTTATATCTCTAGGTTGAGATCTCCGTTTACATACTCTGTTCATACAACTTGCGTGGAATTACTTACTTGCTACTAAGGTGAACTTCATAGCCCCATTTTTACTATTTATTAACTGTTTTACAACTTTTGGGGTGAGATACATGCTTGCTTTAAAATGATTTACAATTTAGACACAAGTACCTAAACTATTTGATATGCAATTTCATGAGACTTTTGTTAAACATGTATTTATTTTTACATACAAATCCCCGCCATAATATCGTTAATTGCTGGAATTGGAATTTTGCAAGCTTAATTGTTGTCAGTAGGCCTATTGAGAATGACGTCTCTACCCATTTGCGTGATCGTCAAGGGGGTACATAATAATGATTGCCGACACCCGTACAGTGTCAGGGGTTAATGTTTAGTTCGATATTATAACTCATGGCATATTGAATATTTTGATATTTTGAACTAAATCTTGTGGTCTAAAACATATTATGATTGTTAAACCTATGATGTTCACTCAACCATTGTGTTGACACTTTAAGCATGTTTGTCTCAGGTGAAGATTAGCTTGTGTGCGGCCCTATGATGCTTAGTTAGTTGTTGCATTGGAGTCCACATATTAGACTTATCATTTGTTATATACACATGAATTTCATTATGTAAAACAATATTATGTTTTCGCTGCAAGTTCAAATTTTGTTATAAAACGTCTCATTTAGAGTCGTTCTGGTTTATACATACTTGTGTTGTGATATTGTGAAGTCATATTTCCCCTGCCCTATTTGGGGTATGACAGAGTGGTATTAGAGTCAGGCTTGTTATAGAGGACCTTGATTGCATTTTATGTGTGGCTTACGTGTTAGTTAGGGTGCCTTAGCAATCTATAGGACTATAACCTTTCATGCCTTAGTTTAAGCACCTTACTTATTTGTCGATATTCTTTCCTTAGTTTAAAGTGCGAACCTCATTTCTATGCTTTTCTTACTATGCTCTCCTTATATCTTTATCGTCATACCGTGCCTTAGAATCTGCTTAGTACTCCTTCTCTAGGATGTCTAATCAACCCCCAGCCAACATTTTTGATACCGAAGGATCTATCCGCACACCCAATTACTCACTTGCTTCACCATCATTATCACTAACTAACTCACACTACCTTTTCTTATCCATTGGTTTTGCTACCTAGTGCACCATAACTCTTCAAATAATACTGTTCTTGTGTATTGAAGATCATGTCTCATTCAACTCGTGGTGCTAACACTCTTCCAAATGTTACTTTGACTCCCGCACAAATTCAACAACTGCTTGCTGCCGCCCAAGGCAACAATAATCAAGGGAACAACCAAGGAAACCCACCTACATCATGCACCTACAAGGAGTTTATGAATTGTAAGCCTCCATTATTCAATGGAAATGAAGAAGCAGTCGAATTGACTCGTTGGTTCAAAAAATGCGAATCAATCTTTCGTATCTGTAACTGCGCGGAGGTCGACCGAGTGAAGCATGCCACTCATACACTAAGTGGTCTTGCTTTGACTTGGTGGAACGCTTATGCCCAAACTGTAGGGCTAGATGCTGCTAATGCTATTCCATGGGCCGTTGTGAGAAGAATGATGACTGATAAGTTTTGCCCAAGGAACCAAATCCAAAAGCTAGAAGTAGAGCTTTGGGAGTTGAAGGTTAATGGTACCAATATTGAAGCTTATACCAACAGGTTTATAGAGTTGGTTTCATTGTGCCCAGATATGGTGCCCATTGAACAAAAGAAGATTGAGCGATACATAAAAGGTCTTCCTGACGAGATTCAAGGAAATGTTATTGCTGCTAGGAAAGAGACCTTAGATGCAGTGATACTTATGGCTCAAAACTTGATGATGGCTAAGGGGAGAAAGGCCGCAGTTAATGAACAAGCCGAGGCAAAGACTAGTGAAGGCAAAAGGAAATTTGAGCCTATTCAGGAATCAACCCATGGTTCAAATAAGAAAGTTGCCAAAAATTCAGGAGGATGTTATTCTAGGAAACGACCTTATTGTAAGCGTTGTGAGAGACACCATTCTGGGTGGTGCAAGACTGAGTGCACAAAGTGCAAGAAGGTTGGTCATATAGCCAAGACTTGTAGGGTTGGAGTTCCTTCGACCAATACACCTGCCACAAAAGCCAATGCAACCGTTCCTACATGCTATAACTGTGGAGAAAAAGGGCATTTTCGCAACCAGTGTCCAAAGAAGAAGGATAAAATGGGAAATGCTAAAGGCCGAGCGTTTGTGATGACTGTCGAGGAAGCTCGGGATAATAAGGAAGAAGGGGAAGAGGCACAATGAAGACTTTTTGATAACTACAAGAGTCATTTAAATTTCTCATAGTGTTTTTTTATGTTATCATTTAGTACTTCTATATTTTGGAAGATTTCGTTAAGTTCTTGTAATACTCTGGTTATTTTCTTTTAAATGAATGAATGATGTTACTTTCTTTTCTTTCATTTTTCATTGAATCATTCATCTCGAAGAAGATGAATATTGACTAGATGACATAGAAGTAACTTTATGGAGTGATAAAAGTATGATTTAGTATAATATAATGACGCTTGATCAACGTAGTTATATTATGATAAGTCATGCGGAAATCTTAATGGATCATGATGGAAATAAGATCTGATCAACCTTAGGACCATTGTGTACCGTTACCTACTCCTTATCACTATATTGTCAGCCAAAAATATCAACCCTAGATATTATATTATCATTCATTTTCAAATTATCCACGCGCGGTGCTGCACCCATTGCAAAAGCACCGTACCGCTTAGCTCCATCCGAAATGAAGGAATTATCCCATTAACTCCAAGAGCTTTTGGAGAAAGGTTTCATTCGTCCTAGCTTGTTTTCGTGGGAAACACCCGTTCTATTTACTAAGAAGGAAGATGGCACGTTGAGAATGTGTATTGATTACCGAGAACTCAACAAGCTAACCATCAAGAATCGTTATCCACTCCTGCGTATTGATGACCTGTTTAACCAACTGCAAGGGTCAAGTATCTACTCGTAGATTGATCTTAGGTCGGGTTATCATCAATTGAGAGTCAAGGAAACTAATGTTTCTAAGACTGCTTTCCGAACACGTTATGGGCATTATGAGTTTCTTGTCATGCCTTTTGGTTTAACCAATGCTCCTGTTATATTCATGCATCTTATGAACCGTGTATACAAACCATATCTTGACCAATTCGTGATCGTTTTCATCGATGACACCTTAATCTATTCCAAGAACGAGAAAGAGCATGAGTAACATATGCGATTGATTCTAGAGATCTTAAAGAAGGAACAACTGTATGCCAAGTTCTCAAAATGTGAATTTTGACTGCGAGTCGTACAATTTCTTGGACATGTAGTGATAGGGAATGAATACATGTCGATCCTATAAAAATCACCGCTAATCAGAAATTTTTCAAGAACTAGTCATGGATGAAGTCCATAAGACTAAATATTCTATTCACCCAGGCTCTCGTAAAATGTATCACGATGTGAATAAGTTTTATTGGAGGCGTCATACGGACAAAAATGTAGATCCCCACTGTAATTAAGTGTAAACTTTACTTTAACAAAACGTTGACCGAATGGTAATTTTTAGTCAACACTTCCTGTTAATTAAAGTTCATACATTTCACATCTCGAATCTTAAAAAGTATTTTGTTGATGACATACTTGTTATTCCCTTGAATGATCTTCGTATTAATGATAAATTGCACTTCACCGAAAAACCTATAGAAGTTATGGATCGTGAGGTTAAACGTTTGAAACAAAGCTCTATTCCTATTGTTAAGATCCGTTGGAATTCACGAAGAGGCCCCGAGTATACCTGGGAACGTGAAGACCAGATGAAGCGGAAATATCCTTATATTTTTCTCAAACGTTGATGCATCCGAGAAGTCTTCTTGAAACTTCGGGATGAAGTATAAATTAACGGGGAGGTACTATAACAACCCTCATTTTTCCGTTCTGAAGTGACTAAAATGCCCTTAGGGTTTCACCAGGTTGTTTTGTATATTTGAGTTAGGGTTGTTATCCGTTCATAATTAATGATCTTAATTAATACTTTAATTTATTAATTAAAACCCAAACCCTAATATTATTTAAAACCCTAAACCTAACCCTATACATTAAATACAAAACCCTAATACCATTTAATATTAAATATTAAACCCAAACCCTAAAAAAACTATTATTATTAATGTTAATATTATGATTAAATAAAATGTATTTTAAATAAGATGTAAAAAACAAAAATATATAAAATATATAAATAAATGCAAAATGCCAAAATAAAAAAATAAAATAAATATATATAATCATTAAATAAAATCGGCTAGGGGATTAGTATAAAAGGAAACCTAGTTAACAAGTAATTACTAATACTAATTAATTTCTAATACTTGTATCATAATCTTCACCTTGAACACCAAATTTCATGAATCCTAAATTAATCCCAACACTTGATTTGCTTCCTATAAAAAGTCTCATGTGTTTCCATCAATTGCACCACAAAATTTCCCCTTACTTTGCAAATTAATCGACTGATCCCTCCAGCTTTTTGGATTAGAAATCTATCCTTTGCGATCACTTACTCAACCCCGGATCATCTTACAACATCTCATCTTTCAAAAAAAAAAATCTTACAACATCTCAAGAACGTTGCTTCTGACGCGAATCATGCTTCTGAGCAAGCCAGTGTTCACTGAACTCTATAGTGCCTACTCTATTCACAACCTAAATGGGCAGCTCTTCTTTGACGAATAAATGGTTATTCACACGTAGGTACTATATCCCTATTGTGATGTTAAGCACACATAACTACTAACCTTGTATCCTAGGGTTGATCAAGTCCTAATACTAGGTTATATCCACGTGAATAAGCGGAAAGGGTGATCCATAAATTAAACTTCTAAACCATCAAGGTTTTAGCATGATAATAGTATATGTTTCAGATAAAGTATTCAACACATAATAAACATTTGCAACGGATAGATAAGCATGCAAGATGAAAGCAACTTAAAGTAACAAAATAACTTTATTAAATTAAGGAAAGTGTTCATCGTTTACAGACGAGATCTGGACCATTACAAGTGCTGACATCCTCTAGACCACTCCTATTACAATCTTCAGCGTTCGCCTCTGGGTACTTAATTTCCCACTAGGAGGTGAGAAGGCCTTGAAAGCTCTAGTGAGAGAAAGTGTATTGTAGTGAGAGAGTGATGAGAGGTGTGTTGAAAATGGATGAAAACAAGCATTTAAATAGAAGTGGAAAATGCCTGCAAATGGCTAGCAGGCCGTTTGGCAAGCCGTTTGCACATACCGGTTGACCAAACAGCCCGTTTGACATGCCCGTTTGCCTTGGGCATATGGCAGGCCGTTTGCCATAGTGGCAAGCTGATGTGTGCGAGGTGTAGTACGTAATACTATTAATTTTTACTACTAAATACTATTAAATACGATACAATTTTACACAAGTTATTTATTTATTTATTGAACGGATATACCTAAACCTTGCTACAACACTTATAGGCAGTGTACCTAATCGTAGAGTAGTGTAGTTTTTAGTAAGTCCGGTTCGTTCCACAGGGAGCTAGCTGAGTTTAACGCTATATATATTTTAAACTATATTTGTATATATATATATATATATATATATATATATATATATATATATATATATATATATATATATATATATATATATATAAGTAGTGTTATTATTATTATAAAGGGTGGTTTTTCCGTTTAGTGACCGGTTTGTCGATTTTAAAACTTAAGTCGCATTTAAAACCTAATGTAAAATATTAAATATACAAATGACTTAATTTAAAGCGTAAAGTAAATGACGATAAATAAAGTACGATAAATAAAAATGCAATAATTTAAAGTACGATAAATAAAATGACGATAAATAAAATGACGGTAAATAAAAGTACGATGAGATATAAATTAAAGGAATTATGCTTATTTAAACTTCTGTAATCATGATGTTTGACGTGTTGATTTTAATTTATTACCATGGGTTAATTGTCTTTTGTCCTGGATTATTCGATATGTCCATCTGGTTTTATCCATAATAGTCCATCGGTCATAATTATAAAGTGCGAGAGTCTTCGCCAAATTAACCTTATACCCGAAGTCAAATATTCTAACTAATTGGGGACTTAAACTGTAACAAAGTCTTAAGTTGAGGCCCATAATGCCCTCCAGTTGGTCCTGTGTGACAATGGTTTAAGATTTGACTAGCTTCATCTCTGAATACGCATCGGCGTATTATTCCATCGGGAAAACTTTTAAACAAATGTGGATCTTCCCAAAAATAGTGTTTTATATCACTAAAGAATTTCTTTCATTTTTGGTACGACAACCCTTTTTTAAGGAATCCAAATACTAAGTAGTTTGCAAATTCTGCAAACCATGGAATTTCATTATAATCGATTTTCAATAGATATTCATCAGGAAAGTTATCTTGTATGGCCGATTCATTTAGAACTTCTAATTCAGGATTTTCAAGGTGAGAAAGATGATCAGCGGCGAGATTTTCTGCTCCCTTTTTGTCTCGGATCTCAATATCAAACTCTTGTAAGAGTAAGATCCAACGGATTAATCATAGTTTGGCATCTTGTTTTGAAAATAGGTATCTAAGAGCAGAATGGTCGGTATAGACCACCATTTTTGCTATAACGAGATATGAACGAAATTTGTCAAAAGCAAAGACAATAGCAAGGAATTCTTTTTTAGTAGTTGTGTAATTCGTTTGTGCTCCTTGTAATGTCTTACTAGCGTAATAAATAGATTGAAATCATTTTTCAATCCTTTGTCCTAAAACGGCTCCCATTGCAAACTCACTCGCATCGCACATGAGTTCAAATGGCAGATTCTAATTTGGAGTTATCATGATCGGCGCATTAGTGAGTTTTTCTTTAAGAATATTAAAAGATTTGTTGCATTCATCTAAAAAGATGAATGGAGCATCCTTTCCTAGGAGTTTATTCATAGGAGTGACAATTTTAGAAAAGTCTTTTATGAAACGTCGGTAAAAACTGGCATGCCCTAGAAAACTCCTAACTCCTCTAACATTGGTAGGATGTGGAAGTTTAGCAATTATATCTACTTTAGCTCTATCCACTTCAATTACTTCCTTTGAAATTTTATGACCAAGAACGATGCCTTCTCTAACCATGAAATGACATTTCTCCCAATTAATTACTAGATTTGATTGCTCGCATCTAATAAGCATTCGTTCAAGATTAACTAGACATGTTTCAAAAGTATCACCGAAGACTGAAAAGTCATCCATGAAAACTTCCATGTATTCTTCTATCATGTCGAGAAAAATCACCATCATGCACCTTTGAAAGGTTGTAGGGGAGTTGCAAAGTCCAAATTGCATGCGTTTGTAAGCAAAAGTACCATAAGGGCACGTGAATGTGGTTTTCTCTTGGTCCTCGGGTGCGATTGGAATTTGAAAGTATCCGGAAAAACCGTCAAGAAAATAATAGTAACTGTTACCAGTTAACCTTTCCAACATTTGATCAATGAAAGGTAAGGAAAAGTGATCTTTTCTGGTGGCATCATTTAATTTTCTATAATCAATACAGACACGCCATCCCGTTACAGTCCTAGTAGGAATAAGCTCATTTTTTTCATTTGTGATAACAGTCATGCCACCCTTCTTAGGCACGCATTGAACTGGGCTTACCCATGGACTATCAGAGATTGGATAAATTAAACATGCATCTAGCAGTTTAATAATTTCTTTCTTAACAACATCTTGCATATTTGGATTTAGTCTTCGTTGACGTTGCACATATGTTTTATGATTTTCTTCCATAAGGATTTTATGTGTGCAATACGAAGGACTTATACCTTTAATGTCATGAATCTTCCATGCAATAGCTGCTTTATGAGCTTTTAGCACAGAAATGAGTTGAGATTTTTCATTTTCAGTAAGAGAAGATGATATTATTACAGGTAATTCAGATTCACCATGTAAATAAGCGTATTCCAAATGGTTTGGAAGTGGCTTTAACTCTAATATCGGTGGTTCTTCTATCGATGATTTGTATCGTATCTGTCTTCCGCTTTTAACATTTGAAGTTCTTCTTTTTGTTGGTTCATAATCTTTAGCCATAAGTGCAGCTAACATTTCAGCTTCATCAATTGGTTCAGTTCCTTTTTCTAAAGAACATTCTCCTGTTCCTTGTAATTTTGGAAATTCTTCTAACAATTCTGCATGTGAATCTATAGTTTGAATATAATAACATGTATCATCTGCAGATTGCGGTTGTTGCATGGCTCTATCACCAAAAAAGGTAACACTCTCGTCCTCTATACTTAGGGTCAGTTTCTTACCGAACATGTCTATTATTGCTTTAGCCGTGTTTAAGAATGGTCTTCCTAATATGAGAGGAACTCGAGAATCTTCTTCTATGTCCAGAATAACAAAATCTACTGGAAATACCAAAGTACCAACTTTAACTAGCATGTTCTCCATTATCCCTCTAGGATATTTTACTGATCGATCTGCTAGTTGTATAGTTATTCGTGTTGGTTTCAATTCTCCGAGGTCTAGTTTAGCGTATAGTGAATATGGCATTAAATTTATACTAGCACCTAAGTCTGCTAGTACTTCTATTGAACTAAGACTACTAAGAAAACATGGAATTGTGAAACTTCCTGGATCAGAGAGTTTTTCTGGTAGTTTATTCAATAGCACTGCAGAACAATTAGCATTCATTGTAACAGCTGAGAGTTCTTCCATATTCTTTCTATTTGCGATTAGATCTTTCAGGAATTTAGCATATTTAGGGATTCCTGAAATCACATCAATGAAAGGAAGATTGACATTTATTTATTTAAACATATACAAAAATTTGGATTGCTCGGCTTCAAGTCTTTCTTTTCTCATTTTACTCGGGTAAGGAAGTGGTGGTTGGTATAGTTTAACATAAGGTTTAGCCTTAACAATGTTATCTTCATTAACCTTTTTAACCATTGGTTCTGTTTCTTTCTCTTGCTTAGGCTGTTGTAGTGACCCGAACTTTTCCATGTTTATATATATATTAAATGAAATTGTTATTTACATGATTAAGTGTTTCCAACATGTTAAGCAATCAAACTTGTTAAGACTTGATTAATTGAAATAGGTTTCATATAGACAATTGACCACCCAAGTTGACCGGTGATTCACGAACGTTAAAACTTGTAAAAACTATACGATGACATATATATGGTTATATATATAGTTAACATGATTTTATTATACGTATGTATCTCATTAGGTATTTTAACAATGAGTCATATACATAAATATGAGACTATTAATTTAAGAAACTCGAAAACGATATATATAACGATTATCGTTATAACAACGTCTTACTAGGTACATATGAATCATATTAAGATATTGATACACTTGGTTAATTATGTTAAATGATAAGTAAATATATTATTAAGTGTATTAACAATGAAATACATATGTAAAAATAAGACTACTAACTTAATGATTTCGAAACGAGACATATATGTAATGATTATCGTTGTAACAACATTTAACTGTATATATATCATACTAAGATATATTATATATCATAATATCTTGATAATATAACAATTTAACATCTCATTTGTTATAATAAACAATGGGTTAACAACATTCAACAAGATCGTTAACCTAAAGGTTTCAAAACAACATTTACATGTAACGACTAACGATGACTTAACGACTCAGTTAAAATGTATATACATGTAGTGTTTTAATATGTATTCATACACTTTTGAAAGACTTCAAGACACTTATCAAAATACTTCTACTTAACAAAAATGCTTACAATTACATCCTCGTTCAGTTTCTTCAACAATTCTACTCGTATGCACCCGTATTCGTACTCGTACAATACACAGCTTTTAGATGTATGTACTCTTGGTATATACACTCCAATGATCAGCTCTTAGCAGTCCATGTGAGTCACCTAACACATGTGGGAACCATCATTTGGAAACTAGCATGAAATATCTCATAAAATTACAAAAATATGAGTAATCATTCATGACTTATTTACATGAAAACAAAATTACATATCCTTTATATCTAATCCATACACTAACGACCAAAAACACCTACAAACACTTTCATTCTTCAATTTTATTCATCTAATTGATCTCTCTCAAGTTCTATCTTCAAGTTCTAAGTGTTCTTCATAAATTCCAAAAGTTCTAGTTTCATAAAATCAAGAATACTTCCAAGATTGCAAGTTTACTTCCAAGTTTTCTAAATCCATTCCAAGTAATCATCCAAGATCAAAGAAACCTTTGTTACTTACAGTAGGTTATATTTCTAATACAAGGTAATAATCATATTCAAACTTTAATTCAATTTCTATAACTATAACAATCTTATTTCGAGTGGAAATCTTACTTGAAATTGTTTTCGTGTCATGATTCTGCTTCAAGAACTTTCAAGCCATCCAAGGATCCTTTGAAGCTAGATCTATTTTTCTCATTTCCAGTAGGTTTATCCAAGGAACTTGAGGTAGTAATTATGTTCATAACATCATTCGATTGATACATATAAAGCTATCTTATTCGAAGGTTTAAACTTGTAATCACTAGAACATAGTTTAGTTAATTCTAAACTTGTTCGCAAATAAAAGTTAATCCTTCTAACTTGACTTTTAAAATCAACTAAACACATGTTCTATATCTATATGATATGTTAACTTAATGATTTAAAACCTGGAAACACGAAAAACAACGTAAAATCGGATTTAAGCCGTTGTAGTAACACCGCGGGCTGTTTTGGGTTAGTTAATTAAAAACTATGATAAACTTTGATTTAAAAGTTGTTATTCTGGGAAAATGATTTTTATTATGAACATGAAACTATATCCCAAAATTATGGTTAAACTCAAAGTGGAAGTATGTTTTCTAAAATGGTCATCTAGACGTCGTTCTTTCGACTGAAATGACTACCTTTACAAAAATGACTTGTAACTTATTTTTCTGACTATAAACCTATACTTTTTCTGTTTAGATTCATAAAATAGAGTTCAATATAAAACCATAGCAATTTGATTTACTCAAAACGGATTTAAAATGAAGAAGTTATGAGTAAAACAAGATTGGAAAATTTTTCTCATTTTAGCTACGTGAAAATTGGTAACAAATCTATTCCAACCATAACTTAATCAACTTGTATTGTATATTATGTAATCTTGAGATACCATAGACACGTATACAATGTTTCGACCTATCATTTCGACACATCTATATATATTTCGGAACAACCATAGACACTGTATATGTGAATGTTGGAGTTAGCTATACAGGGTTGAGGTTGATTCCAAAATATATATAGTTTGAGTTGTGATCAATACTGAGATACGTATACACTGGGTCGTGGATTGATTCAAGATAATATTTATCGATTTATTTCTGTACATCTAACTGTGGACAACTAGTTGTAGGTTACTAACGAGGACAGCTGACTTAATAAACTTAAAACATCAAAATATATTAAAAGTGTTGTAAATATATTTTGAACATACTTTGATATATATGTATATTTTGTTATAGGTTCGTGAATCAACCAGTGGCCAAGTCTTACTTCCCGACGAAGTAAAAATCTGTGAAAGTGAGTTATAGTCCCACTTTTAAAATCTAATATTTTTGGGATGAGAATACATGAAGGTTTTATAAATGATTTACAAAATAGACACAAGTACGTGAAACTACATTCTATAGTTGAATTATCGAAATCGAATATGCCCCTTTTTATTAAGTCTGGTAATCTAAGAATTAGGGAACAGACACCCTAATTGACGCGAATCCTAAAGATAGATCTATTGGGCCTAACAAACCCCATCCAAAGTACCGGATGCTTTAGTACTTCGAAATTTATATCATATCCGAAGGGTGTCCCGGAATGATGGGGATATTCTTATATATGCATCTTGTTAATGTCGGTTATCAGGTGTTCACCATATGAATGATTTTTATCTCTATGTATGGGATGTGTATTGAAATATGAAATCCTGTGGTCTATTGTTACGATATGATATATATAGCTTAAACCTATAACTCACCAACATTTTTGTTGACGTTTAAAGCATGTTTATTCTCGGGTGAATACTAAGAGCTTCCGCTGTTGCATACTAAAATAAGGACAAGATTTGGAGTCCATGTTTGTATGATATTGTGTAAAAACTGCATTCAAGAAACTGATTTCGATGTAACATATTTGTATTGTAAACCATTATGTAATGGTCGTGTGTAAACAGGATATTTTAGATTATCATTATTTGCTAATCTACGTAAAGCTTTTTAAACCTTTATTTATGAAATAAAGGTTATGGTTTGTTTTAAAAATGAATGCAGTCTTTGAAAAACATCTCATATAGAGGTCAAAACCTCGCAACGAAATCAATTAATATGGAACGTTTTTAATCAACGAAGAGTCGAATATATATTGGACTGATTCACAGGTTCCCGAAGAAGAACCGTAAGAAGAATCAGAACCGGAAGAAGAATCAGAACTGAAAGAGGAGGAACCGGAGGAGGAAATAGAACCGGTGGGGGAAATAATAAAACGGTTAAGTAAAAGAAAATCCTCAACCAACCGACCAAGGTTAATTATGGTCAATGGTGTTTCCGCCAAGGAAGCAAAATATAGGGAGGATTACCAATTCTCCGATGAATCGGATTCCGACGAGAATTCCAATGATGTTATAGAAATTACCCCAACTGAATTTAAAAAGGCAAAAGAAAATAATAAGAGAAAGGGCATAAAAATAGAGAAATCTAATTCCAACCCCGATGAACTTTATATGTATCGTCAACCCCCGAAGCCCTTAAGTTGTAACAATGACCCGGGAACCTCTAAACCACCAGGTTTTTCTAAACCGTTGTGGAAAACGATAGCTCGTATTAGGGGAACATCATATATCCTTAGAAACTTGGCAAAATGAACCAAAATCGAAGAAGAAGAAGAAACTAGCGAGTCGGAATAAGATAGTTGTATTCGTGTGGTGTAATATATGTAATATAGTGTGCTTATGCTTTATGATATATGTAAAAATTGCTTGTATTAATAAGTATTTTTTTTATGAATCTAACTCTTGTCTATTTTACAGTATAAAAACACAAAATGGATAGACAACCCAACATTTTAAGAGACCTACCCGGAGACATGATTGATGAAATCTTGTCTAGAGTCGGTCAGAATTCTTCGGCACAACTATTTACGGTGAAATCAGTTTGTAAGACATTCGAAGAACGTTCCAAGAATGTCTTGGTTTATAAGAGACTTTTGTTTGAAAGATGGGGGATATCACATTGGGAAACCCACAAGTTACGATGTGTTTACTTTGACGCATATATTGCGGGGAACCCAAATGCTATTTTACGCAACGGGTTAAGAAATTATTTTGACTCAATGTATCCGAATATAGGACTTCATGATTTAGAAAAAGCGGATAACATGCAACATAAAGAAGCATGCTATGCTTACGGGTTAGTAATGTTCGCTTCTCACCAAAGTGAGAAAAAGAACATCGGGCTACAACTATTAAACAAAACGTTCCCACAAGTGACGGAGTCGGTAATTGGGGTAAGAAATGAGGTTTTTAGGTTATTACGAGACTGTTATTCATTATGTAACCCTCGTCCCTTTGACGACGTTACAACACGCTGTCTTATCAACAGCCATAACGGTTATGTTCCACAAGACCAAGGATGGGAAGTAGTCCTAGTAAAACCAGAATGCATGACTTGTTTCTGGACGTATGAATTACGTGTCTTTATTGCCTTTGCTGAACGACTTTTGTACTAGCTAGAATTATCTTCACAACTATCTTGTATCAAAGTTATTGTGTGCTATATTTCATGCTTTATGTAAAATAAGCGGTATTGTAAGTTTGTAAAATATTGTATAAAAGTTTGAACGCGAAATATTATTATAATCAGTTTTTCATATAGAATTGTAGTAATTGAATTGTATATTAGCTACTAAGTATGAACTTAACGGGTAGGTACTACCCGAATTTAAACTTATAAAACGCTAATATGAAGAAAAAGCTTTTATAAATGAGTTCATATTATGCTACGAAATACTATTAACTACTCTTAATATTCTGTATGATTAACTTGTTCCATTTGACTATTTTAAAGGAAATGGCACCAACTACTCGACACACCGTGAATATGAATGAAGAGGAATTCCGTACTTTTCTAGCTTCAAACATAGCCGCAGTACAGGCTGCGCTACATACCAACAATAACCTTGGATCTAGCAGTACAGGAAATTGTGTAGGATGCACCTACAAAGAATTCACTGCCTGCAAACCTTTGGAATTTGATGGAACTGAAGGACCGATCGGATTGAAACGGTGGACCGAGAAGGTCGAATCGATGTTTCCCATAAGTAAGTGTACTGAAGAGGACAAAGTGAAGTACGCTACGCATACCTTCATAGGTTCTGCGTTAACATGGTGGAATACCAATCTAGAGCAAGTGGGACAAGATGATGCGTACGCACTACCGTGGTCAGCATTCAAGCACTTGATGAACGAGAAGTACCGTCCCAGAACCGAGGTCAATAAGCTCAAGACAGAACTTAGAGGGTTACGAACACAAGGATTTGATATTACCACGTACGAAAGACGATTCACAGAATTGTGCCTATTGTGTCCGGGAGCGTTCGAAGATGAGGAAGAGAAGATCGACGCGTTTGTGACAGGATTACCAGAAAGAATCCAAGAAGATAGAAGTTCACACGAGCCCGCCTCCATACAACAGGCATGTAGAATGGCTCACAAACTAGTGAACCAGATTGAGGAAAGAATTAAAGAACAGACGGCTGAAGAGGCCAATGTGAAGCAAGTCAAAAGAAAGAGGGAGGAAAACAGTGATAAGAATCACCAATACAACAAGAACAGCAATTACAATAATAATCGCAACAATTATCCCAACAATCGCAACATCAATCGCAACTAAAACAAACGGCCCAACAACAACAACAACAACAACAACAACAACAACAACAACAACAACAACAACAACAACAACAACAACAACAACAACAACAACAACAACAACAACAAACAACAACAACAACAACAACAACAACAACAACAACAACAACAACAACAACAACAACAACAACAACAACAACAACAACAACAACAACAACAACAACAACAACAACAACAACAACAACAACAACAACAACAACAACAACAACAACAACTACAACAATCATCCCAACAACAATAACAACCGCAACAACAACAACAATTAGAAGCAGCTATGCCAAAGGTGTGAAAAGTATCACTCGGGGTTCTGCACCAAATTTTGCAACAAGTGTAAAAGAAATGGTCATAGCGCGGCTAAGTGTGAGGTCTACAGACCAGGGGTTAACAGAACGAAAGGAACAAATGGTGTCGGAACGAGTAATGGCGGAGCAAGTAGTGTCGGAGCAAGTTATGCCAATGTAGTTTGTTATAAATGTGGAAACCCGGGCCACATTATTAGAAATTGCCCGAACCAGGAAAACACGAATGCACAAGGCCGCGGAAGAGTTTTCAATATTAATGCGGCAGAGGCACAGGAAGACCCGGAGCTTGTTACGGGTACGTTTCTTATTTACAATAAATCTGCTTACGTTTTATTTGATTCGGATGCGGATAGAAGCTATATGAGTAGAGATTTTTGTGCTAAATTAAGTTGTCCATTGACGCCATTGGATAGTAAATTTTTACTCGAATTAGCAAACGGTAAATTAATTTCAGCAGATAATATATGCCGGAATCGAGAAATTAAACTGGGTAGCTAAATATTTAAGATTGATTTGATACCAGTAGAGTTAGGGAGTTTTGATGTAATAGTTGGCATGGACTGGCTGAAGAAGGTGAAAGCAGAGATCGTATGTTATAAAAATGCAATTCGCATTGTACGAGAAAAAGGAGAACCCTTAATGGTGTACGGAGAAAAGGGCAACATGAAGCTACATCTTATTAGTAATTTGAAGGCACAAAAACTAATAAGAAAAGGTTGCTATGCTGTTCTAGCACACGTCGAGAAAGTACAAACTGAAGAAAAGAGCATCAATGATGTTCCCGTCACAAAAGAATTTCCCGATGTATTTCCGAAAGAATTACCAGGACTACCTCCACATCGATCTGTTGAATTTCAAATAGATCTTGTACCAGGAGATGCACCAATAGCTCGTGCTCCTTATAGACTCGCACCCAGCGAGATGAAAGAACTGCAAAGCCAACTGCAAGAACTATTAGAACGTGGTTTCATTCGACCAAGCACATCACCATGGAGAGCTCCTGTTTTGTTTGTCAAGAAGAAGGATGGTACATTTAGGTTGTGTATTGACTACAGAGAGTTGAACAAACTTACCATCAAAAACCGTTATCCACTGCCGAGAATTGACGACTTATTTGATCAAATACAAGGCTCGTCGGTTTATTCGAAGATCGATTTACGTTCTGGATATCATCAAATGCGAGTAAAGGAGGATGATATTCCAAAAACTGCTTTTAGGACGCGTTATGGTCATTACGAGTTTATGGTTATGCCGTTTGGATTGACTAACGCACCAGCTGTGTTCATGGACCTTATGAACCGAGTGTGTGGGCCATATCTTGACAAGTTTGTCATTGTTTTCATCGATGACATTCTTATTTACTCAAAGAATGATCAAGAGCACGAAGAACATTTGAGAAAAGTGCTAGAAGTATTAAGGAAAGAAAAACTGTACGCTAAGTTTTCAAAGTGTGCATTTTGGTTGGAAGAAGTTCAATTCCTCGGTCACATAGTGAACAAAGAAGGTATCCAGGTGGAACCGGAAAAGATCAAAACCGTTGAAAAGTGGGAAACCCCAAAAACTCCGAAGCATATACGTCAATTTTTAGGATTGGCTGGTTACTACAAAAGAATCATCCAAGATTTCTCTAAAATAGCAAAACCCTTGACTGCATTAACGCATAAAGGGAAGAAATTTGAATGGAAGGATGAACAAGAGAAGGCGTTTCAATTATTGAAGAAAAAGCTAACTACGGCACCTATGTTTTCATTGCCTGAAGGGAATGATGATTTTGTGATTTATTGTGACGCATTAAAGCAAGGTCTCGGTTGTATATTAATGCAACGGACGAAAGTGATTGCTTATGCGTCTAGACAATTGAAGATTCACGAGTAAAATTATACGATGCATGATTTGGAATTAGGCGCGATTGTTTTTGCATTAAAGACTTGGAGGCACTACTTATATGGTGTCAAAAGTATTATATATACCGACCACAAAAGTCTTCAACACATATTTAATCAGAAACAACTGAATATGAGGCAACGTAGGTGGATTGAATTGTTGAATGATTACGACTTTGAGATTCGTTACCACCCGGGGAAGGCAAATGTGGTAGCCGAAGCCTTGAACAGAAAGGACAGAGAACCCATTCGAGTAAAATCTATGAATATAATGATTCACACTAACCTTACTACTCAAATAAAGGAGGAGAAACAAGGAGTTTTAAAAGAGGGAAATTTAAAGGATGAAATACCCAAAGGATCGGAGAAGCATCTTAATATTCGGGAAGACGGAACCCGGTATAGGGCTGAAAGAATTTGGGTACCAAAATTTGGAGATATGAGAGAAATGGTACTTAGAGAAGCTCATAAACCAGATACTCAATACATCCTGGAACTGGGAAGATGTACAAGGATCTTAAGAAACATTTTTGGTGGCCAGGTATGAAAGCCGATATTGCTAAATATGTAGGAGAATGTTTGACGTGTTCTAAGGTCAAAGCTGAACATCAGAAACCATCAGGTCTACTACAACAACCTGAAATCCCGGAATGGAAATGGGAAAACATTACCATGGATTTCATTACTAAATTGCCAAGGACTGCAAGTGGTTATGATACTATTTGGGTAATATTTGATCATCTCACCAAGTCAGCACACTTCCTGCCAATAAGAGAAGATGACAAGATGGAGAAGTTAGCACGAATGTATTTGAAGGAAGTCGTCTCCAGACATGGAATACCAATCTCTATTATCTCTGATAGGGATGGCAGATTTATTTCAAGATTCAAGATTCTGGCAGACATTACAGCAAGCATTGGGAACTCGTCTAGACATGAGTACTGCCTATCATCCACAAACTGATGGGCAGAGCGAAAGGACGATACAAATGCTTGAAGACATGCTACGAGCTTGTGTTATTGATTTCGGAAACAGTTGGGATCGACATCTACCGTTAGCAGAATTTTCCTGCAACAACAGCTACCATTCAAGCATTGAGATTGCGCCGTTTGAAGCACTTTATGGTAGAAAATGCAGGTCACCGATTTTTTGGAGTGAAGTGGGGGATAGACAGATTACGGGTCCGGAGATAATACAAGAAACTACCGAGAAAATCATCCAAATTCAACAAAGAATGAAAACTACCCAGAGCTGACAAAAGAGCTACGCGGACAGTAAAAGAAAAGATATAGAGTTTGAAATTGGAGAAATGGTCATGCTTAAGGTTTCACCTTGGAAAGGCGTGGTTCGATTTGGTAAACGGGGGAAACTAAATCCAAGGTACATTGGACCATTCAAGATTATAGATCGTGTCGGACCAGTAGCTTACCAACTGGAGCTACCTCAACAACTCGCGGCTGTACATAACACTTTCCAAGTCTCAAATTTGAAGAAATGTTTTGCTAAAGAAGATCTCACTATTCCGTTGTACGAAATCCAAATCAATGAAAAACTTCAATTCATTGAAGAACCCGTCGAAATAATGGATCGTGAGGTTAAGAGACTTAAACAAAACAAGATACAAATTGTTAAGGTTCGATGGAATGCTCGTAGAGGACCCGAGTTCACCTGGGAGTGTGAAGATCAGATGAAGAAGAAATACCCGCATTTATTTCGAGAAGATACGTCAACACCTCCAACTACTTAAAATTTCGGGACGAAATTTATTTAACGGCTAGGTACTGTAGTGACCCGAACTTTTCCATGTTTATATATATATTAAATGAAATTTTTATTTACATGATTAAGTGTTTCCAACATGTTAAGCAATCAAACTTGTTAAAAATTGATTAATTGAAATAGGTTTCATATAGACAATTGACCACCCAAGTTGACCGGTGATTCACGAACGTTAAAACTTGTAAAAACTATACGATGACATATATATGGTTATATATATAGTTAACATGATTTTATTATAAGTATGTATCTCATTAGGTATTTTAACAATGAGTTATATACATAAAAATGAGATATTAATTTAAGAAACTCGAAAACGATATATATAACGATTATCGTTATAACAACGTCTTACTAGGTACATATGAATCATATTAAGATATTGATACACTTGGTTAATTATGTTAAATGATAAGTAAATATATTATTAAGTGTATTAATAATGAAATACATATGTAAAAATAAGACTACTAACTTAATGATTTCGAAACGAGACATATATGTAACGATTATCGTTGTAACGACATTTAACTGTATATATATCATACTAAGATATATTATATATTATAATATCATGATAATATAACAATTTAACATCTCATTTGTTATAATAAACAATGGGTTAACAACATTCAACAAGATCGTTAACCTAAAGGTTTCAAAACAACATTTACATGTAACGACTAACGATGACTTAACGACTCAGTTAAAATGTATATACATGTAGTGTTTTAATATGTATTCATACACTTTTGAAAGACTTAAAGACACTTATCAAAATACTTCTACTTAACAAAAATGCTTACAATTACATCCTCCTTCAGTTTCATCAACAATTCTACTCGTATGCACCCGTATTCGTACTCGTACAATACACAGCTTTTAGATGTATGTACTATTGGTATATACACTCCAATGATCAGCTCTTAGCAGCCCATGTGAGTCACCTAACACATGTGGGAACTATCATTTGGCAACTAGCATGAAATATCTCATAAAATTACAAAAATATGAGGAATCATTCATGACTTATTTACATGAAAACAAAATTAAATATCCTTTATATCTAATCCATACACCAACGACCAAAAACACCGACTTTCATTCTTCAATTTTCTTCATCTAATTGATCTCTCTCAAGTTCTATCTTTAAGTTCTAAGTGTTCTTCATAAATTCCAAAAGTTCTAGTTTCATAAAATCAAGAATATTTCCAAGATTGCAAGTTTACTTCCAAGTTTTCTAAATCCATTCCAAGTAATCATCCAAGATCAAGAAACCTTTATTACTTACAGTAGGTTATCTTTCTAATACAAGGTAATAATCATATTCAAACTTTAATTCAATTTCTATAACAATAACAATCTTATTTCGAGTGGAAATCTTACTTGAAATTGTTTTCGTGTCATGATTCTGCTTCAAGAACTTTCAAGACATCCAAGGATCCTTTGAAGCTAGATCTATTTTTCTCATTTCCAGTAGGTTTATCCAAGGCACCTGAGGTAGTAATGATGTTCATAACATCATTCGATTCATACATATAAAGCTATCTTATTCGAAGGTTTAAACTTGTAATCACTAGAACATAGTTTAGTTAATTCTAAATGGGGGGAAGCAACTCAATTGTTGGCTTCGCTCCCAGATCGCTTCATGAGCTCATTTAGTAGACAGCGAGTGTGCGCCCCTTTAGAGAAGAGATAGGGGCGAGTACTACACGAGCTCGTAAGTCAAGTACGGAACGAGCTAATCCTTCTAACTTGACTTTTAAAATCAAATAAATACATGTTCTATATCTATATGATATGTTAACTTAATGATTAAAACCTGGAAACACGAAAAACACCGTAAAGCCGGATTTACGCCGTCGTAGTAACACCGCGGGCTGTTTTGGGTTAGTTAATTAAAAACTATGATAAACTTTGATTTAAAAGTTTTTATTCTGGGAAAATGATTTTTATTATGAACATGAAACTATATCCAAAAATTATGGTTAAACTCAAAGTGGAAGTATGTTTTCTAAAATGGTCATCTAGACGTCGTTCTTTCGACTGAAATGACTACCTTTACAAAAATGACTTGTAACTTATTTTTTCGACTATAAACCTATTCTTTTTCTGTTTAGATTCAAAATAGAGTTCAATATGAAACCATAGCAATTTGATTCACTCAAAACGGATTTAAAATGAAGAAGTTATGGGTAAAACAAGATTGGATATTTTTTCTCATTTTAGCTACGTGAAAATTGGTAACAAATCTATTCCAACCATAACTTAATCAACTTGTATTGTATATTATGTAATCTTGAGATACCATAGACACGTATACAATGTTTCGACCTATCATGTCAACACATCTATATATATTTCGGAACAACCATGGACACTCTATATGTGAATGTTGGAGTTAGCTATACAGGGTTGAGGTTGATTCCAAAATATATATAGTTTGAGTTGTGATCAATACTGAGATATGTATACACTGGGTCGTGGATTGATTCAAGATAATATTTATCGATTTCTTTCTGTACATCTAACTGTGGACAACTAGTTGTAGGTTACTAACGAGGACAGCTGACTTAATAAACTTAAAACATCAAAATATATTAAAAGTGTTGTAAATATATTTTGAACATACTTTGAGATATATGTATATATTGTTATAGGTTCGTGAATCGACCAGTGGTCAAGTCTTACTTCCCGACGAAGTAAAAATCTGTGAAAGTGAGTTATAGTCCCACTTTTAAAATCTAATATTTTTGGGATGAGAATACATGCAGGTTTTATAAATGATTTACAAAATAGACACAAGTACGTGAAACTACATTCTATGGTTGAATTATCGAAATCGAATATGTCCCTTTTTATTAAGTCTGGTAATCTAAGAATTAGGGAACAGACACCCTAATTGACGCGAATCCTAAAGATAGATCTATTGGGCCTAACAAACCCCATCCAAAGTACCGGATGCTTTAGTACTTCGAAATTTATATCATATCCGAAGGGTGTCCCGGAATGATGGGGATATTCTTATATATGCATCTTGTTAATGTCGGTTACCAGGTGTTCACCATATGAATGATTTTTATCTCTATGTATGGGATGTGTATTGAAATATGAAATCTTGTGGTCTATTATTATGATTTGATAATATATAGGTTAAACCTATAACTCACCAACATTTTTGTTGACGTTTTAAGCATGTTTATTCTCAGGTGATTATTAAGAGCTTCTGCTGTTGCATACTAAAATAAGGACAAGATTTGAAGTCCATGCTTGTATGATATTATGTAAAAACTGCATTCAAGAAACTTATTTTTGATGTAATATATTCTTATTGTAAACCATTATGTAATGGTCGTGTGTAAACGGTATATTTTAGATTATCATTATTTGATAATCTACGTAATGCTTTTTAAACCTTTATAAATAAAATAAAGGTTATGGTTGTTTTAAAAATGAATGCAGTCTTTGAAAAGTGTCTCATATAGAGGTCAAAACCTCGCGACGAAATCAATTAATATGGAATGTTTATAATCAATATGAACGGGACATTTCAGTTGGTATCCGAGCGTTGGTCTTAGAGAACCAGAAATTTGCATTCGTGTGTCTTATCGAGTTTGTTAGGATGCATTAGTGAGTCTGGACTTCGACCGTATTTTCTTTAAAAATGATTGCTTAACATTTTTGTTGGAAACTATATATTATTAACATGTATATATTATGTGATATATTAATCTCTTAACATGTTTGATATTGTGTGATAGATGTCTACCTCTAGCACAAATCCCATTGACTCACCTAATAATAACGAAGAGTCGAATATATATTGGACTGATTCACAAGTTCCCGAAGAAGAACCGGAAGAAGAATCAGAACCGGAAGAATAATCAGAACCGAAAGAGGAGGAACCGGAGGAGGAAATAGAACCGGTGGGAGAAATAATAAAACGGTTAAGTAAAAGAAAATCCTCAACCAACCGACCAAGGTTAATTATGGTCAATGGTGTTTCCGCCAAGGAAACAAAATATTGGGAGGATTACCAATTCCCCGATGAATCGGATTACGACGAGAATTCCGATGATGTTATAGAAATTACCCCAACTGAATTTAAAAAGGCAAAAGAAAATAATAAGGGAAAGTGCATAAAAATAGAGAAATCTAATTCCAACCCCGATGAACTTTATATGTATCGTCAACCCCCGAAGCCCTTAAGTTGTAACAATGACCCGGGAACCTCTAAACCACTAGGTTTTTCTAAACCAATGTGCAAAACGACGGCTCGTATTAGGGGAACATCATATATCCCTAGAAACTTGGCAAAACGAACCAAAACCGAAGAAGAAGAAACGAGTGAGTCGGAATAAGATAGTTATATTCGTGTGGTGTAATATATGTAATATAGTGTGCTTATGCTTTATGATATATGTAAAAATTCCCTGTATTAATAAGTATTTTTTTTATGAATCTAACTCTTGTCTATTTTACAGTATAAAAACACAAAATGGATAGACAACCCAATATTTTAAGAGACCTACCCAGAGACATGATTGATGAAATCTTGTCTAGAGTCAGTCAGAATTCCTCGGCACAACTATTTAAGGCGAGATCAGTTTGTAAGACATTCGAAGAATGTTCCAAGAATACCTTGGTTTATAAAAGGCTTTCGTTCGAAAGATGGGGGATATCACATTGGGAAATCCATAAGTTACGATGTGTTTACTTTGACGCATATATTGCGGGGAACCCAAATGCTATTTTACGCAACGGGTTAAGAAATTATTTTGACTCAATATATCCGAATATAGGACTTCGTGATTTAGAAAAAGCGGCTAACATGCAACATAAAGAAGCATGTTATGCTTACGGGTTAGTAATGTTCGCTTCTCACCAAAGTGAGAACAAGAACATCGGGCTACAACTATTAAACAAAACGTTTCCACAAGTGACGGACTCAGTAGTTGGGGTGAGAAACAAGGTTTTTAGATTGTTACGGGACTGTTGGACATTACGTAACCCTCGTCCCTTTGACGACGTTACAACACGCTGTCTTATCAACGGCCATAACGGTTATGTTCCACAAGACCAAGGATGGGAAGTAGTCCTAGTAAAACCAGAATGCATGACTTGTTTCTGGACGTATGAATTACGTGTCTTTATTGCCTTTGCTGAACGACTTGTGTATTAGCTAGAATTATCTTCACAACTATCTTGTATCAAAGTTATTGTGTGCTATATTTCATGTTATATGTAAAATAAGCGGTATTGTAAGTTTGTAAAATATTGTGAAAAAGTTTGAACGCGAAATATTATTATAATCAGTTTTTCATATAGAATTGTAGTAGTTGAATTGTATATTAGCTACTAAGTATGAACTTAACGGGTAGGTACTACCCGAATTTAAACTTATAAAACGCTAATATGAAGAAAAAGCTTTTATAAATGAGTTAATATTATGCTACGAGATACTATTGACTACTCTTAATATTCCGTATGATTAACTTGTTTCATTTGACTATTTGAAGGAAATGGCACCGACTACTTGACAAACCATGAATATGAGCGAAGAGGAATTTCATACCTTTCTTGCTGCAAACATAACCGCAGTACAGGCTGTGCTACATACCAACAATAACCTTGGATCTAGCAGTACAGGAAATCATGTAGGATGCACCTACAAAGAATTCACTGCCTGCAAACCTTTCGAATTTGATGGAACCAAAGGACCGATCGGATTGAAACGGTGGACCGAGAAGGTCGAATCGGTGTTTTCCATAAGTAAGTGTACTGAAGAGGACAAAGTGAAGTACGCTACGCATACCTTCACAGGTACTGCGTTAACATGGTGAAATACCTATCTAGAGCAACTGGGACAAGATGATGCTTACGCACTACCGTGGTCAGCATTCAAGCACTTGATGAACGAGAAGTACCGTCCCAGAACTGAGGTTAATAAGCTCAAGACAGAACTTAGAGGGTTACGAACCCAAGGATTTGATATTACCACGTATGAAAGATGATTCACAGAATTGTGCCTATTGTGTCCGGGAGCGTTCGAAGATGAGGAAGAGAAGATCGACGTGTTTGTGAAAGGATTACCGGAAAGAATCCAAGAAGATATAAGTTCACACGAGCCCGCCTCCATACAACAGGCATGTAGAATGGCTCACAAACTAGTGAACCAGATTGAGGAAAGAATTAAAGAACAGACGGCTGAAGAGGCCAATGTGAAGCAAGTCAAAAGAAAGTGGGAGGAAAACGGTGATAAGAATCACCAATACAACAACAACAATTACAATAATAATCGCAACAATTATCCCAACAATCGCAACATCAATCGCAACTACAACAAACGCCCAACAACAACAACAACAACAACAACAACAACAACAACAACAACAACAGCAACTACAACAATCATCTAAACAACAATAACAACCGCAACAACAACAACAATCAGAAGCAGCTATGCCAAAGGTGTGAAAAGTATCACTCGGGGTTCTGCACCAAATTTTGCAACAAGTGTAAAAGAAATGGTCATAGCGCGATGAAGTGTGAGGTCTACGGACCAGGGGTTAACAGAACGAAAGGAACAAATGGTGTCGGAACGAGTAATGGTGGAGCAAGTAGTGTCGGAGCAAGTTATGCCAATGTAGTTTATTATAAATGTGGAAAACTAGGCCACATTATTAGAAATTGCCCGAACCAGGAGAACACGAATGGACAAGGCTGCGGAAGAGTTTTCAATATTAATGCGGCAGAGGCACAGGAAGACCCGGAGCTTGTTACGGGTACGTTTCTTATTGACAATAAATCTGCTTACGTTTTATTTGATTCGGGTGCGGATAGAAGCTATATGAGTAGAGATTTTTGTGCTAAATTAAGTTGTCCATTGACGCCATTGGATAGTAAATTTTTACTCGAATTAGCAAACGGTAAATTAATTTCAGTAGATAATATATGCCGGAATCGAGAAATTAAACTGGGTAGCGAAATATTTAAGATTGATTTGATACCAGTAGAGTTAGGGAGTTTTGATGTAATAGTTAGCATGGATTGGCTGAAGAAGGTGAAAGCAGAGATCGTATGTTATAAAAATGCAATTCGCATTGTACGAGAAGAAGGAGAACCCTTAATGGTGTACGGAGAAAAGGGCAACATGAAGCTACATCTTATTAGTAATTCGAAGGCACAAAAACTAATAAGAAAAGGTTGCTATGCTGTTCTAGCACACGTCGAGAAAAGAATTTCCCAATGTATTTCCGAAAGAATTACCGGGACTACCTCCACATCGATCTGTTGAATTTCAAATAGATCTTGTACCAGGAGCTGCACCAATAGCTCGTGCTCCTTATACACTCGCACCCAGTGAGATGAAAGAACTGCAAAGCTAACTCCAAGAACTATTAGAACGTGGTTTCATTCGACCAAGCACATCACCATGGGGAGCTCCTGTTTTGTTTGTCAAGAAGAAGGATGGTACATTTAGGTTGTGTATTGACTACAGAGAGTTGAACAAACTTACCATCACAAACCGTTATCCACTGCCGAGAATTGACGACTTATTTGATCAACTACAAGGCTCGTCGGTTTATTCGAAGATTGATTTACGTTCTGGATATCATCAAATGCGAGTAAAGGATGATGATATTCCAAAAACTACTTTTAGGACGCGTTATGGTCATTACGAGTTTATGGTTATGCCGTTTGGATTGACTAACGCACCAGCTGTGTTCATGGACCTTATGAACCGAGTGTGTGGGCCATATCTTGACAAGTTTGTCATTGTTTTCATCGATGACATACTTATTTACTCAAAGAATGATCAAGAGCACGAAGAACATTTGAGAAAAGTGCTAGAAGTATTGAGGAAATAAAAACTGTAAGCTAAGTTTTCAAAGTGTGCATTTTGGTTGGAAGAAGTTCAATTCCTCGGTCACATAGTGAACAAAGAAGGTATCCAGGTGGACCCGGTAAAGATTGAAACCGTTGAAAAGTGAGAAACCCCAAAAACTCCGAAGCATATACGTCAATTTTTAGGATTGGCTGGTTACTACTGAAGATTCATCCAAGATTTCTCCAAAATAGCAAAACCCTTGACTGCATTAACGCATAAAGGGAAGAAATTTGAATGGAAGGATGAACAAGAGAAGGCGTTTCAATTATTGAAGAAAAAGCTAACTACGGCACCTATATTGTCATTACCTGAAGGGAATGATGATTTTGTGATTTATTGTGACGCACCAAAGCAAGGTCTCGGTTGTGTATTAATGCAACGGACGAAGGTGATTGCTTATGTGTCTAGACAATTGAAGATTCACGAGCAAAATTATACGACGCATGATTTGGAATTAGGTGCGGTTGTTTTTGCATTAAAGACTTGGAGGCACTACTTATATGGGGTGAAAAGTATTATATATACCGACCACAAAAGTCTTCAACACATATTTAATCAGAAACAACTGAATATGAGGCAGCATAGGTGGATTGAATTGTTGAATGATTACGACTTTGAGATTCGTTACCACCCGGGGAAGGCAAATGTGGTAGCCGACGCCTTGAGCAGAAAGGACAGAGAACCCATTCGAGTAAAATCTATGAATATAATGATTCACACTAACCTTACTACTCAAATAAAGGAGGCACAACAAGGAGTTTTAATAGAGGGAAATTTAAAGGATGAAATACCCAAAGGATCGGAGAAGCATCTTAATATTCGGGAAGACGGAACTCGGTATAAGGCTGAAAGAATTTGGGTACCAAAATTTGGAGATATGAGAGAAATGGTACTTAGAGAAGCTCATAAAACCAGATACTCAATACATCCTGGAACGGGGAAGATGTACAAGGATCTTAAGAAACATTTTTGGTGGCCAGGTATGAAAGCAGATATTGCTAAATATGTAGGAGAATGTTTGACGTGTTCTAAGGTCAAAGCTGAACATCAGAAACCATCAGGTCTACTACAACAACCTGAAATCCCGGAATGGAAATGGGAAAATATTACCATGGATTTCATTACTAAATTTCCAAGGACTGCAAGTGGATATGATACTATTTGGGTAATAGTTAATCATCTCACCAAGTCAGCACACTTCCTGCCAATAAGAGAAGATGACAAGATGGAGAAGTTAGCACGACTGTATTTGAAGGAAGTCGCCTCCAGACATGGAATACCAATCTCTATTATCTCTGATAGGGATGGCAGATTTATTTCAAGATTCTGGCAGACATTACAGCAAGCATTGGGAACTTCTCTAGATATGAGTACTGCTTATCATCCACAAACTGATGGGCAGAGTGAAAGGACGATACAAACGCTTGAAGACATGCTACGAGCTTGTGTTATTGATTTCGGAAACAGATGGGATCGACATGTACCGTTAGCAGAATTTTCCTACAATAACAGCTACCATTCAAGCATTGAGATGGCGCCATTTGAAGCACTTTATGGTAGAAAGTGCAGGTCTCCAATTTGTTGGAGTGAAGTGGGGGATAGACAGATTACGGGTCCGGAGATAATACAAGAAACTACCGAGAAAATCATCCAAATTCAACAAAGATTGAAAACCGCCCAGAGTCGACAAAAGAGCTACGCGGACAGTAAAAGAAAAGATATAGAGTTTGAAATTAGAGAAATGGTCATGCTTAAGGTTTCACCTTGGAAAGGCGTTGTTCGATTTGGTAAACGGGGGAAACTAAATCCAAGGTACATTGGACCATTCAAGATTATAGATCGTGTCGGACCAGTAGCTTACCAACTGGAGCTACCTCAACAACTCGCGGCTGTACATAACACTTTCCACGTCTCAAATTTAAAGAAATGTTATGCTAAAGAAGATCTCACTATTCCATTGGACGAAATCCAAATCAATGAAAAACTTCAATTCATTGAAGAAGCCGTCGAAATAATGGATCGTGAGGTTAAGAGACTTAAACAAAACAAGATACCGATTGTTAAGGTTCGATAGAATGCTCGTAGAGGACCCGAGTTCACCTGGGAGCATGAAGATCAGATGAAGAAGAAATACCCGCATTTATTTCCAGAAGATACGTTAACACCTCCAACTGCTTAAAATTTCGGGACGAAATTTATTTAACGGGTAGGTACTGTAGTGACCCGAACTTTTCCATGTTTATATATATATATATTAAATGAAATTGTTATTTACATGATTAAGTGTTTCCAACATGTTAAGCAATCAAACTTGTTAAGACTTGATTAATTGAAATATGTTTCATATAGACAATTGACCACCTAAGTTGACCGGTGATTCACGAACGTTAAAACTTGTAAAAACTATATGATGACATATATATGGTTATATATATAGTTAACATGATTTTATTATAAGTATGTATCTCATTAGGTATTTTAACAATGAGTTATATACATAAAAATGAGACTATTAATTTAAGAAACTCGAAAACGATATATATAACAATTATCGTTATAACAACGTCTTACTAGGTACATATGAATCATATTAAGATATTGATACACTTGGTTAATTATGTTAAATGATAATTAAATATATTATTAAGTGTATTAACAATGAAATACATATGTAAAAATAAGACTACTAACTTAATGATTTCGAAACGAGACATATATGTAACGATTATCGTTGTAACGACATTTAACTGTATATATATCATACTAAGATATATTATATATCATAATATCATGATAATATAACAATTTAACATCTCATTTGTTATAATAAACAATGGGTTAACAACATTCAATAAGATCGTTAACGTAAAGGTTTCAAAACAACATTTACATGTAACGACTCACGATGACTTAACGACTCAGTTAAAATGTATATACATGTAGTGTTTTAATATGTATTCATACACTTTTGAAAGACTTCAAGATACTTATCAAAATACTTCTACTTAACAAAAATGCTTACAATTACATCCTCCTTCAGTTTCATCAACAATTCTACTCGTATGCACCCGTATTCGTACTCGTACAATACACAGCTATTAGATGTATGTACTATTGGTATATACACTCCAATGATTAGCTCTTAGCAGCCCATGTGAGTCACCTACCACATGTGGGAACCATCATTTGGCAACTAGCATGAAATATCTCATAAAATTACAAAAATATGAGTAATCATTCATGACTTATTTACATGAAAACAAAATTACATATCCTTTATATCTAATCCATACACCAATGACCAAAAACACCTACAAACACTTTCATTCTTCAATTTTCTTCATCTAATTGATCTCTCTCAAGTTCTATCTTCAAGTTCTAAGTGTTCTTCATAAATTCCAAAAGTTCTAGTTTCATAAAATCAAGAATACTTCCAAGATTGCAAGTTTACTTCCAAGTTTTCTAAATCCATTCCAAGTAATCATCCAAGATCAAGAAACCATTGTTACTTACAGTAGGTTATCTTTCTAATACAAGGTAATAATCATATTCAAACTTTAATTCAATTTCTATAACTATAACAATCTTATTTCGAGTGGAAATCTTACTTGAAATTGTTTTCGTGTCATGATTCTGCTTCAAGAACTTTCAAGCCATCCAAGGATCCTTTGAAGCTAGATCTATTTTTCTCATTTCCAGTAGGTTTATCCAAGGAACTTGAGGTAGTAATGATGTTCATAACATCATTCGATTCATACATATAAAGCTATCTTATTCGAAGGTTTAAACTTGTAATCACTAGAACATAGTTTAGTTAATTCTAAACTTGTTCGCAAATAAAAGTTAATCTTTCTAACTTGACTTTTAAAATCAACTAAACACATGTTCTATATCTATATGATATGTTAACTTAATAATTTAAAACCCGGAAACACGAAAAACACCGTAAAACCGGATTTACACCGTCATAGTAACACCTCGGGCTGTTTTGGGTTAGTTAATTAAAAACTATGATAAACTTTGATTTAAAAGTTTTTATTCTGGGAAAATGATTTTTATTATGAACATGAAACTATATCCAAAAATTATGGTTAAACTCAAAGTGGAAGTATGTTTTCTAAAATGGTCATCTAGACGTCGTTCTTTCGACTGAAATGACTACCTTTACAAAAACGACTTGTAACTTATTTTTCCGAAAATAAACCTATACTTTTTCTGTTTAGATTCATAAAATAGAGTTCAATATGAAACCATAGCAATTTGATTCACTCAAAACGGATTTAAAATGAAGAAGTTATGGGTAAAACAAGATTGGATATTTTTTCTCATTTTAGCTACGTGAAAATTAGTAACAAATCTATTCCAACCATAACTTAATCAACTTGTATTGTATATTATGTAATCTTGAGATACCATAGACATGTATACAATGTTTCGACCTATCATGTCGACACATCTATATAAATTTCGGAACAACCATAGACACTCTATATGTGAATGTTGGAGTTAGCTATACAGGGTTGAGGTTGATTCCAAAATATATATAATTTGAGTTGTGATCAATACTGAGATACGTATACACTGGGTCGTGGATTGATTCAAGATAATATTTATCGATTTATTTCTGTACATCTAACTGTGGACAACTAGTTGTAGGTTACTAACGAGGACAGCTGACTTAATAAACTTAAAACATCAAAATATATTAAAAGTGTTGTAAATATATTTTGAACATACTTTGATATATATGTATATATTGTTATAGGTTCGTGAATCGACCAATGGCCAAGTCTTACTTCCCGACGAAGTAAAAATCTGTGAAAGTGAGTTATAGTCCCACTTTTAAAATCTAATATTTTTGGGATGAGAATAATGCAGGTTTTATAAATGATTTACAAAATAGACACAAGTACGTGAAACTACATTCTATGGTTGAATTATCGAAATCGAATATGCCCCTTTTTATTAAGTCTGGTAATCTAAGAATTAGGGAACAGACACCCTAATTGACGCGAATCCTAAAGATAGATCTATTGGGCCTAACAAACCCCATCCAAAGTACCGGATGCTTTAGTACTTCAAAATTTATATCATATCCGAAGGGTGTCCCGGAATGATGGGGATATTCTTATATATGCATCTTGTTAATGTCGGTTCCAGGTGTTCACCATATGAATGAATTTTATCTCTATGTATGGGATGTATATTGAAATATGAAATCTTGTGGTCTATTATTATGATTTGATAATATATAGGTTAAACCTATAACTCACCAACATTTTTGTTGACGTTTTAAGCATGTTTATTCTCAGGTGATTATTAAGAGCTTCCGCTGTTGCATACTAAAATAAGGACAAGATTTGGAGTCCATGCTTGTATGATATTATGTAAAAACTGCATTCAAGAAACTTATTTTTGATGTAATATATTCTTATTGTAAACCATTATGTAATGGTCGTGTGTAAACGGTATATTTCAGATTATCATTATTTGATAATCTACGTAATGCTTTTTAAACCTTTATAAATAAAATAAAGGTTATGGTTGTTTTAAAAATGAATGCAGTCTTTGAAAAACGTCTCATATAGAGGTCAAAACCTCGCGACAAAATCAATTAATATGGAACGTTTATAATCAATATGAACGGGATATTTCATAATCCGTTCAGCAAAACCATTCAATATCTAAATGAAAAGTTCTTGATTTTTCGCTAGCTTTCCAACGACATGTATATCTTATACCTTATCTCAACCGCATATGTAACTAATTCAGGATTCAACATAACCTATCTAACGACAATATCAAAAATACAAGCATGCATAATCCTATATACTCGAGCACTAGTCAGGGATACATTATTAATATATAAAAATTAAGTTATGAGTGCTCACGTATCAATATTGAGATTCAATATTGCAGGAAAGGTACGTAGACGCAACGGAGATGATAAACACTAGATTGACCTCACGAGCATACCCTCGAACCATACCCATAACCTCCATAGTTATAACCCATAATTTCCTTAGCCCTATCCCGCTCGCAAAACATGTTTTGAAATAGCTCGCTCATGACCTCATCGTAGTATTTTATTTATAGTAATACTAATAGTAATACTCCTAACCATAAGATTAATAATAATATTAATCTTAATACTAATAATAATAATAATAATTTAAATAAAATACATATCATACGGAGTAATATAGATTAGAAAGAAATGAATTGTGATTTAGAAACTGAGAACGATCGAGCTTATAAGCATCCTTGTCCACCTAACCACCTCATGTACAACTCAGTCACACTAATTCATCTTGCCGATGGTTTTGTGTAACATATATATATATATATATATATATATATATATATATATATATATATATATATATATATATATATATATATATATATATATATATATATATTTAATCTTTAGAATTAATTAAATATTATATTATATTCTCGTGCATAGTTAAGTTGTAATTTTAACACCGATGAATTGTACGTTGTCACTCGACCCATGTCCTGTTTCCGATTTCTCGAACTCATTTTCGTACGCTTAGAAAACTAGTATTTTACATTACGCGACGTGTACCATTATTAATAATTAGACTTAAATCAATGAAAAACAATCTCACTCAAGGTGTAACTTATTCAATTAAGTGTTGTGGTTATTTGCTTCTATAAATCAATGTCTCATGTTTACATACGTCTTACATTAACGTACATGGGTCTCTATTAATTTACATTGAACTCATATTAAATTACTTGCTAGATGTGCCTCATAAATTTTAATTGCATGATCAACATGCGGCTCAATTAACTTCAAATTTAGGATTTCTAATTTACACAAGTTAGTATGGCTTAAACTAATTTTTCTAGTATTAGTAACATAAAAATATATATATATTTTGTTTAGAGTTTAAGTGTCATGACCTATAAGAAATGAGTCATAAAAAGTGGGTCTTTATATAAAATAATATATACGTTTGTTTTAAGAAAACGTACCACTCAAAATGTAATATAAATTATAGTCTATATAACTAAAAGATAATTATATTTTTAACAAACTTAAAGTTTTATTTTTTAAACTTTTACTACTTCCTATTTCTTCGATATATATCCCGTATTTGAATTTTAGAATTGACCAATACTTGATTACTTGACCCCTTAACATTTCTTTTGTCTAAAGAACTGAAAAGCAGCCACCCAAATTGATCATCTTTATATTATTTTAAGTTAATGCATAGTGTGTTGCATAGTGTGTTGCATAGTATGTCAAATGCACTTGATGTTGGGTATGTCGACACTTTTTTTCTTTCTAGCTTTTATTTATTTATTTATTTATTTTTTTCACAAAACAAATATAGTTGGTAAAAGTCTCCATCATAGTTCCATATTTTAATTCCGTGAGTGTTGAGGCTCCTCTAGCAAATTTCGTGGTTTATATCAAGTACACATCATAATGAAAGTTGTAGGTTTTTGAATTACGGATGTCTGAGCTCTAGATTCACTTTTTTTTTGAGTCAGTATGAATTAGTTATGATTTTTCTCGTGCAGGTGCATAGATTTCGTGATTTCCATCTTTTTAACTTGTAGTCTTGAGACGAAATGTTGTAGTCTTTTGTTGCTCACTAGAAATCTTCATTTTGATTTTAAATATAATTATAAATATTATAAAATACCTAAGATATATATGTATAGGCATAATTAATATATTATTATATATTAACATATAATTGTACATATATAATTGTTTGATAAATTTAAAAGGACAACGAGCGTTACAAGATATATTCTAAGTTTTTAAGTATAATAGATATTTAAAATACTATATATATAATTTATGTTTTAATAATAGATTTTATTACGTCGTAAATATTTGAAGTATAAGATTTTACGTATAATATTTTTTTTTACATCTAAGTTAATGTTTTCTATATTAAATTTTATTCGGTTGTAAAATATATATATTATCGTTTAGAAATATATATATATATATATATATATATATATATATATATATATATATATATATATATATATATATATATATATATATATATATATATATATATATATATATATATATATATATGATCAAAATCTTTATTTAACGATATAACCTTTAGTTTTTCAAAACTAATTATATTTAAAGTTTATAAGAATCATATTAAATAATAGAAATTATTATATCAAATAATATTTATATTTTTTAAAATTTAAAATTTATATAATTCATTTATAAACAAATGTTTATTTTTAATTCCTTATAAGTTCGAATTAACTTATTCGAATATCAATCGAATCAATAAACGAATGCTACTATCGTTTACTAAATAATTTGAAACTATATATATATGTGTATTCGTATCTATTTATATAATCGTTCGTGAATCGTCGGAAATAGTCGAAGGGTAATTGACTACATGAACATAATTCAAAATTTTTGAGATTCAACTTAATAGACTTTGCTTACTATGTTTGAAACATTAAATCATAACGAGAATTTGGTTCAAAATAAGTCGAAATTTTCCGGGTCGTTGAAATGTCCCGTTCTTATTGATTAAAAACGTTCCATATTAATTGATTTCGTTGCGAGGTTTTGACCTTTATATGAGACGTTTTTCAAAGACTACATTCATTTTTAAACAAACCATAACCTTTATTTCATCAATAAAGGTTTAAAAAGCTTTACGTAGATTATCAAATAATGATAATCTAAAATATCCTGTTTACACACGACCATTACATAATGGTTTACAATACAAATATGTTACAACAAAATAAGTTTCTTGAATGCAGTTTTTACACAATATCATACAAGCATGGACTCTAAATCTCGTCCTTATTTAAGTATGCGACAGCGGAAGCTCTTAATAATCACCTGAGAATAAACATGCTTAAAACGTCAACAAAAATGTTGGTGAGTTATAGGTTTAACCTATATATATCAAATCATAATAATAGACCACAAGATTTCATATTTCAATACACATCCCATACATAGAGATAAAAATCATTCATATGGTGAACACCTGGTAACCGACATTAACAAGATGCATATATAAGAATATCCCCATCATTCCGGGACACCCTTCGGATATGATATAAATTTCGAAGTACTAAAGCATCCGGTACTTTGGATGGGGTTTGTTAGGCCCAATAGATCTATCTTTAGGATTCGCGTCAATTAGGGTGTCTGTTCCCTAATTCTTAGATTACCAGACTTAATAAAAAGGGGCATATTCAATTTCGATAATTCAACAATAGAATGTAGTTTCACGTACTTGTGTCTATTTTGTAAATCATTTATAAAACCTGCATATATTCTCATCCCAAAAATATTAGATTTTAAAAGTGGGACTATAACTCACTTTCACAGATTTTTACTTCGTCGGGAAGTAAGACTTGGCCACTGGTTGATTCACGAACCTATAACAATATATACATATATATCAAAGTATGTTCAAAATATATTTACAACACTTTTAATATATTTTGATGTTTTAAGTTTATTAAGTCAGCTGTCCTCGTTAGTAACCTACAACTAGTTGTCCACAGTTAGATGTACAGAAATAAATCGATAAATATTATCTTGAATCAATCCACGACCCAGTGTATACGTATCTCAGTATTGATCACAACTCAAACTATATATATTTTGGAATCAACCTCAACCCTGTATAACTAACTCCAACATTCACATATAGAGTGTCTATGGTTGTTCCGAAATATATATAGATATGTCGACATGATAGGTCGAAACATTGTATACGTGTCTATGGTATCTCAAGATTACATAATATAAAATACAAGTTGATTAAGTTATGGTTGGAATAGATTTGTTACCAATTTTCACGTAGCTAAAATGAGAAAAATTATCCAATCTTGTTTTACCCATAACTTCTTCATTTTAAATCCGTTTTAAGTGAATCAAATTGCTATGGTTTCATATTGAACTCTATTTTATGAATCTAAACAGAAAAAGTATAGGTTTATAGTCAAAAAATTAAGTTACAAGTCATTTTTGTAAAGGTAGTCATTTCAGTCGAAAGAACGACGTCTAGATGACCATTTTAGAAAACATACTTCCACTTTGAGTTTAACCATAATTTTTGGATATAGTTTCATGTTCATAATAAAAATCATTTTCTCAGAATAACAACTTTTAAATCAAAGTTTATCATAGTTTTTAATTAACTAACCCAAAACAGCCCGCGGTGTTACTACGACGGCGTGAATCCGGTTTTACGGTGTTTTTCGTGTTTCCAGGTTTTAAATCATTAAGTTAGCATATCATATAAATATAGAACATGTGTTTAGTTGATTTTAAAAGTCAAGTTAGAAGGATTAACTTTTGTTTGCGAACAAGTTTAGAATTAACTAAACTATGTTCTAGTGATTACAAGTTTAAACCTTCGAATAAGATAGCTTTATATGTATGAATCGAATGATGTTATGAACATCATTACTACCTTAAGTTCCTTGGATAAACCTACTGGAAAAGAGAAAAATGGATCTAGCTTCAACGGATCCTTGGATGGCTCGAAGTTCTTGAAGCAGAATCATGACACGAAAATAAGTTCAAGTAAGATCATTACTTGAAATAAGATTGTTATAGTTATAGAAATTGAACCAAAGTTTGAATATGATTATTACCTTGTATTAGAATGATAACCTACTGTAAAAAACAAAGATTTCTTGAGGTTGGATGATCACCTTACAAGATTGGAAGTGAGCTAGCAAACTTGAAAGTATTCTTGATTTTATGTAACTAGAACTTGTAGAATATATGAAGAACACTTAGAACTTGAAGATAGAACTTGAGAGAGATCAATTATATAAAGAAAATTGAAGAATGAAAGTGTTTTTAGGTGTTTTTGGTCGTTGGTGTATGGATTAGATATAAAGGATATGTAATTTTGTTTTCATGTAAATAAGTCATGAATGATTACTCATATTTTTGTAATTTTATGAGATATTTCATGCTAGTTGCCAAATGATGGTTCCCACATGTGTTAGGTGACTCACATGGGCTGCTAAGAGCTGATCATTAGAGTGTATATACCAATAGTACATACATCTAAAAGCTGTGTATTGTACGAGTACGAATACGGGTGCATACGAGTAGAATTGTTGATGAAACTGAACGAGGATGTAATTGTAAGCATTTTTGTTAAGTAGAAGTATTTTGATAAGTGTATTGAAGTCTTTCAAAAGTGTATAAATACATATTAAAACACTACATGTATATACATTTTAACTGAGTCGTTAAGTCATCGTTAGTCGTTACATGTAAGTGTTGTTTTGAAACCTTTAGGTTAACGATCTTGTTAAATGTTGTTAACCCAATGTTTATAATATCAAATGAGATTTTAAATTATTATATTATCATGATATTATCATGTATGAATATCTCTTAATATGATATATATACATTAAATGTCTTTACAACGATAATCGTTACATATATGTCTCGTTTAAAAATCATTAAGTTAGTAGTCTTGTTTTTACATATGTAGTTCATTGTTAATATACTTAATGATATGTTTACTTATCATAGTATCATGTTAACTATCTATATATATCCATATATATGTCATCATATAGTTTTTACAAGTTTTAACGTTCGTGAATCACCGGTCAACTTGGATGGTCAATTGTCTATATGAAACATATTTCAATTAATCAAGTCTTAACAAGTTTGATTGCTTAACATGTTGGCAACATTTAATCATGTAAATATCAATCTCAATTAATATATATAAACATGGAAAAGTTCGGGTCACTACAGTACCTACCCGTTAAATAAATTTCGTCCTGAAATTTTAAGCTGTTGAAGGTGTTAACGAATATTCTGGAAATAGATGCGGGTATTTCTTCTTCATCTGATCTTCACGCTCCCAGGTGAACTCGGGTCCTCTATGAGCATTCCATCGAACCTTAACAATTGGTATCTTGTTTTGCTTAAGTCTTTTAACCTCACGATCCATTATTTCGACGAGTTCTTCGATGAATTGAAGTTTTTCGTTGATTTGGATTTCATCTAACGGAATAGTGAGATCTTCTTTAGCAAAACATTTCTTCAAATTCGAGACGTGGAAAGTGTTATGTACAGCCGCGAGTTGTTGAGGTAACTCAAGTCGGTAAGCTACTGGTCCGACACGATCAATAATCTTGAATGGTCCAATATACCTTGGATTTAATTTCCGTCGTTTACCAAATCGAACAACGCCTTTCCAAGGTGCAACTTTAAGCATGACCATCTCTCCAATTTCAAATTCTATATCTTTTCTTTTAATGTCAGCGTAGCTCTTTTGTCGACTTTGGGCGGTTTTCAACCGTTGTTGAATTTGGATGATCTTCTCGGTAGTTTCTTGTATAATCTCTGGACCCGTAATCTGTCTATCCCCCACTTCACTCCAACAAATCGGAGACCTGCACTTTCTACCATAAAGTGCTTCAAACGGCGCCATCTCAATGCTTGAATGGTAGCTGTTGTTGTAGGAAAATTCTGCTAACGGTAGATGTCGATCACAACTGTTTCCGAAATCAATAACACATGCTCGTAGCATGTATTCAAGCGTTTGTATCGTCCTTTCGCTCTGGCCATCAGTTTGTGGATGATAGGCAGTACTCATGTCTAGACGAGTTCCTAATGCTTGCTGTAATGTCTGCCAGAATCTTGAAATAAATCTGCCATCCCTATCAGAGATAATAGAGATTGGTATTCCATGTATGGAGACGACTTCCTTCAAATACAGTCATGCTAACTTCTCCATCTTGTCATCTTCTCTTATTGGCAGGAAGTGTGCTGATTTGGTGAGACGATCAACTATTACCTAAATAGTATCAAAACCACTTGCAGTCCTTGGCAATTTAGTGATGAAATCCATGGTAATGTTTTCCCATTTCCATTCCGGGATTTCGGGTTGTTGAAGTAGACCTGATGGTTTCTGATGCTCAGCTTTGACCTTAGAACACGTCAAACATTCTCCTACGTATTTAGCAACATCGGCTTACATACCCGGCTACCAAAAATGTTTCTTGAGATCCTTGTACATCTTCCCTGTTCCAGGATGTATTGAGTATCTGGTTTTATGAGCTTCTCTAAGTATCATTTATCTCATATCTCCAAATTTTGGTACCCAAATCCTTTCAGCCCTATACCGGGTTCCGTCTTCCCGAATATTAAGATGCTTCTCCGATCCTTTGGGTATTTCATTCTTTGAATTTGTCTCTTTTAAAACTCCTTGTTGCGCCTCCTTTATTTGAGTAGTAAGGTTATTATGAATCATTATATTCATAGATTTTACTCGAATGGGTTCTCTGTCCTTCCTGCTCAAGGCATCGGCTACCACATTTGCCTTCCCCGGGTGGTAACGAATCTCAAAGTCGTAATCATTCAATAATTCAATTCACCTACGCTGCCTCATATTCAGTTGTTTCTGATTAAATATGTGTTGAAGACTTTTGTGGTCGGTATATATAATACTTTTGACCCCGTATAAGTAGTGCCTCCAAGTCTTTAATGCAAAAACAACCGCGCCTAATTCCAAATCATGCGTCGTATAATTTTGTTCGTGAATCTTCAATTGTCTAGACGCATAAGCAATCACCTTCGTTCGTTGCATTAATACACAACCGAGACCTTACTTTGATTCGTCACAATAAATCACAAAATCATCATTCCCTTCAGGCAATGACAATATAGGTGCCGTAGTTAGAATTTTCTTCAATAACTGAAATGCTTTCTCTTGTTCATCATTCCATTCAAATTTCTTCCCTTTATGCGTTACTGCAGTCAAGGGTTTTGCTATTCTGGAAAAGTCTTGGATGAACCTTCTGTAGTAACCAGCTAGTCCTAAAAACTGGCGTATGTGTTTCGGAGTTTTCGGGGTTTCCCACTTTTCAACAGTTTCTATCTTTGCCGGATCCACCTTAATACCTTCTTTGTTCACTATGTGACCGAGGAATTGAACTTCTTCCAACCAAAATCACACTTTGAAAACTTAGCGTACAATTCTTCCTTCCTCAATACTTCTAACACCTTTCTCAAATGTTCACCGTGTTCTTGGTCATTCTTTGAGTAAATAAGTATGTCATCAATGAAAACAATGACAAACTTGTCAAGGTATGGTCCACACACTCGGTTCATAAGGTCCATGAACACAGTTGGTGAATTAGTTAAACCAAACGGCATGACCATAAACTCGTAATGACTGTAACGTGTTCTGAAAGCAGTCTTTGGAATATCATTTTCTTTCACCCGCATTTGATGATACCCGGAACGTAAGTCAATCTTTGAATAAACAGACGAGCCTTGTAGTTGATCAAATAAGTCGTCGATTCTCGGTAGTGGGTAGCGGTTCTTGATGGTAAGTTTGTTCAACTCTCGGTAGTCGATACACAACCTGAATGTACCATGTTTCTTCTTGACAAACAAAACAGGAGCTCCCCACGGTGATGTGCTTGGTCGAATGAAACCACGCTCTAAAAGTTCTTGTAATTGGCTTTGCAGTTCTTTCATCTCGCTGGGTGCGAGTCTGTAAGGAGCACGAGCTATTGGTGCAGCTCCTGGTACAAGATCTATTTGAAATTCAACGGATCGATGTGGGGGTAATCCCGGTAATTCTTTCGGAAATACATCGGGAAATTCTTTTGCAATGGGAACATCATTGATGCTCTTTTCTTCAGTTTGTACTTTCTCGACGTGTGCTAGAACAGCATAGCAACCTTTTCTTATTAGTTTTTGTGCCTTCAAATTACTAATAAGATGTAGCTTCGTGTTGCCCTTTTCTCCGTACACCATTAAGGGTTTTCCTTTTTCTCGTATAATGCGAATAGCATTTTTGTAACAAACGATCTCTGCTTTCACTTCTTTCAACCAGTCCATACCGATTATCACATCAAAAATCCCTAACTCTACTGGTATCAAATCAATCTTAAATGTTTTGCTAACCAGTTTAATTTCTCGATTCCGACATATATTATCTGCTGAAATTAATTTACCATTTGCTAATTCGAGTAAAAATTTACTATCCAAAGGCGTCAATGGACAACTTAATTTAGCACAAAAATCTCTACTCATATAGCTTCTATCCGCACCCGAATCAAATAAAACGTAAGCAGATTTATTGTCAATAAGAAACGTACCCGTAACAAGCTCCGGGTCTTCCTGTGCCTCTGCCGCATTAATATTGAAAACTCTTCCGCGGCCTTGTCCATTCGTGTTCTCCTGGTTCGGGCAATTTCTCATAATGTGGCCCGGTTTTCCACATTTATAACAAACTACATTGGCATAACTTGCTCCGACACTACTTGCTCCGCCATTACTCGTTCCGACACCATTTGTTCCTTTCGTTCTATTAACCCCTGGTCCGTAGACCTCACACTTCGCCGCGCTATGACCATTTCTTTTACACTTGTTGCAAAATTTGGTGCAGAACCCCGAGTGATACTTTTCACACCTTTGGCATAGCTGCTTCTGATTGTTGTTGTTGTTACGGTTATTATTGTTGTTGGGATGATTGTTGTAGTTGTTGTTGTTGTTGTTGTTGTTGTTGTTGTTGTTGTTGGGCCGTTTGTTGTAGTTGCGATTGATGTTGCGATTGTTGGGATAATTGTTGCGATTATTGTTGTAATTGCTGTTGTTGTTGTATTGGTGATTCTTATCACCGTTTTCCTCCCACTTTCTTTTGACTTGCTTCACATTGGCCTCTTCAGCAGTCTGTTCTTTAATTTTTTCTTCAATCTGGTTCACTAGTTTGTGAGCCATTCTACATGCCTGTTGTATGGATGCGGGCTCGTGTGAACTTATATCTTCTTGGATTCTTTCGGGTAATCCTTCACAAACGCGTCGATCTTCTCTTCCTCATCTTCGAATGCTCCCGAACACAATAGGCACAATTCTGTGAATCGTCTTTCGTACGTGGTAATATCAAATCCTTGGGTTCGTAACCCTCTAAGTTCTGTCTTGAGCTTATTGACCTCGGTTCTGGGACGGTACTTCTCGTTCATCAAGTGCTTGAATGCTGACCACGGTAGTGCGTACGCATCATCTTGTCCCACTTGCTCTAGATAGGTATTCCACCATGTTAACGCAGAACCTGTGAAGGTATGCGTAGCGTACTTCACTTTGTCCTCTTCAGTACACTTACTTATGGCAAACACCGATTCGACCTTCTCGGTCCACCATTTCAATCCGATCGGTCCTTCGGTTCCATCAAATTCCAAAGGTTTGCAGGCAGTGAATTCTTTGTAGGTGCATCCTACACGATTTCCTGTACTGCTAGATCCAAGGTTATTGTTGGTATGTAGCGCAGCCTGTACTGCGGCTATGTTTGAAGCTAGAAAAGTACGGAATTCCTCTTCATTCATATTCACAGTGTGTCGAGTAGTCGGTGCCATTTCCTTCAAAATAGTCAAATGGAACAAGTTAATCATATAGAATATTAAGAGTAGTTAATAGTATTTTGTAGCATAATATGAACTCATTTATAAAAGCTTTTTCTTCATATTAGCGTTTTATAAGTTTAAATTCGGGTAGTACCTACCCGTTAAGTTCATACTTAGTAGCTAATATACAATTCAACTACTACAATTCTATATGAAAAACTAATTATAATAATATTTCGCGTTCAAACTTTTACACAATATTTTACAAACTTACAATACCGCTTATTTTACATATAGCATGAAATATAGCACACAATAAATTTGATACAAGATGGTTGTGAAGATAATTCTAGCTAGTACACAAGTCGTTCAGCAAAGGCAATAAAGACACGTAATTCATACGTCCAGAAACAAGTCATGCATTCTGGTTTTCCTAGGATTACTTCCCATCCTTGGTCTTGTGGAACATAACCGTTATGGCCGTTGATAAGACAGCGTGTTGTAACGTCGTCAAAAGGACGAGGGTTACGTAATGTCCAACAGTCCTGTAACAATCTAAAAACCACATTTCTTACCCCAATTACCGACTCCGTCACTTGTGGGAACGTTTTGTTTAATAGTTGTAGCCCGATGTTCTTGTTCTCACTTTGGTGAGAAGCGAACATTACTAATCCGTAAGCATAACATGCTTCTTTATGTTGCATGTTAGCCGCTTTTTCTAAATCACGAAGTCCAATATTCGGATATATTGAGTCAAAATAATTTCTTAACCCATTGCGTAAAATAGCATTTGGGTTCCTCGCAATATATGCGTCAAAGTAAACACATCGTAACTTATGGATTTCCCAATGTGATATCCCCCATCTTTCGAACGAAAGCCATTTATAAACCAAGGCATTCTTGGAACGTTCTTCGAATGTCTTACAAACTGATCTCGCCTTAAATAGTTGTGCTGAAGAATTCTGACCGACTCTAGACAAGATTTCATCAATCATGTCTCCGGGTAGGTCTCTTAAAATATTGGGTTGTCTATCCATTTTGTGTTTTTATACTGTAAAATAGACAAGAGTTAGATTCATAAAAAAAATACTTATTAATACAAGCAATTTTTACATATATCATAAAGCATAAGCACACTATATTACATATATTACACCACACGAATACAACTATCTTATTCCGACTCGCTTGTTTCTTCTTCTTCGGTTTTGGTTCATTTTGCAAAGTTTCTAGGGATATATGATGTTCCCCTAATACGAGCCGTCGTTTTCCACATTGGTTTATAAAAACCTGGTGGTTTAGAGGTTCTCGGGTCATTGTTACAACTTAAGGACTTCGGGGGTTGACGATACATATAAAGTTCATCGAGGTTGGAATTAGATTTCTCTATTTTTATGCCCTTTCCCTTATTATTTTCTTTTGCCTTTTTAAATTCAATTGGGGTAATTTCTATAACATCATCGGAATTCTCGTCGGAATCCGATTCATCGGAGAATTGGTAATCCTCCCAATATTTTGCTTCCTTGGCGAAAACACCATTGACCATAATTAACCTTGGTCGGTTGGTTGAGGATTTTCTTTTACTTAACCATTTTATTATTTCCCCCACCGGTTCTATTTCTTCATCCGGTTCCGATTCTTCTTCCGGTTCCGATTCTTCTTCCGGCTTCGACTCTTCTTCCGGTTCCTCTTCGGGAACTTGTGAATCAGTCCACGAATCATTCCAATTTACATTTGACTCTTCATTATTATTAGGTGATTCAATGGGACTTGTTCTAGAGGTAGACATCTATCACATAATATCAAACGCGTTAAGAGATTAATATATCACATAATATTCACATGTTAAAAATATATAGTTTCCAACAAAAATTGTTAAGCAATCATTTTTCAAGTAAACACGGTCGAAGTCCAGACTCACTAATGCATCCTAACAAACTCGATAAGACACACTAATGTAAAATTCTGGTTCTCTAAGACCAACGCTCGGATACCAACTGAAATGTCCCGTTCTTATTGATTAAAAACGTTCCATATTAATTGATTTCATTGCGAGGTTTTGACCTCTATATGAGACGTTTTTCAAAGACTGCATTCATTTTTAAACAAACCATAACCTTTATTTCATCAATAAAGGTTTAAAAAGCTTTACGTAGATTATCAAATAATGATAATCTAAAATATCCTGTTTACACACGACCATTACATAATGGTTTACAATACAAATATGTTACAACAAAATAAGTTTCTTGAATGCAGTTTTTACACAATATCATACAAGCATGGACTCCAAATCTCATCCTTATTTAAGTATGCGACAACGGAAGCTCTTAATAATCACCTGAGAATAAACATGCTTAAAACGTCAACAAAAATGTTGGTGAGTTATAGGTTTAACCTATATATATCAAATCATAATAATAGACCACAAGATTTCATATTTCAATACACATTCCATACATAGAGATAAAAATCATTCATATGGTGAACACCTGGTAACCGACATTAACAAGATGCATATATAAGAATATCCCCATCATTCCGGGACACCCTTCGGATATGATATAAATTTCGAAGTACTAAAGCATCCGGTACTTTGAATGGGGTTTGTTAGGCCCAATAGATCTATCTTTAGGATTCGCGTCAATTAGGGTGTCTGTTCCCTAATTCTTAGATTACCAGACTTAATAAAAAGGGGCATATTCGATTTCAATAATTCAACCATAGAATGTAGTTTCACGTACTTGTGTCTATTTTGTAAATCATTTATAAAACCTGCATGTATTCTCATCCCAAAAATATTAGATTTTAAAAGTGGGACTATAACTCACTTTCACAGATTTTTACTTCGTCGGGAAGTAAGACTTGGCCACTGGTTGATTCACGAACCTATAACAATATATACATATATATCAAAGTATGTTCAAAATATATTTACAACACTTTTAATATATTTTGATGTTTTAAGTTTATTAAGTTAGCTGTCCTCGTTAGTAACCTACAACTAGTTGTCCACAGTTAGATGTACAGAAATAAATCGATAAATATTATCTTGAATCAATCCACGACCCAGTGTATACATATCTCAGTATTGATCACAACTCAAACTATATATATTTTGGAATCAACCTCAACCCTGTATAGCTAACTCCAACATTCACATATAGAGTGTCTATGGTTGTTCCGAAATATATATAGATGTGTCGACATGATAGGTCGAAACATTGTATACGTGTCTATGGTATCTCAAGATTACATAATATAAAATACAAGTTGATTAAGTTATGGTTGGAATAGATTTGTTACCAATTTTCACGTAGCTAAAATGAGAAAAATTATCCAATCTTGTTTTACCCATAACTTCTTCATTTTAAATCCGTTTTGAGTGAATCAAATTGCTATGGTTTCATATTGAACTCTATTTTATGAATATATACTGAAAAAGTATAGGTTTATAGTCGGAAAATTAAGTTACAAGTCATTTTTGTAAAGGTAGTCATTTCAGTCGAAAGAACGACGTCTAGATGACCATTTTAGAAAACATACTTCCACTTTGAGTTTAACCATAATTTTTGGATATAGTTTCATGTTCATAATAAAAATCATTTTCTCAGAATAACAACTTTTAAATCAAAGTTTATCATAGTTTTTAATTAACTAACCCAAAACAGCCCGCGGTGTTACTACGACGGCGTAAATCCGGTTTTACGGTGTTTTTCGTGTTTCCAGGTTTTAAATCATTAAGTTAGCATATCATATAGATATATAACATGTGTTTAGTTGATTTTAAAAGTCAAGTTAGAAGGATTAACTTTTGTTTGCGAACAAGTTTAGAATTAACTAAAATATGTTCTAGTGATTACAAGTTTAAACCTTCGAATAAGATAGCTTTATATGTATGAATCGAATGATGTTATGAACATCATTACTATCTTAAGTTCCTTGGAGAAACCTACTGGAAAAGAGAAAAATGGATCTAGCTTCAACGGATCCTTGGATGGCTCGAAGTTCTTGAAGTAGAATCATGACACGAAAACAAGTTCAAGTAAGTTCATCACTTGAAATAAGATTGTTATAGTTATAGAAATTGAACCAAAGTTTGAATATGATTATTACCTTGTATTAGAATGATAACCTACTGTAAGAAACAAAGATTTCTTGAGGTTGGATGATCACCTTACAAGATTGGAAGTGAGCTAGCAAACTTGAAAGTATTCTTGATTTTATGTAACTAGAACTTGTAGAATATATGAAGAACACTTAGAACTTGAAGATAGAACTTGAGAGAGATAAATTAGATAAAGAAAATTGAAGAATGAAAGTGTTTGTAGGTGTTTTTGGTCGTTGGTGTATGGATTAGATATAAAGGATATGTAATTTTGTGTTCATGTAAATAAGTCATGAATGATTACTCATATTTTTGTAATTTTATGAGATATTTCATGCTAGTTTCCAAATTATGGTTCCCACATGTGTTAGGTGACTCACATGGGCTGCTAAGATCTGATCATTGGAGTGTATATACCAATAGTACATACATCTAAAAGCTGTGTATTGTACGAGTACGAATACGGGTGCATACGAGTAGAATTGTTGATGAAACTGAACGAGGATGTAATTGTAAGCATTTTTGTTAAGTAGAAGTATTTTGATAAGTGTATTGAAGTCTTTAAAAAGTGTATAAATACATATTAAAACACTACATGTATATACATTTTAACTGAGTCGTTAAGTCATCGTTAGTCGTTACATGTAAGTGTTGTTTTGAAACCTTTAGGTTAACGATCTTGTTAAATGTTGTTAACCTAATGTTTATATTATCAAATGAGATTTTAAATTATTATATTATCATGATATTATCATGTATGAATATCTCTTAATATGATATATATACATTAAATGTCTTTACAACAATAATCGTTACATATATGTCTCGTTTAAAAATCATTAAGTTAGTAGTCATGTTTTTACATATGTAGTTCATTGTTAATATAATTAATGATATGTTTACTTATCATAGTATCATGTTAACTATATATATATCCATATATATGTCATCATATAGTTTTTACAAGTTTTAACGTTCGTGAATCACCGGTCAACTTGGGTGGTCAATTGTCTATATGAAACATATTTCAATTAATCAAGTCTTAACAAGTTTGATTGCTTAACATGTTGGCAACATTTAATCATGTAAATATCAATCTCAATTAATATATATAAACATGGAAAAGTTCGGGTCACTACAGTCGTCACAGAATCTGAATCACTAGAGGATTCTGATTTAATGGTTTCTTCCTTGACAACCTCTGGTTAAATGATTGGTGGTTTCGGAGGAAATATTAGTGGTTCAGGATCTCTGAATTGTCCTTGAATATCCTCCGGGTTCTCAATTGTGAGGTCAGGTTCAAAAAATGGATTATCGGAAATTTGAATTGGAGTACTTGGTCGACTTGATGATGATTCTAAAGAAAAATCAACGGTGAAAATGTTGGCTAGATGCCTTGATCGAGTTACAGGTGGTGAACGTATGAAAGGTGGTGAACGTTTTGCTCAGTGCATTCACTGAATATCCCATTAGTTATAAAAATAAAATAAAAAAATTATATAAGTTATCAAATTAATAGACTTTTCTGATTTTGCCCACGTTTCGAATAGCCAATAGATGCAGCAGGTAGCCAGGACCCTTTAAATCGGAAGCCCACAACTCACCACTAACAAATCCAACTATTACTACGAATCAGAAATATTTGAATGTCTATCAATTTAACCGCTTAAAATAATTTTTTGTCTCTCTCCTCTAATACGTTATGGATCTGAATTCCAGTAACACTCAATATTCCAATGAACCTTAATTACACTATATTCCACATACTATCTTCTTAATATCCTATCCTAATCAGTCCTAATTTTACCCGATCGATTCAGAGGTATGTTTTCCTTTTAATTATTTGCAATTAATTTATTTATTTACTACTTTTTGTATATGAGACGAATTAAAAAGGTTTTTTCATTTTCTTTCTGTTAATTTCGAGAACTATGGTACCACAAATTGCTGTTAATTTCTAGAAAAGAACTTTTGTTATTGTAAGAAAAAACCTTTTTTATAAATTTGTTTTGTAAACTCAAATGTAAATTTATCATATTTTCTGTTTTTATTGTCGTTGTTTTCTAATTAATCTCGCTTTAGTAAGGAATATTATAAATTGATTATCAATCTCGAAGTAAGCTAGTGATCAAAAAAAAAAATATGAAAAAAAATCACGAAGAACATTTAGGGAGGGCTTGAAGAAAAGGAACGAACAGGAAGGAGTTACGGGCTTAGATTATGACTCCATTTCCAAGATCAGATCCACGAAAGCTACAATGAATTAAGGAATCTAATCAACAAAAAATCGATCTGTGTTTTATTCTAATCAACCAAAAATAGCAATTCATGGCCTCTCGAATGGCGTTTAATATTCCAACCTCGCCTTTTACTCCGGCCACTGTTGGCCGCCGTCGTCGTCTTCATCCACTACCTGCGCAATCATCCCGTCAATATAACTGTGACGACCCGAAAATTTCCGACCAAATTTAAACTTGATCTTTATTTGATTTCGACACGATAGGCAAAGTCTGTAATGTTGAGTTTCAAAATGTTTGAACTGTTTCATATATTCATTTGACTTCGACCATTTTCGACGATTCACGAACAAATAATTGTAAATAGATATGTATATATATATATATATATATATATATATACACATATATATATATAAATAATAATTGAAAATAATTCATGACTGATAAATAAATTTACATCTTTTATTATTATATTATATTATAATTATATTCCGTAAATTAGAACACTTTCAGTTTCCAATCAATTTAATCACTAGTGTGATTACCAACAAATACTATTCATGATTGCTTTTGATTGATTTATAGATTATAAATATCTATGTACTGTAATATAGAGTTACATATACACTGCAACATACATATAAATATCGCTATCCTATATTACTTTATTATCTTTCCGTGATTTTATGTCAATAAACAATCGCATGAGCTCATGAGCTGTAAAGTGAAGAAAGAAATAACGATTGCTTTATAGATATTTCTTCAACAATTTTTTTCTGTTCCTAATCACAATCACTTTTCTCTATCTATATATATATATATATTATATATACACATACCACATGCATAAGAAATGCATACAACTAACTACCTGCCTATTTCTTTTTTCGCATTATAACTATCTACCTATCTAATTTTCTTCTTTCTTGCTTATTAACCTAAGTCATCTTCTTCACCATCACAACCCTAAAACAAACAACTATCTCACCATTACCGAGTGTCATCTCATCGCCTCGGCTTGAACCACCTTATTCACTGTCTTCCTTGCAGCAGTAAACCTCAAACCATCATCTCATCCCTATCTTCACCTGAAACCAAACTATCACCACCTTTCATAATGCAAACCATCATCGACAAATACGATAACAAACCCATCGGAATTTTGCTTCAACTCATTTCTATTACTGGGGTAATCGAACAAAGTGTTGCTGCTTGTTACCACAAGACCATCATCTTATGACTGCACTTGTTTTCAGCCTACTATTCCGATCAAACCGTAACAAACATCATTTTTTTTTAGTTTTATTTTTATTTTTATGCTTCTACTCTTATTATGATTGTCAACCAAATATCCAACACTGCTACTGCACGATTGCTAAACACCAACAATACTAATCGATGATCAAAATCATGATGTTAGTTTTCCTTTTTCTAATTCGAATTTAACCATCACCGCCACCCAAACAGTAACCACCACCACTTCATCACCGGAACACCATTAATATCCATAACCAACCTCGCCACCACCTCAGCCTCGACTGTGATCGCCACACCTTGCACCACCATCTAACCCGTTACTCATCGACCATCGAACTCTTTCTCCTCGCTATCACCACTTTGCAACGGCCACCACCACCACGTAAACATCACCATCATCAAACACTTGATGCATCTGTTTTCTGTTTTAAACGATTCAAACAATCACCAAAACAACCTGCAACAGTTCTCATTCGAGCTCTCTTTTGTTTGCCGTTCAAAACCCCAAACAACACCACATGAATACTTCTGTTTTGTTTTTCTGTTGCTGTCAATGAAGGAAGAAAAAGAAGGATGGTTTAGTGTTTGATGATACTATTGTTTTATTATTATTTTTGTAAAGGGTGTTCATAAGTGGGACAAACTCTATTATTATGGCCGACAACCAAATTCCTCATATGTGCAACTTGTGATTTCTTTTACTTAACTGCCACTACAATTTACGAATTGTATTTTTTTTACTGGATCGATGTTTGGGAATTTAAGTGGATCAATTAACAAGTTGGGCCGAAATCCAGTTCACTTTCTTATTGGACTGCGATATTTTTTTTCCTCTTCTTGGGCCGTGTATAGTTGCCTTGTTGGGCCAGGTTACACACAGGCCACGAATGTAAAGCCCATCGTTTGAATTCTTGGTTCTTACTCGACAATCATCCAACTCACATATCATTCCTTTGAGGTTGACGATTAAACTGATGATCATGTTATGAAGAAATAGTAATCAAATTAATACATGTTGAGAAAAGACATACATGATGACAAAAACGAACATTATATTTGATAAGAGGTTGAAGAAGATGAATTGTACGCGTGTATGATTATGATGATGATGATGATATATAGTATTGATCATAATATGTTGATGATAAGATCACGATGGTTAGAAATTTATAATTTAGTTAATGACGAAGAAGCGGTTGAGTGGTCTTGGGTGTTGATGAGAGAACGAGAGGTTGTGAGTTCAAACCTGGTCTGAGGCATTTCTTTTTAAGAAATCTTTTTAAAGGTAGTTTTATTTTTATTATTTATTATTATTATTATTATTATTATTATTATTATTATTATTATTATTATTATTATTATTATTATTATTATTATTATTATTGTTATTATTATTATTATTATTATTATTATTTTTTATATATATAAGTAGTATAATTGTTGAAACTAATTTTTTTTCAAAATTATCATTTTTATTATTAGAATTATCATCATTATTATTATTATTAGAATTATCAATATTTTTATCATTGTTATTTTTATTTCTAACACTAATATTATTATTTTTATCATTGTTACTAGTAATATTAATATATCAAATAGAATTTCTATATAAAAATATATTATTTACATTAAACATAAATATACTAATATGTTTGTAATACATATTAATTATCTATTTAATGTATATATAAATAAATTTAGTTAATTTAGTTATTAATGATACGTACAAATTACTAAAATAACAATTATTAATAATACCTAAATTTGTTCGATTACCATTATATGTGTTAATATACATATAAATGATATATGTTCGTGAATCCGAGGTCAACCTTACACTTATTAAATAACGTCATATGTATTTTTACTACAAAATACAGTATGGTGAGCTTCATTACTCCCTTTTTATATATATTTTTGGGCTGAGAATACATGCGCTGTTTTATAAATGTTTTAAGAAATAGGCACAAGTACTAAAACTAATTCTATGTGGGTTTAAACCAGAAATATACCCTTAGCTTGGTAACATTAAACTGCTTGTCTATGTACGGTAGGCGCGAATCCTAAAGATAGATCTATTGGGCCTGACAAACCCCATCCTGACTATGAGATGCTTTAGTACTTCGAGGTTATTTTAAACACGCCTGATTTGGTGTACTTCAGAGGGTAAAACATGAACGTTAAGGCTTGTTACCGGGTGCCTACAATTTATAGAATACTTTTATACACTTGCGAGTGTACATATATTTATAAACGGAAATCTTGTGGTCTATTATTATATTGAAATGATTATTATGATAAACCTATGAACTCACCAACCTTTTGGTTGACACTTTTAAGCATGTTTATTCTCAGGTACGAATTAAGTCTTCCGCTGTGCATTTGCTCATTTTAAGGACATTACTTGGAGTCGATCATCGCAATGGGACCAAATGTTGATGACTTCGTCCAGGTGGATTAGGACGGGTCATTATAGGTGGTGTCAGAGCGGTGCTCTTAGCGAACCAGGTCTTGCATTAGTGTGTCTAACTGATAGTTGATTAGATGCATTAGTGAGTCTGAACTTCGACCGTGTCTGCATGTCAAAAGTTTTGCTTATCATTCCGTGTCAAAAATTTCCTGCTTATCATTTTTAGGGAATCACTTGCTTATCATACTTAATCTAGACATATCTTACTGCCTAGATTGCATGAATAGTGTATAGACAAATTAATTGATACACTAATGTATAGACAAATTAAGTTTCTTGAATGCAGTTTTTACACAATATCATACAAGCATGGACTCCAAATCTCGTCCTTATTTAAGTATGCGACAACGGAAGCTCTTAATAATCACCTGAGAATAAACATGCTTTAAACGTCAACAAAAATGTTGGTGAGTTATAGATTTAACCTATATGTATCAAATCGTAACAATAGACCACAAGATTTCATATTTCAATACACATCCCATACATAGAGATAAAAATCATTCATATGGTGAACACCTGGTAACCGACATTAACAAGATGCATATATATAAGAATATTCCCATCATTCCGGGACACCCTTCGGATATGATATAAATTTCGAAGTACTAAAGCATCCAGTACTTTGGATGGGGTTTGTTAGGCCCAATAGATCTATCTTTAGGATTTGCGTCAATTAGGGTGTCTGTTCCCTAATTCTAAGATTACCAGACTTAATAAAAAGGGGCATATTCGATTTCGATAATTCAACCATAGAATGTAGTTTCACGTACTTGTGTCTATTTTGTAAATCATTTATAAAACCTGCATGTATTCTCATCCCAAAAAATATTAGATTTTAAAAGTGGGACTATAACTCACTTTCACAGATTTTTACTTCGTCGGGAAGTAAGACTTGGCCACTGGTTGATTCACAAACCTATAACAATATATACATATATATCAAAGTATGTTTAAAATATATTTACAACACTTTTAATATATTTTGATGTTTTAAGTTTATTAAGTCAGCTGTCCTCGTTAGTAACCTACAACTAGTTGTCCACAGTTAGATGTACAGAAATAAATCGATAAATATTATCTTGAATCAATCCACGACCCAGTGTATACGTATCTCAGTATTGATCACAACTCAAACTATATATATTTTGGAATCAACCTCAACTCTGTATAGCTAACTCCAACATTCACATATAGAGTGTCTATGGTTGTTCCGAAATATATATAGATGTGTCGACATGATAGGTCGAAACATTGTATACGTGTCTATGGTATCTCAAGATTACATAATATAAAATACAAGTTGATTAAGTTATGGTTGGAATAGATTTGTTACCAATTTTCACGTAGCTAAAATGAGAAAAATTATCCAATCTTGTTTTACCCATAACTTCTTCATTTTAAATCCGTTTTGAGTGAATCAAATTGCTATGGTTTTATATTGAACTCTATTTTATGAATCTAAACAGAAAATGTATAGGTTTATAGTCGGAAAAATAAGTTACAAGTCGTTTTTGTAAAGGTAGTCATTTCAGTCGAAAGAACGACGTCTAGATGACCATTTTAGAAAACATACTTCCACTTTGAGTTTAACCATAATTTTTGGATATAGTTTCATGTTCATAATAAAAATCATTTTCTCAGAATAACAACTTTTAAATCAAAGTTTATCATAGTTTTTAATTAACTAACCCAAAACAGCCCGCGGTGTTACTACGACGGCGTAAATCCGGTTTTACGGTGTTTTTCGTGTTTTCAGGTTTTAAATCATTAAGTTAGCATATCATATAGATATAGAACATATGTGTAGTTAATTTTAAAAGTCAAGTTAGAAGGATTAACTTTTGTTTGCGAACAAGTTTAGAATTAACTAAACTATGTTCTAGTGATTACGAGTTTAAACCTTCGAATAAGATAGTTTTATATATACGAATCGAATGATGTTATGAACATCATTACTACCTCAAGTTTATTAGGTAAACCTACTGGAAGTGACAAGAAATGATCTAGCTTCAAAGGATCTTGGATGGCTTGAAAGTTCTTGAAGTAGGATCATGACACAAAAACAAGTTCAAGTAAAATTTTTACTCGAATTAAGATAGTTTATAGTTATAGAAATTGAATCAAAGTTTGAATATGAATATTACCTTGAATAAGAAAGATAACCTACTGTATATAACAAAGGTTTCTTGATCTTAGATGATTACTTGGAATGGATTAGAAAGCTTGGAAGTAAATTAGTAAACTTGAAGGGATTTTTGAAGTGTTCTTGAAGTGTTCTTCCTATGATGATTATAGCTTGATTCTTGAAGTGATTTTTGATGAAGATGATGATTAACTACTGAAAAAATACGTTCATAATAGTGTGTGTGTGTTGAGAGAGAATTAGAAAGAGAATTGGAAGTGAAATGGAGTGAATGATGAGTGGTAATTGGTGAGTGGTGAGTGGGGTTAAAAGGAGTTCTAGTTAGTTGACTAGATCATGGTAGAAGTTAAAATTGATTAGTCATACATGACATAATCAAGAGTGGAATCCCATGCTAGTTCCTATTGGTATATACTCATAGTAAGTACGTTTTGAAGCTGTGTATAATACGGGTAAGAATATGACTAGAATTCTTGATGAAAGAAAAGAATGGAAAAGTAACTGTAACCATTTTCGTTAAGTATGAGTGTTTTGATATATGTCTTGAAGTCTTCCAAAAATATTTTAATACATCTAAATACACTACATGTATATACATTTTAACTGAGTCGTTAAGTCATCGTTAGTCGTTACATGTAAGTGTTGTTTTGAAACCTTTAAGTTAACGATCTCAATTAATGTTGTTAACCCATTGTTTATTATATCTAATGAGATGTTAAATTATTATATTATCATGATATTATGATATATTAATATATCTTAATATGATATATATACATTTAAATGTCGTTACAACAATAATCGTTACATATATGTCTCGTTTCGAAATCCTTAAGTTAGTAGTCTTGTTTATATGTATATAACTCATTGTTAATATACTTATGGAGATACTTACTTATCAAAATCTCATGTTAGCCATATGTATATCCATATATATATCGTCATGTCGTTTTTACAAGTTTTAACGTTCGTGAATCGCCGGTCAACTTGGGTGGTCAATTGTCTATATGAAACATATTTCAATTAATCAAGTCTTAACAAGTTTGATTGCTTAACATGTTGGAAACATTTAATCATGTAAATATCAATCTCAATTAATATATATAAACATGGAAAAGTTCGGGTCACTACACAACCAATCATCCATCCTCAATTCATCTGATGGGTTCGTTGTCGACTTAATCAATGGAGACGCGCAGAAGGCGATCCCTTCCACTAACCGAATTCACCTTTTGATGAAGAACCTGAAGCACTTACCGGCGAACCTGTTCGTAACACCATTTCAGCCTCAGTTCCAGAGTAGTTCGACACGATTATATTCTATCCACAATTTTGAACCTTATTCATCCGCTCGTTTCAACCGAAAATCATCCCGGAATAATAGAAGAAGTCAACGAATTTTGCGCTCGAGTAAATCAATTGGGAGAATATGGTGCAAAATTTACCAGCTTCAGCAACATCACCGGCACCAATAGTACCATCAGTAATAGCACCAGTACCATCAACAATCCATGCCTCAACATCTCATTCTGTACCTCGAGCATAATCTTCGTTTTACATTTTGTTCTACATCGATTAATTTTCGTTCTACGAATCGTTCTATATCATTTATCTTCACGGAACATGGTGATTATGTAATTTCTAAAGTCTTAGAGATTAGCTATTCTAGCTCAAACCGAAAAGCAAATGAGATTAATATCATATTAATTCATTAAATCCATGATTAAATCTGAAGAAAATATATATGTAAGTATATTTTCATAAAGATTGTAATTAAAAATTCTTTCGTACAAACTGTTAATGTTGAAAATATTTTAACGGGTATGTAATACCCGAGGAATATTCAGATTTCACATTAATAAGTATACTATACATTCTTCCAAATCTAATTCAATAGTCATTTACGATCCTATTTACAACCACCGATATACGTATCCGTTCACCACAGAATAACCATTTTCATTCAATTTCATATTTGAATTTTGATTTATCAGAATCTAACAAGTGGCATAATGAAGAAAACACTGGACAAAATAAAACTTGTTAGAAACAAACAAATTAACTACGAGAAAGCTGTTGTTAAGAATCCACACTAACTGTTCCTAGCTAATTGTTCCTAGCTAACTGATTACATTTTATTTATCGCAATTTATTTATCGGAATTTACATTCTCGCAATTTTACTTATCGTCATTTAATTGCTGTTATTTATTTTTACGCACTTTAAATATCGGGACACGTATACAAGGTTTTGACATATCATATCGACGCATCTATATATATTATTTGGAATAACCATAGACACTCTATATGCAGTAATGCGGGAGTTAGCTATACAGGGTTGAGGTTGATTCTACAATAATATATATAGTTTGAGTTGTGATCGAGTCTGAGACATATACGGGTCACGAAACGTATTAATTAATTCAAATATTATATATTAAACTATATATGAATTATTGGACTGTAACTGTGGACTATCGACTGTGGACTAATAATATCGGACAATTAAAATGAATTAAAATATTGATTATAACATATGAAACTAAACATTTCTTCAAGTTTGCCACTTGATTTCATCTTAAATCTCATTTGAATCTTAACGATTACAATCTGCGTTCAAACCTTTCATGATTCTTGAAAACATCTCAATCGAGAGGATGAACCAAATGCACTTCATCTACGGAAGAAAAGATAGATGTATTTAGTTATGCACCTGAAAACATTCGGAACTTGAGTAAACGTTTAACACATATCTGTGCTAGCTCCTTTGGCGTTGTTATTACCAAAAGTGACTTTGCAATCCCTTTTCAAAGTAGCTAATTTTGTCACAGCTCCGGCAAGTCAACTTCGACTTTTCGTTCGAAACAACCTTATTATCACTTTGATATATATGTGTGCTCTTTTATTGATACCGGAGAACCTTTTTATATTCCACCATATTACCATCAGCATTTAATCATCTAAAAACGCAATTCTTCTGAAACCACCTCAGTTTGATAACCGATGACCCAAATCCGTTAACTTTGAAAATGCTGATGAAACAGCATGTTGTAGATGGTCTTAATGGCCAAAAGTTGATGATAAAGAAGGAACTGTTAGGAACGCTCGATAGAAAATTTGGTACTGAAAAACGGATTGAGCTAACCATGAAGGAGACCAAGGACAAATACAAGGAACAAACTTTGTATTCAAAGAAACCAGGTAATTCTGGATCCAATGAAATCTTCAGCAAATATCTTCCTCCTCATTCATGTTAAAATCTTGCGGAAAATTTTTCCTTATCAACTTTTGAACGTAGAAATTCCAAAATATCATCATAAATATCTTCGATACTTCTGATGATATTTTCATAAATATTCTTGTCCGAAATTATCTACCTCTTCGTGTTTTCTGTAATTCATTATATTGGAAACTTCTGTAAAATCTAAGTATAAATTATGAATGAATTGTGGAGAAGTGTTGGGAATTGAAGCATGGGTTAGTATAATATAATGACGCCCGGCCAACGTGATTATATTACAGTAAGTCATGCTGAGTTTCTAAGGGAACGTGAAAAAGGATCACATATCATACCTTTATCATGTGCTATGTTACACAACTCTTTCATTCTATTTAACCTCTAAACATATCCAGAAAATATTTCCATGATATTCTTGTTTTTCCAAAATTCCAACGGATTGCTAATAAATCGTGCTATTTTATTTTCTTTCTGATTAGAAGATTTTCTTAAATTCCTGAAATCTACCATGACTACGTCAAAAGTCAAGACGAATCTTTATTTTCTCATTTCACTCTTTTGTGATAACTTCATTCGTAACGTTCGAATAAATGAATTGTTTTATTCATATTACTCACTGATGATAAAACTCTATTTATCAACTCATATACGTCATGAAAACAATTTTATTGTTAGCCATGACCACCACACTCAAATTTCGGGATGAAATTTCTTTAACGGGTAGGTACTGTGACGACCCGAAAATTTTCGACCAAATTTAAACTTGATCTTTATTTGATTTCGATACGATAAGCAAAGTCTGTAATGTTGAGTTTCAAAATGTTTGAACTGTTTCATATATTCATTTGACTTCGACCATTTTCGACGATTCACGAACAAATAATTGTAAATAGATATGTATATATATATATATATATACATATATATATATATAAATAATAATTGAAAATAATTCATGACTGATAAATAAATTTACATCTTTTATTATTATATTATATTATAATTATATTCCGTAAATTAGAACACTTTCAGTTTCCAATCAATTTAATCACTAGTGTGATTACCAACAAATACTATTCATGATTGCTTTTGATTGATTTATAGATTATAAATATCTATGTACTGTAATATAGAGTTACATATACACTGCAACATACATATAAATATCGCTATCCTATATTACTTTATTATCTTTCCGTGATTTTATGTCAATAAACAATCGCATGAGCTCATGAGCTGTAAAGTGAAGAAAGAAATAACGATTGCTTTATAGATATTTCTTCAACAATGTTTTTCTGTTCCCAATCACAATCACTTTTCTCTATCTATATATATATATATTATATATACACATACCACATGCATAAGAAATGCATACAACTAACTACCTGCCTATTTCTTTTTTCGCATTATAACTATCTACCTATGTAATTTTCTTCTTTCTTGCTTATTAACCTAAGTCATCTTCTTCACCATCACAACCCTAAAACAAACAACTATCTCACCATTACCGAGTGTCATCTCATCGCCTCGGCTTGAACCACCTTATTCACTGTCTTCCTTGCGGCAGTAAACCTCAAACCATCATCTCATCCCTATCTTCACCTGAAACCAAACTATCACCACCTTTCATAATGCAAACCATCATCGACAAATACGATAACAAACCCATCGGAATTTTGCTTCAACTCATTTCTATTACTGGGGTAATCGAACAAAGTGTTGCTGCTTGTTACCACAAGACCATCATCTTATGACTGCACTTGTTTTCAGCCTACTATTCCGATCAAATCGTAACAAACATCATTTTTTTTAGTTTTATTTTTATTTTTATGCTTCTACTCTTATTATGATTGTCAACCAAATATCCAACACTGCTACTGCACGATTGCTAAACACCAACAATACTAATCGATGATCAAAATCATGATGTTAGTTTTCCTTTTTCTAATTCGAATTTAACCATCACCGCCACCCAAACAGTAACCACCACCACTTCATCACCGGAACACCATTAATATCCATAACCAACCTCGCCACCACCTCAGCCTCGACTATGATCACCACACCTTGCACCACCATCTAACCCATTACTCATCGACCATCGACCTCTTTCTCCTCGCTATCACCACTTTGCAACGGCCACCACCACCACGTAAACATCACCATCATCAAAAACTTGATGCATCTGTTTTCTGTTTCAAACGATTCAAACAATCACCAAAACAACCTGCAACAGTTCTCATTCGAGCTCTCTTTTGTTTGCCGCTCGAAACCCCAAACAACACCACATGAATACTTCTGTTTTGTTTTTCTGTTGCTGTCAACGAAGGAAGAAAAAGAAGGATGGTTTAGTGTTTGATGATACTATTGTTTTATTATTATTTTTGTAAAGGGTGTTCATAAGTGGGACAAACTCTATTATTATGGCCGACAACTAAATTCCTCATATGTGCAACTTGTGATTTCTTTTACTTAATTGCCACTACAATTTACGAATTGTATTTTTTTTACTGGATCGATGTTTGGGAATTTAAGTGGATCAATTAACAAGTTGGGTCGAAATCCGGTTCACTTTCTTATTGGACTGCGATATTTTTTTTCCTCTTCTTGGGCCGTGTATAGTTGCCTTGTTGGGCCACTCAAACTTAAACTTGAACTTTGATTTAAAAGTGGGTTGTTATCACTTGTTGGGCCAGGTTACACATAGGCCACGAATGTAAAGCACATCGTTTGAATTCTTGGTTCTTACTCGACAATCAACCAACTCACATATCATTCCTTTGAGGTTGACGATTAAACTGATGATCATGTTATGAAGAAATAGTAATCAAATTAATACATGTTGAGAAAAGACATACATGATGACAAAAACGAACATTATAATGATAAGAGGTTGAAGAAGATGAATTGTACGCGTGTATGATTATGATGATGATGATATATAGTATTGATCATAATATGCTGATGATAAGATCACGATGGTTAGAAATTTATAATTTAGTTAATGACGAAGAAGCGGTTGAGTGGTCTTGGGTGTTGATGAGAGAACGAGAGGTTGTGAGTTCAAACCTGGTCTGAGGCATTCCTTTTTAAGAAATCTTTTTAAAGGTAGTTTCATTTTTATTTATTATTATTATTATTATTATTATTATTATTATTATTATTATTATTATTATTATTATTATTATTATTATTATTATTATTATTATTATTATTATTATTATTATTATTGTTATTATTAGTATTATTATTATTTTTTATATATATAAGTAGTATAATTGTTGAAACTAATTTTTTTTCAAAATTATCATTTTTATTATTAGAATTATCATCATTATTATTATTATTAGAATTATCAATATTTTTATCATTATTATTTTTATTTCTAACACTAATATTATTATTTTTATCATTGTTACTAGTAATATTAATATATCAAATAAAGATTTTCTATATAAAAATATATTATTTACATTAAACATAACTATACTAATATGTTTGTAATACATATTAATTATCTATTTAATGTATATATAAATAAATTTAGTTAATTTAGTTATTAATGAAACGTACAAATTACTAAAATAACAATTATTAATAATACCTAAATTTGTTCGATTACCATTATATGTGTTAATATACATATAAATGATATAGGTTCGTGAATCCGAGGTCAACCTTACACTTATTAAATGACATCATATGTATTTTTACTACAAAATACAGTATGGTGAGCTTCATTACTCCCTTTTTATAGATATTTTTGGGCTAAGAATACATGCGCTGTTTTATAAATGTTTTAAGAAATAGGCACAAGTACTAAAACTAATTCTATGTGGGTTTAAACCAGAAATATACCCTTAGCTTGGTAACATTAAACTACTTATCTATGTACGGTAGGCGCGAATCCTAAAGATAGATCTATTGGGCCTGACAAACCCCATCCTGACTATGGGATGCTTTAGTACTTCGAGGTTATTTTAAACACTCCTGATTTGGTGTACTTCAGAGGGTAAAACATGAACGTTAAGGCTTGTTACCGGTGAAATGTCCCGTTCTTATTGATTAAAAACGTTCCATATTAATTGATTTCGTTGCGAGGTTTTGACCTCTATATGAGACGTTTTTCAAAGACTGCATTCATTTTAAAACAAACCATAACCTTTATTTCATCAATAAAGGTTTAAAAAGCTTTACGTAGATTATCAAATAATGATAATCTAAAATATCCTGTTTACACACGACCATTACATAATGGTTTACAATACAAATATGTTACAACAAAATAAGTTTCTTGAATGCAGTTTTTATACAATATCATACAAGCATGGACTCCAAATCTCGTCCTTATTTAAGTATGCGACAGCGGAAGCTCTTAATAATCACCTGAGAATAAACATGCTTAAAATGTCAACAAAAAATGTTGGTGAGTTATAGGTTTAACCTATATATATCAAATCATAATAATAGACCACAAGATTTCATATTTCAATACACATCCCATACATAGAGATAAAAATCATTCATATGGTGAACACCTGGTAACCGACATTAACAAGATGCATATATAAGAATATCCCAATCATTCCAGGACACCCTTCGGATATGATATAAATTTCGAAGTACTAAAGCATTCGGTACTTTGGATGGGGCTTGTTGGGCCCGATAGATCTATCTTTAGGATTCGCCTCAATTAGGGTGTCTGTTCCCTAATTCTTAGATTACCAGACTTAATAAAAAGGGGTGTAACTACCCGACCAAAACCGTTATCGACGGCGCCGTTAACTTAGGTCCCGTTGCGTGGTCGTAGTCCCTATATGAGACTCGTTTGACCAAAATTATGTCGCATTCATTTGGAAGGTACAAGACTTGCAAGTTTAGTTTACAAAACCGTTCGACAACAAGTCTAAGTTTACAAAAGTCATAAAGTATAAATGAAATATCTTGCGACATAATTAGTTTAAAATCACAGTTGCTATAAATAGCGTAAGTATGTAAACAATATGTTTGAATCCAAAGGTGCTATCACTAGCGTATGCATGTATGTATGCTTGACTCCAAGCAAGAAATCAGAGTGTATGCATGTATGCTTGAACCCAAGCAAGTATGAATGTACGCGGAAGCATGTATCAAATAGCCATGTATGAACCTGAGAAACATATAGAAAACTGTCAACGAAAAACGTTGGTGAAATCATAGGTGTATTAGTAAATGTTATATTTTGAACCACAAGATTTAGTATTTCCATAAATTGATCATCCAAAAGTTGCATTCCAAAAGTTGGTTCGCGAGCACCCAATTATCAAGACTTAACGTTTCCTTCCATAGAACCCCATCACAATAGTGTTAGAACATACACTGTTTCCCGAAAATATATTTCATCCGTAGACGGTAGCGAACCGTCCGTAATGAGGGTTTGTCAAACCCGTATGGCCACACAATATAAGTTCTCGCTTACACCCTGCAAGTGTAACTAATGATAATCGAATTGAGGATTTTTGTTCTAACTCGCTGTGGAATGTTTGTTTTCCTTGTACTTGTGTTCAAAGTATAAAAGCAAGTAGTACAAAATGTAACAAAGTATATGTTTCTCAGCCCACAATTTAAAAGTATAAAAAGTTGTTGAAAAGGTGGGACTATGATCTCACCTCGAGTGCACGAGTATAAATGTACTTCACAAAGTAAACGTGTGCATGAAAGTTGCTTAGCCTTGACCTAAACAAGTAAGTTGTATCAATTAACCGGTTACGACACAAGGTCGGGTGAAATGTGTTCAATTAGTCCTATGGCTCGTTACGACTCGATTAAGTATAGCATGTGAATCACGTTGTCAAATTTCATACAAGAAACAAGTATAAAAGCATGTTAGAACGATTGCATAAAAGTTTGGTTAAGTTTGACTAAAAGTCAAACTTGGTCAAAGTCAACGAAAAAGTCAACACGTTCGGGTCGGGTTCCGAACTATTTTTCTATGCTAGTTATTCATATATAAGCATGTTAAAACAAGTTGCATGTAAATTGGAGGTCTAGAACATGTCAAACATTTTTAGTAAAAAGGTCAAGGGAAACAGAATCTGGACGCGGCTTATGTCGCGCCGCGGCCAGGCCTGTCGCGCCGCGACAATGGCCGTGGCCTGGTCCCAGGCCTGTTTCACTTGTTCAAGGCTTGGTAAAATTTCAAACAAACGCAAAACTCAAACCGTAAACAATTAGAAAGCGTATCTTATACCGTTGGAAAGCTCTTTTGACAAGGAACACAACTAAACATGTTTCATCAAACAAAAACAACATTTTCCATAACCGATTTCTCGTCAAGTGATCATTTAAAAGTCCATTTTCAAAGTTTCAAGTTCATCAATTGCATTTTAAGTTTCGGGAATCCAATTCACACATATGATATGCCGTTTCGAAGGTAATGAAGCATACATTACTACTAAACACTAACAATTAACATTCCATGGCATTTAAGCATCCAAAAGTTCATGTCAAGAACTATCAAACCCTAGTCAAACATCAAAAGAAATCATTAATCGGGTTTTTGAAGTTTTCTTAATCAACCTACACATCAAAATGTAGCTAATGATACTAGTAACACAATTAAAACATGCACTTTAACAATCTAACAACATTAACTCATCCAAAATCAAGGATTAAGCAAACCCATTTCAAAAACTCAAACTAGTTACTCCAAACCACAAATCGAGCAAACAAAACATGTATTCATGTTACACACGAGCCATAGACACTAACTAATACAATTTCAAGTATATAAAACGAATTTAGAGAAATTTAGTGTTTTAGAAATGTTACCCAAAATGGATGAAATTGGTACCAAATCGAAGAGGATGATGAGAGGATCACGAATATGTAATTTGTTTTGAAGTTTGCTTCCCGATCCGAATTTAGATGATGAATTATGTTTGTGTTCTTGAGAGAAAAAAAGAAAGAAAGAGAGAGAGATGGAGGGATTGAATGGTGGTGATTGGGGTGGACTAGTTGACCTAGTCAACTAGTTTGCCCCGTGTCAATTTTAGTCCCTCGAGTTTAGAAGCGGGTGCGGGATTTAACCAAACGAATATTTTAAAAACGCTCGAGTAGACGAGTGATGTTATAATTAAATAACGAGAATATTATAAACGTTAGTCAACGGAAATTGGGAATTTAAATAGCGAAAGATATTATTAAAAAAAAAAGACGGTGTTAAAAATAAATTTAACGGAAAAACGCGGGATGTTACATTATCCACACCTCAAAAGAAATTTCGTCCCGAAATTTAGTTGGAAGTAGTAGTTGTTGAATCTTCCTCGAGATTTTGTGTTGCCAATTCTACGAATGAAGGAGAAGTACGTTCTAGGGTATTTCAACGAACCTGAAGGTCGGGGTCGTATGTTGTTTTAAGGTTTGGTTCCATGATTTTTATGGTTTCCGGTCCTCCTAGGAAGTGAGGTTTATCGTCGATAGTGAGTTCATCAAAGAAGATAACAAGTTCTCGTTTCGCAAAACACGTCTTCGAGTTGATACATCGGATGTAGGATAAACGGAGACCCAAAATGAGTCGGAAAAGTCTAAACGGCTAGCGACGGGTCCAAAACACCCCAAGAATTTAAAGGATCAAAATATCGCAGATTTAGCTTCCTACGTTTTCCCGAAACGGATTGCACCTTTCCAAGGTGCGACTCTTAACGCGACGCGGTTTCCCACGTGGAATTTGAAATGTTTACGTCTAACATTGGCGTAGCTCTTGGTGATTACGAGTCGCGTAGGGTTTTACCTGAATATGAATAAATTTTCTCGGTTGCTCATGAATAACCTCGGCCCCGGTGAATTGATCATCGTTTACTTGGTTCGACAAAAGAGAATGACGTTTCCAGTCATATGTGGTTTCAAAAGGTGTGACGTTAAGAATCGAATGAAAATCATTGTAGTATGAGGATTCGGTTAAGGAAAATACTTTTCTCAAGTAAATTTGAAGTTGGTAATACAAATTCGTATTATGGTTTTCAAGACTTAAATCGTATGTTTGTTCGGTCCGTCGGGTTGTGGATGGTACGCGGTACTCATGTCTAAACGCGGTCCCGAGGCTTTTTGTAAGGCACTCCAAAATCTAGAAGTGAAACGAGGATCTCGATCCGAAACGGGGTATATTTCCCTAAGGCATATTGAACAAGTTTGCTAGGAATTGAAAACGTTAGCTAGGACAAGTTTCTCAAGAAAATTCGCGTCGCGGAAGATTTATCGGTTTCCAAAAACGTTCGTCGGGGCAAGTTCTCCTCGGTTTCTGAAAGAAAAACGTTCGTCGGAACTATTCACCCTCGAGGTGAATACTAGTATAACGTGGAGAGTCTCTCTCCATTGGGAATTTAGAATAAGGACCTCCTGAACCGGAAGTACGAGGGTGATGCAAAAGAAGTTTCCGCCCCGATGTGAGCATAACGAGTAAGTTGTAGTTAGTCAATAAGACTGTGCGAGGACGAGCTAGTATACCCGTGTGACATACGGTTGAAATCGAATGGAATCGGCAATTCATTCGGAAGCATAAATATAATTTGACAATAATTGAAGGTGTGTCCCCGGTATGGTTGTTATAAATATTCTCGGAGTTTTCGGATGTCCAAACCTGAAAAGATGAAGTCATGTACATGGCACATGGTGGTGTTTAGGTTGATCGAGTCTAACCACCATCACGCGTCACTAGAACTTTGGTATGTCTTACCGTAATATAACTACGTTGATCGAGTGTAGTTATATTATGCTAACTCATACCTCCATTCCCACATCACTCCATAGATTCAAGTTCGTGTCATCGCGAAAATCTAAGATAAACAAAACGTAACGACGTCTCAAACGTGACTCGTATTAAATCGAAAGAATTGGTGCAACTCTGAAGATGCGTTCCCCGAGGGAAGTGTATAGTTGGTTGTTCACGTCAATGTGGTTCGAGTCAGACAATATTGTATTTAGGTATGAAAAGAGTAACGAGTCATGATAACAAGTAATACGCAACCGTAGCGATAAATGGTGATGACGATACTCATCTAGAGTAGTGACAGTGACTTTACAACATTCATGGATAGTAAGATGAGACGGGGGAAATAACAACCAAGGAGTCAGAGTTCCCGAACGAGTGTGACTAATGAAGTCATCGTCATCCATACGTGTATGAATCATGAATTTACGTGTGTTACCAAAAAGTGGCGGAATACGAGTTCGTATGATGAAGGTTGGGTACCATTAAAAAGTTTGCCTAAGAATGATTCAAGTATAATGCACAAGTAGTCAAGTAAGTGCTATCTATAGCAAATGTATGTCAGAATGCAAATGCTAACTATCCGGTTGTAGTCTAGACTCACTAATGCGTCCTAACGACTCTGTTAGACACACTAATGCACGTCCTAGTTCCCTACAACCAACGCTCTGATACCACTTGTAACGACCCGACCAAAACCGTTATCGACGGCGCCGTTAACTTAGGTCCCGTTGCGTGGTCGTAGTCCCTATATGAGACTCGTTTGACCAAAATTATGTCGCATTCATTTGGAAGGTACAAGACTTGCAAGTTTAGTTTACAAAACCGTTCGACAACAAGTCTAAGTTTACAAAAGTCATAAAGTATAAATGAAATATCTTGCGACATAATTAGTTTAAAATCACAGTTGCTATAAATAGCGTAAGTATGTAAACAATATGTTTGAATCCAAAGGTGCTATCACTAGCGTATGCATGTATGTATGCTTGACTCCAAGCAAGAAATCAGAGTGTATGCATGTATGCTTGACCCCAAGCAAGTATGAATGTACGCGGAAGCATGTATCAAATAGCCATGTATGAACCTGAGAAACATATAGAAAACTGTCAACGAAAAACGTTGGTGAAATCATAGGTGTATTAGTAAATGTTATATTTTGAACCACAAGATTTAGTATTTCCATAAATTGATCATCCAAAAGTTGCATTCCAAAAGTTGGTTCGCGATCACCCAATTATCAAGACTTAACGTTTCCTTCCATAGAACCCCATCACAATAGTGTTAGAACATACACTGTTTCCCGAAAATATATTTCATCCGTAGACGGTAGCGAACCGTCCGTAATGAGGGTTTGTCAAACCCGTATGGCCACACAATATAAGTTCTCGCTTACACCCTGCAAGTGTAACTAATGATAATCGAATTGAGGATTTTTGTTCTAACTCGCTGTGGAATGTTTGTTTTCCTTGTACTTGTGTTCAAAGTATAAAAGCAAGTAGTACAAAATGTAACAAAGTATATGTTTCTCAGCCCACAATTTAAAAGTATAAAAAGTTGTTGAAAAGGTGGGACTATGATCTCACCTCGAGTGCACGAGTATAAATGTACTTCACAAAGTAAACGTGTGCATGAAAGTTGCTTAGCCTTGACCTAAACAAGTAAGTTGTATCAATTAACCGGTTACAACACAAGGTCGGGTGAAATGTGTTCAATTAGTCCTATGGCTCGTTACGACTCGATTAAGTATAGCATGTGAATCACGTTGTCAAGTTTCATACAAGAAACAAGTATAAAAGCATGTTAGAACGATTGCATAAAAGTTTGGTTAAGTTTGACTAAAAGTCAAACTTGGTCAAAGTCAACGAAAAAGTCAACACGTTCGGGTCGGGTTCCGAACTATTTTTCTATGCTAGTTATTCATATATAAGCATGTTAAAACAAGTTGCATGTAAATTGGAGGTCTAGAACATGTCAAACATTTTTAGTAAAAAGGTCAAGGGAAACAGAATCTGGACGCGGCTTATGTCGCGCCGCGGCCAGGCCTGTCGCGCCGCGACAATGGCCGTGGCCTGGTCCCAGGCCTGTTTCACTTGTTCAAGGCTTGGTAAAATTTCAAACAAACGCAAAACTCAAACCGTAAACAATTAGAAAGCGTATCTTATACCGTTGGAAAGCTCTTTTGACAAGGAACACAACTAAACATGTTTCATCAAACAAAAACAACATTTTCCATAACCGATTTCTCGTCAAGTGATCATTTAAAAGTCCATTTTCAAAGTTTCAAGTTCATCAATTGCATTTTAAGTTTCGGGAATCCAATTCACACATATGATATGCCGTTTCGAAGGTAATGAAGCATACATTACTACTAAACACTAACAATTAACATTCCATGGCATTTAAGCATCCAAAAGTTCATGTCAAGAACTATCAAACCCTAGTCAAACATCAAAAGAAATCATTAATCGGGTTTTTGAAGTTTTCTTAATCAACCTACACATCAAAATGTAGCTAATGATACTAGTAACACAATTAAAACATGCACTTTAACAATCTAACAACATTAACTCATCCAAAATCAAGGATTA